>NC_092379.1:34676455-35878245 GCF_030028105.1 Mobula birostris
CCCTCTGACCCTCAACACAGGAACCCCTCAGGGCTGTGTCCTAAGCCCCCTCCTTAACTCTCTGTATATCATGACTATGTCGCCACCCACAGCTCCAATCTGCTAATTAAATTTTCTGATGACACTACATTGATCGGCCTTATCTCAAAAGACAGAGTGGTGTCAAGAAAACAATCTCTCCCTCAATGTAGCAAAATCAAAGGAGCTGGTTGTGGACTACAGGAGGAATAATCCCTATTGAAATCAATGGATCTGGGGTTAAGAGGGTGACAGCTTTAAGTTCCTCAACATACACATCACCGAGGAACTCATGTGGTCTGTACTTACCAGCTGTGTGGTGAAAAAAGCACAACACCGCCTCTTTCACTTCAGACAATTGAAGAAGTTTGGTATGAGTCCCCAAATCCTAAGGACTTTCTACAGAGGCACAATTGAGAGCATCCTGACTGGCTGCATCACTGCCTGGTATGGGAACTGTACTCCCCTCAATCGCAGGACTCTGCAGAGAGTGGTGCAGACAGCCCAGCACATCTGTAGTTGTGAACTTCCCAGTATTCAGGACATTTATAGAGACAGGTGTGTAAAAGGGGCCTGAAAGATTATTAAGGATCCAAGTCACCCCAAGAACAAACTGTTCTAGCTGCTACCATCTGGGAAATGGTACCGCAGCATAAAAGCCAGTACCAACAGGCTCCAGGACAGCTTCTTCTATCAGGCCAATAGACTGATTAATTCACGCAAGTACAATTATATTTCAATGCTACATTGAAATAATGCTGTTTTACATACTCTTTATTACAAATTAATACAAATTGCATGTTGCACATTTAGGTGGAGATGTAAAGATTTTTACTCCTCGTGTATGTGAAGGATATAAGAAATAAAGTCAATTCAATTCAATTCAATTCATATCTTAACCCCTTCATTCCCAGAATCATCATCGTGAACCTCCTCTGGACTCTCTCCAATGAAATACATCCTTTCTGAGATGTAGGCCCCAGAACTTTTGCCAATACTCCAGGTGTGGCCTGAGCAGTGTCTTATAAAGCTTCAGCATTATCTCATTTTTATATTCTGTTCCCCTTGAAATGAATGTGAACATTTCATTTGCCTTCTTTACCACAGAATCAACCTGTGAATTAATCTGGGAGTTTTGCCTGAGAACTCCTAAGTCCCTCTGTACCTCTGATGTTTCAATTTTCTCCACATTTAGATCACAGTCCACACTATTGTTCCTTTTACATTGGCTATATATCATGAGGAGTTTGAGGAGATTTAGTACATCACCTAAAACACTTGAACATTTCCACAGATGTATCATGGAAAGCATTCTTACTGGCTGCATTTCTGTCTGGGATTGGGGAGGGGGTGCCTACTGCACAGACTGAAGTAAGCTACAGAGAGTTGTAAAATTAGTCAGCTCCATCATGGGTAGTAACCTCCATTGTATCCATGACATCCTCAAGGATCAGTGTCTCAAAAAGGTGGTGTCCATCATTAAGGACCCCCACCACTCAGGATATGCTCTCTTCTCATTGCTACCATCAGGAAGGAGATTCAGAAGCCTGAAGGTACATACTCAATGATTCTGGAACAGCTTCTTCCTCTCTGCCATCCGATTTCTGAACGAACGTTGAACCCATGAACACAACCTCACTACTTTTTTTATTTTTGTTTTTGCACTACTTACTTATTCTAACTATTTAATATACATATACTTACAGTAATTCACAGTTTTTTTTCTAAATGTTATTGTCTATTGCATTGTACTGCTGCTGCAAAGTTAACAAATTTCATGACACATGCCGATGATATTAAACCTGATTCTGATACCTGTATTCACAAAGGGGAGATAATTTTGCTTTTTCACAAGGACTGCGCTATTGGTGACTCTGACCAGTAGAGTCAAATAAGCTAGGTTTCTGAAGATGCGGTAGAATAATTTTATTAACATTGGTTGTCAAGTCTTATCAGGTCACATTACATTGCTGTTGCTATCTGTGGTGCTTGAATATTAACACACTAGTTGAAGAGGATAAAAATCAGCAACAGTTAATAGGGAGGAGTGGAACAAGGCACATTGAAATACACCATTCCATACCCATCCAGTAGAAGATGCCTGCAGCACCACAGCAGCTGGCAAATCTGACCTGGCGATCTCCCAAATTCTATCTGATAAGTCGGAGATATGTAACCTGGTGAAGACCTGTTTCTCTTCCACAGATGCTGCATGACAACTGAGCATTTCCAGCCTTTTGTTTTTTTTAAATAGGAATGGAAATAAACCAGAAGACACAGAGTTGTACGGCATGGGACATAGCAATAGGAACAGGGATTTCAGCCCATGATATCGTGCTGAACTAATCACAGAAAACGAGCACTGGGACAAGCCCTTCAGCCCATCGCGTCAATGCTGACCATCACACTTATCCATATTAATCCATTTGTCTACGTTAATTCCAGATTAATTGGGGTGGCACAGTAGGACAGTGGTTAGCACAACGGTTTACAGTCCCAGCAACCTGGGTTCAATTCCTGCCGCAGTCTGTAAGGAGTTTATACGTCCTCCCAGTCAATTTCCGTTGGGTGCTCCAGTTTCCTCCCACAGTCCAAAGATGTATCGGTTGGTAAGTTAATTGGTCATTGTAAATTGTCCTGTGATTCGGCTAGGATTAAATCAGGGGCTGCTGGGCAGTGTGGCACAAAGGGCCAGAAGGGCTTATTGCGCTCTGTATCTCAATAAATAAAATAAATAAATCTAAAAATGCCCTCTGGTTTTAGACACCAATACCATGTGAAACAGACTCTGGGTATCTATCATTCATAATTTTATCGAGCACGTTACCTATCAGCCTCCTTTGCTCCAGGAAAGCTGATCCAGCCTATGCAATTGTTCTTTATAATTTGTCTTCCAATCTCAGCAGCATCCTTGTAAGTTATCCCTCTATCAGAATCACATCTTTTCTGTAATCTGGCAACCAGGCATGCATAGAATACACCAAATGTAGCAAAGTAACAGCTTGTACAACTATTACATGATGTCCCAACTTTTGCAAACAATGTACTGTTTACACGTGTTGCCACTTTGATGGAACAGTGTACTCGTACCCTGAGGTCTTTGTCTATTGAACAACATGCCTCAGGTCCCTACCATTGTCTGTGTATGTACTGCCCTGCTTTAATTTCCCAAGTGAATCACTTTTCCTGCTGCCATTCAATCCATCTGTCATTCTCTTGTCCATTTTCCCGCTTGAAATAAATCGTTTTGTAACCTTACCCAGTCTACTTACACCGATAATTTTGGCATCACCTGCAAGTCTATTTGACATGCCCCCTACAGCTCATTGTCAAAAACTAGGGGACCCATTTTTGAGCCCTGCAACATGACACTGATCACAGGCTTCCCATCTGAAAAACAACCCACCACTACTAACTTTTCCTCCTATCACCAAACCAATTTTGTATCCAATCCTATCATGCAGGACCCTGTTAAAGGCCTTCTTGAAGTCAATGAAGACCACTGCACTTTCCCAATCAATTCATTTTGGTCACCTCTTCAAAAAACTTTAATCAAATTTGTGCTTAATCAAATCTTGGATGGTACCAAACTTCTTGAGAGTTACTGGAGCTGCACTCATTCAGACAACTGGTGATTATCCAATCACATCTCTGACTTTTGTCATCTGGATGTTCAGCAGCTGAGCTATTCATTGAGAACTTTGGCCCTTTCTTGCAGCTCCACACGTAGATGTTTACACTGATCTTAGAGTATCCCTAATCTGTCATCATCTTTTCTTTATCCTTAATAAACTTATAAAATCTCTTTGGGTTCTCCTTAATTGTCTCTGCCAAAGCTATTTTGTGCCCTTTTATCCCCTCCTGATTTCCTTCTCTTCCATTAGAAAGAGCATATTAACTGCTACTCTAATGCATTGTGTGAAAACAAAATTAAACAACCTTACCTATTCCCACCCCAGTTCTTACCTCTGCTCCACCTCTGGACTGAAGTCTTACAGCCAAAGCCTTGCAAAGATGGTGAGGGTAATGCTATTAAATCTCAAGGATAAACATTCAGGCTCTCTCCTGATGGAAATATTTATTGTCTGACATCTCTATTGATAATGCTTGCCACTTTTCAGTCATAATCAGAAGAACACAGAAAAAAAATAGGATCGGGAGTGGGCCACCAGGCCTATTCAATACAATATTTGCTGTTCTCAGATCCGTTTGTGCGCCATTATCAATTATCCATCTTTCAAATATTCATCCACCTCCACTTTAAACATCCTGTTCCCACCTGCTCCAGCAGAAAATTCCAAGGAGTCACCACCATCTGTATAGAAAGGTTTCTACATAAATGATGAGCCCCTTAAGTTCTTGTGTGTTTCAATAAACTCACTCCTTATTCCTGTGAACCCCACTCGCACAAACTATTTTGTCTCTCTCAGTTGGACAAACCAGGAATTATCCTACTGAGCGCAAACACGAGGAAATCTGCAGATGCTGGAAATTCAAGCAACACACATCAAAGTTGCTGGTGAACGCAGCAGGCCAGGCAGCATCTCTAGGAAGAGGTACAGTCGACGTCTCGGCCCGAAACGTCGACTGTACCCCTTCCTAGAGATGCTGCCTGGCCTGCTGCGTTCACCATTATCCTACTGAATCTTCTTTGGACTTCTTGCAACATTACTATATATTTTCGTGTGTAACGAGATTAAAACTGAGCTCAGCATTCTCAGTGAGGCCTCACCAATACCCAGCACAATTGGATCAAACTGCCCTACTTTTAAACTTCAATCCTTTTGTAATGAAGACCAAAATGCTTTTCGCTTACATAGTAGTTGGACCTGCATGTTTGCTTTATTTGAAGAATCATGCACCAAAACACCTGGATTCCAATGCACTTCACTTATTTGCAGTCTTGCTCCATCTAGGGAATAATCCTTTCAATTTCTCTTACCTAACTGCATGACTTTATCCATCTGCATATTAAACATCCTTTGCAAGTCTTTTGTCCACTTACTCATTCAATACATCCATTGCAGAATTGATAGATTCAATGAGTAAATAATTTCCATAACATGATAAGAACAGAAAGGAAGTTCTGTGGACAAGATGAGATTCCCAGATGTATATTGCCTCCTGGGTGCTGGGTCAGAGGAGTCTTGGATCAAGTCCACAGCTTCTTAAGTGAGAAGGTGAGCAGCCAGAAGTTGTGGTTCATGTCGGTACCAATGATAATGGTAAAAGAGGTGATGAGGTCCTGCAAAGTGAGTTCAGGTGTAAAGTTAAAGATCAGGAGACCTCTAGGGTTGTGATTTCAGGATTTCTACCCATGCCATGTGCTAGTGATAGGAAGATCATATAGTTTAACATGTGGCTAAGAGGATGGTGCAGGAGGAAGGGCTTCAGATTGTTTGATCAGTGGGAAGGTGGGACAAGGACAGTTTGCATCTGAAGTGGAGGGGGACTAATATCCTAGAAGGAAGGTTTGCTAGTGCTGTGAAGGAGGGGGGTGGTGGAGGGGCAGATGGGTTTAAACTAGAGTTGTGGGGAATGGGAACCAGAACACCAGAACAAATAGTGGAGTGGTTGTGGAAGATGATGATATTAAGTCTATATACAAAGTCAGGAATCAAAAGCATGGTGGGACTAATGTTCTGAGCTGTGTATATTTCAATACAAGGAGTTCTGTAGGATCGCAACAAGAGATTATGACATTGTACCAATAAGTGAGACTTAGGCACAGGAGGTGCAGTACTGGTAGCTCAATATTGCAGGGTTCTCTTGTTTTAGACGTGATAGAGCAGGAGGGATTAAAGGGGGAGGAGTGGCGTTACCAGTCAGGGAAAATGTCATGGCAGTACTCAGTCAGGACAGATTAGAGAACTTGTCTAGTGAAGCTTTATGGGTAGAACTGAGGAATAAAATCATATGACCAGGTTAATGGGATTATATTATAGACCAACCAACAGCCAACAGGATTTGGAGGAGCAAATTTGTTAAAGAGACCACAAACTGTTGCAATAACCATAAGATTGTGATAGCACGTGATTCTACATATTGACTGGGACTCCCGTACTTTAAAAAAGCTGGGTGGGAAAGAACTTGTCAAAAGTACTCAGAGAAGTCTTCTTAAGCAGTATACAGAAGTCTTAACTAGAGAGAGTGTGATATTAGGTCTTTCATTAGGGAATGAGTCAGGGCAGGTGACAGAAGTTTGTGCAGGGGAATACTTTGTATCTCAAGATCATAATGCCATTAGTTTCAAAGTAATTATGGAAAAGGATAGGTGTGGTCCTTGGGTTGAAATTCTGAATTGGAGAAAGGCCAATTCTGATGGTATCAGAAAGGATCAGGCAAATGAGGACTGGGACAGGTTATTTTACTGGCAAAGGTGTACTTGGTAAGTGGGAGGTCTTCAAAAGTGAATTTTTGAGAGTACAGACTTTGTCTGTTCCTGTAAGAAGCAATGACAAGGAGAACAGGTTTAGGGAACTTTTATTTTTGAGTGATATTGAAGCCCTGCTAAAAAAAAAGGTGCACAGCAGGTAGGAACAAATGAGGTACCTCAGGAGTAGAAGAAATGCAAGAAAACACTGAAGGAGGAAATCAGGAGGGCTAAAAGGAGGCATGAGATTGCTCTAGCAGACAAGGTGAAGGAGAATCTGAGGGGTTTCTTCTGGATAGCAAGGGACAGAACTGATCCTCTAGAGTGGTAAGCTATGTGTGGAGCTGACAGAGATGGGAAGATTTTAAATGCATTTTTTGTATCTTTGTTGACTAAGGAGACAGACACAGATTCTATCAGTGCAGGTCAGTGAGACTAGGCAGAAAAATGGTTCGGCACAGCCAAGAAGGGCCAGAAGGCCTGTTTCTGTGCTGTAATGTTCTGTGGTTCTAGAGAAGTGAGGCAAAGCAGCAGTGACATCATAGACCCTACACAGATAATAGAGGAAGAGGTGTTTGCTGTCTTGAAGCAAATTAGGATGGATAAATCCCCAAGGACTGACAAGGTGCTTTCTCAGACTCCATGGGAGACTAGAGCAGAAATTGCAGGAGCCCTAGCAGAGAGATTTAAAGCATCCTTAGCTATGGGTGAGGATTGATTGACAATTAATGTTTTTCTGTTCTTTAACAAGACGAGAAATTATAGGCTGGTGTGCCTGACATCAGTAGTGGGAAAGTTATTGGAAGGTATTTAAGGGACTGGATACAAAAGTATTTGGATAGACAGGGACTGATGAGTGATAATTAACATGGCGTTGTGCATGTTAGGTCATGTCTAACTAATCTTATAGTTTTCAGAGGAAGTTACCAGGAAAGTTGATGAAGTCAAGGCAGTGGATGTTGTCTATATGAACATGCAAGGCCTTTGATGATATGCCACATGAGAAGTTGCTCAAGAATGGTCAGTCACTTGGCATTTAAAATGAGGTAGTAGACTGGATGAGACATTGGCTTCATGAGAGAAGCCAGAGGGTAGTAGTAGATGGTTTCCTCTCTGACTGGAGGCCTGTGACTAGTGAAGTGCCACAGGGATTGGTGCTGGCTCTGTTGTTGTTTGTTATCTGTATCAATGACCTGGATGATAATGTGGTTAACAGGATCAGCAAATTTGTTGATAACATCAAGATTGGGGGTGTAGGGGACAGTGAGGCCTAATTTGGAGTATTGTGTCCAATTTTGGTCATCTACCTGTAAGAAAGATGTAAATAGGCAGAGGAGATATAAGGCAGAGGAAATTTATGAGTCTGTTGCAAGTACTTGAGGTCCTGAGTTATAGGTTATTTTATTCCCTACGTTATGTACCCCGTAACTGGGTTGCCAAACCAGCAGAAATGGACCACTCGTTGGATTCTGGATTACTAGGAACTAATAAAGTTTTATTAAAGAAATAAGTAACACAGTACTCTAATTGTAAGGATATAAATGCAACAGATTAGCAATGATAATCCACACATATACACAGAACTAGGGTAATAGGAATCAAACCAAGCTCTATCACCGTCTAGGGGTAAAATGATCAGTCTTAAGTGATGCAGAGTTCAGTTCAGCTTAGTACAGTTTGCAGTAATGGCTGTTGTGCCATTGGAGAGAGAGAGAGAGAGAAGGGGGGGATGCAAATTTGATTCAGGCAGACCTTTGATGTTCTTCGCAGTTGGCTTCGGGTGGACCCTTTTATGTCTTCTATCCCGCTATGGTCATCGACTGTGACCCCTCTGTTCCGGATACGACCATTCTTCCACGGTGAACCTGGCACCCAGGCAAGGGCGGACACACACACCAGGTTCCCACCAATCGTACCTTTACACCCTGTGAGTCTATGGTTGGTTCCCACGAACCGGACCTCCAAACTCCGGTCAACTTGTGGGGGCACATGGCTCTCCCAGGGTCTCGTTATCTCGTGATCTCGTGGTGTGTCCCGTGCCTTAGCGAACCTGTTTTTTTATCCCCCTGCTGGGGTATCGCCTGTCCATCAAACTTCAAACAGTTCAGGTTCAAAGCAACCGGTCTGTCAATATTCTGAATTGTGTCTCTTTTTCGTTAATCACTCTCTCCTCTCTCATTAACATTTTGAACGTTTCTCCGTTGTCTCCCTTATCTCTCTCATTAGCATCAATCGTCTGATAACTTGGTTTGGCGTCACACCCCTACCCTTCAAAGGATTTTTACTGGGGTAAAAATTATGGGCATGAATGCATTATTAGATACACACTAATATACAGGGTCATCAGCTATTTGGCTAATGAAGAGAACTTTAAGTTTTGAACACCTTGACAGTCAGTCAGCAATCACCTTGTCCATTCCTTTTAAGCAACACACATAAAAGTTGCTGGTGAATGCAGCAGGCCAGGCAGCATCTCTAGGAATAGGTGCGGTCGACGTTTCAGGCCGAGACCCTTTGTCAGGACTAACTGAAGGAAGAGTGAGTAAGGGATTTGAAAGAACTGTGCCTGTATAAATTCCTTCCTTGCTAATGATAAGTCTACCTCAACTCCCTCACTTCCTTCCGTTTCACTATGCTCCTTCTTCTCACTTTCTAACCCCTCCTAGTACAAGGCTGGTAAAAACATCTCCGCTATATCTACATTCGCTTCGGCAGCCTTTCTGGACATGCGCCGAGTCACTGCGCAAATGGGATAAACCTGTGAGTCTATGGGCGGGGCTCCAATCCTGGCAGGTTTGCTTGTCAGTTTTACTGCTGGGTACACCTCTCTGCTGGTGAGGTCATTACCGAGTAAGACCTCCATGTCTTCCATCCGTAATTCAGGCCTCATCCCTATCGTGACTGGTCCGGAGACCAAGTCGCATTTTTAGGTGTATCTGGTGCAAAGGTACTGCTTCAGTCCCTTTCCCAATGCCTTTTATCACACTGACCTCCCCAGTCTCGGTCTCTGAACTAAAGTCTAAAACACTCCTTAAGATTAGTGCAGTAAGCCCCAGTGTCTCTCCAGATCCATTCTGGAACTGGGTTTAACCCCTCCTTCACCGACACCAATCCAGTCGAAATAGACTTCTCGCGCCCTTCCTGAACTCGACCAGACCTCTTCTCCCCTAGTGGTTTGTTTGCCAGCTCAATTCAGCCAGTCGAAGTCGTTGGTTTTCCTTTCCCCGTCTCCTTCTTTGGGGCAAAGCACCTGGACGCAATGTGACCGGCTTTCCCACAATTATAGCATACGACCCCAGGAGACATCCTACCAAACTGCTCCCAGTCTTCCTTATCCTTCTCACTAGTCCCCGGCTTACTTTCTGGCTTTTCCGGCGGACTCTCTCCACCCTCTCCACTACCTTTGTGGTAGCTTTTACTCGGGGTAAACTTCGCTTTGTGTGTTAACGCGTACTCATCCGCTAACTTGGCAGCTGCGGCTAAGGTTTCTGCCTCTTTCTCATCTAGATAGGGCCTCATACCTTCAGGGACACAACCTTTAAACTGCTCGATCAGTATTAGCTGTAGCAGTCTGTCATAATCCCCATTGACCCCTTTCGAGGCACACCAACGCTCACAATACATCTGCATCTCACGGGCAAACTCTAAATACGTGCAGCCCTACTGCTTCCTCACATTCCAGAACCTCTGCCGGTATGTCTCCGAGACCAACTCATAAATCCTGAGTATCGCCTCTTTCACCACATCATACCTCTGGGCATATTCTGCGGACAATGCTGAGTAAGCTTGCTGAGCTTTCCCTTTAAGTATGCTCTGATGCAAAACAGCCCACTTATCCCTCGGCCAGTCCTGACTTGCAGCGACTTTTTCAAAATGTAGAAAGTACCGATCAACATTGGCCTCCTCAAATGGGGGAACCAGCCTAACCTCCTGGGTCACCCTGGATCCTCCACCTTGGTTCGGCATGGGGCCCTGCACTAGCATCATCCTTAACTTCTCCAGCTCAAGTTCCCTATCCTTCTGCTTCTCTCTCTCTTCTCGTTCTAACTGCCTGTCCTTCTCCTCTCGTTCCAGCTGTTTTACCCGGAACTCGTGCTTGAGTCTCAATTTTTCCATCTGCAGCTGCACTGCCTCTCCACCAGGTTTGCTCATAGATACCACCTCCAGCTCCCCTTGGGGAAACACACCTTTAGATACATAATGCTCAATGATAGCTCTGTGCATCTCCGCTCTCCTCATTGTCAATTTCCCCTTAAAAAGATTCAACCGTTTGGCAACAGTTGCCAATTCTGATTTCCTGGCATCCTCTAATGCCTCCAAGGTTGGCGCCTTTAGAAATTCCTCAATCTCCATTTCTGCTGTTTGCCTTTTCTTTCTTTCGGGAATTTTAACTCAATCAATTTACCCAGTCCCAAATTTGGCGTTCAAATTCCCGGACGAGATCCCCACTTATGTTACGTACCCCGTAACTGGGTTGCCAAACCAGCAGAAATGGACCACTCGTTGGAGTCTGGATTACTAGGAACTAATAAAGTTTTATTAAAGAAATAAGTAACACAGTACTCTAATCGTAAGGACATAAATGCAACAGGTTAGCAATGATAATCCACACATGTACACAGAACTAGGGTAATAGGAATCAAACCAAGCTCTATCACCGTCTAGGGGTAAAATGATCAGTCTTAAGTGATGCAGAGTTCAGTTCAGCTTAGTACAGTTTGCAGTAATGGCTGTTGTGCCATTGGAGAGAGAGAGAGAGAGAGGGAGGGGGAGAGGGGGAGAGAGGGAGAGGGAGAGGGAGAGGGAGAGGGAGAGGGAGAGGGAGAGGGAGAGGGAGAGGGAGAGGGAGAGGGAGAGGGAGAGAGAGAGGGAGAGGGAGAGAGAGAGGGAGAGAGAGAGGGAGAGAGAGTTGCAAATTTGATTCAGGCAGATCTTTGATGTTCTTTGCAGTTGGCTTCGGGCGGACCCTTTTATGTCTTCTATCCCGCTGATGTCACCGACTGTGACCCCTCCGTTCCAGATACAACCGTTCTTCCGTGGTGAACCTGGCACCCAGGCAAGGGCGGACACACACACCAGGTTCCCACCAATCGTACCTTTACACCCTGTGTGTCTATGGTTGGTTCCCACGAACCGGGCCTCCAAACTCCCACCAACTTGTGAGGGCACACCGCTCTCCCAGGGTCTCATTATCTCATGGTGTGTTCCATGCCTTACCTTTTTATCCCCCTGCTGGGGTATTGCCTGTCCGTCAAACTTCAAACAGCTCAGGTTCAAAGCAACCGGTCTGTCAATATTCTGAATTATGTCTCTTTTCTGTTAATCTCTCTCTTCTCTCTCATTAACATTTTGAACGATTCTCCATTGTCTCCCTTATCTCTCTCATTAGCATCAATCGTCTGATAACTTGGTTTGGCGTCACACCTAGAATGTAGAAGATTGATGGGAGATTTAATAGAGGTATACAAAATTAAAGTGTGGAATAGACTGCCAGCAGAAGTGGGGGATACGGTTTTGGGATGCATGGATAGGAAGTAAATGAAGGACTGTGGTCCAGATGCAGATCAACGGGACTAGGCAGATTAATGGTTCGGCATGGATTAGATGGCCCAAAGGGCCTATTTCTGTATTGTAGCATTCTATGACTTATGACTCTAATATGACCTTCCACCTATGATTGGCAGATTTGGAAACCTTACAAACTCTTCTTTCCCCCAGGTGATTTATCTAAATATTGAACATTTCTGGTGCAACAGATTCCTCCAGTACACCACACGATACCTCCTTCCAAACTAAAAATTACCCGTGTATTCCAGCTGTCAGGTATATGACAAGAGCTGGGCACTTTGAATGTCTGAGTTTTCAATATAATATCAACCCGGCCTCCTCTGTTCACCATGGATTGAACACCCTTCTTCACAGAATTCCCTTGTCTTGAAAAGATAAACACTTGCTGAACATTATAGAGTAGCTGTCTGAATGACTGCTGCTGTGCATATCCTGACCTGTCTCTTCACAAGTTTATTCATCCCCCACAAGCAGCTTCTCTCTCATATCCTCATAATTGGCCTTATTTAAACTGAAGAAATTGGTTTTGGGCCAGTGGTGTTCATCCTCAAAATGCATTTGGAATTCTAACGTATTGTGATCTTTATCCCTGAGGTGGTTTTTAAAGTGGGGGCTTATATGGAAGGCAGGGTTTGAAGGTCGGCACAACATTGTGGGCTGAAGGGCCTGTACTGTGCTGTACTATTCTATGTCTATGTAATTACATTATTAATAAAACCTCATTATACTAGTTTCTAAAATTGTCCATTTAGGGGTGTGCTCCCCATTGCTCTAAAAAGCACTGATGCTTTCCACAATTTTTCTTCTATGATACCTTTGCCAGTTTAATTAATCTAATGAATAAGCAGATTAACATCTTCCCTGACAATCGCAGTTCTATTCAAAGATGCATTTGATATTTCCTGATTTATGCTCTGACCTATTATGAAGTCATAGTTTTGATATCTACACTTCCCTTAATATTCATGCCAATCAAACCAAACTGATCCCATGTCAGAATCTATTGTCTCATTTATAATACGTCTCAGCATTGTTTTGATACTTACCTTGATTAATAATGTTAACCCACACTCTTTGACTTGTTCATTTGGAACTGGAATATTTAGCACCCAGTTCTGGTCATTCCACATGTTTCTGTAGTAGCTATTATGTCACAGTCATATGTTGCTATTTGTGCTACCAACACATCTACCTTATTGCAACTGTAACAGGAACAGGCCCTTTGGCTCTCAATGTTGTGCCAAACCAATTAAATTAGAAATAAAATAACCAAATAAACTGATCTCTTTTGTCTACACAATGTCCTTAAACTTCAATTTCCCCCACTCATATGGCTATCTGAATTTCTCTTAAAAGTCTCCAATGTATCTGCTTCTACCATCGCTCCAGAAGGTATGTTCCGGGCACCCACCACACTCTTTGTGTAAAAAAAAACTTCATCTCTAAGTAGATGCCCTCTGGTATTAGCTATTTAAATCCTGGGAAAATGATATTGTCTATCTACTCTGTCTATACCTCTCATAATCATAAACCTCCATCAGTTGCCTCCATCAGAACTGAAATTCCTTCAGTTGCCACTGCTGCAATGAAACAACCCAAGTCTGTCCAACCTCTCTTTATAGCTCATACCCTCTAATCCAGGCAGCATCCTGGTAAACCTCTTCTGTACCCTCTCCAAAACCTTGATATCAATCCAAATGTGGCTAGATGCAGCCTAACTAGAGTTTTATAAAGCTGCAACATAGCTTCCACACTTTTAACTTTTATACCTTGACAATACAGGCAAGTACGTCATAAACCTTCTTAACCACCCTATCAAACTGTGTAGCCAGTTTCAGGGAATTAATAACTTGGACCATAAGATTCCTCTGCTCCTCAACACTTTTAAGGGCCTTGCCCTTATAGTGTACTGTACTGTCTTTTTACATATGGTGCAATACTTTACATATGGCCAGGTTAAACTCCATCTGCCATTTCTCTGCCCATATATGCAACTGATCTGTATCTTGCTGTATTATTTGCCAGCCTTCTACTCTATCCACAATAGCACTAATCTGCATATCATCTGCAAATTTACTAATCCACCCATCTATATCTTCATCCGGATCACTTATATACATCATAAACAGCAGCAGACCCAGGACAGATCACCGAAGAACACCTGTAATCACAGACTTCAGTTAGGATAAGTCCCTTTGTCCACTACCCTCTGTCTTCTGTGAGTAAGTCAGTTCTGAATCCAAACACCAATTCACCGTGGATCCCATGCATCCTAATCTCCTGGATAAGCCTCCCATGTGGGACCTAGTCAAATGCTTTGCTAAACTCCATGGGGACAACATGCACAGCTCTACCTTCGTCAATCACCCTCATCATCTTATCAAAAAACTCACTTGTTTGTAAGTCACAATTTGCCCTGTAAGAAGACATGGGTCTATCACCTGGCTTCACTTATCACCTCCCAGCTAGCCTCTTTCCTCCCCCCTCACCTTTTTATACTAGCATCTCCACCCCCCCCCCACCTTTCCTCTCAGTCCTGTGGCAATGAATTCCACGGGATCACCAGCCTCTGAGTAAAGGTCTATTCTGAGGCTGTGCCCTCTAGTGCTACTTTACCCACAATTTGTGGGAATGCCCACTATATGTATAGATTGAAAAAGAACAAGCCTATATGTAATAGTTTAGTTGAGGCCTCAGCTCCTCTAAATGTCTCAACATTGTCCACCCCCACCCCCCGAAATATTATTGAACATTCCTTGTTTAAGAATTATTACCAAACCTTCCAATGGTTTGAATTCCATGTCTCACATTTGCATCTCCTGATCGGCATAAAACTTCCTTCGTCAACAGCATGGCCAAATCGTGATGTTTACAGTCATATGCGGAGAAAACCGAAACCAAAAAGCAAGTAATGAGTCTGCTTTTTCCCAGAAGCCCTGCGCTCTAAATTCTGCTCTATCAGTACGGGCAGAGTTCCAATGCGCCAGCGCAAAAACGGGTCATGTTCTGCGCGTGTGCAGTGTGTATTGCGCAGACGGACAAAGACCGAACAGGCAGTCGGAAAACGGTAGGAATTTGTGAGCGTTGTAGTGGAATTAGATCGTACGGCGAGTGAGCTAGTTCGATGAATACACTATGTAGGTCTCAGAATGTAATTGAGGGTGTACGTGCCCCGTATTTCTTGAACCTAAGTGGCAGCCACAGGTCAGTCGGGTAGCTGGGCGCCATTTTGGACAGAATGAAGTTAGTGCGCCTGCGCGATCACGTTGGTCTGGTTTACGGAGTGAGCGAGGCTTCAGGGTCTCAAGTGGGTCCTAGTGCCCCGATTGCTAAATTTTACTCGCAGCTTCAACCCAGTAAGAACCCATTTGATGCATCGAAAAATGCCTTGTTTTATTCCGGATGACTTTTTTTTAAGAAAAGTCCAGTTGTTTTTACCGGGAATATTAATAATCAGATGAAATAAATAAGCACTTTTGAAAGTTGAATGTCAATTTTGGAATGTAATCAAACTGTCAACATGATTTTATAAAAGGCACAGCATATTTGACGGGTTAATATTTGTGGTAGGTTAGTTACGAGCGGGGATTCTGATGGATTGGTAAGAGTGAAGTTGATTAGGGACAGTCACAGCTTTGTTCATGGGAGATAATAGAATATAGAACATAGAATATTAGAGTACAGTACAGACCGGTTAGCAACCTACTTGTAAATCAATTTAACCCTTCCCTCCGATCTATCTCTGCAATTTTCTATCATCCATATGCCTATCCAAGAGTCTTTTAAATGTAACTAATATATCTGCCTCTACTATCACCACCTCATTCTAAGTACCATAAATACCTTTGACTTTGCCCCTATACTTTTATCCAACCACCTGGAAATTACACCCCCTTGAATTAACCATTTCTGGCTTGGGAAGATGTCTCTGGCTGTTCATTTGATCTATGCCCCTTACATCTTGTATCAGCTCTATCAAGTCACCTGTCATTATCCTGTGCTCAAAAGAGAAAAGCTTTGGCTAAATCCCATCACGAGCTTTTTACCCACAAGGATACTACATTATTTGGTCTGATGTCACTTATTTCTAATGATTTGATTTCATTGCTTTTACGACAGTGCCACTGCACCCCCTTTGCTTACCTGCCTGTCTGTTTGATGCAATGCGTGTACTTGGGTGTTAAGTTCACAGCTGTGATCTTTTAGCCATAACTCATTGATGGCCACAGCGTCATACCCGCCAATCTCTAGCTGTGCCCCAGGAATGGGGTGGCACAGTAGTGTGGTGGTTAGCATAACATCTTACAGTATCAGCGACCCAGGTTCAATTCCCGCCGCTGCCTGTAAGCAGTTTGTACGTTCTTCCCGTGACCAGGTGAGTTTCCTCCGGGTGCTCTGGTTTCCTCCCACAGTCCAAAGACGTATCGGTTGGTAGGTTAATTGGTCATTGTAAATTGTCCCGTGATTAGGCTGGGATTAAATCGGGGGATTGCTGGGCATCAGGGCTCAGGGGGCCGGAGGGGCTGTATCTCAATAAATAAATAAATAAAATTGTCTACCTTATTCTGTGTACTGCATGCATTCAAATCTAACACCTTCAGTCCCGTATTCACCACTGTTTTAACTATCTTTTCTTTTTATATTGTTTCCATAACCTCTTCTGGACTTTTCTTCCCTTTTACTTTATTCTTACTTTTCCAAGGTGTTGAACCCACTCTCCTACTATCTGAATGAAGCTCTAGCCAAAGCCCTTGTTATGTGATCTAGCAGGACCCTGGTTCAGGAGAAGCCCGTGGCATCAGAGCTGCTCCCTCCTCACCCATTGCTGGTGCCAATGTTCCACAAATTCAAACCCACTTCTCCCACACTAATCTATCAGCAATGCATTTCTTTCTCTGATCTTATTTACCCCGTGCCAATTTGCACATGACTTGGGTGACAACTCAGAGATTTCTACTTTATTGCTTCCGCATTTTAATTTAGTCCCTAGCTGCTCAAATTCTCTCAGCAGAATCTCTTTCCTTGTTCTTCCTGTGTCATTGTGCCCTCGTGGACCACGATAATTTTGTGCTGTTTGTGCTCCCACTCCAAATCCCAAACCAGGCAGACAACACAACCCCTGGAATTCTCAGTTCTTCTGCCTGTTACCCTGGTTGCACTACCCGCAATTACAAGTGCATTCCTCTTCCTCACAAGGAGCAAGAATCTCAGACCTGTTGGGCTGAGGCTGCTGCAGCACACCTCTTGGATTACCCTACCTGCCTCATCACAGCCGCGCCCTCTTGTCGCTAGCCACAGACTGGATTTCTGTGCTCCTTGACTCTATTGACAAACTTGCTGGAATTATTTGGGGAAATGACAGGACAGTTTGGGAGAGGGGAATCTGCAGAAGTGAATTTAGATTTCCAATAGCTGTTGATAAATTACAAGCCCAAGGTATTGGATACATTGGTTTTAGATTACATTGAGAATTGGAAGGCACAGAGAGTGTAAAGACCTGGAATAGATGGATCTTTTTCAGGCTAGAGGGGTATCACTGGTGATAAATTGCCTCTAGTGTGTACATGAATGGCAGAATCCAATGGTTGTGGAGAGAGTAAAATCAGATATGGACGATCAGTGTTAATGGTGAAATGGTGCTCGGTGGTCAGCTTGGATTCACTAGGCTGAAAGGCCAATTTCACTGCTATATGACCCAATGCGGTGCCCAAGGAATAAGTTATTGGTTCCAAGTTGTTCATTAATAACCTGGGCAGAGTACAAAAAGTGAGGTTTCCAAATTTGACGATCGTACAAAAATAAATGGAAAGGTAATAAGGTTGTGATTTTGTAACGGGATATAGATATGGGTTTCTTGTGAGGATGTGTGTAAAAACACTTGTGTAGCACTCGTGTGACTAGTCGCCGCACTCTTGTGAGAAAATCAAATTACACAAGGTGTTAATAGGCCATCAGAAAGTTCTAGGTATCAGAAGGAGGCAGTGAATAGAAACCACACACCTCTGGAGATAAGATTTTGTTTATAAGAAAAGAAACAATATGTACAAAATATTTCCATGAGTAAGAACAATTCAAAACTCGAACATTCTGTTTAGGTTCCAAATCTTAGGTACCAACAAAAACCAAATTTCTGTTTAGTTAGAATCAGTGATATTTATTAGAATAAGCTTTGTTACTCTGGTTTCTCTAACTAATTAAATCTAGTGTTATTTCCTATTTAACTTAAAAGTTTACAGACTAAACTTTCCTTTTTACTTATTCCTAGTTAGTTGAAAACCAAATATAATCCCTGTTCTCAAGTATTATAGTTAACTTCCGTTTTAGTTCCAGGCAGTATATCTACAAGTTTAAATACAAATTCAAAAATTATATATACACAGTTTAACTCCTTTCACAACAATTCTCCAACATTACAACTCTTAAAGTAAATCTCATTCAGTAACTTATCAAACTCTTTGCAAAAATAACCAGTTCTTGAAGATAATCAAATTCAGATTCTTCGAATAAATATAAACTTATACATCCATCCTCTGCACCATTACACATTTAGTTCCTGCGCCGGTTCTTCACATTGGGTGGCTCGCCATCTTGCTTCTTGGTTCATTGGAATGAAATAGTTTATCATGCACAGCAAGTCAATTCACAAACTTGTACCAAAACTTGACCAAATCCCTTGGTGTGATTTTACAGAACTAATTCCCGACTACATGGTAGGGATTTTGATCACTGGTCTCTGCCGATATTGTCTCGTTAAAGCTGCTGCATGTTTTGGCTGTAGCTTCAATAAATCTTTTATCGCTATTGTCTCTCCTCCAGGTGTTTTACCCTGAGGTTTTCAAGTTAGTAGGGTAAAGATACTCACTACTAATTCCACTCTTAACAGTTCATTTCGTTGCTGTGTTTCTCTCCTTGTCCATCCTGTGTCAGCCACACCCTGCCCTCAAATAGTGCTTTTTTCAAATTATCCTTTTTATTAAAAATTGGTAAACCTCGTTTTCATCCCTCCGCAGGTAGAACTTTCTAACATTACAACTTTGGGTTTAATTAACCTGGGTTACGTGTGCAAATTAATATTTTCAGTAGGAGGAGTTAACAAAGCAAATCATTTTCTAAGCAGAGAGACTGCATTGAGTGAAATTCAAAGGAAACAGATTGTGCGAGTGCATGAATCATAAAAGGTTAGCAGGCAGCTCCAACAAGTAGTTGCAAAGGTCAGTTGTATTTTGGCCTTTATTGCACAAGGGTTGAAGTTTAAGAATAGGGAGGTTTGTTACAGGGCATTAGTGAGGACACACCTGGAAGACTGTGCACATGTTTGGTCCCTGTGACTAGTAAAAAGACATTGTAGCATTTGAGGTACACCTGGCTAATTCCTGGGTTGAGAGGTATGTACTATCATGAGAGGCTAGACTGTTTGAGTCTGTATTCCTTTGAGATTAGAAAAATACCTTATTAATATCCTGGTGGTGCTATGAATCATGAACAAGGGGCCAGTGCTACAAATTAGGAGGCTGATCATTTGAAATTGAGTTGTTTAGAAATTTCTTCTCTTGGCATGTTGTTGAACTCCAGAATTCTCGACCTCTGTGAGTGGTGGAGTTTAGATCAATAGGTATTTTTAAAGTAGAGTTTGCTAAGTATTTGAAGGTTGAAGGAAGCAGGGCTTATGGAGAATTGATACAGAGACGGAGTCGAGAACAGCATTAGCCAGCCATGATCATATTAAATGGTGAAGTCTGACGAACCTAGTTGTTTTCTTCGGCTCTTGTTTTTTGCGTTTTGTGCATTACTCAGTTTTACTTACCCGATTCCGATTAGATCTTTGGGAAATGGAAAAGAAAGACTCTCCTTGGTAAGTAGAATATTTTGCAGTGAATTTCTATCTAATGATACTAAATTTTGTAAACACCTTTTACAGGACATTATAAGGGACAGTTCACAGACAGGAAATACAAATCAAGCATCATAACAAGATCTGCCAGAATTAAACTGATCTCCCGGGACCGGAAAATCATCAGCCTGTGTATGTTGAAGGAGAAATGATTGTCTGTCCTATCTGTGGGGAAAAGTTTAAACAACATGTGACTGGAAAAATACCGACATGTACTAACTCGCATCTAAGTGAGAGCGTCCCAGTGTACTAACTGTTGGCAGAGTTTTAACCTGTTACACAGCCTGAAAGGACACGTTGGCAACAAAGTACTTGTGTTCTTTGTAGCTAAGAATTGAAGTTGTGGTCCAATCTGGCGAGACACAAGGTGAGTCATACCACGGAGAAACCGTGGAAATGTGAGGATTGTGGAAAAGGATTCAATTATCCATCCCAGTTAGAAACTCATCGACGCAGTCACACAGGCGAAAGACCATTTATTTGCTCTGTGTGTGGGAAGGGATTCACTCAGTTATGTATGCTCCAGAGACACCAGCGTATTCATACAGGGGAGAGGCCGTTCACCTGCATTGCTTGTGAGAAAGGCTTCACTCAGTTATCCAATCTCTTGACACATCATCGTATCCACACTGGAGAGAGACCCTTCACGTGCACTGAATGTGGGAAGGGATTTGCTAAATTAACCAACCTTCTGACACATCATCGAATTCATACTGAGGAGAGACCATTTAAGTGTTCTGATTGTGAGAAGAAGTTCAAGAGTAAAAACAATCTGCGGATTCATCAGCGTACTCACACTGGGGAGAAGCCGTTCACCTGCTCTGTTTGTGGAAAAGGATTTGCGCAGTCTTCCACTCTCATGAAGCACCAACGTGTTCACACTGGGGAGAGGCCATTCACCTGCTCTGTATGTGAGAAGGGATTCTCTCAGTCTTCCACCCTGCTAAAACACCAACGAATTCATAAGTGAGTGTAGAAATAAGTCCTGCAATTAATATCCTTGTTAATTGCATCCATGTAGACTTTGTGTTCATATAATACCTGTACCAACCCAAGGAGGTCTTCTCCAATTCATCTCTATCTTCCCTTTCCAAATGTCACCCGTATATTCTTTGGCTTTTCATCCATCCCAACATTCCCGCAGTGTCAGTTCAATCCTCGTGTTAAGCTTCTTTCTCTGATTTCTTCATCCTTCAGTTCTCAGGCTGTACTTTATGTACCTGAAAAGTCCATCTTTGACCTGCTTCCCTTTTCACATTTACATGTTGTCGCTTGGCCGTTTTGAATGCAGGGTGTAAATGACTGGAGATGCTGAAATCCGTACACCAGTGAACCCATGTTTGCCTCAGTGATGATCTTTCTTGACTGTCTTCACAACACTGAATGCCACTGAATAAAATTTGAGAGAGTCCTCAATCCCCCTTTACAGCTGCCTCCCTTGCAACTGAAATTGCATAAGACAGTTTGCAATCTTAGTGATATGTACGATGCCATATAGCATTTTGTACTTTGTATCTGCGAGACCACTAAGACTGGCAATTATCAACTGCATAATCTCAACTGATTGTAGCCTTGCCTAGGCATGTCTGTTGCTGAAACCCTCATCCACATTTTGGTTAGTTATCTATTTAACTATTCCCACATCCTGTAAACTGGCATTCCCTGTTCTATTCTCTGTCATCATGAACATCAACTTTGCACCTCCCCATTTCCTATCTTACACTAAGTGCTGTTCACCTAGTAGCCTTATGTTTGCATTCCTACACGGGCTACTGTGTAACAATACCTCTATGTTATAAATCTCACCTTTTGTCCTACCTATCTCTCCCCCTCCCTATCTCTGTAATCTATTCTGGCCCTAAAATCCTTTGAGGTATTTGTGTTTCTCAGACTTTTGAATCATGAACCTGCCCGAGTTAAGTTGCCTTGTCATTACTTTTGGTGTTTTCAGCAGTTTGGAATTTCAATCTTAAAAGCCTCTCTGTCCCTCTAGTCCGCTTTTTTTTCCTCATTGAAGTGACTCAGCTACTTTGTTGCAGCTTTTGCCCACTTGTCCTAGTGTAATCTTTCACTGTTTTGTGAAGTTCATCAGTACTGGAACAGATCTGCCAACTATGACACCAGATTAAACTATACCATCTGACCTCACGTGGCCTTTATTCGTCCAGTTTCTGCTTGTTTTTGTGTCAATTTGATTGCCTGTCAAATTTTGTTAATGTTCCACCGTCTCCCTAAAGTAGCTTGTCCAGGCATCTGTCGTTTTCTATATGCTTAAAAAAAACTTGATTTACCCATCTCCTTTCATTTTACTCCCCTCTCAATTTATATTATGCCCTCCAATATTTGACATTTCCACTCCTGTGAGACTCCAACTATCTAAGGCTTTCATATTGTGTATGTTTCTTTCAGCACACCCTTCAGCTTCCATTGCTTCAGGTAAACAGTCCATTTTAAAGTCTTTTCCCTTATCAATCTTATGTGCTATGTTCCACATCCTTCCTGCAAAGCAGCTTGTAGAACTGCACATAATACTGTACTTGTGGCCTAACTAAAGTTTTATACAGCTGCAACATGACTTCCCAACTGTTACGCTCAGTGCCCTGACTGAAGAAGGCATTATGCTTGCATGCCTTTTTTACTACTGTATGTAATCGTGTTGTCTCATTCAGAGAGCTATGGACCTGCATCCGGAGATCCAGCAGAACATCAGTGATAAAAAAACAGTCAGGTTTTTAAATCATTGCCATATGTCATGAAAGTTGTTTTATTGCAGCAATAGTACAGTGCCAAATATTTAAAAAGTCCTATAAATTAAGGTACAAGTAAATAGTGCGAAAGAGGAGTAGAGGCACTGTTCATGGATCATTCAGAAATCTGATGGTAGAGGGTAAGTCCTAAAATGTTGAGTGCGTGTCCTCAGGCTGTACCTCCTCCTTGATTGTAGTGATGAGATGAAGGCATTCTCCTAAGAATTCAGTCATTTCACTGTCCATATCTCCCAACTAATATGAATTCTGATGTATCCCTTGCAACCTACTTCCAATTATCCCCCAGGTCCAATTTTTGGGTCGTCTCCAAACCTATCAGCCTGCTGACATTTTCATCCACATCATTTGTGTATACGTTACAGACAACGAAGGTCCCAGAGATCCCAGTTGAACATCACTGGTTACAGACCCCCTTTCAGAAAAATACCCCTGCACCACCCTCTAAGAGTGTTAAAAGGTGTGGAGTTAGGGGGTAGGTTTGCATCACTAAGCAGGTTCAACTTCATACAGTTCGAAACAGTCCTTTTGATAAGCAGCATATGCTCTTGGACACTATATTTTGTGGTGTTTTATTATGGCTGCAGTGTGAATGGTCTATAGAATGGATTGCATCAGTTCATCAAAATTACTTCAATTGTGTCTCCCCCATCTAGATGCTTTATTTTGTTAGTTGGGAGACACTAGTGTTGTAAAAAAGAATCAACACCAAATACTCCTTCCGCCTTTCTGTTTCTCCATCATTACTCATTCAAAATGCCAGAGTCCCCTGCTAGGCATGACAAGCGTTGTTGCTGAAGCTGAAGACCAGAGGTCAACCTCACAGACCAGTCAGTTATCCCTGAGGCACTCGGTCAGCACTAAATTAAAATAAGCATCTATCAGAATGGAATTATGTTCTTAGGTCTCAGTCAATGTCCATGGTGAGGATACAGACATTGTTACTGGTGACAAAAACATTATTTGAATTGTTTGCTGTAAATATAATTAATAAACAATTTATTTTCTGAAATCAGCACCTTCATAACTATTGGCTTGAAAATGCAGCTACGAAATAGTCGAAATATATTGAACAACAATTTCCCACTGGAGGTATGACCTGCAATGTTAAATACCACTTTGAGGATTTAGAGGGAATCACTGGGAAATGTCTGAAGATGTAGCTGTTTTCAACTGTCTGGATACATGTTGGGTACCATGATTGAAGTCTGGAACTGTGGTTTAACAATGGAAATAACAGTTCAAACAGAGTCAAGGAAGAGTTCTACTGACTGTGAATTGTTGAATTAGTTCTGTCCTGGTCATTGAAAATCAGTGGCCAAGACAAAAAACCATTTAAAAAGGAATCAACTATTTATTGGAATGAAAGGATGAAGGGACACTGGGCCGGTAACTTTTAAAATTCATTTGGATAAATAGATGGTGTTTTACTCTGCACAGAATATAAGAGTTAATCTGAATATAATTACTAGAGTAAATGTCACAAAATGTAGTTTACAGATTTTCTGGCATGATTCATTGACAACAAAGGAGCACGATAGAAAGTTTTGTTTGAGTGCTCATCTGGAACATGCAATGGTTTCCAGATAAGGATCTAATTGTCTTAACCTGTGATGGCTACATCAAATACTCTGCATAAACAATTCGGTGGGGAGTTACCTCCAGCTGGATAGGCATAACATATGTAGCCTGAAGAAAAACTGTAGTCAGTCAATTAGGAATGTAACATTCATACCAACAAGCATTATTTTCAGTTTCAGGACAAGCAGATCATTTTACCCCTTTCACTCCACACATGATACTGAAGTACCTTGTTCAACAAAGTATGCTCTGAATAGTAACACACGTGAACATTGTAAGGAACAGGACTGTGAGATGGAGCTTTTGGGTAAAGCTGAAGAAGAGATGTTAAATTAGCTGCCTAGGGTATGATGAGAAGGAGATACTGTGAGGAAATTTAGAAAAGTTGCAAGAGTAAAAGAGTAGACGTGAAGCAACTTTCCAATGAAGTTAGGGAATGTAAACGTGCAAAGGAGAGGAAGCTGCCCTGGAGTGAGTATGTATGCAGGTGGAGAATGTTTCGCTGAGAAATCTTTTGACAAATTGCATTCCTCTTAATGCTCCTGATGTCATAGTTCCATGTTCTAGCCCATGCTCTAAGTGTGTCAGTCTTGTTCTTGACACTTCTTGCAATGCAATAGACACATTTCAACTCACCTGACTACAATTGTGCCCTTACCACTGCCTATCCTTCCTCACAGTCTCTGTATGTGCTCAATCTTTACACCAACTGCCCCATCCTCTGCTTCCCATCCCATGCAAAACTACTTGAAAGCCACCCCAACAGCTATAGCAAGCCTGTCAGCAAGACATTGGTCTCTTTAGAGTCCAGGTATATCTGCCCCTTTTGCACAGGTCATACATTCCCCAGAAGAGATCCAAATGATTCACAAATGTGAAAACCTGCCCATTGCAGCAATTCCTCAGCCACACATTCAACTGCCACATCACCCTATTCCTCCCTCACTGGCATGTAGCACAGGCAGCAATCCAGAAATTGCCACCTTTGAAGTTCTGCTTTTCAGCTTCGTGCCTAACTTATATTCTCTCTTCAGGACCTCATTCCTTTTTCTGCCCATGTCATTGGTACCAACATCTACCACAAATTTCAGCTGTCACCCTTCCCCTTTAAGAATGTTGTGGACCTGAGCTGTCCCTGACATTGGCACCCGGGAGGCAGCTAGGGGCCTCCTTCATGTTCACAAATTTGTCTGTTTCTCGAACTATTGAGTTGTAAAGGGTTAACCTGTGGACTTGTTGAATGTCTCACCACCTTAAAAGTAACAGAACTCGCTGTAGAAGTTTTGATTACAACCATGTGGATGCACCAAGAGAATGCGGTGTACTCCAGAAGTACAATGGGACGACCGTGGGAATGCGACACAGCTGTGAGAGTACAGCCATGGAACACTAATGTGAAGAGTGGCTCTGGTTCAGTAGTTTGAACTGATACCAATGTACTTGTCCACTTCCTGCTGCATTTCATATCAGTGGAGAAAGTGTAAAAGTAGAGCGGTTGGAGGCTTGGGAGTAGTTCTTCGCGGATACTCCAGTGAACTAAATGCATCTTCCCAAGATCAAGATGCACAAACTAGAAAAAGAGAAAAAACGAAGGAGAAGGTGTCCAGAGCCATCGGAACCACTTCTGGCCGTCTCAGAGTCAACTCCTACAACCGCCACGGAAGAGGACCCAGAACCTGGGATTGTTTCACAGCCAAGGCTCACCTGCCAAGGAGAGTGATTCCCCTTGTCAGGAAAAAACATTCTCCCACAAGGGTAAGAAATCCTCCACAGCGATTAAATCGTTAGGCCTGAATGGGACAATTTTAGCAATGTCTGTATATGGTAGTTGTATTACATAGTATACTGTGTGTATATAGTTGAGATGCATTCTGTATTGAGTTGGCATTTATAGCAAAGCAAGGAGGAGTGTTTTGTATTTAATATCTCAGTAATATTTGAGTCGTATTGTAAATATTTGATTAAGCATTCTTGTTCATTTGAATAATTCAATATGGGTTATATGTAAAAATACATGAATTGCATACTTCTTGATGTTACCATATGATACGTGCGTGCCTCATTTAAAGTAAAGAACATGCCAAGACGCTCATCTCTTGGCTCTATTGTTTTCCTTTGAATTAGTTTGTTGTTTTGAAGTTCCAAAACATAACATACCTTGCTGTCAATACAAGCCTCATCTATTTTTAAGAGTCAGCATCTTACAAATTATATTACTGTACGACCAACCCATTATTTCAGATAGCATGATCCATTATGAATGTCTGAATATAATATTACAGGATAAACAAGAATGACTTTCTTAATAGATATAGCCAACACGCATAATATACAGAAATCAATAAGTGAAAAACACCAGAAATAAGAGGAAATTGAAAGACTGTGGAACTGGAACAGGGTATTAATTGTCCCGATAGTAATATCTGCCAACTGGTATGATCGCAAAGTCACTACACAATCGTGATAAGCAGTTAGGCCTACACAGCAACACTTACGCAGGTCTCCAGAAAGCCACAATACTAAACACCACTTGATTAGCCTGAAAATTCCTAGCAATTTAGAAATGGGTGTGCTTGGTTCTGCCTATTCTTCAGGTTTTACTAGCTTGAGCTGACAAAAAATAAAAATACAATGGCCCATTTCCACAGTGGGTTTTGAAGGTAACGAATGGGACAGCAGGGTAGTGTGCCTCCTTCCAGGTGCTGGAGTGCAGGATGTTACTAAGAAGCTGCAGAACATTCTTAGATGGATGGTCAATACCCAAAGGCTTTAGAACAAAGAACAGTACTGCGCAGCACAACAGGCCCTTTAACCGTTAATTTATTGCTGATCTAATTAAGCTAACAAAATCTAATTCCTCCTGTCTGCACACGATCCATATCCCTCCATTCTCTTCATATCGATGTGCCTATCTCAGATCCTCTAAGATGCCTCAATTGTTTCCGTCTCCACCACCAGTTCTGACAGTGCATTCTAGGTACCCACCACCCTGTGTAAAAAAAACACTTGCCCAGTACATTTCCTTTCAACCTTCCCCCTGCACTTTAAATGTATGGCCTCCAGTATGAGATAGTTTGACCCTGTAGTAAAGATACCAGTCATCTGTGTTGTCTGTAGCTTTCATTAACTTATACACTTCTATGTCTTCCATCAGCCTCTGCTGATCCTGAGAAAAGAACCTTAATTTGTCCAACCTCTCTGTATATACATGCCCTCTAATAAACACAGCATCCTGGTGACCTTCTGCGTCCTTTCCAAAGCCTCAACATCCTTTCTATAAAGTAGCAACCAGAGCTATAAGAAATGCTGAGTACTAAGCAGAGCAGTTACTGCAATCAATTTACAGCACCAATGATCACCGATCGAACTTCCATTTTCACCGCTATCTGCAATGAGCTTGTGCATTCTCCCCCTGAGTATGTAGGTTTCCTCCAGATGCTCTGGTTTCCTCCCACATTCCAGTGACGTACAGTTAGAGTTTGTAGGTTGTGAGCATGCTAAGTTGGCATTAGAAGCCTGGCAAAACTTGTGGGCTGCCCGGCATAATCCTTGCTGACTTGATTTGATGCAATTGACGCATTTCACTGTATGCTTCGATGCTTTGATGTACATGTAATAAATAAAACTAATAATTGTTCTTTAAAACAGTAACATGACTTCCTGACTTTGAATTCAATGCCATGACTAACAAAGATAAGCATGCCATACTACTATTACATTGATGAAGGTAGAACAGTAGATGTAGTGTATAAGGATTTCAGTAAGGCATTTGATAAGGTTCTCCATGTAAGGCTCATTCAGAAAGTAATGAGCCATGGGATCCAAGGAGTGTCCATGGGACCCAAGGAGTGTCCATGAGACACACAAAGCTGCTGCACCGGTTGACAGTATTGTTACAAGGCATAGTGTGTGTTGGCCTTCATCAGCCGTAGGATAGCGTTCAAGAGCCAAGAGATAGTGTTACAACTATATAACCCCACTTGGAGTACTGTATTCAGTTCTGGTCACCTTGCTATAGGAAGGACACGGATACTATACAAAGAGTGCAGAGGAGATTTACAAGGATGTTACCTGGATTGGAGAGTGTGCCTTATGAAAATAGGTTGAGTGAACTTGGCCTTTTCCCCTTGGAGCAATGGAGGATGAGAGGTGAGCTGATAGAGGTGTATAAGGTGATGAGAGGCATTGACCGTGTGGATAGCCAGTGGCTTTTTCCCAGGGCTGAAATGGCTAACACAAGGGGTATAGTTTTAAAGTGCTTGGAAGTAGGTACAACAGGGATGTCAGAGGTAAGTTTTTCACACAGAGAGTGGTGGGTGCATGGATTGGACTGCCAGTGATGGTGGTAGAGGTGGATGCAATAGGATATTTTAAGATACTCTAGAAAGATACATGGACCTTAGCAAAATAGAGGTAGGGGAATTCTAGACAGCTTCTGGAGTAGGTTACATAGTTGGCACAACATTGTGGGCCAAAGGGCCTGTAATGTATGTTCTATGTACTTCTTTACTACTTGTGCGTCAACTCACAGGGTGCTAAGAGCCTGGCCCCATTTGTATGTTGGTACTGTTAAGGGTCCTGCCATTATCTGTGCACTTTCCCTTTATATTTGTCCTCCCAAAGTGTAACACCTCCGACTTAATCACCAGATTAAGGTCCCTCCATTTTTCCTCTCAAATCTGCAACCGATCTATTGCCTGGCGTTTCCTTTGGCAACATCCTACACTATCCACAATGCTAACACTTTGTATCATCTGAATAACCCATGTTTCCAGCCAATTCTGAATTGAAGCCACCAATTCATGCATCTGTATGACCTATAATGTGTTGGCAAATGCCTTACAAAAATTTGGTTCATATTTGTAGCTGCGAAGGAAACAGGAAGAAGAATGAGGTTCTGTAGGTACAAACATAGATTACAGGAAACTAAGCAAGAAGATTAAAAGCAAAACTTCAAAGCTCATAATTTTAAAACTAATTTTGGATCCTCCATTCTCTGTTGATATCTCCCTGCAACAATTATGTCACTATCACGATCACATCTAAGTGAGTAAGGAAATTAGATCAGTATAAATCAGCAGTTCCCAAATGTTTATGGGTTACCACCCCCTTTGCTCCCAGACAACATCCCTAGCAGCCCCTCCTTTCCAGCCATTACATAAAAACTATAAAGAATTTTTATTTACAATACACAGCGAACATGAAATTGCAAATTCAAAGCAGTGATAAATAATTGCAATACATATGCAAATCTATTCAAAGCTACAAATAACATTTCTTAATTACAGTAAAAACGATTTTCATCAACAAATTTAGAACATACATAAATAATTAATATACTATTCAGCACTTCATTGCTTTTTTACATTTCAATAAGATAGATGGGCTTGTCAACTGTGGGCTGAATTCCACATGTTCAGTAATTTGTAGTCTAATCCATTATTTTTAAAGAAGTTGGCTGACTCCACTGAAACCATGTACCACTACATATGATGTTGGAAAGGCAATAAAGATCATCTTGACATTTTTCCACATTGCAGGATGGCATTCAGAAATTTCTTTCTGCAACCAAAAGTCTTAATATTATTTTCTGAACCTCGTCTTCAGCTCAAAGTCATTTTGTAGCAAAATCAGTTCATCCTTCATCCTTCCTGTTAATTCCTCATTACTAATGTTCTGGAATGGACTTACTGGGATCGAGAGACGATCCCAAAATCTCTCTGACGTGTCTTTATGCAGCTCACCCAGATAGTAACAGCATACTTGGAGATCATCATCTAGTATTCCTTCTTCCTCTTCAACTCAGTGAGGCTCTGAAATTGGAAAAGGTTGTGATGGCCAATGCTGCAATTAAATAGGATTAACTTGGACAGAAGTGTGGAGACGACTGTTTTAACAAATAAGATTCACATAATTTCCTTGCAATTGAAGATTGATTTCATTAAACTTTGTGAATAGTTCTGTTAAATAAGCAATGTCATGCCCAATATTCTTGAGTTGATTATTGAATGCTTTAAAGAATTTTATCACTGTTTCAAAAAGCACATAAAAGCATCTCAGCCATCTGACTTCTGTGTGCAACAGATAGCCTTCAAACTGTTCATCATTCTCAATACAAAGTTATCAAGTAGTAGAGATTTGAAAGTATGAGACTTGATTTTATTTACCGCTGTGATAATTGTATTTAATGATTTGTGCTGCCAATCACTTAAGAGTTTTTTTTAATGAAAAGATGTTGTCTGTGAATTACACAGTTTATGGTAAATATGTTAGGTACATCTTCTTTCAAGAAGTAATAACCAATTGGTGGTGCCCTGTCATTGATGCTGCCCCAACAGTTGGACAAACAAGAATGCTGGTGAGCAGAATGTCCAGCTCTTTGAAAATGCTCAGTCTCCTGACTATTGACTCCCTCTTTTATACCTGTTTCTAGCACCCTTGTAAATAACAACACTAGAACTATGCTTTCATTTTTTATGAAGTGAACATAGCCAAAGATTCATTGCCTAGCAAGGTTGATTCATCAAACTGGAGAGCAAATTCCATTGCCCTAAATATGTTTCAAAATGAATCTTTCACATTCCCTGATATTTCCTTCATCGCCTTTGACTAGTGTTGTCACTAAGCAAATTGCTTTAATTAAATGGTTTTGTGACTTATTCTAAATGGTACTTGGAACCTTCCTTATTGCTGACAGAGTCAGTTCTTCTCCACATATGGGGCATTCCAGATTTAGTAATGAGTATGAAGCATGCAACCCATCATTGTTCTGTTGTAAAGTGCTGGCAAACATGTTTTGAAGTGTTTTCCATTTCTTTGGTGAAAGCTTTGACAAAATGACTAAAAATAAGCTACACCTGTTTGTTTTATTGGAATTTATTCTCTTCAAATGGTTGGTTTCATTGCCTCATTTGAAAAAAAAACCTTTTTCACACAACAGACACAGGCTGTTTCAAAAGCTAAAAACCCATGGTATTACAGGAAAGATTCTAGCATGGACAGAAGAATGGTTAACTGGCAGGAGGCAAGGAGTGAGAACAAAGAGAGCCTATTCTGGTTGGCTACCAGTGACTAGTGGTGTCCACAGGGGTCCATATTGGGACAACTTCTTTTCACATCTAATGTCAATAATCTGGATGATGGAATTGATGGTGTTGTGGCCAGGTTTGCAGATGATACAAAGACAGGTGGAGGGGCAGCTTGTGTTGAGGAAGCATAGAGCCTGCAGAAGAGTTCAAACAGATTCAGAGAATGGGCAAATAAGTGCTAGATGGGATATAGTGTAGGGAAATGTATGGTCATGCACTTTGGTAAAAGGAATAAAGGTATAGACCATTTTCTAAATGGAGAGAAACTTCAAAAACCTGAGGTGCAAAGGGACTTGGCACTGCTGTTTGTGATGTACATAAATGACCTGGATGCAAATGTAGATGTGTTAGTAACTTTGTGGATGATAGTAGCATTGATAGTAGAAGGGCAAAGAGTACTGCACAATATAGACCAATTGTTGGTATGGGCAGAGAAATGGCAGATGGAATTTAACCCAGAGAAATGGGAGGTGTTGCAGCATGGTAGAGCAAATGCAAAGGGACAGGATGCTGTTAAGGGCAAGATTCTCCTCCTCCTCCTCCTCCTTTAGCCATCTACTGTCTTCATCCTCCTCCTCCTCCTCCTCCTCCTCCTCCATGGTCCACTCATCTCCTATTAGATTTCTTCTTCTCCAGCCCTTTACCTTTCCTACCCACTTGGCTTCACCTATCACCTTCTAGTTTGTCCTATCCAGCTCCCACCCCTTCCTTTTTATTCAGATGTCTTCCCGCTTCCTTTCCAGTTCTGATGAAGGGGTTTGTCCCAAAACGTTGACTGCTTATTCCTTTCCACAGTTGCTGCATGACCTGCTGAGTTCCACCAACATATTGTGTGTGGTGATCAGATAATATATTTCCAGAAACGTTGACTGGGGCGTAAATACTGCCCAAAGCATTGGGAATAATTCTGCTCTTCTTTGAAGGAGTACTGTGGGTTCTTTTATGTCAGTTCCATATCTTCTGTAACAGACTGCAAATGCAACAATGCATGATTCCTGCACTATTGGGCAGCCACTCAGTTCCTGAACAAACCATCACCGCCATAATCATTAACAAAATAAATAATGCAGATGATGAAAATCCAAAGCAATTCACACAAAATGCTGGAGGAACTCAGCAGGTCAGATAGCACCTATGAAAATGAATGAACAGTTGAAGGTTTGGACTGAGACCCTTCTTCAGGGCATAATCATTATCAGCCTAAATCATTATAGTATAGCAACACTCTGTCTACTTTCCACTAAAATTTGCTTTGTTTTAATTCTGTTTGTTCTTGTAAAAATGTGAATGCTATTTATGTTTCATTATGAATACTGCTTCTATGATGCAAAATGTTTGTGATGCTGCTGCAGCTAAGTTTCCCATTTCACCTGTTCATACATGTATTTATGCAAATGACAATAAACTCAACTTTACTATGAATGTTACCTCCTTCACTGTGAGCTTTTATTTTTCCATTAATAATTTTTGGTAGGATTCTTTGTCAAATAGTTTCTGGAACTATAATATTGCGTAGTCCATCCACCATAAAATGGTCAGGCTTGATGTCCCTTTCACAAAACCATGTTGATTTAGCCTGATTACCTGGAAATTTTCTCATACTCTTGCTATCGGATCTTTACTTAAAGTCTCTAAACAAATTCTCAACAGTGGATGATAATCTGCCCCGTACTTTCCTGTTTTCTGGCTACTTCTCTGTATGAGCAAAGGAATTGTATTTAATATTGTCCAATTTCATGGAACCCTCTGTGAGGAGTTTGTGTGGTTCTCCCCATGACCATGTGGGTTTCCTCTGGGTGATCTGGTTTCCACCCACATTCCAAAGACATACAAGTTAGATTAATTGGTGACATGATATAATTGGGCAGTGCAGGCCTGTTGGGCCAGCAAGACCTATCGACGTGCTGTATCTCTAAAGTAGTAAGAAAAAAGAGGAGGAGATAGAAGGGGAGGGGAGTTGCTCTACTGCTCAGGGACAATATCATGGCTGTGCTTGTGGTGACATAATGCAGGGGTCACACACTGAATGAAACTCAGGAATATGAAGGGTGCAATCACACTGATGGGAACGTACTACAGACCCTCAACAGCCACCAGGACACCGAGCTATCACGTCCCCTCTAACTACCGCACTGCCTGACCTTACCCTTCCTTACTGAGCCTCAGAGCTGGCCACAGTATCCCATCCTGGCAGCTGCTGCCATGATCTGATGGGTTATCCCCACCCTCCCCCGCTAGCAGTTTCCAAAGGGGTATACATTTTAATGTATGCCACTGGGAAAAACATTGACTGCTAATTAAGTTCTAACCTCAAGCTTCATTATTTATCACAGCTCTCCAGTTCATTTCTTCAAGCCATGTTATAAGCCTATTGCCCGCTTTCTACTCTTCAGCCCAGTTTGGTAACTATACTTTCCTGTGGCTCTTTACTAAATGACTTTTGAAAATCAACCAGCACAGGTCTCGGCACTTCGGTCTACAATATCTCAGCCGAACGTGATTCCATCCGCTGCATATTCATAGCCTATCCAACATTATTATTGCATCTGCTTCCAGCGCCATTCCTGGCAGCGTATTCCAGGGACCAGCTACACTCTGTGTAAGTAAACCTGTCTGTCCAACTCTTTTAATGCACCCACCCCGCCCCTCCATCCCACCTTCAGCATTTCTACTTGCTTACTTACTGCCCATTACGCCACTAGCATTTAGATCAGCAATGTAGCTCCTCCATCTCTGGCAGTGCACAGGGCTTCCTTCATCATGTCAGTAGCTTCTACTTGGTTTTCACTACTGTCAGTCATGCAAGTCCCAGGTGGAGACTCAGGAATACCATCACGCTCAGATGTAGAAGGATTCTTCATTGCTTTTTTCATAACAGTTTTGTTTTACCAGTCAGGGTTGTTAGCCCTGAACTGAACCTCCAAACCTAGAGAACCAGTGGACCTCTCGTAGTCTGTCCTCGCTTTGTCTTTGACCTATTTTGGCATGGGTGACCCTACCAAGAGCTAAAGAATCAATCTTTGACTTCAGCCAACATCGCTCTCCCCATCATGGAGGCACAAGAGCCTCCAGACCACAAGGTTGCAGTCCTCTTGGACAAATGATATCTCTACACTGGGAAAAATTTACAACTCTCTACCTTATCCGTACTGCTCTGTGTTCATGAAGTAAAAATGCCAATCAAGTCCGACAAAACACTCTTCTTTCAACAAATACGTAACAAATGTTCATCAATTAGTTTTACTTCTCCAAGTACCTCTCATTTAGATTCCTGCTGAATAATGTTCTTTCATACTTCCCTGCCACTAAGGTTGGGCTGTAATTGCCACACATGCTGTCATACTCCTCTCTGAATCAGAGACTTGTGTTTACATTCCACCCCCAGTGCCTCCTGTTCATGGAGTAAAATGATTGGAAGCAGATCAGTGGCCTATGTAAAGTTTGTAACTTGTTCAAAATCACTTAGATAAAATATACAAACAGTAGACTTAGAGTCTAAGTTAGCAATAATGTATCTATGAAGAAAGTGTTTTTGTGACACTTCTGACTTTTGATGTTTTACTACGATGTTTCTTGCATAAAACAAGCCATTTAAAAATAAGTAGTTTAACAATGCATGATGTAACTAGACAATTTAATTCACAAGAACTCATGGTTGCTTAACAGAACAAAACTAACAAGTATAATTTCCAGATAGAGAAATAACTCAAACAGAGAGTATCCCAACTGGTTGCATCACGGCCTTGTATGGAACTAGCAATGCCCAGGAATAGAAAAAACCTACAAAAAGTGATGGATACACTCCCATCCATCACAGGCAAATTCCTCCCCACTATTAAGCACATCTACGAGGACACCTGCCTCAAGAAAGCAGCATCTATCATTAAGGAACCCAAATATCCAGGATATGCTCTCTTCTCACCACAAAATCGAACAGGCACCTTAAGTCCCACACTGCCAGGTTCTGGAATAGTTACTACCTGTCAGCCTTCAAGCTCCAGAACTGGAGTGGATAACAGCACATTTGGAAAGCGGTGAAATGATCGGACAAAGTCAGCATGGATTTGTGAAAGGAAAATCATGTCTGACGAATCTCATAGAATTTTTTGAGGATGTAACTAGTAGAGTGGATAGGAGAGAACCAGTGGATGTGGATTTTCAAAAGGCTTTGACAAGGTCCCACACAGGAGATTATTGTGCAAACTTAAAGCACACGGTATTGGGGGTAAGGTATTGATGTGGATAGAGAATTGGTTAGCAGACAGGAAGCAAAGAGTGGGAATAAACGGGTCCTTTTCAGAATGGCAGGCAGTGACTAGTGCGGTACCGCAAGGCTCAGTGCTGGGACCCCAGTTGTTTACAATATATATTAATGACTTAGATGAGGGAATTAAATGCAGCATCTCCAAGTTTGCGGATGACACGAAGCTGGGCGGCAGTGTTAGCTGTGAGGAGGATGCTAAGAGGATGCAGGGTGACTTGGATAGGCTTGGTGAGTGGGCAACTTCATGGCAGATGCAATTTAATGTGGATAAATGTGAGGCTATCCACTTTGGTGGCAAGAACAGGAAAACAGATTACTTTCTGAATGGTGGCCGATTAGGAAAAGGAGAGGTGCAACGAGACCTGGGTGTCATTGTACACCAGTCATTAAAAGTGGGCATGCAGGTACAGCAGGCAGTGAAAAAGGCGAATGTTATGCTGGCATTCATAGCAAGAGGATTCGAGTACTGCTGCAGGGAGGTACTACTGCAGTTGTACAAGGCCTTGGTGAGACCACAACTGGAGTATTGTGTGCAGTTTTGGTCCCCTAATCTGAGGAAAGACATTCTTGCCATAGAGGGAGTACAAAGAAGATTCACCAGATTGATTCCTGGGATGGCAGGACTTTCATATGAAGAAAGACTGGATCGACTAGGCTTGTACTGTCTGGAATTTAGAAGATTGAGGGGAAATCTTATTGAAATGTATAAAATTCTAAAGGGATTGGACAGGCTAGATGCAGGAAGATTGTTCCCAATGTTGGGGGAAGTCCAGAATGAGGGGTCACAGTTTGAGGATCAAGGGGAAGCCTTTTAGGACCGAGATGAGGAAAAACCTCTTCACACAGAGTGCTGAATCAGTGGAGGCCAGTTCATTGGCTATATTTAAGAGGGAGTTAGATATGGCCCTTGTGGCTAAAGGGATCAGGGGGTATGGAGAGAAGGCAGGTACAGGGTTCTGAGTTGGATGATCAGCCATTATCATACTGAATGGCGGTGCCAGCTCGAAGGGCTGAATGGCCTACTCCTGCACCTATTTTCTATGTTTCCATGTTTCTATTAACTCTGAACTGACTTAACAACATACAGATTCACTTTCAAGGACTCTCCAGCTCATAGTCTCCATATTCTTTATGTTTTATTTGTACATCAGCTTTGTTTATGTCTGGTTTAATGTAAATTCTATAGCATTTCTTTATTTCTCTGGAAGAAAATTTTAAATATAGCGTTAAAAGAGTTGTGTGTTGCTAAAGCTTTTTGACCTTGTGGGCAACCTGTGTTTTCTAGTTGAGTTGATCATTGTACAAGGCACCGACACTTCTTACAGCGTTAACACAGCTGCATAAACAACATAAATGTAGTCAAAGCTGCTACAGATCATGAGAAGAGACTCTACTGACTGTGAACTTTGACATTTAAGAGGCGACTGGTTTTTCTCACTTGTCTGCTACTGTTAACTCCTTGTAACTCAGAGTTCCATACATGTGGACTTTCTATGATATGATAAAATAAAAGATTCTCCACTTGAAGTCTGCTGTTCATTTTTATTTTAAAATACCCAGACAACAAGATTCCCTGACACCCTGTAAATGCCTGGAAGGAAATGAATCTCAAAGCAGTATAGTAATCTACACATACTTCAATAATAAATTAACTCTGACAATGAATTTTCTTTTGTCTTCCTTGATCCTCATTCTAATATGCTTTCCCATTATTTCTCTTGGTTGCGTTTGGTAGCTTTCTGTGTTATTCAAGCCTGAGAACCCACAATCAGTGCTTTAGGAAAAGCTTATTTCTCTCCACCATCAATTTCTGAGCCATCCGTGAATACTACCTTGCTAGTCCTCTTTGGCACTGTATACCGTGCTAATTTTTATGTCCTGAACGGTAGTATTGCTGCAGAAGAACACATTTCATGACATTTGTCAGTGATAATAAATTGATTCTGATTCTGATTACATAACATTGTGCCACTTATAGCTATTGTACAGTTGGGTGAGATTGGCAGCCTCATCTCCATCAGCACTGGTGCACCACAGGGCTGTGTGCTTTGACTCCTGCTCTACTTGCTTCATACCCGTGACTGTGTGGCTCGGCACAGCCACAACACCATCTTCAAGTTTGGTGTTGACAGTGTTGTTGTGGGTCGAATCAAAGGTGGGGATGAGTCAACATATAGAGGAAGATTGAAAATTTGGCTGAGTGGTGTAATTAGAGCAACCTCTTATTTAATATCAGCAAGACCAACAAACTGCTCATAGGCTTCAGGAGAGGCAAACCAGAGGTCCATGAGCTAGTCCGCATTAAAGGGTTAGAGGGCTGGCAGCTTTATATTCCCGAGTGTTACTATTTCAGAGGAGAAAACCTTTATTTCCTGAGGAGTCAATGGAGATTCGTCATGAGATACAAAGCTTGGAGAGACTTCTACAGTTGTGTCGCAGAGAGTTTACTGGCTGCCTGATTCATGGCATCAATGCCTTTATAAGGCACTTGTGAGGCCTCACCTTGAGTGTTGTGAACAGTTTGGGTTCCTCATCTCAGAAAAGATGTGCTGGAATTGGAGAGGGTTCAGAGGAGGTTCACAAGGATGATTTCAGGAATGAAAGGGTTATCTTATCAGTAACATTTGAATGCTCTGGGTCTGTACTTGCTGGAATTTAGAAGGATGGGGGGATCTCATTGAAACATTTTGAATGTTGAAAGGCCTAGAAAGACTAGATATGGAAAGGAAGCCTCAGGATAGAGAGCGTCCATTTAAAACAAAGATGTGGAGAAATTTCTTTAGCCAGAGAGTGGTGAATTTGTGGAATTTATTATTACAGGCAGCTGCGTAGGCCAGGTCGTTGGGTGTATTTAAGGAAGAGATTGATAGGCTCTTGACTGAACACAGCATCAAAGGCTGGGAAGCGGCGCTGAGCAGGGAATGGCGGTGCACTCACTGGGCCACATGGCCTAATTCTGCTCCTATGTCTTGTGGTCTTATGAATAGAAAATCCTACAAAAGGTAGTGGATTCAGCCCAGTACTTCATGGGTAAAGCCTTCCCAACCATTGATCACATCTACCTGAACTCTGTTGGAGGAAAGCATCATCCATCAACAGAGATCGTAAAAGGTACAAGAGCTTCAGGACTTGCACACCAGGTTCAAGAACAGTTACTAGCCCTCAAGCATCAGGCTCTTGAACAAAAGGGGTTAACTACACTCACTTCCCATTGTATTGAGATGCTCCAACAACCTATGATCTCACTTCATCATATTATGTCATGTTCTTATTATTTATTGCATTTGCATTTGCAGTTTGTTATCTTATGCTTCCCAATTGAACTTTCATTGACCCTGTAATAGTTACTATACATTTGCTGAGTATGTCCACAGGAAAATTAATCTCAGGGTTGTATATGGGCACATATATGGACTTCGATAATAAATGTACTTGAACTTTTGCGCACTATGGCCAAAATTCATTTCTTGGAGAGATACATCTTCAGATATATTATTCAAGTGGCATCATCTCTCACCTCTTCAATTTGTAATGGCTTTGGAAAGAAATATTATTGTCCTACTTTAATGTTATATTGACCGAATATGCATTTAGTGCACTGCAGTAATGCATGAGCAGAATGCTGAGTGAATAGAATTACAAGCATTCATGTATTGTGTACACGTGTACTCCTACAATGGATGTGCATTACCTTATGAGAAGGTTGCCTGTGTCCAGGGACTGCAAGAATAAACTAACTCATGATGCTTATGTCACTCCAGTCTTTATTGCACATTATTTAATACTGTCAGTAACACTAAGGATAGATGGCATTTGAAATATTGTGTTGTCACTCATGCTGTAGATATAATGTCTGAAAATATTACATGAATTGAAAAGTGGGAAATGAAGCCACTTAAAGAGGGTTAGGGAAGCCTCTGACTATCCACATGATTAAAATGATGCCTCTCATCATCTTGTACACCTGATCAGGTCACCTCTCATCCTCCATCACTCCAAAGAGAAAAGGCCGAGTTCACTCAACCTATTCTCACAAGGCATGCTCCCCAGTCCAGCCAACATCATTGTAAATCTCCTTTGCACCCTTTTTATGGTTTCCACATCCTTCCTGTAGTGAGGTGATCAGAATTGAGCACAATACTCCACAGACCCACAGACTCTGGGGCTGACCAGAGTCTTATATAGCTACAACAATACCTCTCGGCTCTTAACTCAGTTCTATGGTTGATGAAAGCCAATACACCGTATGCATTCTTAACCACAGAGTCAACCTGCGTAGCAGCTTTGAGCATCCCATGGACTCGGACCCCTAGATCCCTCTGATCCTCCACACTGCCAAGAGTCTTACCATTAATGCTATATTCTGCCATCATATTTGACCTACCAAAATGAATCATCTCATACTTATCTGGATTGAACTCCATCTCCCACTTCGCAGCCCAGTTTTGCATCCTATCAATGTCCTGCTGTAACCTCTGACAGCCCTCCACACTATCCACAACACCCCCAACCTTTGTGTCATCAGCAAATTTACTAACCCATCCCTCCGCTTCCTAGGGGTCCCAGAACAGATCCCTGAGGCATATCACTGGTCACCGACATCCATGCAGGATATGACCCATCTGCAACCACTCTTTGCCTTCTATGGGCAAGCCAGTTCTAGATCCACAAAGCAATGTCCCCTTGGATCCTATGCCTCCTTACATTCTCAATAAGTCTTGCATGGGGTACCTTATCAAATGCCTGCTGAAATCCACATACACTACATCTATGGCTCTACCTTCGTCAATGTATTTAGTCACATCCTCAAAAAATTCATTCAGGCTCATAAGGCACGACCTGCCTTTAGCAAAGCCATGCTGACTATTCCTAATCATATTATGCCTTTTTAAATGTTCATAAGTCTGGCCTCTCAGGATCTTCTCCATCAACTTACCAACCACTGAAGTAAGACTCTCTGGTCTAAAATTTCCTGGGCTATCTCTACTCCCTTTCTTGAATAAGGGAACAACATCTGCAACCCTCCGGAACCTCTCCCATCCTCATTGATGATGCAAAGATCATCGCCAGAGACTCAACAATCTCCTCCCTTGTTTCCCACAGTAGCCTGGGGTAAATCCCGTCTGGTCTCAATGATTTATACAACTTGATGCTTTCCAAAAGCTCCAGCACATCCTTTTCCTTAATACCTACATGCTCAAGCTTTTCAGTCCGCTGCAAGTCATCCCTACAATCGCCGAGATCCTTTTCCTCTTGCTCTTCACATACTTGTGGAATGCCTTGGGGTTTTCCTTAATCCTGTCCACAAGGCCTTTAAATGGCCCCTTCTGGCTCTCCTAATTTCATTCTTAAGCTCCTTCCTGCTAGCCTTATAATTTTCTTGATCTCTATCATTATCTATTTTTGAACCTTTCGTAAGCTCTTTCTTTCTTCTTGACTAGATTTACAACAGCCTTTGTACACCATGGCTCCTGTAACATACCATTCTTTCCCTGTCTCATTGGAACGTACCTATGCAGAACCCCATGCAAATATCCCTTGAACATTTGCCACATTTCTTCAGTACATTTCCCTGAGAACATCTGTTTCCAGTTTATGCTTCCGAGTTCATGCCTGATAGTCTCATATTTCCCTTACTCCAATTAAACATTTCCCTAACTTGTCTGTTCCTATCCCTCTCCAATGGTAAAGGAGATAGCATTGTGTTCACTATCTCCAAAATGCTCTCCCACTGAGAGACCTAACACCTGACTGGGTTCATTTCCCAATAATAGTACAGCCTCTCCTCTTGTAGGCTTATCTACGTATTGTGTCAAGAAACCTTCCTGAACACACCTAACAAACTCCACCCCATCTAAACCCCTCACTCCAGGGAGATGCCAATCAATATTTGGGAAATTAAAATCTCCCACCACAACAGCCCTGTTATTATTGCACCTTTGCAGAATCTGTCTCCCTATCTGCTCCTCGATGTCCCTGTTACTGTTGGGTGGTCTATAAAAAACACCCAGTGGAGTTATTGACCCCTTCCTATTCCTAATGTCCACCCACAGAGACTCCGTAGATAACCCTTCCGTGACTTCCTCCTTTTCTGCAACCACGACACTATCTCTGATCAACAGTGCCATGCCTGCACCTCTTTTGCCTCCCTCTCTTTCTTTTATGAAATATCTAAAGGCTGGCACTTGAAGTAGCCATTCCCGCCCCTGCCCCATCCAAGTCTCTGTAATGGCCACAACATCATAGCTCCATGTCAGGGGTAAGTTTTTTATGCAGAGAGTGGTGAGTGTGTGGAATGGGCTGCTGACAACTGTGGTGGAGGCAGATACAAGACAAGACAAGACAAAGGAGCAGAAGCAGGCCATTCGGCCCATAAAGTCTGCTCTGCAGCTCCCCATGAGCTAAACTATTCACCCATCTAGTTCCAATTTCCGGCTTTTCCCCATATCCCTTGATACCCTGACTAATTAGATACCTGTCAATCTCCTCCTTGAACACCCTCAATGATCGGGCCTCCACAGCCATATGTGGCAACGAATTCCACAAATCCACAACTCTCTGGCTAAAAAAATTTCTCCTCATCTCTGTTTTAACTGGGTACCCTCTAATTCTAAGACTATGGCCTCTTGTCCTAGACTCACCCACCAAGGGAAACAACCTTTCCACATCTACTCTGTCCAACCCTTTCAACATTCAAAATATTTCTGAGATCCCCTCTCATTCTTCTATACTCTAATGAATACAATCCAAGAGCCGACAAATGCTCCTCATATGTTAGCCCCTGCATTCCAGGAATCATCCTCGTAAATCTTCTCTAAGCTCTCTCCAACATCAGTACATCCTTTCTATGATAGGGGCCCCAAAACTGCACACGGTATTCCAAATGAGGTCTCACTAATGCCCCATAGAGCCTCATCAACACCTCCTTACTCTTATACACTATTCTTCTTGAAATGAATGCCAACATAGCATTCGCTTTCCTTAACGCCAATCCAACTTGGTGGTTAACCTTTAGGGTATCCTGCACGAGGACCCCCAAGCCCCTTTGCAATTCCGATTTTTGAATTTTCTCCCCATCTAAATAATAATCTGCCTGATTATTTCTTCTTCCGAAATGTACAACCGTACATTTGTCAATGTTGTATCTCATCTGCCATTTCTTTGCCCACTCTCCTAAACCGACTAAGTCTCTCTGCAACCTTTCCATTTCTTCAACGTTTCCTGCTCCTCCACCTATCTTGGTGTCATCCGCAAACTTAGCCACAAAACCATTTAATTCATAATCCAAATCATCGATATACGTCGTAAAAAGAAGTGGCCCCAACACCGACCCCTGCGGAACACCAGTAGTAACCGGCAGCCAATCAGAATAGGATCCCTTTATTCCCACCCTTTGCTTTCTGCCTATCAGCCAATGCTCCACCCATTTCAATATCTTTCCTATAATTCCATGGGCTCTCATCTTATTAAGCAGCCTCATATGTGGCACCTCATCGAAGGCCTTTTGAAAATCCAAATAAACACCATCCACAGCCTCTCCCTTGTCAATCTTATTTGAGATTACCTCAAAAAATTCCAATAGGTTGGTGAGACTGGATCTTCCCTTCATGAAACCATGCTGGCTTCGGCCTATCTGGTCATGCACCTTGAGGCATTTCATAACCTCGTCCTTGAGGATTGACTCCAATATCTTTCCAACTACCGATGTCAGACTAATAGGTCTGTAATTTTCTTTTTGCTGCCTCCTTCCTTTCTTAAATAACGGAACTACATTTGCGACCTTCCAGTCCTCCGGAACCATGCCAGAGTCCATTGATTCCTGGAAGATCATTTCCAATGCTTCCACAATCTTCAAAGCCACCTCCTTCAGAACCCTTGGCTGCACCTCATCCGGACTGGGAGACTTATCTATTCTTAGTCCACTTAGCTTCCCAAGCACTTTCTCTCTAGTAATCTTGACTGCACCTAATTCTATTCCCTGATACCTCTGGCTATCAGGTATATTGCTTATGTGTTCCACTGTGAAGACTGATGCAAAATACTCATTCAGTTCCTCCGCCATCTCTTTGTTATCCATTATAATTTCTCCAGCATCATTTTCAATCAGTCCCGTATCTACCCTTGTCACTCTTTTACTCTTCATATATTTAAAAAAACTCTTAGTATCCCTTTTTATGTTAATCGCCAACTTCCTTTCATAATTCATCTTTTCTTTCCTAATGACTTTCTTAGCTTCCTTCTGTAAGTTTTTAAAAGTCTTCTAGTCCTCATTTTCCTACTAATTTTTGCTTCCTTGTATGCCGTTTCTTTTGCTTTTATTTTTGGCTTAACCTCTCTCGTTAGCCACATTTGTGCCATTTTTCCATTCATGATTTTCTTTTTTCTTGGAATATATTTTTCCTGCATTTTCCTTATTTCTTGTAGGAATTTCATCCAATTCTGCTCTGCCGTCCCTCCATTTAGCTTACTTTTCCAATCGACTTTGGCCAGTTCCTCTCTCATACCACTGTAATTTCCCCCTGTTCCACTAAAATATCGATACACCTGATACCAGCTTCTCCTTTTCAAATTTGAAACTGAACTCAATTATATTATGATCGCTACTTCCAAGGGGATCATAGAAAATATAAAAACATAGAAAATAGGTGCAGGAGTAGGCCATTCGGCCCTTTGAGCCTGCACCGCCATTCAGTATGATCATGGCTGAACTCAGAACCCTGTACCAGCTTTCCCCCCATACCCCCTGATCCATTTAGCCACAAGGGCCATATTCCTGATTCCTTTACCCCCAGCTCCCTAATTGCCTCAGGTTCATTACACAGCACCCAATCCAAAACAGCCGGTCCCCTGGTGGGCTTCTGGACAAGCTGCTCCAAAAAGCCATCCTGTAGGCATTCTACAAACTCCCTCTCCTGAGATCCATTACCTTCCTGACTTTCCCAATCCACTTTCATATAAAATCCCCCATAATTATCTTGACATTTTCCTTCTGACACGCTTTTTCTATTTCCAGCTGTAACTTGTAGTCCACATCCCGGCTGCTGTTTGGAGGCCTGTATATAACTGCTATTAGTGTCTTTTTTCCCTTGCCATTTCTTAATTCTACCCATAAGGATTCTACCTCTTCTGATCCTATGTCCCTTCTTTCTATTGATTTGATATCGTTACTTACCATCAGGACCACGCCACCCCCTTTACCTACCTTCCTATCTTTCCTATACACTGTGTATCCTTGGATATTCAGCTCCCAATCACATCCATCATTTAGCCATGACTCAGTGGTGGCCACAATGTCATATCTTTTAACCTGCAGCTGTGCAGCAAGGTCATCCACTTTACTTCTAATGCTGCATGCATTTAAGTACAGTACATTTAGATCAGTATGTGTTGCTGATTTTGCTATATTTCTATTTTGCAGCAAATTATCCTGTATATTCACTGGCCTGTCCTTCTTGCGATCTTTGCTGCACAGTATTTTTGACTTATTTCTATTTTCCTCTTCCTTGACCCTAACACCTTGGTTTCCTTCCCCTTGCCAACTTAGTTAAAACCCTCCCTAACAGCTATATTAAACAATCCCACCAGGATATTAGTACCTTTTGAGTTCAGGTGTAATCCATCTTTTTCGTATAAGTCATACCTTCCCCAAAATAGATCCCAATGATTCAAGAATTTGAAGCCCTGCCCCCTGCACCAGTTACTTAGCCACACATTCATCTGCTTAATTCTGCTATTCTTACCATCATTAGCGCGCAGCTCAGGCAGCAATCCTGATATTATTACTCTGGAGGTCCGGCTTTTCAATTTTCTTCCTAGCTCCCAGTAATCTTTCTTCAGGACCTCCTCTCTTTTTCTGTCTATGTCATTGGTACCAACATGTACCAAGACTTCCAGCTGCTCGCCCTCTCTCCTCAGAATACTCTGGCCTCGATCTGAGACATCCCATACCTGGGCACCAGGGAGGCAACACACTATCCGGGTACCCTTGTCTGGTTCGCAGAATCTCTTGTCCGTCCCCCTTACGATGGAATCCCCTATAACTACCGCATTTCTTCTTGATCTCTTGATTTCGGCACTGGGCAGAATGCCAGAGTCTCATTCACTGTGGTCCTCCTCTGTCAGGTCTGCCTCTTCAGCAGTATCCAAAACAATGTATCGATTTCTGAAGGGGACTGTCACAGGGGTGCTATCCGCTACCTCTCTATAGGTAGTATCTATCACCTCCTCACTTTCCCTAATTAACCGAAGGTCATCAATTTCCATCTCCAGCTCCTTAACACGGTCCTTCAGGAGCCTCATCTCAGTGCACCTGGTGCAGATGTAATCCTTGGGGAGGCTGGGAGTCTCCCAGGGTCCCCACATCTGGCACTCCAAGCACAACACTATTCCTAGATGCATACCTCTAATGCTACTGTTTGTACTAAATACCAAAAGACTGTAACTTACTCCGTTACTATGAGACTTGACAGTCGCAGGAAGCCTCTTTCCGTCTCCGCCGACGCCTGTTGAGCCAAAGCCCCCTCACTCTGCACCCTTTCACTCCGCAGCCCGCTCCGACGCTGCACGCTGGACATGGCGGTTTTCTTTTTAAGCTGTTTGCGCTCAACTGGCTGATATCATGCGCCAACACAGTCTGGCCTCTCTCCTACTCCGAGAAATAAAATGTCTTCTTGCTGGAAATCCTTAGCCTCTTACTGCTGTCTTCTTGATCCAAAGAGAAAAAGTCTGCGACTTTCTTCCTCTTTTTAAACTGTTCGCGCTCAACTGGCTGACGTCATGCGTCTGTGTGTACAATAGGGTCTTTTGAGAGACTCCTGGATAGGTATATGGAGCTTAGAAAAACAGAGGGCTATGGATAACCCTAGATAATATCTAAGGTAAAGACATGTTTGGCACAGCTTTGTGGGCAGAAGGGCCTGTATTGTGGTGTAGTTTTTCTATTTTTTGTGTTTATATGTTTCTGTAAGGGGTCCAAAACTGCTCAGAATCCTCCATGAGGCCTCGCCAGAAGTTTATAAAGTCTCAACATTACATTCTTGCTTTTATATTCTTGTCCTCTTGAAATGAATGCTAATATTGCATTTGCCTTCCTCACCACAGACTCAACCTGCAAATTAAACTTTAGGGCATCCTGCACAAAGACGGCCAAGTCCTTTTGCACCTCAGTTTTTGCATTTTATGTCCACTTAGAAAATAGTCAACCCTTTCATTTCTTTCAGCAAAGACCATGACTATACACTTCCCGACACTGTATTGCATCTGCCATTTCTTTGCCTATTCTTCAATTCTGTCTGTCCTCTTGCACAGTCTCCTTCCTCAGAATGACATGCCTGTACACCTATCTTCATATCAGCTGGAAACTTTGCAATGGAGCCATCAATTCAATCCTGCAAATCATTGCACATAACGTAAAAAGAATCGGTCCCAACACAGACTGCTATGGAACACCATTAGTCACTAGCACTAACCAGAAAAGGCTCCCTTTATTCCCACTCTTTGATCCCTGCCAATTAGTCACTGCTTTAGCCATGCTGGAATCTTTACTGTAATACCATGGGCTCGTAGCTTGTTAAACAACCTCATATGTGGCACTTTGTCAAAGGTCTTCTGAAAATCCAAGTACACAGCATTAACTGATTCTCCTTTGTCTATCCTGCATGTTATTTCTTCAAAGAATTCTATCCAATTTGTCAGGTAAGATTTTCCCTTGAAGATACCATGCTGATTACGGCCTATTTTATCATGTGCCTCCAAGTACCCTGAGACTTCACACTTAATAATTGATTCCAACATCATTCCAACTGCTAAGATCAGACTAACTACCCTATAGCTTCCATTCTTCTGCCGCTCTTCCCTCCTGAAGAGTGGAATGACATTTGTAATTTTCCAGTCTGCTGCAACCATTCCAGAATCCACAATCTCTTTAGGTACTTCCTTCAGAACCCTGGAGTGTACACCATCTGATCCAGATCTCTCATCAACCTTCAGACCTTTTGGTTTCCAAAGAACCTTCTCTCTATTTATGGTAACATCACACACTTCTTTTTTTGCATGCATTGCCTGGATTTTCAGCACCTGCAGATTTTCTCTTGTTTGTGATTGGACTACCTCACCAGCATTGTTTTTTGCCAGTCTCTCATATCTCTTTTACATTTTATGCAGCTGAAGAAACTTTTGGTATCCTCTTTAAAATTATTGGCTAGCTTACCTTCGTATCCTATCTTTACCTTCTTAATGACTTTTTTAGTTGCCTTCTGTTGAGCTTCCCAATCCTCTAATTTCCCACTAATTTTTGCTCTATTATATACCCTCTGGCTTTGAGGTTGGCTTTGACTTCTCTTGTTAGCCACAGTTGTGTCAGTTTTTCTTTAGACTACTTCTTCCTCGTTAGGATATATATATATTCTGTTCCTTCCCAATTGCTTCCAGAAATTCCAGCCATTGCTGCTCTGCCATCATCCCTGCCAGTGTTTGTTTCCAATCAGTGCTGTCTAGCTCTTCTCTCATGCCTCTGTAATTCCCTTTAATCCACTGTATTACTGATACATCAGACTTCTTCTCAAATTTCATGGTGCAGTTGACCCGAAGGGTTCTTTTACCTTAAGCTCCCTAACCAATTCTGATTTATTGCACAACACCCAATCCAGGACAGCTGATCCTCCAGTGGGCTCAACCATGAGCTGCTCTAAAAAGCCATCTCATAGGCACTCTAGAAATACCCCCTCATGTAATGCAGCACCAACCTGATTTCCCCAATCTACCCTCATATTGAAATCCCCCACGACTATTGTAAAATTACCCTTTTGGCATGCATTTTCTATGTCCACTTGCAAATGTAGGCTACATACTTACTACTGTTTGGGGGTCTGTATACGACTTCCACCAGGGTATTTTTGCTCTTGCAGTTCCTTAGCGATATCAACAACGATTCAACACTTCCAACCCGATGTCACCTATTTCTAATGATTTGAATTATTTTTCACTCACAGAGCTAGACAGTCCCCTCTGCCTTCTTGCCTGTCCTTTTGATACAATGTGTATCCTTGGACATTAAGCTCCCAGCTATAATCTTCTTTCAGCCATGATTCAGTGACGCCTACTACATGGTCCCTGCCAATCTGCAACTGTGCTGCAAGTCCATCTATCTTACTCTGTTTACTGGTGCATTCAAATGCAACCCCTTTAGTCCTGTATTCACCCTTTTCGATTTTGTCTGCCTTTTACATTGCAACTCATCCTGTTGACTGTAATTTTGCCCTATCAACAGCCTCTCCTCACTACACATTGCTTCTGTTTGTAAACTAGCTACCTCATCTTCAACACTATTATCTGCCTTTCCTACGATTCTTCTTGCATTGCAATATATGCAGCTCAGGACATTAGTCACACCATGCTCAACCTTTTGATTCCTAACTTTGGGGTCTTACCAAATGCTGCCTCCACAACCTCTCCACTAATTGTTCTGGCACTCTGGTTCTCATCCCCTACAGCTCTAGTTTAGATGCCCCCTCCAGGCATTTAGATATTAGTCCCCCTCCAGTTCAGGTGCAAACCGTCCCTTCCGTACAAGTCCCACCTTCCCTAGAAGAGAGCCAATGATCCAAAAATCTACACCAACTCCTTATCCACGTATTAAACTGTATAATCTTCCTAGCTCTGGCCTGACTAGCACGGGGCACAGCTAGCAATCCTGAGATCACAGCCTTGGAGGTCCTGCCCTTTAATTTAGCATCTAAATCCCTGAATTCTCTATGCGGAATCTCACCAATCGTCCTGCGAGATATCCCGGGCTCTGGCGCACCAGGGGTGGGGCAACATACTATCTGGGAATCTCTTTCTCGCCTACAGAACCTCCTGTCCGTTCCACTAACTAACAAATCCCCTGTCACCGCACCGCAGCATGCCTCTTCTCCCCTCTTGCCTTCTGGAGGCAGACTCAGTGCCAAAGACTCGACTACCTTGACTTTCTCCATTGTGTTCCTCTTCCCCCCCCCCCCCCGCCTCCCCGACAGTATCCAAAGTGATATACCTGTTAGTGCGAGGGATGGCCGCAAGGGTTCTCTGCACTGGCTCCTTAACTCTTTTCCCCCTCTTGACTGTCACCCAGTTTCCGGTGTCCTGCATCTTGTGTATAACTACTTCTCTGTATGTCCTATCTATTACCCACTCAGCCTCCCGAATGATCTGGAGTTGATCCAGTTCCAGCTCCAACTCCTGAAAGCCTATTGTTAGAAGCTGCAGCTGGATGCACTTGTTGTAATCGTAGTCGTCAGGGACACTGGAGGTCTCCCTGTCTTCCCACATCCCGCAGGAGGAGCATTCCACTCTCCTGCCTGGCATCTCCACTGTCCTAACTGAGCAGATATAAAGAAGGGACGGAAAGAAACTTAATCTTGACCTTTTGTTTTCTCTGAATGAAGCCTGTCTTCAGCGAAGCCTCGAAGGGCTAAGGCCTCAAGATCACCACTCCGATTCTGTCCACTCAGACGATAGCCGCTGCCTTGCTCCTGCCTTCCTTTAATTTGCTCTGCTAATCAATCCCAAACGCTGAATGGTTGCTGATCATAACTCTTTTTCGCTGTGATGAGACGCTGCCTTTTGTACTCGGGCGGTCAACCTGATGGAAGTTCCCTCCTCTCAAGACTTCCGATGTCCGGATTGGCGCTGGTCAAAGCTCTTTTCAGGAATCAGGAGCAGATTAGGCCAATGAGCACAGAAGGAATTGAATCTGGAACAGATCAGACTGTATAATAGATTTTTTAAAAAATTAAGGAAATGCAGTTCTGAAGTAAAAAAAAAGTTATATTGGGCGTGGTCCGAATTGCGTACCATTTGTCAGCGTCTGGCCCCTGACTCGATCTAGGTGGGAGAAAAAATGCGCGAGCGTGGTCAGAAATGAGCTGTCCCATGCATTGCAATTAGACAGTGATTCCGCAGAGAAGTGGCAATTTAATGTCATTACGTTCGAACTCATTATGCAGTCAGACATCTACAATCTGAGCCTGTGATGTGGTCAAGGACTTCAGGCTCAACACATTATCTACTCTCTCCTAAATGGTGAACTGTGAAAATTTGGAGACGGTGGAAAGATTGAGAATATAAGTGTTGATGTTGAGTAGATTACCGACTGTGCAACGGCATATTCAGAGAGGTCAGGGGTATTGATCGTCACCATTTTAAAGTACTGCAGTTGTCGTAGTAATCATGGCATAACCTATGACTAACTCACAAGCCAGGACAGTACAATGCAGAGTAATCTGTTGCCCATGGAACGGGCTCTCCCTCTCCACATATCTGATGAATTCAAAAGCACGGCAGAGACCGATTCAGTTCAGCTTCAGCGACGTCGCAGGAGTTGCCAGTCAGCGATGTACGTGATGTAATAATGCCTTGGGGACTACAGCTCCGGAATTTACTCCCAAATCTCACCGCCCCCCCCCCCAAGTGAGATGCAAGGCAGCGGAGATTTGAGATCAGAGTTTCCCATCTGCTCGATGAGCTGCCAGCCACAGCTGACACGCCCCATCTGCCCGAAGTGATTGGGTTTAAAGTGCTTGTAATGCGCTTTGCCCCTTCTCCTGTCAGTAGAAACAATTCCGTCGGGCTTCGTAGCTAAGCCACACTTAAAGGTCAGGAGTTGGACTTCGCTGTCAGAGGCTATTTGAGACGCATCCAGCTGGAACTTATCCTCACTACCTCCCCAGGGTATGACAAACTTAAGGAATCGCCTATAACTTGCTGAAATGCTGGGATGCACGAAGCAGTAAAAGTTCAAGACACCTTGATCCCACTGTCTCTGGAGAAGTGGCGCTCGCCTTCATTGTCTGCTACTTCGTTAAAGGGACAAACTCCAAACGATTCCAAAAGTGAACGCTCCAAAATGCACTCATACGAAATGGGTGAATTAAGAGGCTATGTTACTCCTCATATCTCCTCTACTATTCACGGAGATGGGGTCTGTTACCTCCGTGTAATTTCTTTGCATAAATTCTGAAACTCTTTAACATATTAATATAAAAAATTGAACTGGTCTTAATCCCGATTTAAACTCCACAACACTGTGAAAGAGAATATAAATTTTCACCAACCCCTAAGGTTGATGTTTCCTCCTTGGTTAATTCCGTACGACGAGGCAATGATCATAATGTATCGCAGTCAAGGTAAATATATTTTCTGAACCGTTCCTCTTGAAGTAGAAAGTAGAAAAGTACAGATATCATGCGATATCTGCGTCCACTATGATGTGAAATTAACTTAACCCCTGCAGATCGTCTCTATCCCTTCAGTCCCTCCCTTCCAATTCATGTACATTTTTAAATTCTTCGTAAGCTTTGCTATAGTGTCGGCTTCCATCACGAAACCCTCATCACACCCACCTCCCACTACCCTCCCCCACCTCCGCCCGCGCCCCCGCCCCCGCCCAGTTCCTGGCAGCGGATCCCAAGTAACTATCACTCTCCGTGTAAGGAAGAACTTCCATCGTAAATATCCTTACATCTCTGCCTCTCCTACCTTGAATCTGCCCTGCAGTATTTGATATTTACACCCTGAGTAAAAAAAAACCTTATCTATTGTTTTCCTGGTTTCAAATACTTCTATCTGATCGCCCTCAGCCTCCGAAGCTCCTAGAAAACAATTTAGCTCTCCTTCTAGCGAATCGTCCCTAATCCCGGGAGCATCCTGGGAAACCCCTTCTGCACCCTCTCTAAAGGCTCACATTTTCTGTAATCGAGCAACCAGAAAAACCCAAATTTTTACTCAGTAACCTGACTGGTGAAAGCAAGTATGCAATATGCCATATGCCTTCTTTACTAGTTCATTCATTTCTATTTCCTCATTCAGGGGGATATCAACCCAGTCCAAGGCCCCTCTGAGCATCAATATTTTATTTTCGTATACTTTCCCCTTATGTTGCATCTACGAAAGTGCAATACCTCACGATTATCCGGATTGAATCCCACCTGCCAAGTATCTGTCTGACTTTCCTTGAAGATATGTCCTGCTCTATCCTTCCACAACTGGTCTCGCAATCCAGAATTCCGCCAACCTGTTTTTTTTTGCCGTGTACATATTTATTATTTACTTACATTTTTGTCCAAGTCGTTTATATGTGTTAAAAACAGCAAATATCCCATATCCAACCTCAGATAGCTACGGAACACTCACTGATCACAGACCGCCAAGCAGAATTGCATTCCTCCACCACTAGCGCAAAAAAGATTTCTCGATTTTGCAAGGAGAATAGTGAATTTTATGGACAATTGTGCTATTCACAATCAATGTGAACCCGGAGCCTCCCGCTGCCCTTTTGGTCATATTCGGAGACTCCCACTGCCCCACTGGTGATATTATTGGACAGCGCAACTGTAGGAACGGAGCACAGGTGATTAAAAATACCCGCCATGAATCTAAAGCTTCATACTAGCAGAATAACAAATTCGCGGAAAACCAAATAGACGTTTTGAAAGCTATTAATTACTTGGCTTCTTTTTAAAAATGTGTAGTGTCTCTGTAAGTGAACGCCTGTTCCCTCTGGAAAGAAGATTAATCCATGTAGACTATAGCAAGTGTCGACAATAAGCGAGGAAGGAGGATGAGAAAGCAAAGCTGATTTTGAAGATAACAAACAGCAGATCCATTATCCTGATCTCCCGAAATTCCTGATCAAATTCAGAGGATATTTTAGACCATTGATAAATTCTTCTCTGAACTTTGTCTGAGTACCGGCATAAATACAAGTGTTAGTGCAACAGCTCAGAAGCTGCGACATATTTCCCGCCTCTTGAAGAATGAACCAGGGGTCGTTGAAGTTGGAACCCGTCGAGTAATTATTGTCTGTGAAGCGCACATATAGGAAATTTATAACATACATCGTCCACAATACCAGAAAACTTCCAGAGATGGTGAAGAGTAAAACGATTGACTTTCTTCGGCTCTCCATCTCCGGATCGTTTTGCCTGTCTCCAGTATTCTGGACCCGGAGTCTCCGGCGGGCTCTGTTCGCCACGAGAATGTTTCTGACAGTCAATGCGTTGAGTGACAACATCAAGAGGAATGGGGCACAGGGGTTTAAAATGCGGTCAATCCAATCGAAAGCTGCCCAGAATAGTTCAGAATAAAAGCTTAATTTAATGTTGCAAAACCATTTGGCACCATCAATTATATATAAAGGTTCATAAACGAAGTACCATGGTATGTTTTTTACACAGCTCACAGCACAGACGGCTGCTATAAGCACACGTGCCATTCTCTCCGTGCAATATTTTGTTTTCCAGTTCTGACAACAAATGGCTACAAAGCGATCGATGGTGAAAGCGACCGTTAACCATACTGAGCTATCTCTGGCTGCGTAGATTACAGCTATTTTCAGGCTACACACCGGAGTGGTGGAGAGGAAGAAAATAGGAAAATAAATGATACTCAGCCGGTTTAATATAACCGCCGTGATAAGAACCAAGAGATCCGTCACTGCCATACCCATCAAATACCGAGTGATGCATCTGGACAGACCGCATCTTCCCCGGGACAGGATCACAATTGTCGTTAGGTTACCTGTTTAAATAGAAGTGAGTATTTTAGTTATTTTTGCTAGTAATCAAATCGTGCACACAAGTATATATTTGACAGCATCTTAACCATTTGATCCATATGTAGGTCGGGAGAATGCGATTAGCTAGAGATGAATGTTTCTTTGTTCGCACTTCTGAGGAGCGTAGTGCTGATAACCTGCTGATCTGAAGTATTGAATGAAGGATGGGTTAGAATGGAACTCAGATCCATGAGGGTTCAAAAACTCAGTTTGCAATGTTTACGCACCAGATTTCCATGAAGATAACCCATATTCGAAACTCAAACCTCACAGAGGAAGACTGAGTTCTTCTCGATAGATACCCAAATGCTGAAGACTAATATCTTGCCGTGATTATTCGCTCTGAAATAAGCTGAGCAAATGCACATCGGAACCTGAATTTCTGTGATCTGGAAAATTAGAAGTACCATGCATGAAAGGATGTTATTCACTCTAGCAACGCCATACCAACAAATGTCCATGTAAATGACCAGCTTATATAATGAAACATTCCGACCTAATACTCTTCAGATGAAATACGGCACCAGACTGTAAAAATAGATTTGAACAACAAAACGCAAGTTTAACAAACCGCGTGGACAACAGTAATAGCGCAGAGTGAGTACACTGTGGAACGAGCACACCGAGAGTAAGATCCAAATGAGGGGTACAGGCACAGACATACATTTTCTGTGCAAAGCATCATTTACCTGGAATACCTAAAACTGCCAACGTAGGGTAGAATATCGCATAGGCTAAGCCCGTCACTTGCCCATGCATGATCTCCTAACACCCCACGTGTCTTATCGGTCAGCATGCAACTCTCTGACGCCGCGATATAGTAAAAATCCCTTTATATAATTATTGGAAGCGCGCAGCGCAGCTATTAAGTCGCATCAACGAGAAACAAACAGACTGTCACGTCATCACAGATGTTAGTTATGGTCATTAAACAAACAAGTTAATTTCCTCATTTTTCTGTTTTCGCTACACCACACATATGTTGATTTCATATTGTTCTCTAATTAAAGATAAGATCACATGTTTAATTGGATTCTCTCCTTTACAGAATAATTGGAAACAGCTGTATTTCAACAATATATACTCTTCGCTCCCTGCCTTTCTAAAGAATTAACCTGTAGCTCAGAATTTTTTTTTCACTGATAACTTCCCTACTACTGATGTTATGCCTGGAATAGAAATTGCCAGGATATTCTCTCATGTCCTTTTTGAAAAGGCGGGCCACACTTGCCGTCCTCCAGTCACCTGGCACTTCACTGTGGCAGTGAGGATTTGAAAACTTCAGTTAAAACCAGAAGAATATTTCCCCTTAACCCCAGTCAAAGGTACTTACCGATCTTTATGCCCACTAAGATACTGAGTACCCCTTTATTCATGGGGATCAGAATTTCACCTCTCCTTTCACCATGCGGGCTGCCCCGGCACAATCACCGGACTGTGTTAGTTGTTAACACATTTTACTGTATGTTTCCGGTCTTCCACGTACATCTATCTTCTTTTTTCCTTTGGCCGAGGTTTCCAACCACGAAGTGAATACCGACGAATAGCATTCAATTACGACCTCACCAACGCCTTCTGCTCCAGGCAGAGCTTGCCGCTGTTGTCCCTAACGGGCCCCATTCTTTCCCTGTCTCCCCCTCCCCTATTAGCCCCAACATAGAACATGCAGCACAGTACGGCCCTTCGGCCCATTATGTTGCGCCGACCAATATAAACTTACGTCACGGTCAATCTAACTCTTCCCTGCTATACAGTCCGTGACACTCATTTTTGTTACATCATTGTGCATAATTTCAAATGTTCCTTTTGTATCAGCTTGCACCACCATCCCGGTCAGTGTGTTCCAGGTATCCACCATTCTCTGTGTGGTGGCAAACCTACCTCTGACACCTCCCCTATACATTCCTCCTCTCTGCATTAACGGATGTCCTCTGGTATTGACCATAGCCGCCCTGGGAAAAATGTTTTGGCTCTGCTCTCTATGCTCTTATAATGTACCTCAGTCAGTCGCCTCTCATCCTCCATCGCTTGGAAGGGGAAAACCCTAGCTCACTCAATGCTTCCTCTTAAGACGTGTTATCTAATGCAGACAACATCCTGCTAAATCTGCTCTGCACTCTCTCTCTAAAGCTTTCACACATTTTCTATAGTGAGGTGAGCAGGAATGACTCCAAGCGTGGCTTAACCAGAGTTTTATAGAGTTGCAACATTACTTCATGGCTCTCCTGAATTCAGGTTCTTCACCTAATGAAGATCAGCATATCATACGCATTCTTAACTGCCCATTCACCCTACATAGCAGCTTTGAGGGCTTTGTGGACTTGGAGTCCAAGAACCCTCTGTTCCTCCAGACTTTCAAGAATTCCTCCATTAACTTTGTACACAAGTTTATCCTCCAAAATGTATCCCCTTCAGAATTTTCCCGGATTGAACTCCTTCTGCCACTTCTCCGCCCAACCTACGACAACCTTCTACACTTTCCACAACACCACCAACCTTTGTGTCAAGTGCAAACTTACTAACCCACTGTTCCACTTCGTCATCCAGAACAGGGTCCTGGACAGATCCCTGTGAAATACCCTTCAGTTGTACATCAGTGATGGAAACAATGTCGTAGTCCACTTGTTCATAAAAATATTGAGTTACCTACATAACTAGTAAGCCTCCTTAATTTTAAATATATGCAATTTAGCTTTATATGTTCCGCATGTGTATTTGCCACCCTATTCTGCCTGCTAAGCTTTCGAAGCTTATTTTCTGCTGGCATCTGCACGTTCCCATTGCACATTACTGGGAGCCTCGTTCTCCTGGCAACTGAACGATTTAAGGTCGCGGGGGGTGGGGGGGGAGGGTGGGAGGAGAGGAGAGAAAGTTAGTGGGCACTTGAAAGACATTGTTTTACAGACAGGGTGGTGTCTGTTTAGAATGAGCTACCAGAAGAAATGTTCGCGGCGGGTAACTTTTAAAAGACAGTTGGACAGGTAGATGAATGAAAAATGATTAGACGATTATGGGCCAAGTACTGGTTGCATGTTTCTGAGTTGTATATCTCGATGGCTCCACGACGGGTTTTAATTACTTGAGACAGACGGTATCCAGGGAACAAAGCCAGAGGAATAAAATGGATCGAGGCTGGAAATCGAACACAGAAACTTTACTTGTCCTGCAAGAATGTATTTGTTCAAATATTTGGTAATAGGGCGGGGTTTGAGGGGCAAGGCTTCTTAGATTAATTAGCTCTTCGTGACGGGAGCAAGTCAAAATTTCATTAAAGAACGTTAAATGAATTCTGCAAAATTATTTTCCGTCCTAGGCAAAAGCACGAAATGGACACGAATTAACAAACGGACGAAAGATTCATAATCTTTTTCTTCACAGGGTTCACTATATTTTGGCAGAAAGTCGGGACTGGGGTATGGAAAAGGGTAAAGAGGATTTTATGTACCTTGGGCACTGAGTTGGAGATTTGTGGGAAATTAAAAACATGTATTCTATATATATTCTCGAAATCTGAAATTAATACTAACATTGTTTGGGTCTTCGACATGTAACGTTAACTCCACTTCTCGTTGGACGACTGCTGTCTGTCCTCCGATTGTTTGCAGTATATTATATTGTTGGTTTATTTTGTTTCAGATTTTACCATTCAGTTTCTGAATTGTTTTGTGCGGGGAGGGTTCCAGTATAGTTCTATTCATGTGAACATCTCTTTCCAAAGTAACTGGCTAGATGTCCATATGTTATGCTTCTGCTGGAAGCTAAAATAAAACATATATAAACACATGAAGAAAGAGTAGAAGGCTCTTACGAGCCTTAAGTCATCAAGTCACATTGCAGTAAGAAAATAGCTTATATCCTTCAAAGCTTCCGTCTGGTGCAAACGGATTTAGACACTAGTCACAAATTCCACCTCTCCCCACTTCTGTGATATGATAGAAAGTGATGTAAAAGAGGTGGGGGATCTGCACCCTGATGAGTCAGAAAGTCTCACCTTAGCTAAGGAGAATATTCTGATGGGTTCATTGAGTGAGACAATATGGGTAGAGCTCAAGAATAACAAATAGCAATTACAATGGGCCTTTAATCCAGACCTCCAATAATCAACAAATGTTGAAGAAATAAATTGAAACATTAAAATCTACAGCACATTACAGGCCCTTCGGCCCACAATGTTGTGCCAACCATGTAACCTACTCTAGAATTTCCTTACCACATAGCCCTCCATTTTTCTAAGCTCCTTCTAGCTATCTCAGAGTCTCTCAAAAGACTTTATTGTATCCGCCTCTGCCACCTTCGTTGACAGTGCATTCCATGCACCCACCATTCTTGGTGTGAAAAACTTACCTCTGACATCCCCCCTGCACCTACTTCCAAGCAGCTTAAAACTATACCCCCCCCCCCCCCACCGTGTTAGCCATTTCAGCCCTGGGAAAAAGGCTCTGGCAATCCGCTGGCTCTACACTACAGAGATGTTAAAATAGCAGGGGATTTGAAAACTGGCTTTCATTTCCTCAGCATTGACTATGATTCAATAGGTACAGATGCTTAGATGGGGCAGTCTTCATCACTTGCATCCAGATAGGATTTTTGACAAGGTTTTGGATAATTGAACCACAGAAGGGCCCATAGTTGATCTTGTATTTGGAAACCCGTACTTGACAGAAAATCAGATTTCAATGGATTAAGTTTTCTGAGAGTCACGGATAAAGATGTAAAAGGAACTCGGATCAATCTGCAGAATTAGGAAATACCAGCCACAATAGAGTTGTGGAGGAGCTGGGGAGAGTAGATTGGGAGCAGCTCTTGATCTTCATCATACTTCTAACGTGAATGATGAAGGCCAGGCAGTGGATGATGTGTATGAGCACTCTAATAGAGCTTTTAACAATGTCTCTCAGAGCAGGCTTATCCACAAAATTATGGCACAGAGTGACAGGAGACACGATAGATTTGGTTTAAAATTCCTTTGGCCAAAGAAACAAAATGCAGTGTCTGAGGTGTGTCATTCTGACTAAATCTATGTGTTCAGTAAGAATCAATCCTGTTGTTTCTGATATATAAATGATTTCGATGAAAATGTAGGTGGACTGATTTATATATTTGCAGATGCCCCGAAGTTTAATAGAGCTGTGGATGGCGAGGAAGGTTGTTAAAGGATCCAACACGATAGCGACCACTTGGGTGAAAATGGCCGCTGGATTAGTGTGAGGTGTTGCATTTTGGAGGCTAAATGTAAGTTGAAATTATGCAGCAATTGGTAGGATAGTCAGAAACATCAAAACACATATTTTGGGGTGGAAATTCATTGCTCTACGAAAGTGGAAATAAGTAACCAGGGCAATTAATAGGTATCGCATGTTTGTTTCCATTGATTGGGATGTTGAGTATAAAAGTTAGGAATTAATATTATTCGCAAACAACAGGAATACTGCAGATGCTGGAAATTCAAGCGACACACATCAAAGTTGCTGGTGAACGCAGCAGGCCAGTTAGTAACTCTTCCTTCAGTTAGTCCTGATGAAGGGTCTCGGCCTGAAACGTGGACTGTACCACTTCCTAGAGATGCTGCCTGGCCTGCTGCGTTCACCAGCAACTTTGATGTGTGTTGAATTAATATTATTGTTGTATAAAACCTCCATAGGCCACACCACAATTGACTCACGTGCGTACAACACCACCAGTACAGGGAGGATTTGAAGGTTTCAGAGAGGCTGCAGGATAGTTTTTCCAGTGTGATGTCCGGACTGGCAAGGTTTTACTATAAGGAGATGTTGAACAGACTTATATTGCATCAGAGGCTAAAGGGAGAATACACAGAAGAACATAAAACATAGTTGGGTCATAGTTGGGTCTTTTTCCAGGGTGGAAACGTCCAACATTGGAGGACGTTGCTTTAAGTGTGTGTGAGTGTGTGTGACTGTGTGTGTGTGTGTGTGTGTGTGTGTGTGTGTGTGTGTGTGTGTGTGGGAGGGGGGGGGGTACCTGGGGAACATTTAGAGGAAATTTATGAGGTAAGACTTTTGGTGGGTGGTGGGTGCCTCATGGTGACTGAAGCAGATACAATAGCAACTGTTGTGGTAGTTGATGGGTTAATGCTATGCTACTCGGTTAGCTGCTCCCTCATAGGAGGAAGTCACATTGGTACAAGCAACAAAGTTCAATTGAATAGCCTGCATGCTGCCGTGCTCGTTTATGATGTGACGACAAAGCAAGTTATCAGAAGATTGATGCTGATGAGAGAGATAAGGGAGACAATGGAGAAACATTCAAAATGCCAATAAGAGAGAAGAGAGAGATTAACGAGAAAGAAACACATTTCAGAATATTGACAGACCGGTTGCTTTGAACCTGAACTGTTTGAAGTTTGATGGACAGGCGATACCCCAGCAGGGGGATAAAAAGAACAGATTCGCTAAGGCACGTCACACACCACGAGATCACGAGATAACGAGACCCTGGAAGAGTGGTGTGCCCCCACAAGTTGGTGTGAGTTTGGAGGTCTGGTTCGAGGGAACCAACCATAGACTGACAGGGTGAAAAGGGACGATCGGCGGGAACCTGGTGTGTGTGTCCGCCCTTGCCTGGGTGCTGGGTTCACTGCGGAAGAACGGTCATATCCGGAACGGAGGGATCACAGTCGGTGACCACAGAAGACATAAAAGGGTTCGCCGGAAAGCTAACTGCGAAGAGCATCAAAGGTCTGTTTGAATCAAAATTTGCATTCTCTCTCTCTCTCCAATGGCACAACAGCGATTACTGCAAACTGTACTAAGCTGAACTGAACTCTGCATCGCTTGAGACTGATCATTTTACCCCTAGACTGCGATAGAGCTTGGTTGATTCCTATTACCCTAGTTCTGTGCACATGTGTGTTTTATCATTGCTGAGCTGTTGCATTTATATCCTTACGATTAGAGTACTGTGTTACTTATTTCTTTAATAAAACTTTATTAGTTTCTATTAAACCAGACTCCAACTAAGTGGTCCATTTCTGCTGGTTTGGCAACCCAGTTACAGGGTACATAACAATGATCTCTGCATTCTCCTTCAATATCGAACACAACATAATGTCAGAAATGCTGATCGTTGATGATTTCGGGCTACAGACCAAAAGAGATCCGCAGCAAGAAAGAATTTACAGTAAGACTGTTCTTGTTCGTACATATCTATGAAAAATATCCAAGACTAATCAACCTAAGCTGCTAGTTGCTTACAGTATGTACTGGGACAGCTGACCAGGGTTGCCAGGCAACGCCTATGATCTGCACCCACAGTGGATACATTGTAATAATTTGTGAGTCACAAACTTGGGGAAGTGCACAGAGACATGGACAGAGCAGAGGATTCAGTCAAACTCTCAGGAAGTAAAGAAGGTTTTTGTAGTCTAAATAAATAAAATAGAAAATAAAGAGGAAATACCTGAAGTACCTACATCTACTTACCTAATAACACCCCCGAGACATTTGATTTATCTAAACCGACGTACCTTGATAGATGGTTCAGACACTTTGCGAGATTTAGGGTAGCAAGGAATTCCACCCAGGCTTCAGAACAGCATCAAGTAAGCACACTGATATACTGTATGGGTTACAAAGTAGATGAGACCATGGGTGGATTAGGACTGCCAGGTGCTCAGAAAAAAAAAGAATACAAAACAATGACAAATTCAAAGAGTATTTCACAGGAAAGCAAAATGTAATGTATGAGAGGGCAAAGTTCAACTCCTGAATACAGGAGCCAGAGGAAAGTGTAAATAACTTCATCATACCATTGCCTTGTCAGCCAACTGTGTTGATATGGATATCTGAGAGATGTGCTCATTAGAGACAGAATTGCTGTCGGACTACAAGACCCCAAATTGTCAGAGAGACTTCAGTTACAGGCAAATCTCACATTAGAGAAAGCTATTACTATGGAATATTATCATGGAAAAGGATAGAATCAGAGAGGACAAGAAAATTTTTAATTGGGGAAAGACAAATTATGAGGCTATAAGGCTAGATCTTGCGGGTGTGAATTGGGATGAAATTTTTGCAGGGAAATGTACTACGGACATGTGGTCGATGTTTAGAGATCTTTTGCGGGATGTAAGGGATAAATTTGTCCCGGTGAGGAAGATAAAGAATGGTAGGGTGAAGGAACCAAGGGTGACAAGTGAGGTGGAAAATCTAGTCAGGTGGAAGAAGTTAGCATACATGAGGTTTAGGAAGCAAGGATCAGATGGGTCTATTGAGGAATATAGGGAATCAAGAAAGGAGCTTAAGAAGGGGCTGAGAAGAGCAAGAAGGGGGCATGAGAAGGCCTTGGTGAGTAGGGTAAAGGAAAACCCCAAGGCATTCTTCAATTATGTGAAGAAAAAAAAGGATGACAGGAGTGAAGGTAGGACCGATTAGAGATAAAGCTGGGAAGATGTGCCTGGAGGCCGTGGAAGTGAGCGAGGTCCTCAATGAATACTTCTTTTCAGTATTCACCAATGAGAGGGAACTTGATGACGGTGAGGACAATATGAGTGAGGCTGATGTTCTGGAGCATGTTGATATTAAGGGAGAGGAGGTGTTGGAGTTAGGACAGATAAGTCCCCGGGGCCTGACGGAATATTCCCCAGGCTGCTCCACGAGGCGAGAGAAGAGATTGCTGAGCCTCTGGCTAGGATCTTTATGTCCTCGTTGTCCACGGGAATGGTACTGGAGGATTGGAGGGAGGCGAATGTTGTCCCCTTGTTCAAAAAAGGTAGTAGGGATAGTCCGGGTAATTATAGACCAGTGAGCCTTACGTCTGTGGTGGGAAAGCTGTTGGAAAAGATTCTTAGAGATAGGATCTATAGGCATTTAGAGAATCATGGTCTGATCAGGGACAGTCAGCATGGCTTTGTAAAGGGCAGATCGTGTCTAACAAGTCTGATAGAGTTCTTTGAGGAGGTGACCAGGCATATAGATGAGGGTAGTGCAGTGGATGTGATCTATATGGATTTTAGTAAGGCATTTGATAAGGTTCCACACGGTAGGCTTATTCAGAAAGTTAGAAGGCATGGGATCCAGGGAAGTTTAGCCAGGTGGATTCAGAATTGGCTTGCCTGCAGAAGGCAGAGGGTGGTGGTGGAGGGAGTACATTCAGATTGGAGGATTGTGACTAGTGGTGTCCCACAAGGATCTGTTCTGGGACCTCTACTTTTCGTGATTTTTATTACCGACCTGGATGTTGGGGTTGAAGGGTGGGTTGGCAAGTTTGCAAACGACACAAAGGTTGGTGGTGTTGTAGATAGTGTAGAGGATTGTCAAAGATTGCAGAGAGACATTGATAGGATGCAGAAGTGGGCTGAGAAGTGGCAGATGGAGTTCAACCCGGAGAAGTGTGAGGTGGTACACTTTGGAAGGACAAACTCCAAGGCAGAGTACAAAGTAAATGGCAGGATACTTGGTAGTGTGGAGGAGCAGAGGGATATTGGGGTACATGTCCACAGATCCCTGAAAGTTGCCTCACAGGTGGATAGGGTAGTTAAGAAAGCTTTCATAAGTCGAGGGATAGGGTTTAAGAGTCGCGATGTAATGATGCAGCTTATAAAACTCTGGTTAGGCCACACTTGGAGTACTGTGTCCATTTCTGGTCACCTCACTATAGGAAGGATGTGGAAGCATTGGAAAGGGTACAGAGGAGATCTACCAGGATGCTGCCTGGTTTAGAAAGTATGCAATATGATGGACAGAAGGAGGATGAGAGGAGACATGATAGAGGTGTACAAGATAATAAGAGGAATAGATAGAGTGGATAGCCAGCGCCTCTTCCCCAGGGCACCACTGCTCAATACAAGAGGGCATGGCTTTAAGGTAAGGGGTGGAAAGTTCAAGGGGGATATTAGAGGAAGGTCTTTTACTCAGAGAGTGGTTGGTGTGTGGAATGCACTGCCTGAGTCAGTGGTGTAGGCAGATACACTAGTGAAGTTTAAGGGACTACTAGACAGATGTATGGAGGAATTTAAGGTGGGGGCTTATATGGGAGGCAGGGTTTGAGGGTCGGCACAATATTGTGGGCCGAAGGTCCTGTACTGTGCTGTACTATTCTATGTTCTATGTTCTATGTTCTATGGTCAGGCAGAGTGAGAAGCTTCATCAGCAACAGGCAGAAGTTAGGCATGGAATTGATGCTGAGTAAAGACAGAAGCTGCACAAAAAAGGATGCAAACAATGTGAAGTCAGAAAGATGACAAGAAGAGGTGATAGTAGAGTTCAGCTCAAGCAAAACAGACAAGTGAAACAAAGAGCAGGTAAAATGTCCAACTGCAGGAGATGCGGCATGTCAAGATGTCCATTCCACGTCAAAGAGCTCTGTCGAGCAAAAGAAGTAAAATGCCACAAATGCAATAGTTGGCCATTATAAAAGCCAGTGTCACTCAAAAACAGTTCTTCAGGAGGTCAAAGAAGACCACGATTCAGACGATGAGAGAAATTTCCTTTGAGGCCCTGATTCAAATAGATAAGGCTGGTGCATTATGGTTCATTTGAAAATTGAGGCAGCATCGTTCAGAATGGACACTGGGACAGCTGTCACAGCCATTCCCAAATATCTGTTCACAAAACTAGCGAAGAGACCTTATCAAAGTGCTCACGGGTCCGGGAAACATAAGCTCAGAGTGAAAGAAATATTGACTACTTCCATCCGTTAAACTGAGAAACACTTAAAAGGGGATGTCTATGTTGATCAGAATCTCTTCTCACCATTACTGGGCCGACATGCCATCGAGAAGCTGAACCTCACTGCAAGATTGGAGTCGGTAAACAATGCTCAGTGGCAGGAGAAGTACCCAGGGTTGTTCACAAGTCTGAGGGTACTGAAAGAAGAGTACCCTATCTAGCTGAGGCCAGGAGTAACACCCTACTCTCTGATCACAGCCCTTGCTGTGGATAAAGTCAAAGCTAAAGTTGAGAGAATGGAGGTGTTTGACATAACCAGAGGGAACTGACCTACTGTCTGGTGCTCTAGTTCCCAAATGGTGATTTAACAAAATTGGATAATGCAGGGAGACGGCTGTTCCATAAGGGAGTTTCTGAACTAAGACCACACTGTCTTGTAGGAGACACTCTTACCATTCTTGATGGTTTGCTGCTAAAATGCTCCAGGCTCGTCATTCTTGCTTCTATTTACGCCAAACATCATCAGTCAAATACTCAAGGGATATCAAGGCATCGAAAAATGTGCCTAAGAGCAAGAGAATACATGTGGTGGCCTGGGCCAAGCCCACAGCTGGAAGGTTATATAAAGCGGTGTGAAGCATGAAGAAACTGCACAAAAATCACGCTGAACCTTTCTGTCCCACAGAATTGTCAGACTTTCCGTGGCAAATTGCAGGCATAGATAATTTCCAGTTGAAAAGAGAGAAGCATCTTCTCACAATCAAGTGAAAATCTGCAGATGCAGGAAATCCAAGAAACACACATAAAATGCTGGAGGATCTCAGCAGGTTGGGCAGCATCTATAGAAAAATGCACAGTCTACGTTTCGGGCCGAGACCCTTCGGCAACAAAACCGGTAGGAAATGAAGGACTGTAGATCACGTGAAACAGATGGGATTCGTTTCGACTGCCATTATGGTCGCCACCTATGCAAATGTCACTGCCTCAGTTCGATATCACCGTCAGCATGGGCGATCTGCTGCATCTCCCTGTGGCACTGTGGTTCTGTGCTGAATACACGCATTAACCAAGCTTCTAGATTTTTCTTTACAACGTCTCTCGGCTTTCATGAAAGAAGATATTTTCACATATTTGTCGACTAGTCCAAGTCCCGTCCTTGCTTCTTCTCTCTGCCTGTCTCCAGCCCCTTAAAGCCTTTCGCATTCTCCATGCAACTTTCACTACCATACACCTTCGTACAAGTAGAATACTTGTTTCAACACTAGTCAAAGTCAGTGAAAGAAGTTCTGAACATTTGGATGCCCATTATCAATGCCTGAAGAACTCCTCGGGCCTCAGTACCCTATCTGAAAATTGTCTTTCTGCTGCACAATGCAAAACTCCCTAACCTACACCAAAGGTTGTTCAATAATATCTTGTATAACAACAGATCGATGGTCTTCTGAGAATGCAACTGCATGACACCAGTATTGGGTTTGTATGACATCACTGACTCTGATTTACAACGTCATGATTACTTGCTTAAAATAAACCACTTTAACATAAATTGGTTACTATTATTTATATCTAATGGGCATTAAATTCAATACACATGAGAGCATCGTGTGGCTTAACACAACAGTTCTTGAAAAATATGAATTCCAGATGGAGAGATAGCTGAAACGAAACAAATGTCATTGAATAATCCTCATGCTAATATGCTTTATTTTATTTTCCTTGTGGAGTTAGGCAAAATCGGAAATCATAATTCACAACGCCCATCCACCCCCATCCGACAGTACGTTTCCATTTAACTGAAACAAGTAAATTCTTGTATTAATTCTTGTATTAAAAACTTGATGATAAGATAACAAGAACTTTTCACCTCGGGTCATTGAGAGACAGGAGATAAGATTGTTGGATGCTTGATAAAAAATCTTTGTGTCCTCCCTGGACACAGTCGAGCTCCCGGAGGACTCATTTGACACGCCCTATTCTAGCTGAAGATCTGTGACCAGTGATCACTGGAACCATTGCTATATACATTATGAGAACCTGGATGGCTGGGTTAGTAAGTCTGCAGATGACACAAATATTGGCGCAGACACGAGGAATTCTGCGGATGCTGGAAATTCAAGCAACACACATCAAAGTTGCTGGTGAACGCACCTGGCCCGCTGCGTTCACCAGCAAGTTTGACAAATATTGGCGGAGGTTTTGGGTAGTATGGAAGGCTGCCAAAGAACGCAGTGGGATATATATCAGCGGGTGATGTAGGAGAAAAAATGCCAAATGACGTTCAACCGGGGCATGTGTGAGATGTTGCACTGTGGGAGATTAAATGCAAAGGGAAAGCACATAGTTAGTGGTAGGTCCCCTAAAAGAGCATTTACGTACAAAGATGTCCAAGTCCATCGCTCCATAAAAGTCGCTGCGCAATTCGAGAACGTGTATGACATGTTTGTTCGCTTCTTGTCGGGGCATAGAGTTCAAGAGTCAAAGGTTATGTTGTAGCTTTATAAAATTCTGGTTTGACCGCATTTATGATATTGCATTCATTTCTGGTCTCCCCGTTATAGGTATTTTGTAGCGGGATTAGAGCGGGTCCAGAAGCGATTTATCTGGACCCTGGATACATTCCGCGCATGAGCTATGAGAGGCTGGATGAAGTACCTAGTCGTTTTCTCTCGAGCGCCAGAGTCTGAGGGGGCCTGATAGAAGGTCACAAATTTCCAAGAGGCATAGGCAGCCTAGACCGCCGGTATCTTCCCACAGCCCATAAGTATAATATTAGAGTTCATGCATTTGGGTTGAGAGCTGAGGTGCCTGGAATGTTCAGGATGATGTAGCAGTGGAGGCGTATATGACAAAGGCTTTCAAGCCGCACTTAGATAGGTTCAGGAGTATCCAAAAATGCAGGGATATGGGCCATTTGCAGACAGCAGTGATTCGTTTAATTGGCCGTCATGAGTTTAATCGGTTCGGCACAACCTGGTGCGCTGAAGAGCCCGTCCTATTCTCTACCGTTCAATGTAACCACCATGTTCAGTGGGACCTACAGCAAAAATAAACTAGAAGCACGTTTTGTTGCAATGCGGAAATTACGAGTTCTGCCCAATAGACAGGATTGAAGGTTCCGACCGTGCGTCACGGTGGCATACCGGCCAGCATGCCAGTACAGCTCCGGATGTTCCTGCGGTGGGAGTTCAATACCGGCGCCGTTCTGCAAGGATGCTGCCCTTCCCGTGGAATGCGTGAGTTTTCCCCGGGTCCTCTGGTTTCCTCCCACAATCTAAAGACCTATCAGGTCGGTTAATTGGTCATTGTAAATTGTCCCGAGATTAGGTTAGGTTTTATCGCTTTTGTCTGCGGTTACTGGGGCGACGTGGCTCGACGGAACAGTAGAGCCTACTCCGCGCTCTATCGCTATTTAATAAATAAACATTTAAAGATACATTTTTTTAAACTTCCAACAGAATCTGTAACAGAGACCAATCAGCAAAAAACTCTCTAGTTTTTATGCATTAACGGTTGTATCAAACAGGATTAGAGCTACTTTGTCGTATATTGTGGCTGAAATGCACTTCCCTGACTAAAGTGAGACAGTGACACTGTATAAACTGAACAGTAGCTTACACATTATTCGAGGTAAGAAAGCAATGGCGGTTTTAGTAGAGTAATTTAACCCAGTGAGATTAACAGCGAAAATTTTGAAGTAGAGATGGTAAGAAGATACTGAGGAAGCAACTTTTAAGTTTCAGCAAGCTTTGAATGCAGAAAATGATACAGGCTGAGAATTGGGGGATTGCTTTCGAGTTACTAGGACATTGTTGAAGACATTCATGTTGGCTTGACAAGGAAGACGACAATTTAGAAAAAATATGATCTTATGACTTATTACAGAGTTGCGCAATATTAGCACGACAAAGATAAATCAAAGTTCAAAGTTAAATTTGTTATCAGAGTATTTGTTTTCAGAGTACATATATGTCACAACATACAACCCTGAGATTCTTTATCTGCGGCGATACTTAACAAATCTATGGAACAGTAACTGTAAACAGACTCTGTAAACTGTAAACAAACTGTGTAAATGCAGATAATAAATAAATAGCAATTGTAACAGCTTGGTTCACATTTTTACTGCTATGTTGTAGGTATTTCGTTTGAGCAGTTCTGTAAGAGCATTCTGTTCTGTTTTCAGCCCGTGCGCGTTATTGTTGAAGATCAGGGACTCTGAGGACTGTGTATCATCCAATTAGACTGGTGGAATTGGGAGAAGGTTCGAGAGAACATTGGGGAGAGGTTTTGTGAGGGACACGAAGGTTGGTCTTGGGTTATTTTTCGGTTCGGCGGGCGATGAAGAGAGAAGACGCTGGAGAGAACCGGTGGTAGGATTCGACCCGGTGGGGGCCGGGGGGGGGCGTGATTTGACGGAGCCAGGCGCCGAGTTCGACTGAGAATCGGTGCATATGAATTTTGGGAAGAGCTGAGCTCCAACTTGTGCACATTTGACTGTTTAAATACGATGGGCCCTTTTTGTATTTTCCCTTTCTTTTCTTTACTAACCTTTTAGTTAAGATTCATAAATATAATTCCTTTAGTCGTATGCAGTGTGCTGTCTGTTATTTCTTGGCACTGAGTTGTAACAGGGTGGAAAATTACACAGCATCCACGCAAACCTGGATTTGGGGTGGGGGAGCCGTCTCATTCTTACGGGTTTGGCTGGACCGGAGTTCTTATTCCGTAGACTTAACGCAATTAAGGAAAACGGCGGGATTTCACAATGAACAACAAGCATGAAATAACAAGATAAAAGAGCCCTTAAATGAGTGTAGTTGTCCCTTTTTGTTCAAAGGTCTTGGGTAGTAACTGTTCTTGAACCGGATGTTGCGAGTTCTGAGGCCCCTGATGGCAGCAGCGAGAAAAGTGCGTGGTCTGGGTGGTGAGGATTTTTGATGATGAATGCTGCTTTTCTTTGTCAACGTTTCATGTAGATGTGCTCAGTGTTTGGGAGGGAGTGTAAAAAAAACCCTGAATTACAGTTAGTACATTTATATATATATATATGATATACAGTAGTTAAATTCAATCATATAGTGCAAAAACAGAAATAAATAAAAAAGTAGTGAGGTAGTGTTCATGAGTTCCATGTCCATTTAGAAATCGGATGGCAGAGGGGAAGAAACTGTTCCTGAATCGCTGAGTGTGTGTCTTCAGCATTCTGTACCTCCTCCCCGACGGTAACTATCAGAAGAGGGCCTGTCCTGGGTGTTGGGGGTCCTTAATGATGCACGCCGCCTTTCTGAGGCACCGCCCTTTGAAGACGGCTGGGACACTGCGGAGGCGAGTATCCAAAAGGGAGCAGACTAATTTTACGACTTTCTGCCACTTACTTCGATCCTCTTCAGTAGCACCCCCTCCCGATACCACGCGGTGATGCAGCCAGTCAGAATGCTCTTCACGGTGCATCTGGAAAAGTTTTCCTGTCATATAGATGACAAACCAAATCTCCTCAAACTCTTAATGAAAAGTAGCTGGTGTCTTGCCTGCATCAATATATTGAAAGCAGGTTAGGTCCCCAGAGTTACTGTCAACCAGGAACTTGAAATTGCTCGCTCTCGCCACTTCTGATCCCTCTCTAAGGATTGGGTCGTCTTCCCTCGTCTTACCCTTCCTGAAGTCCAGTCAGCTATTTGGTCTTACTAACTTTGAGCTCAAGGTTGTTGCACTGATACCACTCAAATAGTCGGTATATCACTCTCCTTTACGGCCTCTCGTCACCATCTTAGATTCTGCCAACAATGGTTGTATTATTAACAAATTTATAGATGGCATGTGAGCTATGCCTAGTCACACTGTCATGGGTGTAGAGAGAGTAGAGCAGTGGACTAAGCACACATCCCTGTGGAGCGCCCTGTTGACTATCAGCGAGGTGGAGATGTTATTTGCAATCCGCACAGATTGTGGTCTTCCGGTTAGGAAGTCGAGGCTCCAGTTGCAAGGGAAGTACAAAGGTCCAGGTTCTGTAGCTTTTCAATCAGGACTCTAGGAATGATGGTGTTGAACGTTGAACAACAGTCAATAAATAGCTCTCTGACATATTGTCCAGATGATCCAAGTCCACGCAGAGAGCTGCCCTAGACCTATTGTAGCATTAGACAAATTGTCGTGCGGTCCAGATCCTTACTGAGACAAGAGTTGATTCCAGCTATGACCAACCTCTCAAAGATTTAAACTTCTTGGGATGTCTACCCGAAAAGTCGACTGTTCATTGGTTTCCATAGATGCTGACTGACCTGTTGCGTTTCTTCAGCATTTTTTGTGTGTTGTTGATAACAGATAGGTTTTTCGATACAAAAGAAATAAAGAGCTGACGGACAGTAGTTTCACCTTGTAACAAATGCAGTATTTCTTTCTAATAATGACGCAGGAAGGCCTCGTCATTTTCGCGGACTTTTGCAGTGTTTTTGTGGAACGGTTTCACTTTCAGATTATGTAGAATATAACTGGCCGATGAGCTCTCGATTGTGTTCTGCCGTTTGGTCAGATCATAAACTACAGTCCATTAAAACGTTGTTCGCCCCCTTAACCCGACTTCCGAATAGAACAACCCAGTAGCACCTTCCAACTTAACAATTAGCAGTAAGTAACTGTCTGTCTGTCTGTCTAGGTACCATATCCGATGCGGACTTTGGTGACCACGGTCTTCCATATAGATCTATCCTTCGTTTTTTGGATGACTTCCACTTCCTCGATGTGTAGCCACCTGGCTATGCATTTGCTCCCCTCAATCTTTCCAGAGACTATCAGTTTTTCTAGTTCATCTTTCCGCATGATGTGTCCTAGGAATCTGAGTTGTCTTTCTCTTATTGTTGGCATGAGTGACCGAACTGCTTGGGCTCTTCTGAGAACTTCTTCATTTGATGTGTGTGTGGTCCATGATATCTTTAACATTCTCCTGTAGAACCATAATTCAGCTGCTTCTAGTCTCTTTACCATTGCTGGAGAAATGGTCCAGCATTCACTTCCATAAGTCAGGATAGAATAAATGTAGCACTGCAATATTCTGTTTTTAGTGTACGTGCTCATCCTTCTGTCTGTTAATATGGTCTTCATTTTTTGGAAAGCTTCTTTCGCCATTGCTATTCTGTATTTGATATCTGTGTCGCACCTGCCATTACTTGTTATTAGGCTGCCAAGATATTTGAATTTGTTGACATGTTTGATGTTTGTAGTTCCGACCTTGATCACACATTGTGGGATGTTTGTCTTTCTGGAGATGACCATGCTTTCTGTCTTCTTGGTGTTGATTGAGAGGTCTCTGCGATTACTTTCTGCTGCCACTACAGTGAGCAGTTCTTGAAGTTTTGTTTCTGAGTCAGCTATTAGTACGATGTCATCAGCATATCTGATGTTATTTATATTATGGCCTCCAATTGTGAATCCTTTGATGTCTTTGATACTTCTCAAGATATTTTCACTATACAGGTTGAATAAGTCTGATGAAAAGACACAACCTTGCCTGACTCCTCTCATGATATTCACATACCCACTCACTTCTCCTTCTATTCTAATGGTTGCTGTCTGGTCCCAGTATAAGTTTCTTAAGAAACGTGTACCTTTCCCAACTATGTCAAGATCTTGAAGCATTTCCAGAAGATCTTGCTGTCTGACAGTGTCAAAAGCTTTTGTATAGTCAATGAAACATAGGTAGATGTCTTTTTGTACCTGGGTGGCTCGTTCACAGATCATCCATAGCATGAAAATTGCACTTCTGGTTCCGGTGTTTTCCATAAAGCCGCATTGTTCTTTACTGATTTCTGGTTTTATACAGCGTCTTGCTCTCATCATGATTACTCTGAGAATAATGTTTGCCACGTGGCTCATGAGGCTTATTGTACGATGTAACTCACGTTCTGTCGCTCCCTCTTTCTTTGGAAGTGTGATGAACACTGATTTAGTTAAATCATCAGGTATCTCCCCATGATCATAGATTTCATTTGCTATTTCTGTTATTTTCTCTATTCCAAAATCCTCTAAGGCCAGTATCATTTCAACAGCGATGTTGTCTGGACCAGTTGCTCTGTTATGTTTTGTTTTATTTATGGCTGCTCGAATTTCTGATTTTAGAATGCTAGGTCCTTCAAGATTCTTCTTTATGTTCGGTTTTTCTCCTCTTTGGTCTTCAAAAAGTTCTTTTATATATTCTGTCCATCTGTTTAGGATTTCTTCTTTCTTCATAATTAAGCTGCCATCTTTTGCCTTGATGCATCCACTTGCTGAGTAAGGTAATTTCCCCGTTAGTTCTTTAATCTTATTGTGCATCAACTTTGTTCCAGGGTTATGGGTTTGTAGAATTTCTATCTCCAAGCATTTCTCATTTAGCCATTTGTCTTTAGCTTCTCTGCATTTTCTTTTTATTGTCTTATCAAGTTGTTCGTATTCTTCGCTGTCTCTTAGTCTGATGGTTTCTGTTTTTATTGCAGCTACAGTTATCCATTTCTTCTTACTTTTCCGTTCTTTTCGTGGGATGGTTTCTTCTGCAGCTACAACCATGGATTCCTTCAGTATGTCCCAGGAAGATTTGCCTCCTTCATCCTGCAGCAATTGAAAATGGTTTTTCATCTTGATTGTGTATTCTGTTTTCAGATGAGGGTTGTTTTGTAGTTGTTGATAACCCACTGGTTCTGATCTTTTCGGTTTCTTTAATTTTCTCATCTTTATTTTCATATCTTTATTTTCAATTTGCAAATGACTGGTATGTGGTGGCTTCCACAGTCTGCTCCAGGGTAGCTTTTAGATTGAGTTATCGAGTTTTTGAATCTGTTATTGATTGTAACTACAACCTACTTATTTTGGAAGCAGGGAATGTGGATGTAGGGTGCTGGATTAGTGAGGTAAGTAGAGCAAGGGGCACAAACTCGCAGTATGTTTCAGATTCCTCATACCCTTATGTGCAAATGTCTGATTTCCGTGGGTCCTGCAAACTCTAAAACAACAAGGAGTGATTGCTAAATATTGAACATAATTTTCATACAACTTCTTTGTTACTTGGCTTCTATTGGGAATATAAATGTAATAAATGGATGTATCAGGACATCACTTACCATCCATTTTCTGTTGTGCTGTTCAATACACCAGGACTGATACCCCCATAAGTTTTATTTCTACAAATCCCGAATTAATTGTGTCTATTAACCGCCGAGTCCTTCATACACTCAGCGACCGAGGCTCCACAACCCTTTTTGCAAACGCATTCCAAACGGCACTACCCCTACCGATGATATTTTCTTTCTCTTTTTGGGGTTCAGAATGGCTGATCCATTAACTCTGGTGCAAAATATTACAGCTAAAGTCCATATCATTGTTTAGCATATATGATCAAAGCCCATGCGTATTTTCCATTTTCAGTCAGTTTTAATCACGTCTGTGCGCCTTAACATCCCCGTGGACACAGAGCTTGCTGTGCTCTCTCTTGGAGAAGGTAACCAATTTTTCAAAAACAGTCCGTGTTTTCATCAGTTTCATGCGGATGGATTTCAGGGGTCAGATCGGTCAACCAACGCCAATTTCCCGAGTACGGGATATTACATATGGGTAAGACAGGAGCAAGTGTGCCCAATAAGGAAGGTTAGATGAGAATTGAAAACGTTCTCGAATAAAAACAAACGATTTGTCTATTACAGTAGTTTCACCAGCTTCATGATCCGATTCAGCGGATATTTGAAGCCATTTATGAATTCTTCTCTAAACTTCCTTTGCGTTCCCGCGTACATACAAGTGTTGGTGCAACAGCTTAGAAGCTGCGACATATTCCCCGTTTCTTGAAGAATGAACCAGAGATCGTTGAGGTTAGAACCCGTCAAGTAAATATTGCCTGTAAATCGCACGTAAAAGAAATGCACAACATACAGTGTCCACAATATCAGAAAACTGCCCGAGATGGTGAACAGCAATACAATTGACTTTCTTCGGCTCTCCATCTCCGGATCATTTTGCCTGTCCCCAGTGTTCTGGACCCGGAGTCTCCGGCGGGCTCTGTTCGCCACTAGAATGTTTCTGACAGTCAGCGCATTGAGCAACATCATCAGGAGGAATGGAGCACAAGGGGTTAAAATACGGTCAATCCAATCAAATACTGACCATAACAGTTCAGAATAAAAACTTAATCTAACATTACAGAACCATGAGGTGCCGTCAATTATATATAAAGGCTCAAATACAAAGTACCATGGAATGTTCTTTATACAGGCCACAACACAGAGTGTTGTTATAACCACACCGGCTACTCTTTCCGTGCAATATTTTGTTTTCCATTTCTGACAAGAAATGGCTACAAATCGATCGAAGGTGAACGCGACCATTAACCAAACTGAACTATCTCTGGCTGCGTAGATTAGAGCTATTTTTATGCTACACACCGTAGTGGTGGAGAGGAAGAAAACCGGGAAGTAAATGATACTCAGCCGGTTTAATATAACCGCAATTATAAGAACCAGGAGATCCGTCACTGCCATGGCCACCAGGTATCGAGTTATGCATCTAGAAAGACCGCATCTTCGACGGGACAGGATTACAATTGTCATTATGTTACCTGTTCAAAAAGGAGAAATATATATTTAGCCATTTACCTATTAATTGTCCTTTGCAAACAGTATGTATTTGACAGCATGATAAGCGTTTGTTCTTTCTGTAGGCAATTGCTTTAAGATCAGGGACAGTTGACTAGACCACACACAGAGTCTCTGCCAAATTCAAAAGAGGAGTGCAGAAGCAGAATAAAATCTTCTGCGCAACATATTATTTACCTGGAACACCGACAGCGGCTAGAATAGGGTAGAAAATTGCGTACACCGCACCCTTTGTTTGCCCATGCATGCCCTCCCAGGATGCACGACGTCTCACTGCTCAACATACAGCTCTGACGCAGTGATATGCAAAGATCCAGTTATATAACGGTTGCGAACTCATAGCGACACAATTAAGTTGCATCACTCGAGTAATAAACATAAGGTTATGTCATGAATGGTTGGTGGGTGGCAATCAAATTAAAGAGACTAAGAGAGAGGAGGTTAGTTCACAAGAGGGGGATGGGAACAAGTGCAGAGAGACAGGGGTGTAAAATAAAGGTAGAAGCAAAAAGTAGTAAGGTGAAAAGTAAAAGTGGCAGGCTGGCAAATCCAGGGCAAAAATCAAAAAGGCCACTTTAAAACATAACTGTATAAGAGCTAAGAGTGTTGTAAAAGCACGCCTGAAGGCTTTGTGTGTCAATGCAACGAGCATTCATAACAAGGTGGATCAATTAAAAGTGCAGATTGTTATTAATGAATATGATATAGTTGGGATCACAGAGACATGGCTCCATGGTGACCAAGGATGGGAACTCAATATTCAAGAATATTCAATATTCAGGAGGGATAGACATGAAAGAAAAGGAGGTGGGGTAGTATTGCTGGTTAGAGAGGAGATTAACGCAACAGAAAGGAAAGACATTAGCCGGGAGGATGTGGAATCGATATGGGTAGAGCTGCATAACACTAAGGGGCAGAAAACGCTGGTGGGAGTTGTGTACAGGCCACCTTCCAGTAGTAGTGAGGTTGGGGATGGTATTAAACAGGAAATTAGAAATGTGTGCAATAAAGGAACAGCAGTTATAATGGGTGACTTCAATCTACATATAGATTGGGTGAGCCAAATTGGTAAGGGTGCTGAGGAAGAGGATTTCTTGGAATGTATGCGGGATGGTTTTTTGAACTAACATGTCCAAGAACCGATTAGAGAGCAGGCCATTCTAGACTGGGTATTGAGCAATGAGGAAGGGTTAATTAGCAATCTTGTCGTGAGAGGCCCCTTGGGTAAGAGTGACCATAATATGCTGGGATTCTTCATTAAGATGGAGGGTGACATAGTTAATTCAGAAACAAAGGTTCTGAAATTAAAGAAGGGTAACTTTGAAGGTATGAGACGTGAATCAGCTAAGATAGGCTGGCAAATGATACCTAAAGGGTTGACGGTGGATATGCAATGGCAAGCATTTGAAGATCACATGGATGAACTACAACAATTGTTCATCCCAGTTTGGCAAAAGAATAAACCAGGGCAGATAGTGCAGCCGTGGCTGACAAGGAAAATTAGGGATAGTATCAATTCCAAAGAAGAAGCATACAAATTAGCCAGAAAAAGCGGCTCACCTGAGGACTGGGAGAAATTCAGAGGCCAGCAGAGGAGGACAAAGGGCTTAATTAGGAAAGGGAAAAGAGCTTATGAGAGAAAACTGGCAGGGAACATAAAAACTAATTGTAAAAGCTTTTATAGATATGTGAAAAGAAAAAGATTGGTTAAGACAATTGTAGGCCCCTTACAGACAGAAACAGGTGAATTGATTATGGGGAACAAGGACATGGCAGACCAATTGAATAACTACTTTGGTTCTGTCTTCACTAAGGAGGACATAAATAATCTTCCTGAAATAGTAGGGGACAAAGGGTCTAGTGAGATGGAGGAACTGAGGGAAATACATGTTAGTAGGGAAGTGGTGTTAGGTAAATTGAAGGGATTAAAGGCAGATAAATCCCTAGGGCCAGATGGTCTGCATCCCAGAGTGCTTAAGGAAGTAGCCCAAGAAATAGTGGATGCATTAGTAATAATATTTCAAAATTCTTTAGATTCTGGACTAGTTCCTGAGGATTGGAGGGTGGCTAATATAACCCCACTTTTTAAAAAAGGAGGGAGAGAGAAACTGGGGAATTATAGACCGGTTAGTCTGACATCGGTGGTGGGGAAAATGCTAGAGTCAGTTATCAAAGGTGTGATAACAGCACATTTGGAAAGTGGTGAAATCATCGGACAAAGTCAGCATGGATTTGTGAAAGGAAAATCATGTCTGACGAATCTCATAGAATTTTTTGAGGATGTAACTAGTAGAGTGGATAGGGGAGAACTAGTGTATGTGGTATGTTTGGATTTTCAAAAGGCTTTTGACAAGGTCACACACAGGAGATTAGTGTGCAAACTTAAAGCACACGGTATTCGGGGTATGGTATTGATGTGGATAGAGAATTGGTTGGCAGACAGGAAGCAAAGAGTGGGAATAAACGGGACCTTTTCAGAACGGCAGGCAGTGACTAGTGGGGGTACCACAAGGCTCACTGCTGGGACCCCAGTTGTTTACAATATATATTAATAACTTAGATGAGGGAATTAAATGCAACATCTCCAAGTTTGCGGATGACATGAAGCTGGGCGGCAGTGTTAGCTGTGAGGAGGATGCTAAGAGGAAACAGGGTGACTTGGATAGGTTAGGTGAGTGGGCAAATTCATGACAGATGCAATTTAATGTGGATAAATGTGAGGCTATCCACTTTGGTGGCAAAAACAGGAAAACAGATTATTATCTGAATGGTGGCTGATTAGGAAAAGGGGAGGTGCAACGAGACCTGGGTGTCATTGTACATCAGTGATTTAAAGTGGGCATGCAGGTACAGCAGGAGGTGAAAAAGGCGAATGGTATGCTGGCATTCATAGCAAGAGGATTCGAGTACAGGAGCAGGGAGGTACTACTGCAGTTGTACAAGGCCTTGGTGAGACCACACCTGGAGTATTGTGTGCAGTTTCGGTCACCTAATCTGAGGAAAGACATCCTTACCATAGAGGGAGTACAAAGAAGGTTCACCAGATTGATTCCTGGGATGGCAGGACTTTCATATGATGAAAGACTGGATCGACTAGGCTTGTACTCGCTGGAATTTAGAAGATTGAGGGGGATCTTATTGAAACGTATAAAATCCTAAAGGGATTGGACAGGCTAGATGCAGGAAGATTGTTCCCGATGTTGGGGAAGTCCAGAACGAGGGGTCGCAGTTTGAGGATAAAGGGGAAGCCTTTTAGGACCGAGATGAGGAAAAACTTCTTCACACAGAGAGTGGTGAATCTGTGGAATTCTCTGCCACAGGAAACAGTTGAGGCCAGTTCAATGGCTATATTTAAGAGGGAGTTAGATATGGCCCTTGTGGCTAATGGGATCAGGGGGTATGGAGAGAAGGCAGGTACAGGGTTCTGAGTTGGATGATCAGCCATGATCATACTGAATGGCGGTGCAGGATCGAAGGGCCGAATGGCCTACCCCTGCACCTGTTTTCTATGTTTGTATGTTTCTATGTCATTACTGTATGTGAGTTAGTCATTAAACAAACAAGTTAATGCTCTCAACTTTAAACTTTCCATACACCATAAGGAATGTTGACATAATATTGCATTTCTTTAAACCTAAGATCTTACCATTCATTTGGTTTATATATATATAAAGTTGTATTGAAGTTATATTGCTTAACATATTGTGGTTCAGAAAGAAGTAACCGCCATTACTGTTTCCGCAATTAAAACAGAAACGATAACTGATTTACAATCGGCAATAGTTATCACGACTCATCGGTATTCAATTCATATATTAAACAACGAACAATCATGTACCTCAACATTGGCTCCGTGGAGCAATGACCGGCGTTTGGATTCTGCGCTACTTAATTGTAACTCAAGGCAAACCATCATCTTCCAAGACCTGATAATTAGCATGCGGACAGGTTTCGTGTCCCACTTCCAACGACTGGCATTTTCCTTATGCATCAATATCTTTATTAACCCATATCGCCAAGGTATCTATTACATATTAGTATGTACAGCGATTGTCTCCCATTGGTATAATAAGCTCTTTAGGAGGATATCCATGTCTGGGTGAAATTGCTGAGAAATGGCAAGTAGAGTTTAACCCGGTTAAACGACAGTGATACATTTTAAGAGTACTAATGAGGCGTGAACGTACACTTCGAATGGTGGGACAGTGTATATTGAGTAACAGAGGGACCCTGTCGGCGCCACAGTAGCGCAGCGGTAGCGTGGCGCTGTTACTGCTCGCCGTGTCGGTGTTCAGTCCTGGCGTTCTCTGAAAGGAGTCTGTACATCTTCCGCATGGAATACCTAGGGTTTCATCAGGTACTCCGTTTCCTTCCACAGTCCAAAGACCTACCGGGTACGTTAATTAGTCATTGTAAATTTTCTCGTGATTAGGTTAGGGTTAATCGGGTTTGTATAGTCAGGGGAATAGACAAAGTTCTCTGTCGCGGGGACAGAGTGTCCCGAAGGCTGTGTTGCCTGTCTGGTGCCTCTTATCTGACCTGCAGAGGAATTTGCAGTGAGAGGAGAAAGATTCAGTTGTCGTGCTCCATGCGGGTATCAATGACGTAGGTAGAACGAGGAAAGAGGTTCTGCTGAGGGAATTTGAGCAGCTAAATTAAAGAGCAGAACCAAAAATGTGGCAGTCTCTGTATTACTATCTGAGCCACGTGTAAATTGGCACAGGGTTTCAAAGGTACATTTAATGTCGGAGAAATGTATGCAATATACATCCCGAAATGCTTTTTCTTCGCAACCATCGACAAAAACAGAGGAATGCCCCAAAGTATGAATGACAGTTAAGTGCTACAACCCCAAAGTACCGCACCCCCAGCTCACCTCCCTCCCGTGCGTAAGCGGCAGCAAGCACAATCCCCCCTCTCCCCACCGGCAAAAAAAGCATCGCCACCCATCACCGAGCACTCAAGCATGAGCAAAATCAACAATAAAGAAACAGATTTGCTGTTACCCCAAAGACTACATTGTTCACCCAGCATTCGATATACCTCAGGCCTTCTCTCTCCTTAATAAGGGAGAAAGAGTTGTCTCTGTTTCACAGCGAGAGGGGAGACGTAGCAAACAACTCGCTGGTTTACAATGTTAAAAGTCCGTTGCATTTCTTTTTTCGAGCTCTGTACTCAAAGATCTCAGGTCTCTTGGCATACAGCCAAAGATGTTCCAGCTCCCACGACACACCCGTTCGGGACACCAACCTTCGATCCGCCCATCTTCAGAGACCCGAGATCCTAGGCCTCCAAAGCCGAGCCGAAGTCTTAGGCCGAGCCCTTGCCGTATACAACAGCCAGTTGTTAACCCAGGACAGCGGTTCCCATTCCCACAAAGAACCATAGTCAGTGTATAACTCCAGGTCAGGGGTCTTCAAAAGAACCCTGAAAGGGAAAAATAGAGACCAAGAAGATGAGAGAGTTAAATGAGTGACTCAAGGATTGGTGTTGAAGAAGTGGGTTTGAAATCATGGGAAACTAGGACAAGTACTGGGAAAGGAAGGGGCTGTTCCATTGGGATGGGTCCACCTGAGCCGTGATGGCAACTGGACCCTGGCGAATCACATAACTAGGGCTGTGGATAGGGCTATAAAATAAATCGTGGATTGAAAACATTGTAGAAGTATGGATAAAGCAAAAGAGAAAATTGTGGATAAAGATAAAGTTTAAAAAGAGAAAAGTAAGGGTGGAGTGTAGAAAAGTCAGTGTAAAAGAGACAAATATTACTAGATTTTAAAAGAAATATGAGTGTAATGGCTGTTCACCCGAATGCCCGTAGTATTCAAAACATGGTCAGTGAACTTGTGGCATGGATCGGTATAAAGGGGTATGATTTAGCAGCTATTACAGAAATGTGATTGCAGGGTGGAGAGGATTGGGAATTAAATATCCAAGGATATCAGGTAATACGGAACCAACACACACAAAATTAGATTATAAGGACACTCAGTCCTTGTTTATTGTCATTTAGAAATGCATGCATTAAAAAATGATACAATGTTCCTCCAGAATGATATCACAAGAAACACAGGACAAACCAAGACTAAAATTGACAAAACCACATAATTATACCATATAGTTACAACAGTGTAAAGCAATACTGTAATTTGATAAAGAGCAGACCATGGGCACGGTAAAAAAAAGTCTCAAAGTTCTGATAGCCCCAACATCTCACGCAGACAGTAGAAGGGAGAAACTCCCCCTGCCATGAACCTCCAAGCGCCACAAACTTGCTGATACAGCACTATTGGAAGCACCCGACTGCAGCAAACTCTGAGTCCGTCCGAAAACTTCGAGCTTCCGACCAGCACCCCCCTCGTCGCAGCCTCTCCGAGCACTATCCTCTGCCAAGTGCTTCGACCCCTCCCTGGCCGCCGAGCAACAAGCAAAGCCGAGGACTCGGGGCCTTCTCCTCCAGAGATTCTGGATCACACAGTAGCAGCAGCAGTGAAGCAGGCATTTCAGAAGTTTCACCAAATGTTCCTCCGTGCTCTCATGTCCGTCTCCATCAAATCAGGATTGTGCACGGCACCCTACTTGACAAATAACAGACATCACCACTGGAGTGGCCGCTGCGAGCTGCGTCGCGCCACCATCTTCTCCTCCCTCAAATGCTGGAGGAACTCAGCAGGCCAGGCAGTATCTGTGGAAAAAATTACAGTCAACATTTCGGCGGAAACCCTTTGGCAGAACTGGAGAAAAATGCTGAGGAGTAGATTTAAAAGGTGGGGGGAGGGGAGAGAGGATCAGCAGGTGATAGGTGAAACCTGTAGGGGGATGGATGAAGTAAAGGGCTGGGAAATGGATTGGTGAAAGAGACAGAAAGCTAAGGAAGAAAGAAAAAGGGGGAAGGAGCACTAGAGGGAGGCGATGGGCGGGCAAGGAGATTAGGTGAGAGAGAGAACAGGGGATGGGAAATCGAGAAGGGGAGGGGGTTGGTGACATTACCCGGTATGAGAAATCGAACTTCATACCATCAGGTTGAAAGCTACCCAAATGGAATACTGTATAAGGTGTGGTTCTTCTAATCTAAGTGTAACTTCATCAGAATAGTGGAGGAGCCCATGGATAGACATATCAGGATGGGAATGGCAAGTGCAATTAAAATGGGTGGCCACTGGGAGATCCCACTTGTTCTGCCAGACTGAGTGTAGGTGCTTGCTGAAGTGTTCTCCCAATCTAAGTCGCATCTCGCCAATATACATGAGGCCACACCAGGACCGAACAGAGTAAGTGACCTCAACAGACTCACTGGTGAAATGTCACAAGGAAGGACTGTTTTGGGTCTTGGATGATAGTGAGGGAGGAGGTGTAGGGGCCGATGGAGAACTTGTTCCGCTTGCAAGGATAAGTATCACGAGGGAAATAACTCCCTTTAATATCTACTCCTCAGTTTTTTCTCTCTGCAATCCTGCTGAAGGGTTTCAGCCTGAAACGTCGACTGCACTTTTTTCCATAGGTGCTGCCTGGCCTGCTGAGTTTCTCCAGCATTTTGTGTGTGTTGCTCATATTTCCAGCTTCTGCAGATGTTCTCTCGTAAGTAATACAGAGGGATAGGCAGGAAGGTAAGGGAGGTGGGGTAGTGCTCTTAATTGAGGATGAGATCAGGGTGATAGTGAGATCAAAGGAACAGAATGTTGAATCCATGGTAGAGATTTGGAATAGTAAAGGGAAAAAATCACTGGAGAGAATGTCTGTAGGCCACTGAATTTTAACATTACAGTGGCACGGGCAATCAACCGAGAGGCATCCGAGGCATGTAAGAATGGAATAGCAGTTATCGTGGGGAACTTTAACTTGCACATAAATTGGGTGAATCTAGTTGGTCGAGGCATTCTTGAGGAGGACTTCATAGAATGCATACCTTATAGCTTCTTTGATCAGCATGTTACCAAATCTCCAAGAGAACGTGCTATCTTGGATCGAGTCCTGTGCAATGAGAAAGGTAAAATTAGTGATCTTGTAGTTAGGGATCCTCTTGCAAAGAGTGATCACAGTATGATTGAGTTTCTCATTCAAATGGAGGGTGCAATAATTCAATGTAAAACCAGTGTATTATGCCTAAAGAAGGGAGATTTATGCGGGATGAGGGAAGAGTTGGATAGGGTAGATTGGGAACACAGGCTATATGGTGGGACGGTTGAGGTACCTTGGAAGACTTTCAAAGAGATTTTTCAAGGTGCCCATCAAAAGTATATTCCAGTTCAAAGCAAGGACAGTAAGGGTGGGGGAGCCAGCCTTGGATAACTAAGAAAATGAAAGAAGCATCAAACTAAAAGCTCTTGTGTACATTGTCGCCAAGCGTAGTGGGAAACTGGAAGATTGGGAAAACTTTAAAAAGCAACAAGGAACCACTAAGCGAGCAGTAAATAAAGGGAAGATAGATCATGAAAATTTACTAGCACAAAATATAAAAAATCGATAGCAATTTTTAATAATTATATAAAGCAGGAAAGGGTTACAAAAGTGAATGTAGGTTCCTTGGTGGACAAGAAGGGGGAATTGATACTGAGAAATAAGGAAATGGCTGAGACTTCGAATGATTATTTTGTGTCGGTCTTCACGGTGGAGGACATGTCTAACATGCCAAAGAGAGATAATATGGATGTGATGGGAGGCGAAGACCTCAATACAATAGCTATCGCTAAAGAGGTGGTGCTAAGCAAATTTGTGGGCCTAAGGATAGACAAATCTACTGGCCCTGAATGAATGCATCACAGGGTACTGAAACAAATGGCAAAGGTTATAGTAGAGGCTTTGGTGACAATTTACCAAAATTATCTGGATTTTGGGCAGGTCCCAGTGGATTGGAAGAAGGCAAATATCATGCCATTGTTCAAGATAGGATGTAGGCAAAAGGCAGGTTACTGTAGGCCGGTCAGTTTAATATCTGTAGTTTGGGAAATGCTTGAAGCTATCATTAAAGAACATAGATTCAGCAAAGGTAGATCCTGTTTGACAAATTTACTGGAATTCTTTGATGATATAACAAGCGCAGTAGATAGAGGGGAACAGATGGGTGATATTTACTTGGATTTCCAGAAGGTATTCGATAAGGTGCCATATAAAAGACATCCATACTATAACGATGCACAGATTTGGGGTGATGTATTAGCATGGATAGAGAATTGGTTAACCAATAGAAAGCAAAGAGTTGGGATAAGCGGGTGTTTTTCTGGCTGGCAATCAGTGGTGAGCAATGTGTCATAGGGTTAGGTGCTGGGCCCGCAACTGTTCAGGATATATATTAACGATCTGGAATAGGGACCGAGTGTACTGCATGTTTGCTGATGATACTAAATTAAGTGGAAAAGCAAAATGTGCAGAGAATATGGACAGTCTGCAGAGAGGTATAGTTTGATTCAGTGAGTGGGCAAGAGTCTGGCAGATGGAGTACAATATTGATAAATGGGAGGCCATCCACTTTGGAAGTAAAATATTGCACCATGCTGCCGTGCAGAGGGACCTGGGAGTGCCTGTGAATGAATCGCAAAATGTTGGTTTGCAGGTGCAACATGCTATCAAGAAGGCAAATGGAATGTTGGCCTTCATTGCTAGAGGGATTGAATTTAAGAGCAGGGAGTTTATCCTGCAACTGTTCAGGGTACTGGTGAGGCCACATCTAGAGTACTGCGTGCGTGAAGTTCTGGTCTCCTTACTTGAGAAAGGATATATTGGATTTTGAGGTGGTGCAAAGAAGGTTCACCAGGTTGAATCCAGAGATGTGGGAAGGGGTTCGACTATGAGGAGAGATTGAGTAGCCTGGGACTGTTCCCGTTGGAATTCAGAAGAATGAGAGGAGATCTTATCAAACTATGAAAGGGATAGATAAGATAGAATCGGGAAAGTTGTTTCCACTGGTAGGTGGGACTAGAACTAGGGGACATAGCCTCAAGATTCGGGGGAGTAAATTTAGGACGGAGATGAGGAGGAGGAGTGGCGAATCTGTGGAATTCTCCGCCCACTGAAGTAGTGGAGGGTACTTCAGTAAATACAGTAAATACATTTAAGACAAGTTTGGAAAGATTTTTGCATGAGATGAGTCCATGGTCAGAGAGTGAGAGAGAGGTAGGGAGAGAGAGAGACGGAGAGGGAGAGAGGAAGAAAGAGAGAGAGAGAGAGAGAGAGAGAGAGAGAGAGAGAGGAGTAGAAATGATGAGGCCTTGCCGTGTGAGTATAGCGAGTAAGGAAAGAGACTGAAAAACAGGACATCAAAGATTGTGCCACCTACTGGTTACGGCTGTATTATAAAGCGAGAACAGGTGAATTTGTTGCCGAGGCAGTGCTGCAGTGGCAGGGTTTCAGGTTCTTAGATAATTGGTATCTCTTCTGGGACAGCGGCGACTTGCACAAGAGGTGCAGGTGACACGTGTAAGCATAAGTACGGAAGTTGAGCGACAGCACAAATTTGGAGCAGGGCAACTTACGACTACTGGGGACTAATTAAGGAGACTTCATTTGAAACAGCTGCTTCTTGGCACGTTCACACGTGATATATGGAGTCCGCTTAAAGACCAAATGCGCGGAATATATGACAAAAGTGGTAAAGTAGGAAGGAAGGCCAAGACAAAAATATAAGGAAACTGATTTTAATCAAGAATTAAAATGAAGAGATTGTAAGGTTTAAGGAGCTGATATCAAACGGAGGTCATGGGTATTATAAGGAAACTAGCAAATCACTCAGTACTGAAATTAGGAGAGACAGGAGGTTCCATGTAATGTCCATGCCAAAGAGGGTTAACAAGAATCCCAATTCATTTAATAAATATATCAGGAGCAAAATAATAAGCAAGGACCTGAACGGAATATTCAAGGATAAATATGGAAATATGTGCTTGGGTATCTAACAAGAATACTTTCTGCGAGATTTTCCAAGGAGAAGGATTTAGAGCATAATGACATAATTGTGGAGTGTATTAATTTTATTGGCCATTTTGAGGTAAACGACGTAGTGTTGGGACGCCTAACAACTTTTAACGTGGAGATGTCTGGCAGGATATCCCCCTAGTCATTAAGAGAGGCAAAAGATGAGATTATTTGAACTCTGGCAAAGGTCTTTTCCTAGCTCCGGAGAGATACTGGAGGACTGTCGAGTAGATGACGTTCTTCTATTACTCAAGAAGAGAAATAGGGATAATCGTGGAATATATACGGTGTCAATAAAAAGTATTCATCTCCCTTGGAAGTTTTCATGTTTTATCATTTTACAACATTGAATCGCAATGGATTTAATTTGGCTTCTTTGACATTAAACAACAAAGACTCTTTAGTGTCAAACTGAAAACAGATTTCTACAAAATGGTCTAAATTCATTACAATTATTAAACACAAAATAATTGATTGCATAATTATTCACCTTCTTCAAGTCAGTATCTGGTAGATGCACTTTCAGCAGCAACTACAGCCTTGAGTCTATGTAGATAAGTCTCTATCGGATTTGCACATCTGGACACTGCAAAATTTCCTCATTCTTTTTTACAAAACTGCTCAAGCTCTGTCAGATTTCATGGGGATCGTGAGTGAACAGTCCTTTCAAGTCCAGCCATAAATTCTCAATTGGATTGAGGACTGGACACTGATCTGGCCACTCCGGGACATTAACTTTATTGGTCTTAAGCCATTCCTGTATAGCTTTGGCTTTATGCTTAGGCTCATTGTCTTGCTGGAAAACAAATCTTCTCTCAAGCCGCAGTTCTCTTGCAGAGTGCATCAGATTTTCCTCCAGGATTTCCCTGTATTTTGCTGCATTCATTTTACCCTCTACCTTCACAAACCTTCCAGGGCCTGCTGCAGTGAAACATCCCCACAAAATAATGCGGCCATCACCATGCTTCACGGTAGGTATTTTGATGATGTGTGGTGTTTGGCATACTAGAAACATGCATTTAATACAGGGAGCGAGGAATTCAAAGGAGATCTGCAGGGTAAATATTTCACAGGGTTTTGTCTGTGTTTGGGATGCATTTCCAGAAGTGGACTCGAGGCAAGTACGATAGTAGCATTTAAGAGGTGCCTAGAGGAACATAGGATCATTGATGTGCCCAGAGGAACCTACCTGTATTAATCCCATTTTCCAACGCATTACCCGCAGTCTCCTGTCCCAAGGGTTCAAGCAGTCCTGTTAACTGTCCATAAATGTAGTCAATGATTCTGATTTTAGATGCTCTCGGGTAGTGGACATATCTATCACTCTCTGGTCAGCAATATCCCCTACAAATTCTTTACCCTTGCCCTAGAATCTATATTCCCCAGTTACATAAATAACAGGTGCAATTCATGTACAAACTCAAGACTGTGATTAAGCATTACTCAAACGTCATCTATAAATTCGCACGTGATACAGATTTTAGGGAAATATCAGATGGCGTTAAGGAACAGTACAGGAGTGTGATAAATCGCCTGGTTGAGAGGTGTTGCTGCAGCAACCTTGATCTCAACGTCAGCAGGCGAACTGAATTCGGGATTTCAGGAAGGAAAAGTCGCAAGAATAGTCACCTGTAGTCATCGAGGAGCCGGTGCTCAATGAATCCGAAACAGCTTCTTCCTGCCCGCTATCTGATTTCTGAATGTTCCACGCACCCGTGCGCAATACTTCATTGTGTCTTTTTGCGCAATATTTATTTATTTTGTAATTTGTAGTAATTTCCTCTTTGCACAGTACTGCTGCCGCAAAACGTCGCACATTAGTGCGGGGTCATGGGGGGGGGTGTCTACCTGGGGGGGGGGCGGGGTCCGCGGGGAAGCAACAGCGGCCGCGCCTCTGGCACTGAGTCTGACTCTGTGGTTCAGAAGGGTAGGGAACTGAAAAGGATGGTAGAAGTAATAGGGACTCTTTAGTTAGAGGGACGGATTTGTGATTCGTTGGACGTCAAAAGTAAACACGGATGGTAGCTTGCCTCCCAGGTGCCAGCGTCCGCAATGTTTCTGAATGCATCCACAATATCCTGAAAAGGGATGGCGAGTAGCCAGAAGTTGTGGTACGTATTGGTACCAGCGACATAGGTAGAAAAAGGGACGAGGTCCTGAAAACAGAATACAGGGAGTTAGGAAGTTGAGAAGCAAGGCGCCAAGGATAGCAGTCTCGGGATTGCTGCCTGTGCCACACAACTGGAAAGATAGGAATAGAATGAGGTGGCAGATAAATGCGTGGCGGAACAACTGGATTTCTGGATCATTGGGACCTCTTCTGGGGTAGGTGTGACCTGTACAAAAGGGTTGAGTTGCACTTGAATCCGAGGGGGGACGAATATCCTTGCTGGCAGGTTTGCTAGAGCTGTTGGGAGTGGTTTAAACTAATATGGCAGGGGGATGGGAGCCAACCTGTCTGATAGAACTGAGGATGAGCCTGCCAGTTTAAAAGTAGATGATGGGTGTATTACGAATATAAGGAGGGCAAAGACAAGGATTGGGTACAAATGCAGATAGTACAAAGAGCTAAATTGTACCACAGAGGCAAAATTAAAGTGCGAAGAATGCAGGACTGAAGATGTTGTATTTAAATGCACATAGTATTCAGAATAAGGTGACTGAACTTGTGGCGCAATTAGAGATTTGTCGGTATGAGTTATGGCTGAAAGTAGGTCACAGTAGGGAGCTTAAGATAATGCTGGAGAAACTGAAGTAGGTACAGAGGAGATGTCAGGGGGTAAGCTTTTTTTTTACGCAGAGAGTGGTGAGTGCGTGGAATGGGCCGCCGACGACGGTGGTGGAGGCGGATATGATAGGGCATTTTAAGAGACTCCTGGATAGGGACATGGAGTTTAGAAAGATAGAGGGCTATGGTTTTTTTTGTGTGCCATACCCTGCCAGAGCCTCGGCGACCACTTTTTCTGGTGGTTGTCTTGGAGGAAAGATTCTGTGAGTGGTCCCCCACGTCCTTCCCACAGCGCAGTTTTTTTTTTTTTACGAGGCCGAGTTGCGAGCTCAACACTCAACCCGGCACGGATGGAAAGTGCCCGGGAGCGGCCCGACTGGATTCGAACTCGGGAACCTTCTCTCCGGAGTCCGGTGCTGATGTCACTGCGCCACCATTTCTAAAGTAAGGACATGTTCTGCACAGCATTGTGGGCCGAAGGGCCTGTATTATGCTGCAGGCTTTCTATGTTTCTATGTTTCTAGCAAAATCTATGTTTCTCAGATTGATTTTCTGAATTTGAGAATGGCCAATTTTGCTAGCATCAAAACTGATCTTGTAGATGTGCATCGGGTTAGGTTGTTTTCTGGCTATCGGATGCTTGGTATGTAGGGAAGTCTTCCAAAGAGAATTATTAAGAGTACCGTGTTTGTATATTAAGATATAAGGAAAACCTATAGATTTAGAGAGCCTTGGCTTGCGTAGGATATTGAGCCCTGATTAATTAAGATGAGTAGTAGTTATAGGCAAGGAGGAAGAAAGAGCTTAAAGAGCATAAGAAACGCAAGAGAACAGTTATGACAGTTATCAGAAGTGCTAAAAAAGGTATTAGGTTGCTTTTTCAGACAAAATCAAGGGGAGACTCAAAGATGAGTGGTTTGAGTTGTTCTCCAATCTTGGCAAATCATTTGCAAACGTTTCGTTGATATGCAAGGAGACATCATCAGCTGTTAACTTGTGGAGTGTCCTCCGAATGCTTGGCCTTTATTTACTAATGATTCAACTGATTGGTCGTTATTACGGAAACTCAATGTGATGGAAGGAGGGGGTCTCGTAGCTGATTGGTTGCGCGGCAAAAACGCACAGAGTTCGCCACGCAACCAGTCAGCGACGAAAGCCCCTCTCTACATCACAATGAGTTTCCGTAACTCAACCCAATCAACCTCCCGAGCGGCACGTTCTCCCAGTAATTTCCAAGCTGAAGAGTCTTTACGGATACATTAAAATAAAAAGGACAGCAGGTGACAAAGTTGGTGCACTTGAAGATCAGTGAAGTAATTTGTGTATGAGACATAACGAGATAGAATGATCTTGCATGGATTTTCGTTGCATCTGTATTTACTCGGGGGGTCATGGACCGTATCTGGATTACAGAAGGGGAGATGCTAGTTGTCTTCAGGCAAATATACGTCCCAACAGCCTGACAAGGTGTCCCGCAGAGCTAGTAGGAGGCAAGTTCAGAAATCACAGGGGCCCTGGCACAGTTATGTGAAACGTCACGGAGGGACTCACTCGACGTGCTTTTACGATATAGGGCTGTTTCCTGGCTAAACGTCCGTGAGTAGTGGAGCTCCGCAGGAACATCGATGGACCTTTGTTTTATGAAAACGTGATGGGTAGGTTATAAGTTTGCAGATGGTGCAAAGATCAGTGGCGTTGTGGATCGGATGGAAGGCCGCAAAAGAATGAATTGGAATATGCATCAGTTGACGATTTGGGAGAAGAAAGCGCAGACAGGGTTCAACCCGGGCAAGTGTGAGATGTTGCACTATGGGAAATTAGATACCAAAGGAAAGCACATAGTTAGTGGTGCCACATTTATATACGAAGGGAAATTGTGGCCCAGCTCCATAGCACAATGAAAGTCTCTGCACAATTTAATAGAGTGGTAAAGTATTTGTATGATATATCTGTAATCGCGGCATTGAGTTCACGATTCAAGAAGTTATGTTGCAGCTTTGTAAACTTCTGGTAGACCGCATCCGGGCCATTGCATTCATTTCTGGTCACCTCGTTATAGGAATGGTGAGGATGAATCGGAGCAGTTGCAGAAGAGGTTTACTACGATGCTGGCTACGTTAGAAATCATCTGCTAAAACGGATAAATTGAACTAAATAGAGATGTTTTCTCTGGAACGGCGAAAGGCTGAGGGAGTCTAATAGAACTTCTAAGATATGAGAGGCATAGCCAGAGTAGGCAGTCGATAACTTTTTCCCAGAGCTGAAAAGTTTAAAACTAGGGAGGGGGTGCACAAATGCTGAGAGGGAAAATTTAAAGGAGATGTGTAGGGCCGGTTTTTTAAAACAGGCTGTGTTCGGTGCCTAGAATGTTCTACCTGTAGTAGTGGTGGAGGCATATATGACAGAGGCGTTCAAGATGCTCAAACGTAGATACAGGAGCATGCCGAAAACGTGGGGATATGAACTATGTGCACTCAGAATTGATCCGCCTAAGTCATGAGTTTAATTTCTTCGGCACAACTTCGTACGTTGGAGAACCTGTACTATGACGTACCGTTAAATGTAACCACCACGTCCAGCAAAAGAAATACAGAAAAAAGCTTCTTTGCTTATAATGCGGAATTACGGTTTATGCCCAATGAGTACACTCAAAGCTCTGGCAGAAACCTTTAAAGGTACATGTCATAAACTTCCACAATGAGACCTTAGCAGATGTCAACCTAAAGAAAATCTAAGCACAGTTTTACATATTGCTGGTTATATAAAATAATTAGTTACTGCTGTATTGCTAAATGTGGCCACAATGCCCTTCCCTGACCAAAGTGAGACAGAGGCACAGTATAAACCGCACACGTGCTGTCGGAGGTGGGAAAACAACAATGATATTCTTTTTTTATACCGGCTTTAGTATAGTAAATTAATCCAGTAGAAATAACATCAGGATTGTCTCATCTGTAATAACGAATGGGTTGTAATATAATTTGCGGGACGCTGATTCTAAAACTAGATCAGGCTTGTATTTGTAGTAAGACTTTTTTTGAGTTTGTATTTTGAAGCAAGATTTTGCTACAAACAGGATACATCCCTTCATACCCTTACGGCATCCTTTCTGCTCTTTTCTACGTATATTGTGATTAACCAAGTGAGTGATGATTAGTTGCGAGAGGCATGAGGTTACAATTTTATATAGTTTGCAACAAAGTAATAGGAGGATATTTTAATGGATCACTTCTGATTTCTCCTTTTGGTAAGAGATATGTTTTAGCTTCTTTCAAAAATTAGGGCGTTTTTTTCAGGATTTTTAAAATTGGTACGGATATGAATTGGTACGGATAAAGGCAAGTAATTTTTATACAAAAACCTATGAATATAATCACTGCCAGTACTTTTCCAGTTGTGGATTTATTTAATAACTGCTTTTGGGATATCCATTGTATTTTCAGATACTTGCATTTCTTTGATTATTTGAGTTCGTTCTTTTCCCTCCCTTATCCAGCTCGCTTCAGATTGTGTGTCATCCTGTTTGACCAGACATTAGACGAAAAGTTCATTATCTCTGTGTTTGTTGGTAATTCTGTGCTTGGGTTGGTGATATTTCGGCACGCCCAATTTATTTTCAATGTCTTGTATCAGCCTTTTTTTGAGAATCAGAATCAGATTTATTATCATTGGCATGTGTCGTGAAATTTAACTTAGTTGCAGCGGTACGATACAATACATAATAATATAGGAAGAAGAGCAATAAATCTTCTGATTATGAACCCCATCCCCCGCCCCCCATAGCGGACAGTGGGCACTATCAGAATGCTCAGCTCTGTACATCCGTAGAAGTTATTTAGGTGACAAATCAAATCTCCAAATGAAATATAGCCGCTCTCTTGCCTTCTTTATAGCAGCATCAATATGTTAAGACCAGGTTAGATCCTCAGAGATCTTAACACCCAGAAACTTGAAATTTCCCAATCTCTCCATTTCTGATCCCTTTGTGCGGTTTGGTTTGTGTTCCCTTGTCTTACCCTTTCTGAGGTCCACAGTTAGATCTTTTGTCTTATTGACATTGAGTCCAATGTTGTTGCTGCGACGCTACTCAACTGTCTGGTATATTTCGCTCCTATACACCCTCTTATCCCCATCTGAGATTGTTTCTGAATGATAATTCTGTCTTCATCATCTGGCACATTCCTTGTGTCTATTATTTTGGCTTTGGATGCACCAAGCTTTTGTGTTAGTGAATTTATAAATTCTACAATGCTTTTGTTAGCTTGATCGTGTCTTGTATAGACTTTATACCGTACGTCCTTAGTATTTCCTTAGCTTTTCTCTTAACTTTCTTATTCGTGTTATATACTTTATACTCCATTAGAAGACCATTTCTGCTGATAAGGGTCAATTTTGTTTCTTGATCTCTTTTCCAGCTTCGGTATTCTCGTTTCATTACTCAGTTTTTGGTTTCTATTCGAGCGCCTCTATTTTGGAGCCATTGCACAGTACTGCAGAGTATATCATTATGTGCAGTTCTTGAAATATTGTGAGAGTATCAGTGTGGTGCTAAATATTCGGATAGTTTTGTCGATTACCTCAGCTTCGTCATCAGCATTCTGCGAAGGCGCTACATTCGTGTTGTTGCTGTTACCGCCCGGTTGTGAAGCAGTTGCAAAAATCATTAGTGCTTCGGTGGGTTACTGCCTCATTATTTGTTTGTATAGCATTGTTATTTTTAGTTTGGTTTCTTTCCATCTATTGTGCAACGTCATGTTTTGTTTGGTTTATGTCTATAGGGATTAAGTTATATTTTACTATCACTCTACTTCGCTGTGCATTTACTTACATGAAGGGGTATCATGGTATAAACTGTTGATGACGTTTGTGCCTGTGTGCTATCACATCAGTCTCAAATTCCTTTTCTCTATAATAGGCACGTATTATTAATGTGCTTACCTCTAATGACCATTTCGTGCGTGTTTTCCTCTCTTGAGTGGTCTCAGTTGTAAGCAGACTGCTCCTCAAAGAAACATCTGCGGTAGTTCCAGCTCGTGGTGTTGCTCGGCTAACTTGAATGCTAGCCATATCTTTTTCGGATTTCCCGGTGCCTGCCCGCCTATTCGGTCGTGCATCAACAGCGGTTCGCGTACTGTCATTCCCAGTGTTAGCTCAAGGTATGCCCTGGCGATCCCCAGGCAGCAGCCGTATCGTTCTGTAGCGTGGACATCTCTCCACCCCTGATGAAGTTGGCAGAGCTTGTCATCGAAACGTCGGTTATATTCGATACTTGTACTCGGCTGGAAGCCCGAAAAGAGGTTATTCATCTCTCCATTTCTCAAGTGAAAGAGTAATGCTTTTTATACCTGCGGTGAGGTTTTGGTTTCAGTCACCCCTAACATGGAGAACAGGTGCTGACCGGAGCTGCGCCCAATTTGGGTACAGACGTGCCGGCATTTGGTCCTACTTTGGTTCGCGGATGGTATTTTATTTCCTACCTGCCCTGTATATCTGCAGAACTTTCCGCACTCCGCAACCTGGAGAAGAGTCTGAGGGACGACAGAAGACCCTTCACCGGCTCAAGCTGGTTAAACCTAGGGTGTGGTCATAGCCAAGCACACATTTCTCAATTTCGGACTATTCTTGTTGTGTTTAGTGTTGGGGTTTTCTGGAGATTTACATAGATATTGCTCTGTAGCTCAAACTGTTTAACGCTTTTCTGTAGTGACTTTGGGCTAATACCAGGGCTAGGTATTACTTTTAGGACAATGGATCCTCTGTTCATCTTCAACAGACTTTCAATTCCCTCTTTTAAGTTAGCATACCTCTGGAGTTTTTCACTCATTGATTTCTATATTTTATAGCTGTTTTGGAAAGGCTATTAAGTCAGTTGTTACTTGTTTATCTTATATTATCGGGACAGTCGTTATGGATTTTCATATCTGTGATCACGGATTGGTCGTAGTATAATTTGTGGTAATCGTAGAAAAAATAAAGTAACTTAAAACTTGACCAGCTTTGTATTTATAGTAACGTACGGTGTGAATTTTACAGCAGGATTTGGCGAATGATGTTTGCCACTTGATTGTGCCCGTGTAAGTAATCAGATTGAATTAAACAGCTGCAGGATCCTGTCATGTGTTGGATTGTTTAAGGTTTCTCTGGACTTTCTCTTCTTTTTTTTGCATTTATCGGCATGAATTTATTGGTCTTTTATTATGTATTTTTGATCATTTTCATAGAAACATAGAAAACCTACAACGCTATACAGGCCCTTCGGCCCACAAAGCTGTGCCGAACCTTACTATCTAGGCTTACCCAAAGCGCTCTATTTTTCTAAGCTCCATGTACTGTACCTATCCAGGATTAAAAGACCCTGTCGTATCTGCCTCCACCACAGCCGCCAGCAGCCCATTCCACACACTCACCACTCTCTGCGTAAAAAAAATTACCCCTGATATCCCCTCTGTACCTACGTCCAAGCACCTTAAAATTATGCTCTCTCGTGCTACCTATTTCAGCCCTGGGAAAAAGCCTCTGACTATCCACACGACGAATGCCTCTCATTATCTTGTACACCTCTTAGTCCTCTGTCGCTCCAAGGAGAGAAGGCCGAGTTCACTCAACCTATTCTCATAAGGCATGCTCCCCAATCCAGGCAACATCCTTGTAAATCTCCTCTGCACCCTTTCTATGGTTTCCACATCCTTCCCGCAGTGAGGCGACCAGAATTGAGCACAGATGTAAATTACCTGGCCCTGTATTGCTAAAAGGAATCCCTATGTTTCTGGGAAGAGGTCTCCAACTGTGAACCAGGCGCTCAACGTTTCTCTGTCGACATCTAGTTGCCCAGATCGTCGATATGTCTTCCAAGCAGAGCGATACTCTTCCATTGGTTAACTTTTTCTTCAATGGTGGTAATCACTTCATTTTTCTGGGTTGTGCTCTCATTTAAGTTTAGAGGTATGTACTTCTTATCAGAACTGCATATGCTCGGATTTAGTGCTGAATCCTGTATTCGTTGATAAAAATATATCTCACTGTTGTGTATATTTTGTATTACTGTTATTCCTCTTCCTCCTTATGTCCGAGGCAGTGCTAATCTAAGCGTGTTTGAGTGCACATCTCTACTGTCCTGCCCGTTACGCTGCTGCCGTAAATGAGGCGATGACTGTCCTCCATATCTGGCGGTGTTCATTCCTTCCTTCATCGCGTCCCGTAGCACGGTTATCACTACCGTCAGTCGTGCCGTGTTCTTTTGGCAAAAAGATCTTTCTCTGAAACCGATGTGGAAAATTTACAAAGAAAAATAAGGACTGAAATGACAAATTCAGAAAACTCATCACCTAGGGGAGCACAACCTTGCTGTGGCTTGGAAGCTTGCGTGCCTCAGTGAGCTGCAGAGCTATGTTGGCTCTATTCGGGTCAGATTCTCCAAATTGTATTATGACTAATCTGTTATTACGGAGCAGAAAATTCATAATAACCGTCCTGATATAAAACCGTAAGATATAGGGACAGATTTTTGCCATTCGGTATATCGTGCCTGCTTCGCCATTCCACCATGGTTGATCTATTTTTTTCTCTCAGCCCCAATCTCCTGCCTTTCACCCATATCCCTTTAGACAGTGGTGAGATGGGTTCTGCCCAGCTGGCATGAGTTCCTCGGTAGCGAGTGGGGACGTCGTTGGAAGGTTTCGTGGGCACGAGAACAATATTGGTTAAGCGGGGCAAGAAATACCAAGTTCAGTAAACTTACTGCGTTGCACCCGCTGTTCCTCGGATAATCGAACATCAAAGCCGATGGCTAAATCAATCAGCCCGTAAGGTCCGGCACGGGTTCACGGGCTGCCAATTCATCTTTCAGTTTATCAAAATTTCAGTAAAACGGAAAAGAGGGCTGCATATTTCTACCGTCTCTCTCGAGCTAAAGTCCCAAACTCAATATAACAATCTGCCACGATTCGCGACCCCTGCTTCATTCGAAGAAGTCATCCAGCTGCTTGCTGCTGCAGACGGGCTGAATAGAGACCCTGCGTATCGCGCGAACGAACTTCCTGATAGTGGCATATTCAAAAGCAGCTCTCTCCCACAAAGTGGACGCCAGTCTCGTGCTTGTCTCGAAAAGAGTGAAATCACGTATGCTACATTACTCCTCTATTTGGGAAACTTCAATGGCATCTCCAAAACCAGGGAACACTGAGTAAGAAACCCATAGAAAGACTCGGGGTTCCTGTCAAATTGCGTAGGATTGGGCAGGTTGGATAACTTTTCGATATCGTATGACTGAGACGGAGATTCACCTGATTCTCCGGCTCCTTGGGTTTTGGTTATGGTCTCAAACGACGATGTCTAACTACTGGGGCAGCTTGTTGAGCCAGAGCTGCCCGAAGCTCGAGTGATGATGGATCCAGGATTTGCTTAGTTGACCTGTTAGGGTTCATGATCGAATCCAGCCGCAGGAAAACACGCAGACTCAGAATAATAGAGTTAATCTCTGAGTTTAATTAAACAAATAAACCCAATAAAACCTTGAATAATACAAAAAGACAAAGAATAGAAAACCTCGGTTAGAAGCACTCCAAAATAGAATCAAAATCGGCCGAGCACTTAGCGGGTAGCATTTCCCTTTTACATATATCCCAGAGCACAAACGAATTCGTGCCGTGTTAATTAAACCCACCCCTCTCCCCATGATCAGACAAAATAAACCCAAAACATCAAATAAGAATACAAGTTAATGAGGGCCCAACAGCAGTCCTTCAAGACACAGAAGAAATGCAAATTACACAAAGACATTATAAAATCATCCGGAAAAAAATCCAGAAGCTATTAAATTCATCACCTGCAAGGTCATGGAAAACAAAATCAGAAACTTTTACGAAAACAGCCCCAACCCGACGCAAAACAATCAATAATTCTCTATTCAACAAATAAAAACAATGATACGATGACAAAAAAAAAGCATCCTCAGAAACCACGGATAAAAACTCGAGGTTTTGACAGAAGTATTTGTGTACTTTAGTCACGGCATCAGTGTGATTGCATGATGTGGAAGGTCAGGGACACTGATGGTGCCTCTGGCTGCTACAACTGTGGAAAGTGTGTCCAGGTTCAGCTCCTGAAGGACCGTGTTGGGACACTGGAGAAGCAACTGGATGAACTCAGGTTCATCCGGGAAAACGAGAGTTTTCTGGACAGGAGCTGCAGCGAGATCGTTACACCGAAGATACCGGAAGAGAGAAGGGGAGAGACGATGAGGAAGGGATGAATGCTTGGAGTACAGGGGACCCCGGGGAATGTACCTCTTGAAAACAAGTTCACCCTCTTGGAAGCTGTCGCTACAGAAGACAGGGCCAGTCTGAGAGGCGGACGGGTCTGCGAGTCAACAATTGGCGCTGAGGCAAAGCCGAGGAGACAGACGTCAGGCAGAGCCGTGGTAGTAGGAGACTCCATAGTAAGAGGTACAGAAAGGGGTTTCTGCGGCAACAGGCGGGATTTAAGGATGGTGTGTTGCCTCCCTGGTGCCAGGATCACAGGACGTCACGGAACGATTGCAGGGCATCCTCAAGGGTGAAGGTGAACAGCCGGAAGTGGTGGTGCATGTCAGCACAAATGATGTCAGGAAGAAGAGGAAAGAAATTCTGCAGCGAACTCGGAAGAAGGCTGAAAAGCAGGAACTCCAGGGCGGTTATCTCCAGTTTGCTTCCAGTTCCTCGTGCTGGTGAGGGCAGGAACAGGGAGATCAGGGATCTCCCTGATGAATGTGTGGCTGAGGAGCTGGTCCGAGAAGCAGGAATTTAGATTCCTAGACCACTGGGATCTGTTTTGGGGCAAGGATGAATTGTACAAAAGGGACGGATTTCATCTTAACAGGCGGGGGACCAGCATTCTGGCAGGCAGGTTTGCCACTGCTGCACGGGTGTGTTTAAACTAAGTAGTTGGCGGTGGGGGGGGGGGGGTGGAGGAAATATAAGGATGGAGTTAAACGGAAAGAGAGAATAAGGAAAGTTAAGAAAGAACAACAGAACTAACGGGGCAGAAAGCTTAGGAAGGGATCGGAGAGTATGGGCAAGTGCAATAGGAATCGATGTGAAAGATGAAGGGAGTAATGGATGAAAAGTATTATATATGAATGCACGAAGAATAAGAAATAAAGTGGATGAGATTGAGGGTCAGTTGGAAATTGGCAAGTACGATGTTATAGGAATAACAGAGACATGGTTGCAAGAGGACCAGGGCTGGGAAGTGAATATTCAAGGGTATACGTCCTATCGAAAAGACAGACAGGTGGGCAGAGGGGATGGGGTGGCTCTGTTGGTGAGGAATGAAATTCAGTCCCTTGCAAGGGGTGACATAGAATCAGGAGATGTAGAGTCAGTATGTATAGAACTGAGAAATTGTAAGGGCAAAAAGACCCTAAGGGGAGTTATCTACAGGTCCCCAAACAGTAGCCTGGATGTAGGGTGCAGGTTGAATCAAGAGTTAAAATTGGCATGTCGCAAAGGTAATGCTACAGTTGTTATGGGGGATTTCAACATGCAGGTAGACTGGGAAAATCAGGTTGGTCCAGACCCCAAGAAAGGGAGTTTGTGGAGACCCTCTGAGATAGATTCTTAGAGCAGCTTGTACTGGAGCCTACCAGGGAGAAGGCAATTATGGATTTAGTGTTGTGTAATAAACTGGATATGATTAGGGAACTCGAGGTAAAGGAGTCATTAGGAGGTGGTGACCAAAATATAAATTTTAATCTACAATTTGAGAGGGTGAAGGGAAAATCGGAAGTGTCAGTATTACAGTTGAACAAAGGGAACTATGGTGCTATGAGGGAGGAGCTGGCCAAAGTTGACTGGAAAGATACCGTAACAGGGATGACAGTGGAACAGCAATGGCAAGTGTTTCTGGAAATAATGCAGAAGGTGCAGGATCAGTTCATTCCAAAGAGGAAGAAAGATTCTAAGGGGAGTAAGGGGCGACCGTGGCTGACAAGGGAAGTTTAGGACAGTATGAAAATAAAAGAGAAGAAGTATAACATAGCAAAGATGAGCAGGAAGCCAGAGGACTGGGAAACTTTTAAAGAGCAAAAGAAGATAAATAAAAAGGCAATACGGGGGAGAAAAGATGAGATACAAAGGTAAGCTAGCCAAGAATATAAAGGAGGATAGTAAAAGCTTCTTTAGCTATGTGAAGAGGAAAGAATTAGTTAAGACCAAAGTCGGGCCCTTGAAGACAGAAATGGATGAATTTATTATGGGGAACAAGGAAATGGCAGACGGGTTGAACGGGTACTTTGGATTTTTCTTCATTAGGGAAGACACAAACAATCTTCCAGATGTAATAGTGGCCAGAGGACCTAGGGTAACGGAGGAACTGAAGGAAATTCACATTAGGCAGAAAATGGTGTTAGGTAGAGTGATGGGACTGAAGGCTGATAAATCCCTAGGGCCTGATGGTCTGCATCCCAGGGTACTTGAGGAGGTGGCTCCAGAAATCGTGGATGCATTGGTAGTCATTTTCTAATGTTCCTTAGATTCAGGATCAGTTATCCCACTTTTTAGGAAAGGAGGGAGAGAGAAATAGGGAATTACAGACCAGTTAGCCTGACATCAGTGGTGGGGAAGATGCTGGAATCAATTATAAAAGATGAAATAGCGGCATATTTGTATAACAGTAACAGGATAGGTCCGAGTCAGCATGAATTTACGAAGGGGAAATCATGCTTGACTAATCTTCTGGAATTTTTTTGAGGATGTAACTATGAAAATGAACAAGGGACAGCCAGTGGATGTCGTGTACCTGGAGTTTCAGAAAGCCTTTGATAAGGTCCCACATAGGAGATTAGTGGGCAAAATTAGAGCACATGGTATTGTGGGTAGGGTACTGACATGGATAGAAAATTGGTTGGCAGACAGGAAACAAAGAGTAGAGATTAACGGGTCCCTTTCAGAATGACAGGCAGTGACTAGTGGGGTACCACAAGGCTCGGTGCTGGGACCGCAGCTATTTACAATATACATTAGTGATTTAGATGAAGGGATTAAAAATAACATTAGCAAATTTGCAGATGACGCAAAGCTGAGTGGCAGTGTGAAACGTGAGGAGGATGTTATGAAAATGCAGGGTGCCTTGGACAGTTTGGGTGAGTGGGCAGATGCATGGCAGATGCAGTTAAATGTGGATAAATGTGAGGTTATCCACTTTGGTGGCAAGAACAGGAAGGAAGATTATTATCTGAATGGCGTCAAGTTAGAAAAACGGGGAAGTACAACGAGATCCAGGTGCCCTTGTTCATCAGTCACTGAGAGTAGGCATGCAGGTGACCAGGCAGTGAAGAAAGCTAATGGCATGTTGGCCTTCATATCAAGAGGAGTTGAGTATAGGAGCAAAGAGATCCTTCTGCAGCTGTACAGGGCCTTGGTGAGACTACACCTGGAGTACTGTGTGCAGTTTTGGTCTCCAAATTTGAGGAAGGACATTCTTGCTACTGAGGGAGTGCAGCGTAGGTTCACGAGCTTAATTCACGGGATGGCGGGACTCTCATATGTTGAAAGATTGGAGCGACTGGGCTTCTATACACTGGAATTTAGAAGGATGTGAGGGGGTCTGATTGAAACATATAAGACTATTAAGGGATTGGACACACTAGACGCAGGAAATATGTTCCCGATGTTGGGGGATTCCAGAACCAGAGGCCACAGTTTAAGAATAAGGGGTGGGCCATTTAGAACGGAGTTGAGGAAAAACTTCTTCACCCTGAGAGTTGTGGATCTGTGGAATGCTCTGCCTCAAAAGGCAGTGGAGGCCAATTCTCTGGATGCTTTCAAGAAAGGATTAGATAGAGCTCTTAAAGATAGGGGAGTCAAGGGATATGGGGAGAAGGCAGGAACGGGGTACTGATTGTGGATGATCAGCCATGATCACAGTGAATGGCGGTGCTGGCTCGAAGGGCCGAATGTCCTACTCCTGCACCTATTGTCTATAGTCTATCATCCGTTTTCAACAAGAAAACAGAACCACCGTTATCAAAATAAAGTAATTAATTCAAATAATAGAACTATTTTCTTCAGATAGGAACATAAACTTAGGGCTCGATTAAGTAAACATAAAGACAGAGCAGAAATATAAAGAAAGGTGCAACAGTGTTGGTAGGGTACAATACAGCAACCGAGAAATGAATATGAAACATATCAGTATGTGGAATATCAAAGAGCAAAGAAAATAGTGAAAAGGAAAACTTTAAAGAGAATTTAAGTCAAGGCTTAATAAATTCTACAAAACAGAGCACAATAGTAAAATTATAACAAAACCAATAAACACTGTCGTTTTACCCATATTAACATATTCTTTTGGCACAACATATTGGTCCGAAACACATTTGGAAAAGTCATCTTCTTGGGTTTCTGTCTAGGATATTTGGACCTGGAAGACGAGAGCATTAGGAAATTGATGCAGTCTAGGAAAACCGGATTTTTTTTTTGCTTGACCAAAGCTCTGAGACAGTATCATTACATGAATGTCTGAAATCACTTTGATAACTACATTCTAAAACACAAGTTTACGGAATTATGGTGTTGTCATGCAATGACAAGAAGGGAAATGTGGAAATATATTCGAAAATTTGAGGTTTTAATAAATTTAATCTTGTAACGTGGCAAAATGGAAACTGCATAATCCCACAGTGCTTTTCTATGAGCGAAGAGTGGATGTGACTAGAGGCTTGTAATATCTTGATCTCTGTTCATTGTGTAATTAACGGGAGATTCAAATGTGGATTGAAGCTGCTGAGTAGCCTACCTGCAGAACAGAAAATAGGCAAAGAATAACTTGAAATCTTGATTTTAAAAAGGGAACTTTGTAAATTGTAAAGCAGTAGCAGCCTGCTATTCATGAGAATTGGAGATGTTTCTCCTTGCAAGTAATAATCATCTCTTTGAACAGATCCACTGTGTTTTTTTGGTTCTTTGTTATAAGACCTAGCGAAAGGTACACGACAATACCAATTTTCAAGATAATTATGGTGAAATAGAAGTGGCCCAAGTGACGCCGATTGAGTGATCTGTCACTTTACTGTCTCCGAGGGTATTTTTGAGGCTTCGGGCGAAGCTTAAGTTTCGAGGCCAAGAAGCCTGGAGACAGAGCGAGAGCTCATTATTGACTCTATTTCTCGCCGGGCTCGACGACTAATGCGTCGAGGAAGTTTGAAATAATTCAGCGCCGTCAATAGCCTCACGTTCGCTTCTGCAGAAGGAGGTTTCTGCTCGCTTTTGTCGGAGGTAGGAATCTGCATGCGACGGTCTCTCTCCCTCTCGCTCGGTGTTCCCGGAGGAAGATCCATGCGCTCGAATGGCCCCTCTCGCTCCTTCGATGATGCCATGGGATGGTGCTGGACTCCTGGGTCTTTTGCAAGGTTTATCTACGGGGTTTGGGGACTCTGTATTTCACGTTATGACGTATTTCTGGTTTCTTGTCGCTCTTTTTGTTCCTGCTATTTTGTGCTATTTTGATCGGGGCGGTCTTCAGATAACGACCGGCAGTGCGCTAAATTGAACTGAAGTCACTGAACTGCCTATGTTGGACTCTGTCCGTTACTTTGTGAGTTGGTATTTCATATTCTTTGTTTTCGTTCGTTTTTTTCCTTCCGCCTGCGCGAATTGTATGCTTTCTGGATTTTTTTTTTTTTTTGCCCGTTGGTGGAGTGTGGGGAGTGACGTTCTTTGAACGGATTTCATCGTTCTCTTTGTTTAGTGGGAAGACGAATCTCAGACTTGGTGTTCGAGGGATATGCAGGTTCCAGTTAAGTGTAAGAGGGAAATACGCAGCAGGTAAAGGCAGAAAGGAAATACGGTGATTATACGGAATGCAAGGAACCACTTAAGAAGAAAATACTAAGGAGTAAGGGGCTGAAGCGTGCATCAAGCTTCAAATTCCTTGGTGTCCACATTTCCGATGATCTCACCTGGTCCTTGAACTCCTCCATCCTGATCAAAAAGGCGCAATAGCGCCTTTATTTCCTGCGGAGCATCAAGAAAACTCACCTCTGTCCCAGGATACTAACGGACTTTTTCCGCTGTACCATTGAGAGCATATTCACCAACTGCATCTCAGTGTGGTATAGGAATTGTCCCGTATCGGATCGCAAAGCACTCCAGCGTGTGGTGAAAACTGCCCAGCAAATTATCGGCACCCAATTGTCCACCATTGAGAACATCTACCATAAACGCTGCCTGGGCAGGGCGAAAAGCATTATCAAGGATGCATCTCACCCTAACCAGGGACTTTTTACTCTCCTCCCATCCGGTAGGCGCTACAGGAGCCTCCGCACAGGAAGAGCTTCTTCCCTGAGGCTGTGATACTGCTGAACCTCACATCACAGTGCTCAGCAGTATTGCACCCATATTGTACTGTCTCAGTACTTCTACATTTGGGTGCTGTAGCACTTACTTTTTATTCGCTGTTATTTTGTAAATAATACTATTCTTCTGCACTTCTGGTTAGATGCTGATTGCACTTCATTGGCTTTGTATCTGTACTCGGCACAATGACAATAAAGTGAATCTAATCTAACCTAAAGGAAGGCCTGGGATTGTTCTGGTAGATAAAGTGAATGGGAATCCTAAGGGCTTCTACAGATATATTAGTAACAAAAGGGACCAAAAGGACGAACGGCCTGGTCATCGATGCTTGGCACCAAAAGAAATAGGGGAGATCTTCAAAGGATTTTTTTTTTGCATCTGCATTTACTCGGGAGACGGACTGTGGACTGAGGCAAAACACTGGTGAGGAGCACGTACATGGATTGCATAGTCATAAAAAATACAGCACAAAACAGACTCCACGGCACATCTAGTCCATACGGAAACTTTAAACTGCTGTCTTCCATCGAACTACTATAGTCCTCCATACATCAAACATCGCTTAAAAGCAAGCTCACATGTACCATTTTTGCTGGCAGCTTTTTCTACACACTCTCGACCCTCTCAGTGAAGAAGTTTCCCCCCATGCTTCCCTTAAACTGCTCACGTTTAACCCGTAACACATGACGTCTGGTTGTAGTCCCACACAACCTCCGTAGAAAAGGTCTGCCTGCATTTCCCGTATCCATTCCCCTCATAATTTTGTATACCTCTATCAAATCTCCTCTCAGTCATCTACGTTCGAAGGAATTAGTTCCAAACCTATGAATTCTTTGCTTATAACTCAGGTCCTTAAGACCTGACATCCTTGTAAATTTTCTCTGTACTTATTTACATCTTCCTTGTAGGAAGGTGAACAGAACTGCACACAATGTTCCAAATTAGTCCTCAACAACCTCTTATTCAACTTTAACATTACTTCCGAACTCCTACAGTGTTTTGATTTACGAAAGGCCAATGTGCTAAAGGTTTTATTCACGACCCTATCTACCCGTGACGTCACTTTCAACGGATTACGAATTTATATTCCCAGATCTCTGTTCTACCACGCTCCCGAATGCCCTACCGTGCACAGTGTAAAATGGTTTGTCCTACCAACTGCAACACTTCACACTTGTCTGCATTTAATTCCATCTGCTATTTTCAGCCTATTTTTCCAGCTGATCCAGATCCCTCTGGACACCACGATAACCCTCCTCGCTGTCCACTACACCCGCAATCTTGCTGCCATCCGCAAATTTGCTGATCCAGTTAATCTCATTATATGATATTGCCTATATAGTTGACAGACAACAACGAAACCAGCACCGATCCCAATGGCAGTCCACTAGTCAGCGGCCTCCAGTCAGAGGCAACCAACCATCTACCACCGCTCTCTAGCTTCTTCCATAAAGCAAGTGAATAATCCAATTTACTACCTCATCTTGAATCCCGAGCGACTGAAGCTTCTGGGGCACTCTGCCATAGAGGACCTTGTTAAAAACCTTGCTAAACTCCATGCAGAGAACACTCCCTCCTTTGCCTTCATCCAATTTCCCAGTAATTTCCTCGAAAACATCTAAAAGATTGGTTAGCCATCAACTACCACACACGAAACCATGTCGATCAGGTCGTGTCTATCTAAATACTTTTATATCCGGTCCCTTATAATACCCTGAAATAACTTTCTCACAACTGATTTTAGAATCGATGGCTTACAATCTCCTGGCTTATGTTTACGGCCTTTCTTAAAGAAAGGAACGACACTGGCTATCACCGGATCCCTGGGGTACCTCTACTGTTGCTAAGGCTGATTGAAATCTCTATTTGCCTTCCGCAGGGCCCAGGAGAATACCCTGTCAGCCCCGGAGATTTATCTATCCTGATTTGTCCCAGGACGGCAAACACCTCTTCCTTGTAATCTGTATGGGGCTCATGAAGTTGATGCCGCTTTGCACACTTCTGTAGTCTCGATGCCAGTCTCCTGATAAGATCTCCACCATGTCTTTTGGCTTCACACATGTATTACCATTCTGATCTTTCAGAGGTCTAATTTTGTCATTTGCAATACTTTTGCTCCTAATACACCTGTAGAATCACTAAGGATTATCCTTCACCTCGTCTACTAGGGCCACTTCATGCCTTTTTTTAGCCCTCCTGCTTTCTATCGGAAGTGCTCTCTTACATGCCGTACACACCACACGCATCTCTTTCGTTCCTACCTGCCTACACCTGCTATGCGCCTCCTTTCTTCCTTAACCAGTGCGTCAATATCTCATGAAAACCGAGGTTCTCCATACTTGTTCTCTTCACCTTTTATTCTGACAGGTGAAGCTTTGCACTTTCGAAATTTCAGTTTTGAAGGCGTCCGACTTACCAAGAATACCTTTGCTAGAAAACTGCCTGTCCCCATCGATACTTGCCAGGTACTTTCTGATACCGTCAACATTGCTTTTTTCCCTTCCAATTTAGAATCTCAGCCCGTGTACAAGTCCTAACCGTTTTGCATATTTACTTTGAAACTAATGGCATTGTGATCTCTAAATGCAAAGTGTTTCCAACACAAACTTATGTCACCTGCCCCGTCTCCTTCTCGAATAGTAGACCGAGTATCACACATTCTCTCGTTGGGATTTCTATGAATGATTAAGGAAGCGTGCCTGAACACATTTGACAAACTCTATCCCGTCCAGTCATTGTACAGTGTGCGAGCCCCAGTCAATATGTGGAACGTTAAAATCACGGACTATAACAACCTTATGTTTCTTGCAACAGTCTGCGATCTCTCTGCAAATTAGTTCCTCTAAATCCCTCGGACTGTTGGGTGGGCTGTAATTTAGCCTCATCAACGTGGTCATAGCTTTCATATTTCTCAGTTCCACCCATAACGCCTCACGAAACGGGTTCTTCAGTCTGTCCTGACTGAGTATTGCAGCGACGTCATCCCTGATTCGCAACGCCCCAACTGCCGTAAAAACTCAAAGAAGAAGAAGAAGAAGAAGCAACGCCACCCCTTCTTTAATTCCTCCCGCCCTGTCACGTCTAAAACAACGGAACCCCGGAATACTGAATTGCCAGTCCTACCCCTTTTGCAGCCCAGTTTCACGAATGGCCACAATATCATAATTCCAGGCGTTGATCCATACTTTGAACTCATCCACCTTTGCATCGACGCTTCTTGCATTGAAATATACGCAGATCAGGACATTAGTGGCAGCACGCTCAAGCTTCCGATTACTGACTTTGTCTGAGGTCTTACCAACATCTGTGTGCACGAACTCTTCACTAACTGTTCTGTCACTTTGGTTTACATCCCTCTGCAACTCTATTTTAAGACCTTGACCTCTGGCTCTTCACCCTACTACTTAGGAGTGGTGAGGACCCGATCCGAGATGTCCCAGACACTAGCATTCAGGAAGCAATATGCCATATGGGTACCTCGCTGTCACCCAAAGAACCTCTTTTGTGTTCCCCTAATTAACGAATCCGCTATCACCTCAGCTAACTTTTTCTCCCATCTCTCCCTGCCGAATCGTAGAGTCAGACTCCCGACCGCTGTGACCTTCCTCTGATAGGTAACCACCACCACCACCCCGCCTCTAATAACAATATTATCCGTAGTGGTATATCTGCTGATGAGGCGATGGCCACAGAGGTACTCTGGACTGGTGAAGAGGAGGTGATGCTGTCATGAGGAAAAATTCTCGTGGGAAGTACAGACGCTTGTTATGGCCGCTCCTTGAACCTTGTGGGAGGCTGGTTCAGAAACTGCATGGAACATGGCAGAGATACCACTGGTGAAGTGCCAGGGGACTACAGGATGGGGAATGATGTTCAGCTTTTCAATATATGCCAGGAAATTATAGGTCATACAGCCTGCTTTCAATAGTGGAAAATTATTGGAGGATATTGGAAAGGACCGGATATATGAGTATTTGGACAGACTTGGCCTACTTGGGAATAGACAACATAGCTTTGTGCGTGGTAGCTCGTGTCTGACCAAATTTATAGTTTTCCCAGGAGCTGATCAGGGAAGCTGATGAAGTGGACGTTGTCTACACGGACTTCATTCAGGACTTTGGACAGGGCCCGCACGGGAAGCTGGGCAAGAGGTTCAGTTGCCTGGCATTCAGGATGAATTAATAAATCGGTTTCGTCATTGTCTTAGCAGGAGAAGCCAGAGAGTGGTAGTCGAAAGATGTCTCTCTGATTGGCGGCCTGTGACTAGTGTTGTACTGCAGATATATGACAACGTGATGCAATGGATTAACAGCTTTGCGGATGCCACCAAGATGGGGGATATAGTGGACAGCGAGGAAGGGTAACAAAGCTAGCAGCGGGATCTGGATCACCAGGAAAAAATGGGCTGCGTAATGACTGATGGAACTTAATGTAGACAAGTGTGGGGTGTTGTAATATGGAGACAAAACTGAGTAGGAGTTACACAGTGAACGGTAGGACACTGCAGAATGCGATAGAACTGAAGTAACTAGGAATACAGGTCTGTAATACTTAGAAGGTAATCTCGCAGGTACATACAGTCATAAAGAGATTATTTGGCACATTGACCTTCATAAATTAGAGTACATTACTGAGTACAGGCCTTTGGATGTTATATTGAAGTTGTATAAGAATTTTGTTGTGTTGGGAGTATTGTGATATGCTTCTCATTATCTTATAAATTTCCATCAGGTCTCCCCACATCCTCGGCTGCTCCAGAGAAAATAGTTCTTTTGTCCAATTTTTACCTGTTTCATATGTCCTCTAATTCTATACTGCTTCCTCGTAAACTTCTGCATGCACTCCAAAGTTTCGACATCCCAACTATAATGGGACGATCAGAAGTGAATATGATATTACAGATGATGCCTACTACTGTTGCATGAGGCTCAAAGGATCTCAAAGTTTCATTTATTATCAAAGTATACAACTCTAAGATTCTTCTTCCCCAGATATCCATGAAACCAAGGACGGGAACACGATCATCAACACCCTCCCCCGCTCGAAACGCAACAAGAACATCGTTCCCCAAATGCTCACCCCCGCACAAAAAAACGAAAAATAAGGGGCGAAAAGCACTGAATAAATAAAAAAAAACATGACTGAAGGCAGTCCATAGACCATGGTCCAAATAAATATTCATATCCATATCCAAAACGCATAAAACCTCGGTACCATTCGCCGGACAAAGCGACAGGCCACACAGGCTCCTCTCTCCGGCAGCAAAGTGACCCCTCCAGCGATCAGAAGGCAGGCACACCGCGCTCACCTTCCACATTCGGCTCGATAGGTCAATCTACCTTGTCGCTTCAATTGGCGAACAATGGAAGCTTTAATCGGCGAAATGTAGTCAAACACCCGCTCCGCACTCCACCCCCCAATCCCCACAGCCTTCTCACCTCGAGGCTCGCTGCCTCCCGGAGCCTCTCTGACACCGCAAAGTGCTGGATCACCTAAACAATCTCCAAACTGTAAATCACAGTCTCCAACAATCCGAGAAATGCATTCAATACGAAAAGCAGACATAAATGACATACAAGAAGTGAAATATATAGTTTCGTGTTTATTCAGAAGAGATCGACAGTGGGAGCTTCGTACGCAGGCGCCAGCAGAGAATCGTGATACTTGAGCTCAATTCTTCGGCAATAAAGGCAATACTTAGCACAGTACAGTACCTACGGCCCACAGTGTTGCAATGTTATACCGACTCTAAGATCAATTTAACTCTTTCTCCCAATATAGCCATCCAGATGTTTATCATCATTGTACCCATCTAAGACTTCATTAAATGACTATAATGTAGCTGCCTCTATCACCTCCTGTTGCAGGGCATTCCAACACTCACAAACGTCTGTGTAAACAGCTTATCTCTGGCATCCTTCCAATACTTTCAACCAATCCCATTAAAATTATACCCGCTCGAATAAGCTATTTGCGCCCTGGGAAAAAGTCTCTTCTTATCCAATCGATCCGTGCATCTTATCCTCTTATATACAAGATCAGGTCACCTCTTATAATCTATCTGCCAGCAACCACAAAGCTCAAAGTAAATTTATCATCAAGGTAGATGTACGTATGTCACAATAACAACTCTTGCGTTCATTGTTTTCTGGCATGCTCACCAAATACATAATAGAATAATAACCACAATAGAACCAAGGGTAGACCACAAAAATTGGATGTTCAATCAGTGTGCAAAAGACATCAAACTCTACAAATAGAAAAAGAAAGAAATAATAATAATAAAGAAAGAAAGAAACAAACAATAACTATTGAGAACATAAATTCAGAGTCCTTGAAAATGAGTCCATAGGTTACAGGGCCATTCCAGTAATGGGGCAAATGAAGTTGAGTGAAATTATTCCCTTTGGTTCAAAAGTCTGATGGTTGAGGGGTAATAATTGTTCCTGAACCTGTCTGTTCGAGTCCTAATTCTCCCGCACCTTCCTGGTGGCAGCAGCAAAAAGGGAGCATGACCTGGGTGATGGGTGTCGCTGATGATGGATACTGCTTTCCTGCGAAAACGCTCCGTGTACATGTGAGAAATGGTGGGGAGAGTTTTATCCGTGATGGACACGGCCGTATCATTGCCTTTTTATAGGTTTTGAAATTCAAGAACATTGGTGTTTCGGCAACAGGCTGTGATACTATTCACTATACATCTATAGAAGTTTGTCAAACTTTTAGATGTCATGCCGAATCTCACAAACACTTAAGGAAGTAGAGGTACTGTCGTGCTCCCTCCGCATTGCAGCACCCCAGGCAGGTCCTAGGAAATGAGGAATTTAAAGTTACTGACCTCTCCGCCTCTGATCCTTCGATGAGAACTGGCTCGTGAACGCTGGCATCCTCATCTTGAAGTCAAAAATCAGCTCCTTGGTCTTTCTATCAACGAGTAAGAAGTTGTTTTCGTGACACCACTCAGACAGATTGCCATTCTCCATGCTATATGCTGATTCGTCATCAGTTTTGATTCGGCCTACACAGTCACACAGTCGCATAGTCAGAGGTATAACGCGAGTAGATCAGGGGGGCTAAGCACGCAGCCTTAGGCTGATGGAGACTGTCCAGGAGATGTTCCTGCCAATTCGAAATAACTGTGGTCTTCAAGCGGTTCTAAATCTGTTGCAGGAAGGAGTTGATATGGTTGATCATCAACCTCTCAGAACACTTCAGTACAGTGTTACTGGACGATAGCAACCTGCTTTGGGCTGCGAACATTCGTGGAGGGTGGAGCGTCCGTGGCGTAAGTAGTGCATGGAGCCCGTGTTGCTATTTCCGAGTAACATTCCGAGCGAATGACAGACTATGTGGGTCTGATACTTCTAAAACAAGCAGTGATCATTACTTTTTTCCTCTGTAATGCCACTGGAGATTACTAACATAATATTTGAATATATCAAGAGACCATTTGGCCAGTTATGTGTCCTCTGCTATTTAATGAGATCAGGTATCATCAGAGCTATTCCATTTACTTCCAAAAAATCTCCGTAAACCTTGTAGTAATTATTATTCAAAATTCTGTTGTACTTGTAACCGAGGCTCCACTGTCCTCTTAGAAAAAGAATTCCGATATGTCACCAATCCAGGGCTATTTTTTTATATATCTTTTTGCAGTCCTAAATGGCTGATCCTTTATGACGGTCAGCTTTCATCCACCATACTCCTGCTTGGGAAACTATTATTTCTATGACAATTCTGTGAGTCCCCGGGAGAGTTTTTCTTTTTTTTTTATGATAAATGAATTCAAAAAAAGGTCCGTGCGTCTCTCCATCACGATGAACCCAAGGTGTCCAGCGCGCTTCATTGGCAATGAGAGTGTTTTTGCCAGCCACAATGAGTAACAGACCGTCGATATCTGTCAGCAAAGGTTAGTTCCACGAATCAGAAAGACTACATCCGAGAAAGATATACAGATAGGAACACGCGTGCCTATTTCTGAGCGGATGCATGAAAAATCAGAACTGATCTAGAAGGCAAACTCACCTTCTATGATCGTGATCTCACCTGTTTCCTAATTCGAATCAACAGATATTTCAAACCATTTATGAATTCCTCTCTGAATTTCGTTTGAGTACCCGCGTAAATACAAGTGTTTGTGCAGCAGCTCAGAAGCTGCGACATATTTCCTGTTTCTTGAAGAATAAACCAGGGGTCGTTGAGATTCGAGCCTGTCGAATAACTATTGTTTGTAAATCTCACGTAAAAGAAATGTACAACATACAGGGTCCATAATACCAAAAAACTTCCAGAGATGGTGAAGAGTAAAACGATTGACTTTCTTCGGCTCTCCATCTCTGGATCGTTTTGCCTGACTCCAGTATTCTGGACCCGCAGTCTCCGGCGGGCTCTGTTCGCCACGAGAATGTTTCTGACAGTCAATGCGTTGAGTGACAACATCAAGAGGAATGGGGCACAGGGGTTTAAAATGCGGTCAATCCAATCAAAAGCTGCCCAGAATAGTTCCGAATAAAAACTTGATTTAATGTTGCAGAACCATGGGTCACCGTCAATTATATATAAAGGTTCATAAACAAAGTACCATGGTATGTTTTTTACACAGCTCACAGCACAGACGGCTGCTATAAGCACACGTGCCATTCTCTCCGTGCAATATTTTGTTTTCCAGTTCTGACAACAAATGGCTACAAAGCGATCGATGGTGAAAGCGACCGTTAACCAAACTGAGCTATCTCTAGCTGCGTATATTAGTGCAATTTTTAGGCTACACACAGGTGTGATGGAGAGGAAAAATACCGGGAAGTAAATGACACTCATCCGGTTTAATATAACCGCTATGATAAGAACCAGGAGATCCGTCACTGCCATACCCAACAAGTATCGAGTAATACATCTAGAAAGACCGCATCTTCCGCGGGACAGGATCACAATTGTCGTTAGATTACCTATTTTAAAGAAAGAAATGTCGATATTAGTAACTTTAGATGTTGCTGCATCTGTACAAAACATAAAAACACACGAAGCTCCTGAACCTTCACAGATGTGGAAGGCTCATGTAAAGCATACGAAGCAGCTGACTGGAACGTACAGATATTTTCTGCCAAATTCAAGAGGAGCGCAGAACTGTCTGCGCAATGTATCATTTACCTGGAACACCTAAAGCTGCCAGGAGTGGGTAGAAAATCGCATACGCGAGGCCCTTTGTTTGTCCATGCATGGTCTCCTAGTTCCGAGGGTGAATTTTTTGATCAACAGGCAACTCTATGTCCGTGATGCAGGAAAGGATTCCTTTATATAAATGACAGAAACTGATAGCAGGACAATTAAATCGCACTGCCCCAGAAACAAAGATAGATTACGTCATCACTCATCCGAGTTGCAATAATGAAACAATTAAATTAACACCCTCAGAGTTTAAGTTTTCCCTAAACTATAAGTAATTTTGCTATTGCGTGTCAACTGCGAACATATACAATCACATTATTGGTCTGATAACCACGTTTGTAAAATTATCCGAACTTTCACATCAATCCATACACTCGCAAACATATGCCCACACGTGTGTATGTGTGTGTGTGTGTGTGTGTGTGTGTGTGTGTGTGTGTGTGTGTGTGTGTGTGTTTGTGCGCGCGCACACACACGCGGGCACGACAGTTCCAAATTTACACTTCAATCCAAATTAGTATGATAAATTAATCTTGGAGTTTCGTCTTCAACTGGTACAGTCGACACCAGGTGATGTCCTTTACTTTCTTGTTGTCTTGTCTCCGCTCTTTTATAACTTCATGGCTCGTTAAACTGCATCAACGGTATAATTCGCAACATATTATGCAAGATTATTCTTAAAGTCTAACTCTTCCGCCAAAAAGTAAAAGGAATAGTTCTTTTGTAAAGCAACAGACAGCGATCTTTTTCTTTGTTTCTCATGCACATAATACTTTCCGCAAATCTCACAGAGGGAAAACAAATTTAAACCTAGAAAGTTATTTCGGATGCTTTACTTTAAATTGATCAATTGAATTAAACTATGAACAGTCACATGATTTGACATTGGCTCTGTGCGGCATTGATCTTCATCTTGGGTCCGCTCTTCCTACGTATTAGCTGAAGGTTACCCATGATCTTCAAAGAGTTGTCTGTTAACATTAAAGGAAGTTCCGCACCTCATTCTCTGCCAGTTATTCTCCATTTTCTCACATCACTAATAAATCAATCACCTCCGAATGTAGGTACAGCAATCATCTCCCAGTTGCGCTGGCTACTATCACGAGAATCCTTTCTCGTCTTTTGTCGTGCACAAGTACATATGCCATGTTTCTATTGGTCAAAATTTCCCCACAATCAACCACTTTTATGGCACCAACCTAATTGACTCGAATAATTTACCCAACTCAATGCATTGGTCCGAAAATCACGCTTCCCATTACGTTCATTGAAAGTGCCGTGGCCTGAATAAGCACTGCCCATTCAAATTTACCAGTCCGCGTTCAGTGATCCTTGGAAATGATTAATTTGAAGAACACTGCTCTCTTTCTAAATTAATTAATTGGGAACACTCGATACTTTCGCTGTGCCGATCTAGCAGCGTTTAAGTATTACGGTAAAATAACTTTAAAGAAGGTACGAAGTGATGCCATTGTCTTGACCAAATGGATGAGAACTGGCCGATGGGCATTAATCCAGATAAATATGAGATGACGAACCGGAAAACATATTTACATGCATGTTATTGAGGGCACAGCAGATCGATGAATTTGCTCAGAAGCAATATGGGATACTGGCTCTCATTAGTCGGGGCTCTCCATATAATAGCAGAGAGATTATGTTTCAACTTAATTAAACATTGTTCAGATTTGTGTAGATGTACGAGATGTTCTTAGCACCGCATCATAGGAAGTACAATATAGTGATGGTAACGGTGAGAGGAGATTCACCAATACATTACCTGAGGAGAGACGGCAGAGGCGATGTCTGATTTTCCCAGAGCACTGTATGCTGAAGGGGAACACGATGGAGTGATGCGAAATTATGCCACCGTAGAGAGCAGGACACGTTTAACAGTATCAGAATTAGATAAAGTAATTGAGCATAGATTTAGGTACAGGATTTACACGGATTTTACTTTTCCTCAGGATAGGATAGAATGAAGTGTCCGTGCAACAACAAAGCAAGACACCGGGTCAATCGCCGTTCTACATTGCAAGGCGACCAGATTCAGTACATTATAAAATAAAATGTTCCTTCCAGAATCGCTTCATCGAACACTTTTGATCTGTCCGCCGCTAAACAGAGTATCTGCGGGTGGCTACCTATTTCAGCTTCACTTTTCTTTCCCATTCTGAACATGGCTTCCTCTACTGGCATGATGAGACAGAGCTCAGTTTGGAAGATTAAAACCTTATCTAGGTGTTAACGTCCAGGTAGTCTGCATCCCTGTGGTATTGTTACATGTCCACAGTTTGGTCACGGGACAGTGGGATGATGTAATTGTCTTATGACCGTGGGGTGATGTTTTGTCACGTGAATGGCATGTTCCCTACGGTATTTAAGGAAGGCGGCCAAAGTGTGACGCAGTTTTAGTTTCTATTTCCAGCATCTGCAGAATCAATTACGTTTGTGGCGACAAAAAAAAAAGGGGAGATTGATAAGTTCGTGGCCTAAGGTAGACGTAGTCAATTTTAGAAAACCTAGCACATTTATTTTTCCTACATTTACGCACTTAGTCTAACGATTATGGAGCATACGGATCCCTTCTTTGAAGAAGTCGGCGTCTTGGACCCCCAGAGGTGGTCCACAGGAAACGTTTGACACCACTCCTTGTGTTAATTTCTTGCTGATTACTGCCCTTTGCTCAGGCTTATCCCCACAAGTGGAAAGATTATCTCTGTAGCGACTCTATCAAAGCTCCATTTCGTTAAAAGACGACCTGATGTTTCTAACCTCAAGAGAAACCGAGTTAGATATATAGAAAATACTGCAGTTGTGCTCCAGGTATCTTTGTTCACGTAACCCCCGTATATCTAGACAGACATATCATTTGTTCTGTGCTGGCAGGCGGCCGCAACATGGCAGCACACTCCGCGAAGGCACTTCACACTGTTGCCTTTGTTTCCTCCCGCATGGATAATACATTTTTGCAATATGAACTAATTGCCACGCCATGAAATATTAATTTTTTGATGTAAACATTGTCTATAACATGACATAAAACATAACGCATAATCAACTGAAACTGCTATATGCTGGTTTCGAAACACTGGTTAGAACTAATTAGACCAGATAGACAGTGGATTTGCATTCCTTCGAAGTTGCGTGATTGGGAAGCCTGCAGAAGATTTTCGAAAAAGTTATACGCCAATGGATTGTGGTAGGAAAATGCAGAATTGGATTCGAGTCTGAGATAGAAGTCGGTTGCGTCATATGGAGTGTTCTTCGCTACCATGTGCTCAGATGAAACAGGCAACATCAGATAATGGCTATCAAATCTAGTTACCGTCATGCAGAAGCTCCAGCAAAGCATGAAATACCTCAGGTCTGGTCAACACAAACTCTGTCAGTGACATTTTAGAGCAACAAAGCAAATGTTGCCCAGAAATATGAGAAATGTCAAGCGATGTTTCCCAGCGATCATTGGTAGAGTATTGCTTTCCCAGAGATGACTTTAGAACATGAATGTGGACAGAAACACTTCAAACTATGCAGATGTGGCAAAAGTTGAAAGTGTGCTGAAGAGCGAGGAGAATTGAGACTTCAGTTGAATGTAGACGGCATGGTGTGATGAATGAAATTCAATGCACTTTAAATGCAAATTGATAAATTTTGGTAAGGATAACGAGGACGTACTACATATACATACAGATAGAGAGATAGTTAGAAATTTGTGAATATACTTTTAAATGAGCATGTTGTTAGGTTTGATCCATTTTTCTTCATGGAAAATGAAACTCAAATTAATTGCTATAGTATGTTTCTTCAATGAATGTAAATAACAAAAATGTACTCAGATGGTTGGAAGAATTTAGTGGATCAATTGAGCTATTTTCTAGTTGCACCTCTCAGGAATTGGGGTAGGGAGGAGGTCTCGTACATTATGATTGGATATAAAGGATCGTGTGAATGTCAATGAGATTGATTGTATGTGCGATTCCGAACAGACTCGCTCGCACAGATGCACGCCCCGCCGAGAGGGCCAGTGTACGCTGTTTATTACACTGCCCTTGCAGTATGCGCTATTCCAGGTGAAACTTTTCAGCAGGATATTATTCCTTACTGTAGCCTGTTTAATCGAGATTCAGTTGTTTGGCTCCTTCCAGATTCCGTTGTTTGGTGTCTGGGTTTATGGATGACGCGAAATGTAATTTGTACCTCAGTATTGATTGACCTGATTTACTTTCACGAAGTGAACGCGGAGGTAACATGCAGAGGGAAGGAAAGTGGCCCGTTCACAGACCTCATAATAATCGTTTAAAATATATCTGCGATTTTGTCTGCGCAATGACCAGTAGATTCTGTGTGAACTCATCTAACAACATCTAGACGAGATGAAGAACACTTTGGCAACCAAAACAGTTTCTACTATAAGCTATGTTGAAATACTTGCAATTTTTCTTATTGTTCTGGAAAGATTTTGATAATTCGAGTCGCAGAATCCTTTTCTTCCTACTTGTGATTACGAATTGGGCGAAACTAAAAGCAACAAATCAATGTACTCTTTCAAAATATAAAGACACGCGGTGAATTAGATCGTACTATGTGCAATGCACATCGGGTGTGAGTGGGAAAAGAAATGGAAAGTGTACTTAGCGTCAGAATAGATGCATTTTAAAATACCCCATTGACCCACTAACCTGCTTGTCTTTGAAAATTGGAGCACCGGGAGGAAATCAACTTGGTCACGGCGAGTATCTGCGACACACTTAAAAATATTTTCTTGAAGAATGTCTTGCGCGTCTATCGCTATGTTTCTGAATGTCTCTTAGCATCATTTTTAAAGGTTATTTCCATATGTAGTTTTACCACGATAACAGCTGCGGAAGTAACGGAAATGTTTGTTTTCATCCGTTTGGCTTGGACTTAATCAGAACGGTAATATAGAGAGCCCGGGTGTTATTAATACGTGAATTTATCGATGATGGCGCCAATCTCACCAAACTAAGATCGAAATTTCGGTTTATATCAATAAACCTACGTAGCAATACTGTAATAACATTTTATATTGTACATCTATGGAAGTTCGTTTAGAAATAGTGACTCGCAATTAACTTCTAAAGCACATGTTATCCGACTGTTTTTATTCCATTTATCAATTACTGTCTGTCCTCTCCCTCCACAATCCAACCGAGCATCTCGCCACCCCCACCCCGCTATTTCTCAATTCCTTAAATGGCAGTAGGGGTAAAAAATACTGACTATGCGGGTTATTGAACATAGAAAACTGAACATGCTGATGTATTTAACATCGAGAGTATTAATCTTTGTGCATATCATTATAAATGTAAACGCTTTTTTTCGTTCGCTGAAATCTACACCGCCGATATTTGTATCTTTGCGCAATATATTTATCATTGCACAATATCATTGAGGTGCTTATTCCACATAATACTACTCTGTCTTTCTCTTTTTTTTTGTAGTTAACTTAATGGCGATTGTGATCCTTTGCAAAGGAAGATGTGGTCTCTCCCGGTGTATAACGAAGTACCTGGTGTCAATGGCGGCGATGGATCTCCTAGTTATTATCACGGCTGTTTTATTAAATAGGATTCCTGGTATTTATTTCCCGAATAGCTTTCTGTCCATTACACCCGTATGTAGTCTCAGCATTGCTTTAATTTATTCAACCAGGGACAGCTCCGTTTGGTTGACAGTCGCTTTCACTTTTGATCGATTTGTGGCCATTTGCTGCCAAGAGCTGAAAACAAAATACTGCACCAAGAAGACGGCGGTTGTGGTTATAGGAACGATTAGTGTTTTGGGATGTTTGAAAAGCGTATCCTGGTATTTTATACACGAACCAATGTTTCTGGTTAATGACGTTCCCTGGTTTTGCAGTGTGAAGGAAATCCGTTACACTTCTGCCTTGTGGAGAGCATTCGACTGGTTCGACCGTATTTTGACCCCGTTCGCTCCGTTCTTCCTGATACTCCTGTTCAATGCTCTGACCGTCAGGAGGCTTCGTGTGCATGGCAATGGAGAGAAAGAGGATGACCCAGAGATCGACAACCGGAGGAAATCCATCGTTTTACTGTTTACTATCTCGGGTAGTTTCATCCTCTTGTGGATGACATATGTTGTACAATTTATTTATAAGCGTTTGACGAATAATTATCAAATTGCCGGCTACAACGATCCCAAATTTATTCTACAAGAAAGTGCTATTATGCTTCAGTTATTGAATTCTTGTACTAATACCTTTATATACGCAGTAACTCAAAGAAGTTTCAGAAAGCCGTTAAAGAACGCGGTGAAATATCTGCTTCATATAATATGTAAAATAACGTAATAATTAAAGTCTAAATCTGAATGAATATTCTTTTCATCAGAAGCATCTGTGCACCTATTCGAAGGCCAAAAACTTTAATACTGCACTTATTATTCACCTGAATTTCAAATATTTTGAGTTTGTTCGGCTGGGGCTTAATACAAGCAGAAAATACTGGAAGCACTCAGCGTGTAAACCGGCATCTGCGAAAAGATGATCAGGATTTCAGTTCCGAAACTCTTCTGCGGAACCGAAGGAAAACGAAAGCAATTTACCGTCAAACAGCAGAAAACATTGCAGAGTACAGTAGAACCGAGGGAATATTTTGGATCAGGTAAATCCGACCGGAAATCCGTTAGAAGCACATTGTGTTTCCTGGTAAGCAGACGGGATAGGGGAAAAGAAATAACAGAACTAAATTAATGGCAGACAGAAATGTCAAATTCAGATGAATTTTACAAGAATGCGTGAGCTGGGAGCATTCAAAATTAAATCTGGAAGGCTGACCCCAGGCTGAAGATGGAGTTGGCGCTTCTCATTTCGCATTGTGTTTTGTGGTAACAATGCAGGAGGCCGCAGAGACAATTGTCCAAACGGGAATGGGAAATTCCCAGCACAAATGTACTCACACTGTTCGGCGTGATCGTGTACATCTATTCCTGTATTCTGTTCCCTCTTCGCTACCCATCCTTCTTTTGATCCCAATGCCCCCAATCAGTCTCCACATTTGCACAATCTCTTACTGCCCTGTTTCCGTCTCCATTCTCCATTCTCTCGTTATCACTTTGCGTCTACTACAGTATATAAAAATTCATCCCTTGCTTGGTAGTCTTCAAAACGACACTGTCTCTAACCCTAACTTATTCGATATACACAAACATGTGCAACTCTCTTTCTATTCTCTCTCTGTCTATCCCTCTCTCGCTCTCTCTCGCCTCCCCTCTCTCTGTCTCTCTCTGTCTGTAAATATATAAATATTTTATTGCTTTACAACATTGAATCACAGTGGGTTTATTTTGACTTTTTAGGCACTGATCAACAAAAAAGACTCTTTGGTGTCAACAAATTTCAACAAGGAACAGTCAACAGTGAAAACAGATTTCATCATAGTTTTTCCATTTGCTTCTCTACTCCGATCCCCTGCCTTCTCCAGCATTCAGTTGTACCCAGGCTAATCAACAATCTATCTACCTCTGCCTGTACCAAATGATCAGATCTTCACTGCGATTGGTGTAAAGAATTCGGCAGATTCACCACTCTCTTTCTAAAGGAATTCCTCCTCATCTCCGTACTAAATAGACGACTCTCCATTCCAAGGGTGTGTCGTATTTTTTTTTAGAGTACCCCATCATAGGATACATACTTTCTACATCCACTTCATGGAGGCCTTTCGACGTTCGATAGGTGTCAAAGAGATTCACCGCCAGCCCTCCAATTTTGCTGAATTCCAGTGAGTAGAGGTTTAAAGCAATCAAACGCTTCTCTGATAAGCTTTTCAATCCCGGAATCATTTTCGTGAATCTCCTTCAAACGCTTTCCAATGTCAGCACATCGCTTCTTCAATAAGGGGCCCAAAACTGCTCGCAATACTCCAAGTGAGGCCACATCTATGCCTTATAAAGCCTCCAACATTACATTCTTGCTTTTATATTCGAGTCATTTTGAAATGAATGCTAACATCATATTTGGCTTTCTCACCACTGAATGAAGCTGCAAATTAACCTTTAGGGAATCCTGCACGAGGACCCCTACCCAGGTCCTTTTTCGCCTCAGATTTGTGAAGTTTCTCTCAATTTAGAAATTAGTACACACTTTTATTCCTTAACCATAACCATATAACAATTACAGCACGGAAACAGGGCATCTCGGCCCTTCTAGTCTGTGCCGAATACTCACTCTCACCTAGTCCCACCGACCTGCACTCAGCCCATAACCCTCCATTCCTTTTCTGTCCATATATCTATCCAATTTAACTTTAAATGACAGCATCAAACCAGCCTCAACCACTTCTGCTGGAAGCTCGTTCCACACAGCTACCACTCTCTGAGTAAAGAAGTTCCCCCTCATGTTACCCCCAAACTTTTGCCCTTTAACTCTCAACTCCTGTCCTCTTGTTTGAATCTCCCCCACTCTCAATGGAAAAAGCCTATCCACGTCAACTCTATCTATCCCCCCTTATAATTTTAAATACCTCTATCAAGTCCCCCCTCAACCTTCTACGCTCCAAGAAATAAAGACCTAACATGTTTAACCTTTCTCTGTAACTTAGGAGATGAAACTCGGGCAACATTCTAGTAAATCTCCTCTGTATTCTCTTAATTTTATTGACATCTTTCCTATAATTCGGTGACCAGAACTGAACATAATACTCCAAATTTGGCCTTACCAATGCCTTATACAATTTCAACATTACATCCCAACTCCTATACTCAATACTCTGATTTATAAACGCCAGCATACCAAAAGCTTTCTTCACCACCCTATCCACATGAGATTCCACCTTCAGGGAACTATCCACCATTATTCCTAGATCCCTCTATTCTACTGCATTCTTCAATGCCCTACCATTTACCATGTATGTCCTATATTGATTAGTCCTACCACAATGTAGCACCTCATATTTATCAGTATTAAACTCCACCTGCCATCTTTCAGCCGACTCTTCTTAGTGGTCTAAATGTCTCTGCAAGCTTTGAAAACCTATTTCATTATCCACAACTCCATCTAGCTTAGTTTCATCTGCATACTTACTAATCCAATTTACCACCCATCATCCAGACCATTAATATATATGACAAACAACATTGGACCCAGTACAGATCCCTGAGGCACACCACTAGACACCTCCAATCTGACACACAGTTATCCACCACTACTCTCTAGCGTCTCCCATCCAGCCACTGCTGAATCCATTTTACTACTTCGATATTAATGCCTAACGATTGAACCTTCCTAACTAACCTTCCGTGTGGAACCTTGTCAAAGGCCGTACAGAAGTCCTTCTACCAAAGTGAATATTACTCATTTACCGACGCTGCATTCCACCTGTCATTTAATTGTCCATTCTCCTTATCCATCTAATTCCTTCTGCAGCTGCTGTGCTTCCTGAAATCTACCTACTCCTCCACCTATCCTTTATCGTCTATATACACAGCCACAAACCATCAATTCTGTTGTCCAAATCATTGTCATAAAACATAAAAAGTGGTCCCAACGAAGACCCCCGTGGAACACCACTGGTCATTGGCAGGCAACCAGAAAAGTTTGCCTTTATTTCCACTCGTTGCCTCCTGTCTATCAGCCAATGCTCAATCCATGCCAGAATCTTTCCTGTAATACTATGGGCTTTTAACTTGACAAGCAGCCTCATGTGTGGCACGTTATCAAAGGCCTTCTGTTACTCTCTTTTACTAAAGGGTGGAGTGAAGTGACACTCGCATATTTCTAGTACTCTGGAACCATGCTAGAATCCATTGATTCTTGAAGGATCATTACTATTGCCTCCACAATATCTTCATCTACCTCTTTCAGAACACTAGGATGTAGACCATCCCGTCCAGGTGACTTATCCACTTTCAGTCCTTTCAGTTCCCTAGTAATGGCAACTTCACACACCTCTGACGCCTGACACTACTGAACTTCCAACATGCTGCTGGTGTCTTCCACAGTGGAGACTGATGAAAAATACTTTTTTCAGTTAGGCTGCCATTTCTTACTTCCCCATTGCTACTTCTTCAGCATTATTTTTCAGTGGTTCGATATCTACTCTTTCCTCGTCTTTACATTTTATACATATGCAGAAACGTTTGGAATCTCTTTTAATGTTATTGGCTATCTTATTTTCGTATTCCATCTTTTCCATCTTTATGAGATTTTCAGTAGCCTACTGTTGGTTTGTAAAAGATTCCCAATCCTCTAATTTACACTATTTTTTGCTCTATTATATGCCACTCTTCAGCTTTTATGCTGGTTTTGACTTCTCTTGGCATCCACAGTTATGTCATCCTGCATTTAGAATACTTCTTTGTTGGGATGAATCTAATTTACCCTTCCTGTATTGATCCCAGAAATTCCAGACATTGCTGCTCTGCTGTCAGCCCTTGCTAATTTTCCGGTCCAGTAAATCCTGGTCAACTCCTCTCTCATGCCTCTGTAATTCCTTCTTACTCCCCTCTAATAATGATACTTCTGACTTTGGCTTCTCCTTCTGAAATTGCAGGGTGAATTCCTTCATATTAAGATCACTGTCCCCAAAGGCTTCCTTTAGCTTAAGCTTTCTATTCAATTCCAGTTCATTGCGCAACACTCAATCCAGAATAGCTGATCTCCATGTGGGCTCAACCATGAATTGCTCTGAAACGACATATTGTCGGCGTTCTATAAAATCTCCTCTCCTGGGATTCAGTACCATCTTGATTCAAGGATTCAAGGTACATTTATTATCAAAGTATGTATGCGGTATACAACCTTGAGATTCGTCTTCCCACAGACAGTCACGAAAAAATGTGTAAGAAGATACATGGAACTGGTTCAAATAATAGCACCAATACCAAACGTTCAAAAATATAATACAAACGGCAAAAAAACAGACAAGGGATAACACCTTACATAACCCAACAACTCTAAAAGGTAATCGAAGGAGCACAAGCACATTCTACTCAGTTCAGCCCAGCTCAATACACTGCAGGCCACAGGCCACAGGCTGCCTTAATCAAAATCGCACAGAAGAAGAACAACAACAAAACATGAGTGCCCAGAAACCAGAAATGCATCACATCATGAACCAGTGTCCAATCCATAAACTGCACCGATTAAACCTTGTCCAAGACCAGAACTCAGGCAGCATCCTCTGACAGCATCGAGGGAGAAAGAGACCACTCGAATGCAGACATCTTCCTGCGGGAGCAGCAAGCGAGAGGGAAGCAGAGACTGTCACGCCTAGCCACCATCCGCCACCAGCAGAGACCGAGAGGCTGGTAGACAGCGCAGAATACTCGCTCGCCGACCACTCTCGCTTCTTTTACTTCAGATCTTCTCGACGCTTTAATCAGCTGGATCCGAGAGAAATGGAGTCAATCAAGAGATTGCGCGCTCTCTCCAGGGTTCTTGGATTCCTGTCCGCACACTTCACTCGAAACCTCACGGAACACACTCGGAGACAGCAAAGTGCCACATCGTCCATTCAGCCACCAAAATGTAGATCACGGATTCCACAGTAGCAGAAACAACCTTGAAAGCCGAAAAAGATATGAAAGAACTGAAGAAAGTTATTTGCATCGCCTGGAGGATTTCGCCCTTGGTTACATTCTTCACTGGCGTCATCTTCATTCCCCCCCCCAACACACACAATTTACCAGCATATTGAAATCCTCCATGACTATTGTAACATTGCTCTTTTGAGATGCATTTTCTATCTCCGTAGTAACTTGTAGCCACATCGTTACTGTTGTTCGGAAGTCTGTATATAATTCCCATCAGGATCTTTTTACAATTACATTTTCCTAGCGATTATACCCCCTCTGATCTTATGCCATCTCTTTCTCTTAATTTGATTTTTTTTTAACCAACAGACCCACCGCGCTTCCTCCTCGTATTGTCTGTCCTATCGATAAAGTATGCATTGGTGGACGTTAAACTGCCAACTATAATTTTCTATCAGCCACGATTCACTGCTGCCCACAACAAGCCTGTCTGTAACTGGGCTACAAGATGGTGTTCCCTATTTGGTATACTGCGTGCATTCAGATATATCACATTTAGTCCTGTAGTCATCGCCCTTTTCAGTTTTGACCCCCTTTTATATTGCAACTTCTCTTGTTCACTGCGTTTTTGCTCTATCATTAGCCTCTCCTTTCTAGCATATTCACTACACTCTGCTTCTATTTGTAATCCAACTACCCCATCCTCAATTCTAACACTCCGGCTACTATCCTCCCGCAAAATTAGTTTAAACTCTCCCGACAGCTCGAGCAAACCTGCCAGAAAGGATACTGGTCTCCTTCGGATTCAGATGAAACACATCCCTTTCGCACAGGTTGTATCTACTCCTAAAGAGATGCCAATGATCTATAACTCTGAACTCACGCCCCTGCACCAGTTCCTCAGCATTCATCTGCCAAATCATTGTATTCTGAACTCAATGGGCACAGACAGTAATCTAGAGGTTACTACCCTGGATGTCCTCCTTTTTAGCTTTTTACCTTGCTCCTTCAAATCTCTCATTAGGACTCCCTCACCTTTCTTACCTATGTCATTAATGCCAACGTGTACCAAGGATTCTGGCTGCCCACTCCGCCGTCATCCTCTGCCCCTCCACCCCCCACCACCTTTGGACCCGATCCGCGACATCAACGACCCTGGCACCTGGAAGCCAACAGACTATCCGGCTGTCTCGATCACATCCACAGAATCTTTTCTGTATTTCACTGACCATGGAATCTCCTATCATTACTGCAGTTCTCTTCACCTCTCTACTCTTCTGAGCCAGAGTTCCACACTCAGCACCAGAGACACAATCACTGCGGCTCTCCCGGGCAGGTCTTCCCCTCAACAATATCCAAAGTAGTATACTTATTATTGAGGGTTATAGACGCAGGAGTACTTTGCACTGGTTACATATTTCCCTTGCTTCTCCTGAAGTCATCAAGTTACATGTTTCTTGCAACCTAGGAGTTACTACCTCCTTCCAGATCTTATCTTTCACTCCCTCGGTTTGCCATAGGAGCCGAAGGTCATCAAGCTGCAGCTGCAGTTCCTTAACACGTTCTCAGAGGTGCTACAGCTTGGTGCACCTTGTGCAGATGTGGTTATCTGGGAGACCAGACATCTCCCACCATCCCCACGTCTCACGCTAAACAAATCACGGCTGCTACAGTCATTCTTACTGCACTAACTGTGCCTTAAGAAATGAAGAACGAAGAATACAGAGGAAGAACAAGAAACTTATCAGCTATTTACGTCGTCTAAGCCTGATGAAACAAAGTCACTCCAACACTGGCCTATTCACACAATGGCCGCTCCGCTTGCCCCTGCCTATCTTTATTCAACCTTTCAAATGAATCCGTTCACTGATTCGGCACAATCTAACTATGACAACTGCCGCGAGGTGCTGCCTTTTTACACTTCAGCCTTGGAAGTAAATGAAATCACTGCTTTTTCTTGTGCTCCCACTCAGATGTTAGTCAAGGCTCCAGCAATAGTGCCTCTGGATCCTATACCTGTGGAAAATGTGTCCAGATTCAGCTTCTGAAGGACCGTGTTGCAGCACTGGAGAGGCAACTGGACGACGTTAGGTTAATCCAGGAGAACGAGAGTTTTCTGGACAGGACCTACAGTGTGATCGTTACACCCAGGATACAGGAAGAGAGAAGGAGGACGACGATGAGCAAGGAAAGGATGCTTAAAGTACAGGAGACCCCGGGAGATGTGCCTCTCGTAAACAGGTTGTCACTTTTGGAAGCTGTCGGGACAGAAGGCACTGCCAGTCTGAGAGACGGACGGGTCTGCGAGTCAACAATTGGCGCTGAGGCAAAGCCGAGGAGACAGACGCCAGGCAGAACCGTGGTAGGAGGGGACTCCATAGTGAGAGGTACAGAAAGGGGTTTCTGTGGCAACAGGCGAGATTTAAGGATGGTGTGTTGCTTTCCTGGTGCTGGGATCCAGGATGTCACGGACCGATTGCTGGGAATCCTCAAGAGTGAAAGTGAACATCCGGTTCCCCGTGCTGGAGTGGTCAAGAACAGGGAGATAATGGATCTCAATGTGTGGCTGAGGAACTGGTGCAGGAAGCAAGGATTTACATTCCTGGACCACTGGGATATGTTTCGGGGTAAGGGTGAATTGTACAAAAGGGACGGGTTGCACCTTAATAAGCCGGGCACCAGCATTCTGGCAGGCAGGTTTGCCTCTGCAACACGGGTGTGTTTAAACTAAGTAGTTGGGGGGAGGGGACGAACTGGAAACATAAGGATGGAGAAAAAGGGAAAGTGAGAATAAGAAAAGTTAAGAATGACAGCAGAATCAACAGAGCAGAAAGCTCAAGAAGGGATTGTACAGTATGGCCAAGTGAAATAGGAATTGATACGGGAGGTGAGGGGAGTAATGAATTAAAAGTATTCTATATGAACGCACGGAGTATAAGAAATAAAGTGGATGAGCTTGAGGCACAGTTGGAAATTGGTAAGTATGATGTTGTGGGAATAACAGAGACATAGCTTCAAGTGGACAGGGCCTGGGAAATGAATATTCAAGGTTATACGTCCTATCGAAAGGACAGACTGATGAACAGAGGGGGTGGGATGGCTCTGTTGGTGAGGAATGATATTCAGTCCCTTGCGAGGGGGGACATAGAATCAGGAGACGTAGAGTCAGTATGGATAGAACTGAGAAATTCTAAGGGTAGAAAGACCCTAATGGGACTCATCTACAGGCCCTCAAACAGTAGTTTGGATGTTGGGTGTAAGTTGAATCAAGAGTTAAAATTGGCATGTTGCAAAGGTAATGCTACAGTTGTTATGGGGGATTTCAAAATGCAGGTAGACTGGAGGAATCAGGTTGGAACTGGACCCCAAGAAAGGGAGTTTGTGGAGTCCCTCCGAGATGGATTCTTAGAACAGCTTGTACTGGAGCCTACCAGAGAGAACGCAATTCTAGATCTAGTGTTGTGCAATGAATCGGATTTGATCAGGGACCTCGAGGTAAAGGAGCCATTAGGAAGTAGTGATCATAATATGATAAGTTTTAATCTACAATTTGAGAGGGAGAAGGGAAACTGGGAAGTGTCAGTATTACAGTTGAACAAAGGGAACTATGGTGCTATGAGGGAGGAGCCGGCCAAAGTTCAATGGAACAATTCCCTAGCAGGGATGACAGTGGAACAGCAATGACAAGTGTTTCTGGAAATAATGCGGAAGGTGCAGGATCAGTTCATTCCAAAGAGGAAGAAAGATCCTAAGGGGAGTAAGGGGAGGCCGTGGCTGACAAGGGAAGTAATGGACAGTATAAAAATAAAAGAGAAGAAGTATAACATAGCAAAGACGAGTGGGAAGCCGGAGGATTGGGAAAATTTTAAAGAGCGACAGAAGGTAACTAGAAAGGCAATACACGGAGAAAAAATGAGGTACGCCCGTAAACTAGCCAAGAATATAAAGGAGGATAGTAAAAGCTTCTTTAGGTATGTGAAAAGGGAAAAAATAGTTAAGATCAAAATTGGGCCCTTGAAGACAGAAGCGGGTGAATTTATTATGGGGAACAATGAAATGGCAGAAGAGTTGAACAGGTACTTTGGATCTGTCCTCACTAGAGAAGACACAAACAATCTCTCAGATGTAATAGTGGCCAAAGGACCTAGGGTAATGGATGAATTGAAGGAAATTTATATTAGGCAGGAAATGGTGTTGGATAGGCTGTTGGGTCTGAAGGATGATAAGTCCCCGGGACCTGATACCCTGCATCCCAGGGTACTTAAGGAGGTGGCTTTAGAAATTGTGGACGCATTGGTAATCATTTTCCAATGTTCTATAGATTCAGGATCAGTTCCTGTGGATTGGAGGGTGGCTAATGTTGTTCCTCTCTTCAAGAAGGGAGGAAGAGAGAAAACAGGGAATTATAGACCAGTTAGCCTGACGTCGCTGGTGGGAACGATGCTGGAGTCAATTATAAAAGATGAAATTACGACACATCTGGATAGTAGTAACAGGATTGGTCCGAGTCAGCATGGATTTACGAAGGGGAAATCGTGCTTGACTAATCTTCTGGAATTTTTTGAGGATATAACTATGAAAATGGACAAGGAAGAGCCAGTGGATGTAGTGTACCTGGACTTTCAGAAAGCCTTTGATAAAGTCCCACATAGGAGATTAGTGGGCAAAAATAGGGCACATGGTATTGGGGGAAGAGTACTGACATGGATTGAAAATTGGCTGGCTCACAGAAAACAAAGTGTAGTGATTAACAGGTCCCTTTCAGAATGGCAAGCGGTGATCAGTGGGGTACCGCAGGGTTCAGTTCTGGGACCGCAGCTGTTTACAATATATATTAATGATTTAGATGAGGGAATTAAAAGTAACATTAGCAAATTTGCTGATGACACAAAGCTGGGTGGCTGTGTGAAATGTGAAGAGAATGTTATGGGGACAGGCTGGCTGAGTGGGCAGATGCATGGCAGATGCAGTTTAATGTGGATAAATGTGAGGTTATCCACTTTGGTGGTAAGAACGGGAAGGCAGATTATTATCTAAATGGAGTCAAGTTAGGAAAAGGGGAAGCACAACGAGATCTAGGTGTTCTTGTACATCAGTCACTGAAAGCAAGCATGCAAGTACAGCAGGCAATGAAGAAATCTAATGGCATGCTAGCATTCATAACAAGTGGAATTGAGTATAAGAGCAAAGAGGTCCTTCTGCAGCTGTACAGGGTCCTGGTGAGACAACACCTGGAGTACTGTGTGCAGTTTTGGTCTCCAAATTTGAGGAAGGACATTCTTGCTATTGAGGGAGTGCAGCGTAGGTTCACAAGGTTAATTCCCGGGATGGCGGGACTGTCATATGTCGAAAGATTGGAGCGACTGGGCTTGTATACTCTGGAATTTAGAAGGCTGAGAGGGGATCTTATTGAAACATATAAGATTATTAAGGGATTGGACACGCTGCAGGCAGGAAGCATGTTCCCGCTGATGGGTGAGTCCAGAGCCAGAGGCCACAGTTTAAGAATGTGTAGGCCATTTAGAACGGAGTTGAGGAAAAACTTTTTCACCCAGAGAGTGGTGGATAAATGGAATGCTCTGCCCCAGAAGGCTGTGGAGGCGAAGTCTCTGGATGCTTTCAAAAAAGAGATGAATATAGCTCTTAAAGATAGCGGAATCAAAGGTTATGGGGATAAAGCAGGAACTTGATACTGATAGTGGATAATCAGCCATGATCACAGTGAATGGCGGTGCTGACTCGAAGGGCCGAATGGCCTACTCCTGAACCTATTGTCTGTTGTCTATTGTCCATTGTAAATCACTTCTCTTCCCTCTCTCAATAACCTGGGCTATATATCTATATAATGGCCTGGAGACTTACATACCCTAATGCTCTTTAAGGGACCCATCGAGAACTCCTCATTTACATCGTATATTATTACTCTCGACACTGATCTCCCTACCATCTATATCCTTCTCCTTGGAAAATACCAAAGCAAAGGATTCGTTGAGGACATCTCCCGCATACTCTGCACCCATGGAAATGTTACCACCTTTTATCCTTGAATCCTGGGTCTTGACGGGCTCGGACCCCGGATCTAGGCGAGGACAAGACGTGGCTACAGGACTGGACGTGGAATTCCTGCATAGGAGGAGGCATATGGACAGGACGAGAACACAAAGCCTTGACTTGGACATATCGAGGTTCTTGAACTAGGCTTGGACTAGACGAGGTTCTTGGACGTGGTTTGGACTAGACGAGGTTCTTGGACGTGGTTTGGACTAGAGGAGGGACTCCTGGACAGGACGAGAAACTCCTGGACAGGACGATGGAACTCCTGGACAGGACGAGGGAACTCCAGCACCAGGCTGGGCGAGGTACTCCTGGGCTGGGCGAGGGAACTCCAGGGCTGGGGGAGGGAACTCCTGTACAGGACGAGGAACTCCAGCACAGGACGAGGAAACTCCAGGGCAGGACGTGGCTCTTGAACTAGATTTGGCTCGGCTCTTGGACTTGGCTAAGTTAGGTACTAGGGTACGGATCCGCGATTCCTGCTTGGGCTCGGAGCCACCGAGGCCTTTCTAGGACGCAGGGCCGGGACCCTCTTTAGGACGCAGGGCCGGGATGACTGCCGAGGATATTTGCCGAGGTAACTGTCCAAGTAACTGCAGAAGATACTAGCCAAGGTCACTGCCGAGGATACTTGACGAAGTGGCAGATGAAGGTTGCAGGCGAGGTAACCATCGGGGATTCGGAAGGGAGGGGAAGAGAACAGTCCAGCAGGGAATCTTTGGTTTGCAGAGGTATTTAAGTACCAGCCCAAAATGAGAATCAGACGCCTCAATTAATGCACCCAATGGAACAAGGGAAAACAGGAAAACCAGGAATAAGGATCGATGAGCCGGACCGTCAACCAGAATTCGGATATCATGACATACTCAATACTTTGATTTATGAATGCCAGGATGCCAAAAGTCTTCTTTACAACCCTGTCTACCTGTGACGCCACTTTCAGGGAACTTTGTATCTGAAATCCCAGATCCCTTTGTTTCTCCGCACTCCTCAGTTTTCCACCATTTACTGCGTATGTCCTACCTTGATTTGTCCTTCCAAAATGCAACACCCCACACTTGTCTGCATTTAATTCCATCTGCCATTTTCTGTCCCATTTTTCCAGTCGGTCCAGATCCCTCTGCAAGCTTTGAAAGCCCTCCTCGCTGTCCACAATGCCTCCGATCTTAGTGTTATCAGCAAACTTGCTGATCCAATTCACCACATTATCATCTAGATCATTGATAGACAACAAACAACAATGGTCCCAGCACAGATCCCTGAGGCACACAACTAGTCACAGGCCTCCAGTCTGAGAAGCAATCATCCACTACCACACGCTGTCTGCTCTCACACAGCCAATTTCGAATCCAGTTTACAACCTCTCCATGGATACAGCCAATTTCGAATCCAGTTTACAACCTGTCCATGGATAGCAGCCAATTTCTAATCCAGTGTGCAACCTCTCCATGGATAACAGCCAATTTCTAATCCAGTGTACAACCTTTCCATGGATAACAGCCAATTTCTAATCCAGTGTACAACCTCTCCATGGATAACAGCTAATTTCGAATCCAGTTTACAACCTGTCCATGGATAACAGCCAATTTCTAATCTAGTTTACAACCTCTCCAAGGATAACAGCCAGTTTCGAATCCACGTTACAACCTCTCCATGGATATCATATATTCAAGCCTCATGCTGACTTTCTCATCTCTTTGCATTAACGCAATACTTGTCCCTTAAGCGCTTGGCAAGGCGCCACGTTAATAAGGCTGAGATTCACACCACTCCTTGTGTTGATTTCTTGCTGACTGCTTTATATTGGTGCCCTTTGCTCAGGCTTATCCCCACAAGTGGAAAGATTAGCTATGTATCTACTCTGTCAAGGCCCCTTTTCGTTAAAAGACGACCTCATATTTCTAACCTCAAGAGAAAGGGAGTTATATATATAGCAAAGACTTCAGTTGTGCTCCAGGTAACTTTGTTCACGTACGCCCGCTATATCTGGATAGACATATCATTCGTTCTGTGCTGGCGGGCGGCCGCAACATGGCAGAACACTTTGTGAAGAAACGTGACACTGTTGCTTCTGTTTCTTTCCACATGGATAACACATTTTTGCAATCTGAACTAATTGCCACGCCATGAAATATTAATTTTTTGGTGCAAACATTGTCTGTAACATGACGTAAAACATTACGCATGATCAACTGCACCTGTTATATCCTAGTTTCGAAACACTGGTTAGAACTAATTAGACTAGATAGACAATGGATTTGCATTATCTCGAAGATGCGTCAAAGGGAAACCTGGACAAGATTTTTGGAAAAGTTATACGCCACTGGATCGTGATAAGAAAATGCAGAATTAGATTCGCGTCGAAGATAGACGCCCATTGCATTATATGGGTTTCTCTACTCTACCATGTGCTCAGATAAAATAGGCAGCATTAGATAATGACTATCAAATCTAGTTACCGTCATGCAGAAGCTCCAGCAAAGCATGAAATATCTCAGGTCTAGTCAACACAAACCCTGCCAGTGACATTTTAGAGCAACAAAGCAAAGGTTGCCTTGATATATGAGAAATGTCAAGCGATGTTTCCCAGCGGTCAATGGTAAAGTATTGCTTTCCCAAAGGTGACTTTAGAACATGAATGTAGACAGAAACACTTCAAACTATGCAGATGTGGCAAAAGTTGAAATTATGCTAAGGAGCAGGGAGAAGTGAGACTTCAATTGAATGTGGACGGTATTGTGTGATGAGTGAAATTCTTTCTTTTCAATCTTTTTATTAAGTTTCAAAATTAAACATAACAATAATAGTAACAGTACATAGAGATCGGGGTTACAATAATAACAGTTAATATGAATAAGCATAGATTTCAAGTAACAAATATAGTTCAGCCTCCCAATCTCAAGTAACTAATCATGGAAAAGATATTTTATAAAGAGAAAAAAGAAAACACCCTAAACTAAAGAAAAAGTAAACTAAAAAAAAGGAGAGCTTGGGCTGTCATATTACATCGGCTAAAATTATTAATTGTAGTTAACTCCGCTCCTCTATACATGAACACAAAAATTACTACAAAGGATTCAGAAAGGGTCAACTTACATCATAAGAAAATATTGAATAAATGGCCTCCAAGTTTTTTTCAAATTTAACCGAAGGATCCATAGAACCACTCTTAATTTGGAAAAAAAGTAGGAGTGATGAGTGAAATTCAATGTACTTTCAACGCAAAGTGATAAATCTTGGTAAGGATAACGAGGACGTACTGCATATAGATATACATAGATAGATAGTCAGACATTTGTGAATATCCTTTTAAATGAGCATGTTATTCAGTTTGATCCATTTTTATGCATGGAAAATGAAACTCAGATTAATTGCTATACTATCTTTGTTCAATGAATATAAATAACAAAAGTGTACTCAGATGTTTGGAAGACTTTAATGGATAAAGTAAGCTATTTTCTAATTGTACCTCTCAGGAATTGTGCTCGGTAGGTGGACTTATCCACTATAAATGTATATAAAGGATCGTGTGAATGTCAATTAGATTGAATGTATGTGCGATTCCGAACAGACTCGCTCGCACAGATGCACGCCCCGCCGAGAGGGCCAGTGTACGCTGTTTATTACACTGCCCTTGCAGTTTGCGCTATTCCAGGTGAAACTTTTCAGCAGGATATTATTCCGTACTGAATACTCTTTATTCCAGAGTCCGTTGTTTGGCTCCTTCCAGATTCCGTTGTTTGGTGGCTGGGTTTATGGATGACGCGAATTGTTATTTGTACCTCAGTATTAATTGAATTGATTTACTTTCACGAAGTGAACGCGGAGATTAGACGCAGTGGGAAGGAAAGGGGCCAGTTCATAGACCTCATAATAATCGTTTAAAATATATCTGCAATTTTGCCTGCGTTAAGTGTCCGGCAGCTTCTGTCCGTACTCATCCAACAACATCGAGACGAGAAGAAAAACAACATTTTGGCAATCAAAGCAGTTTCTACTTTAAGCTATGTTGAAATGCTTATAATTTTACTTATTGTTCTGGAAATATTTTGATAATTCCAGTCACGGGATCTTTTTCTTCCTACTTGTGATTACGAATTGGGCGAAACGTAAAGTAGCATGTCAATGCACTTTTAAATATATAGAGACGCGCTGTGAATTGGGTCGTACTATGTGCAATGCACATCGGGTGTGAGTGGGAAAATGAAATGGAAAGGGTATTTAGCGACAGAATAGAGGCAAGTTAAAATACCCCATTAATCCACTAACCTGCACGTTTTTGAAAATTGGAGCACCGGGAGGAAACCAACTTAGTCACGGGGAGGATCTGCGACGCACTTAAAAATATTTTCTTGAAGAATGTCTTGCGCGCTGTCGCTTTGTTTCTGAATGTCTCTCAGCATCATTTTTGAAGGTTATATCCAAATGTAGCTTTATCACAATAGCAGCTGCGGAAGTAAATGAAATGATTGTTTTCATCGATTTGGTTTGGAATTCATCACAACGGGATGGGTTGTAACAAGTATGGATAGCCCGGGTTTAGTAATACGTCAATTTATCGATGATGGCAACAATCTAACCAAAATAACAACGAAAATTTCGTTTTATATTAATAAATTCAAGTTATAATAATGACATTTTATATTTTGTATCGTATGGAAGTTCGTTGAGAAATTGTGACTCGCAATTAACGTAAAGCACAGTTTATCCGACTGATTTTATTCCATTAATCAATTTCTGTCTGTCCTCTCCCTCCGCAATCCAGCCGACCATCCCGCAATTTCTCAATTCCTTAAATGACAGTACGGATAAAGAGTACTGACTATGCAGGTTATTGAACATGGAAAACTGACCATATTGAAGTGTTTAGCATCGAGACTTTTAATCTTTGTGCATATCATTATAAATGTAAACGCTTATTTTCGTTCGCCAAAATCTACATCGCCGATATTTGTATCTTTGCGCAATATATTTATCATTGCACAATATCATTGAGGTGCTTATTCCACATAATACTACTCTGTCTTTCTCTTTTTTTGTAGTTAACTTAATGGCGATTGTGATCCTTTGCAAAGGAAGATGTGGTCTCTCCCGGTGTATAACGAAGTACCTGGTGTCAATGGCGGCGATGGATCTCCTAGTTATTATCACGGCTGTTTTATTAAATAGGATTCCTGGTACTTATTTCCCGAATAGCTTTCTGTCCATTACACCCGTATGTAGTCTCACCATTGCTTTAATTTATTCAACCAGGGACAGCTCCGTTTGGTTGACAGTCGCTTTCACTTTTGATCGATTTGTGGCCATTTGCTGCCAAGAGCTGAAAACAAAATACTGCACCGAGAAGACGGCGGTTGTGGTTATAGGAACGATTAGTGTTTTGGGATGTTTGAAAAGCGTACCCTGGTATTTTATACACGAACCTATGTTTGTGATCAGTGATGTTCCCTGGTTTTGCAGAATGAAGGAAATCCGTTATACTTCTTCCTTGTGGAGAGCATTCGACTGGTTCGACCGTATTTTGACCCCGTTCGCTCCGTTCTTCCTGATACTCCTGTTCAATGCTCTGACCGTCAGGTACATCCTAGTAGCTAGTAAAGCTCGCAGGAGGCTTCGTGTGCATGGCAATGGAGAGAAACAAGGTGACCCAGAGATCGACAACCGGAGGAAATCCATCGTTTTACTGTTTACTATCTCGGGTAGTTTAATTCTCTTGTGGATGACAAATGTTGTACAATTTATTTATAAGCGTTTTACGATTAATAATCAAATTGCCGGCTACAACGATCCCAAATTTATTCTACGAGAAAGTGCTGTTATGCTTCAGTTATTGAATTCTTGTACTAATACCTTTATATACGCAGTAACTCAAAGAAGTTTCAGAAAGCAGTTAAAGAACGCGGTGAAATATCCACTTTATATAATATGTGAAATAACGTAATAATTAAAGTCTAAATCTGAATTGATATTCTTTTCATCAGAAGTATCTGTGCACCTATTCGAAGACAACTGCACTTATTATTCACTTGAATTTCAAATATTTTGAGTTTGTTCGGCTGGGGCTTAATACAAGCAGAAAATACTGGAAGCACTCAGCGTGTAAGCCAGCATCTGAGGAAGGATGATCAGGATTTCAGTGCCGAAACTCTTCGGCGGAACGGAAAGAAAACAAAAGCAATTGACTGTTCAGCAGCAGAAAACGTTGCAAGGACAATAGAACAGAGGGAATATCGGATGCGGTAAATCCAGCTGAAAGTCAGGAGGAAGCATATTGTGTTTCCAGATACGCAGACGGGATAGGAGAAAAGAAATAACTGAACTAAGTTAATGACAATCAGGAATGTCAAATTCAGATGAATGTTACAAGAATGTATGAGATGGGAGAATTCGAAATTAAATCTGGAAGGCTACGGTGATCCCAGGCTGAAGGTGGAGTTGTCGCTTCTCATCTTGCGTTGTGTTTTGTGGTAACAATGCAGGAGGCCACAGAGACAATTGTCTAAACGAGAATGGGAAATTTCAAGCATAAATGTACTCACACAGTTTGGCGTGATCGTGTTCATTTATTCCTGTCTTCTGTTCCCTCTTCGCTACCCATTCTTCTCTTGATCGCCAATACCCCCAGCCAGTCTCCACATTTGCACAATATCTTACTATCCTATTCTCCCTCTCCATTCCCCATTTTCACGTTATCACTTTGCGTTTAATACAGCGTGTAGAATTTCATCCCTTGCTTGGCAGCCTTCAAAATGGCACTGTCTCTAGCCCTATCTTCTTTGATATATACAAGCATGTGCAATCTCTCTCTCTCTCTGTCTCTGTCTCTGTCTCTCTCCTCCACTCTCTCTTTTTCTCTCTGTCTCTATATGTCACAACCACGGATTCGGCATCGCAGCAGATACAGCAATTGCGCTTGTGAATTTGCAGGTGTCAGGTAATTATTATTTAATCGTGATAGTATTTAACTCCATTCTTGTCCTCGTAGTGCTTGTCGGGAGTTGAGCAGAGCATAGCAAAGCTTCGCTGCTGTTTTGTATTCGGCCTTCCCTGAGATATTGGACTTTCAAATTAACTGGCTCTGAAGACTAGCGGTGTTTGTTTACTGTTTTGATATTCTTTTCAGCCGCCGTGTAGGCTTGGTTTTCCTTTGAGAGTTTTAGTTAACGGCCCTGTTTGGCCTAGCGTTTATTGTTTTATTTTTCCCTTTGACACTGTTCGCATTATAGTCTGTGAACTACCGACCTGCTTCAGTGTGTCTCACTCCGCACTTGGGGGCCATGTCCGAACCGTGGTGACAGCAAGTCTCGAGCAGAAAGATGGACCCAGCAGGGCAGGGTTGGGGGAACTCCTCTCTCCCGCAGAGTCACATCTGCCAGAAGTGCATACGGCTGGGCGATCTGGAAGGCTGTGTAAGGAATCTGGAGCAGCAGCTGGACGACCTTCGACTCATAAGGGAGAATGAGGCAGTCATAGATGAGAACTACAGGGAGGTAGTCACACCTAGGCTGTCGGAATCAGGTCGTTGGGTGACAGTCAGAGGGGGGAAAGCGAAGGTGAGCAGACAGGTAGTGCAGAGACCCCTGTAGCCATTCCCCTGAATAATAAGTTTACCGTCCTGGACACTATTGGCGGGGACGACCGATCAGGTGTGTGCCACGGTGGCAGGGCCTCCGGCACTGAGTCTGACCCTGTGGTGCAAAAGGGTGGGACAGAGAAGAGGAGAGCTGTCATCATTGGAGACTCTATAGTCAGGGGAGCAGACAGGAGATTTTGTGGACGTGAGAAGGACACCCGCATGGTTTTTTGCCTCCCGGGTGCCAGGGTCCGGGATGTCTCTGACCAGGTGCACGACATCCTGGTACGAGACAGAAAGCAGCCAGGAGTCGTGATACATGTTGGGACCAACGACATAGGCAGGAAGAGGGATGAGGTCCTGAAGTGCGAGTTTCGGAAACTAGGCAGAAGGCTGAAGAACAGGACCTCAAGGGTGGCGTTCTCAGGATTGCTGCCAGTGCTACGTGACAGTGATGGCAAGAACTGGAGGAGATGGCGGTCGAATGCGTGGCTGAAGAGTTGGTGCAGGGGACAGGGTTTTAGATTTTTGGATCATTGGGATCTCTTCTGAGGAAGGTGGGACCTGTACAGATTGGATGGGTTGCACCTGAACTCGAGGGGGAGCAATATCCTTGCAGGTAGGTTTGCTAGCATGGTTCGGGAGGGTTTAAACTAATTTGCAAGGGGGATGGGACCCAGAGTGATAGAGCAGTGAAAGAAGTGCATGGAGTAAAGCCAGATTTAACATATAGAGAGGCCTTGAGGAAAGAGAAGCAGAATAAAGGGTGTAAAGGTAGTAAGGTAGATAGACTAAAGTGTGTGTACCTCAATGCAAGAAGCATCAGGAGCAAAGGTGATGAACTGAGAGCTTGGATACACACACGGAATTATGATGTAGTGGCCATTACAGAGACTTGGCTGGCACCAGGGCAGGAATGGATTCTCAATATTCCTGGATTTCAGTGCTTTAAAGAGTACAATACAGCAACGGACAAAATGAATATGAAACAAGTAAGTATGTGGAATATCAAAAGGTAAAGAAAATAGGGAAAGGGAAAACGTTAAACAGGATTTAAGCCAAAGCTTAATAAATTCTACAAAATTGAGCACAATAGCAAAATATAACAAAGCCAATAAACACTGTCATTTTACCCACACTAACACATTCTTTTGACACAACATCTTGGTCCGAAACCCATCTGGAAAAGTCATCTTCTTGTGATTTCTGTCAAGGGTATTTGGACCTAGAAGAAGAGAGCATTAGGAAAGTCATGCAGACTAGCAAAACAGTTTTTGTCGCTTGACTGAAGCTCGGAGACAGTATTATTACATGAATATCTGAAATCACTTTGATTACTATATTCTAAAGCAGAGGTTTATGGAGCTCTGCCGTTGTCATGTAATGACAAAAAGGGAAATGTGGAAATATATTCAAAATTTTGAGATTTTTATATATTAGTCAGTTTTATACGTTAGTTTAGTGATCTGAGTGTCGCTAGTTCGAGCCTTGGGTGAGGGAGCGTGTTGTGTCCTTGAGCAAGGCACGTAACCATACATTGCTCTGCGACGACACCGGTGCCAAGCTGTATCGTCCCTAGTGCCCTTCCCTTGGACAACATCGGTGGCGTGGAGATGGGAGACTTGCTGCATGGGCAACTGCCAGTCTTCCATACAACCTTGCCCAGGCCTGCGCTCTGGAAACCTTCCAAGGTGCAAATCCACAGTCTCACGAGACTAACGGATGCCTACATAAAACGTGGCAAAATGGAAACTGTATAGTCCCAGAGCGCTTTGCTATGAGCGAAGACTGTACGTGAGAAGAGGCAGGTTATGTCTTGATCATTATCTATTATGTAACTGAGGGGAGATTCAAATACTGCATGGCCTTGAGTACTGATCCTGTTGAGAGGCCTACTCGCAGAACAGAAAATAGGCAAAGAATAGCCTGAAATCTTGCTTTAAAAAAGGAACTTCCTAAGTTGTAAAGCAGTAGCAGCCTGCTATTCATGGGAATTGGAGATATCAATCACAATCGCTCAGAAGAACAACAACAACAACAAAAAATGAGTGACCAGAAGCACATCACATCACAAACCAGTGTCCAATCCATAAACTGCGCCGATTAAACCTTTTCCAAGACCAGAATTCAGGCAGCATCCTGTGACAGCATCGAGGGAGAAAGGTACCATTCGAACGCAGAGATATTCCTGAGGGAGCAGCAAGCGAGATGGAAACAGAGACCGCCACATATAGACACCATCCGCCAGCATCAGCGAGCGAGAGGCTGGTAGACAGCGCAGAATACTCGCTCGCCTACCGCTCTCGCCTCTATTATTTCAGATTTTCTCGACGCTTTTATCAGCTAGATCAGAGAGAAATGGAGTTAATCAAGAGATTGCGCTCTCTCTCCAGAGTCCTTGGATTCCTGTCCGCAGATTTCACTCGAAGCCTCACAGGACACGCTCGGAGACTGCAAAGTGCGACATCGTCCATTGAGCCCAAAAACACGCCACCAAAATGTAGATCACAGGTCCCACAATAGCAAAACCAAACATGAAAGCCGAAGAGGTTATGAAAGAACTGAAAGTAGTTCTTTGCACCAGCTGGAGGATGACGCCCTTGGTTACATTGTTCACTGGCGTCATCTTCATTCCCCCGCACCACCCCCCCACCCACACAATCGACCAGCATATTGAAATCCCCCATGACTATTGTAACATTGCTCTTTTGAGATGCACTTTCTATCTCCGTAGTTATTTGTAGCCACATCGTTACTGCTATTTGGAAGTCTGTATATAATTCACATCAGGATCTTTTACACTTACATTTTATTAGTGATTATACCCCTTAGAATCCTATGCCTTCTCTTTCTCTTAATTTGATTTCTCTTTTTTTTAACCAACAGACCCACCCACTCCTTTGGCTTAATTGTCTGTCCTATCGATAAAATATGCATCGTTGGACGTTCAGTTGCCAGCTTATTTGGTATACTGCGTGCATTCGAATATATCACTCACAACACGCTGGAGGAACTCAGCAGGTCGGGCAGCATCCGTGGAAAAGAACAGTCAACATTTCGGGCCGGAACCCTTCATCAGGACTGAAGAAGGAGGGGGCAGGAGCCCTATAAGTAATGTGGGGGGAGGGTGGGAAGGGAAAGGCTGGTTGGTGCCAGGTGAAAAACCAGTAAGGGGAAAGATGATGGGATGGGGGAGGGGAAGCAGGGAGGTGATAGGCAGGAAAGGCGAAGAAGGAATAGGGGAAAGCACAATGAGTAGTAGAAGGAGGCAGAACTATGAGGGAGGTGATAGGCAACTGGTGGAGTGGGCAGAGTGAAACTAGGATGGGGGAAGGGAGGGGGAGGGAATTACCGGAAGCTGGAGAATTCAATATTCATACCAAGGGGCTGGAGACTACCCAGACGGTATATGAGGTATTACTCCTCCAACCTGAGTTTAGCCTCATCATGGCAGTAGACGAGGCATTTATGGACATATCCGAATGGGAATGTGAAGCAGAGTTGAAGTGGGTGGCAACCGGGAGATCCTGTCTGTTGTGGCAGATGGAGCAGAGGTGCTCGATGAACGGGTCCCCCAATCTGCGTCGTGTTTCACCAATGTAGAGGAGTCCGCACCGGGAGCACCGGATGCAATAGATGACCCCAACAGACTCACAAGTGAAGGACTGTTTGGGGCCCTGAATGGTGGCAGATATATCACATTCAGTCCTGCATTCATCGCACTGTTCAAATTTGTCCCCCTTTTATATTGCAACTTCTACTGTTCACTGCAATTTTGATCCATCATTAGCCTCTGCTTGCCAGCATATTCACTACATTCTGCATTTATTTGTAATCCAACTACCCCATCCTCAACTCTATCACTCTGACTTCCATCCTCCCGCCAAATTAGTTTAAACTCTCCCGACAGCTCGAGCAACCCTGCCTGCAAGGATACTGGTCTCCCTCGGATTCAGGTGAAACACATCCCTTTCGCAAAGATTGTACCTACTCCTGAAGAGATGCCAATGATCCATAACTCTGACCTCACGCCCTTGCACCAGTTCCTCAGCCATGCAGTCATCTGTCAAATCATTCTGTTCTTACCTCAATGGTAAGTCCAGAGGCAGCAGTCTAGCAATTACTACCCTGGAGGTCTTGCTTTTCAGCTTTTTACTTCGCTCGTTAAAATCTCTCATTAGGACTCCCTCACCTTTCCTACCTATGTCATTGATGCCAACGTGTACTAAGGGTTCTGGCTGACCACTCTGCCTTCATCCACCACCCCGCCCCCCACCACCTTTGGACACGATCTGTGACATCAACGACCCTGGCATCTGGAAGGCAACATGTCTTCCGGATGTCTCTATCGCATCCACAGAATCTCTTCTGTATTTCACTGACCATGGAATCTCCAATCACTACTGCAGTTCTCTTCACCTCTCTACTCTTCTGAGCCAGAGTTCCACACTCAGCACCAGAGACACAATCGCTGCGGCTCTCCCGGGCAGGTCGTCCTCTCAACAATATTCCAAAGTAATATACTTATTATTGAGCGGAATAGACACAGGAGTACTCTGCACTGGTTAAATATTTCCCTTGCTTCTCCTGGAAGTCATTAAGTTCAATGTTTCTCGCAACCTAGGATTTACTGCCTCCTTCTAGATCATATCTTTCACTCCCTCGGTTTGCCATAGGAGCCGAAGGTTATCAAGCTGCAGCTGCAGTTCCTTAACACGTTTGCTGAGGTGCTAAAGCTTGGTGCACTTGGTTCAGATGTGGTTATCTGGGAAACTAGACATCTCCCAGCATCACGCTGAACAAATCATGGCTGCTACAGTCATTCTTACTGCACTAAATGTGCCTTAACAAATGAGGAACGAAGGATAAAGAGGAAGAACAAGAAACTTATCAGATATTTACGTCGTCCAAGCCTGATGAAACAAAACCACTCCAACACTGGCCTATTCGCACAATGGCTGCTCCGCTTGCCCCTGCCTATTTTCATTTGACCTTTCGAATGAATCCCGTTCACTGATTGGGCACAATCTATCAATGAAAACTGCTGCGACGTGCTGCCTTTTTACACTTCAGCCTTGGACCTAAATAAAATCATTGCTTCTTCTTGTGGTTCCACTCAGATGTTTGTCAAGACTCCAGCAATCACTTCTCTTCCCTTTCTCAAAAACCTGGGCTATATATGTATATAATGGCCTGGAGACTTACATACCCTAATGCTCTTTAAGGGACCCATCGAGAACTCCTCATTAACATCGTATATTATTACTCTCTGCACTGATTGCCCTATCCTCTATATCCTTCTCCTTGGAAAATACCAATGCAAAGTATTCATTGAGGACTTCACCCGCATTCTCTGCATCCATGGAAATGTTACCACCTTTTATCCTTGAATGGTCTTACCCTCCCCCCAATTATCCTCTTATTCCTGATGTATGTATAGAATGCCCTGTAGTTCTCTTTAATCCTGCTTCCAAAAGACCTTGCATGGTCCCTCTTTGCTTTCCTAATGCTCTCTTTGAGTTATTTTCTCGTTTCATTATAAGGATTTTATTCTAATTTCCTAACTTTGCATGTTTTTCCTTCTCCTTATCAATCCAAATTCATCACCTCCCTCGAGATCTAAGGTTCTCTTTATCTTGCTGTCTTTGTCCATCCTTCAGACTAAAACATATCTGTCCTGTACTCTGTGTAGATCACCTTTAAACAAGCTTCATGTGGCAGATGAGGATTTGCTAGTGCCTGATGTGATGAGCGGCTTCAATGCCATGCATAAATTCGCCGACATTATCATTGTTGTTGACCGAAACATAAATGGTGATAAATCAGGCAACAAGAGCAAAAACTGACATTTGGTTGAGTGGTGTCACAATAACAAATGCTCGCTCACCATGAGTGAAACTAAAGAACTGATTATTGACTACAAGGAGAAGGAGGAAGAACGTGTGTATCGCCAATGGAGATGATAAGCAGCTTTAGTTTCCTGGGTGTTAACATAATGGATAACTTGTCCTATGCCCACCAAGTAGATTGAAACACTGGTCAGATTTACCAGTGTCTTTACATTCGTAGAAGATATGGAGGTTTGGCTTGTCACCAAACACTGTAAGGAAGCATCTATACATATATTGTTTAAGTATCCTGACTGGTTGTATCATGTTCTGGTATGGCCAGAATGCACAGGAACATAGAAAGCTGTAGACAGAATAATACACACAGATAATACAGGAATTCAGGAATGAACCAATGATCAGCGGGGCAGTAAGACAGCGGTAGCACTAGCTGCGGCGCTGCGCTGCCCTCTGCCTGCCTTTGACAAGGTTTAAGTTGTCCATGTAGACGGGTCACCCTGAAAAACAGAAACTTTCCAAATACCGTGGACGACTTAACACTATCAAATAGATGAGAGAGATCAAAATTACAATGTTGATGATGAGAGCAATAATTAGTGATCTCAGAATAAAAGATCCAGTGGGGACTAATGATAGAATTTACGATAACGAAGTGAAAATCTTCGGTATGACAGCTGTCTCAAACTCAAAAAAAGGTAATGGAATGTTGGAAAAATTGGCTAATGTGAACTCGAAAATGGATGAAACAGAAGGGTAAGTAGGGACAATAATTAAAGAAGACAGGTCTTTATTCTTAAGGAAGATATATTGCATTGCGAAGTAATAACGTAATGAGGAAAATTGTTCATCTCTGACTCTTCAAAAAAGGGCGGGGAAGAAATCATATAACATGCTGGCCATCATAGTTTTGGGCATAGAATAGAAGATATAGGATATTCTGCTATAAGCCACTGATTAGCCCACAGGATGATTATTATTTATAGAAAATAGAACATAGAACATAGAATAGTACAGCACAGTACGGACCCTTCGGCCCACAATGATGTGTCGACCCTTAAACCCTACCTCCACAACTTAAATTCCTCTGTCTACCTGTCTAGCAGTCTCCTAAATTTCACTAGTGTATCTGCCTCCACCACTGATTCAGGCAGTGTATTCCACGCACCAACCACTCTCTGAGTAAAAAACCTTACTCTAATATCCCCCTTGAACTTCCGACCCCTTGCCTTAAAGCCATGTCCTCTTGTTCTGAGCAGTGGTGCCCTGAGGAAGAGGCGCTGGCTATCCACTCTATCTATTACTCTTAATATCTTGTATACCTCTATCATGTCTCTGCTCATCCTCCTTCTCTCCAAAGAGTAAAGCCCGAGCTCCCTTAATCTCTGATCATAATCCACACTCTCTAAACCAGGCAACATCCTGGTAAATCTCCTCTGTACCCTCTCCAATGCTTCCACATCATTCCTATAGTGAGGCGACCAGAACTGGACATTGTACTCAAAGTGTGACCTAACCAGAGTTTTATAGAGCTGCATCATTACCCCGCGACTCTTAAACTCTATCCCTCAACTTATAATAGCTAACACCGCATAAGCTTTCTATCGACATGTACCTCCAGATTCCTCTGCTCCTCCACACTACCAAGTATCCTGCCATTTACTTTGTACTCTGCCTTAGAGTTTGTCCTTCCAAAGTGTACCACCTCACACTTCTCCGGGTTGAACTCCATCTGCCACTTCTCAGCCCACTTCTGCAATATCAATGTCTTTCTGCAATCTTCGGCAATCTTCGACAATCCTCTACACTATTCACAACACCACCAACGTTTGTGTCATCTGCAAACTTGCCAACCCACCCTTTTACTCCCACATCCAGGTCATTAATAAAAATTACGAAAATCAGAGGTCCCAGAGCCGATCCTTGTGGGACACCACTAGTCACAACCCTCCAATCCAAATGTACTCCCTCTACCACGACCCTCTGCCTTCTGCAGGCGAGCCAATTCTGAATCCACCTGTCCAAACCTCCCTGGATCCCATGCCTTCTGACTTTCTGAATAAGCCTACCATGTGGAACCTTGACAAATGCCTGACTAAAATCCATGTAGATCACATCCACTGCACTACCCTCATCTATATGCCTGGTCACTTCCTCAAAGAACTCTATCAGGCTTATTAGTCACGATATGACCTTCACAAAGCCACGCTGACTGTCCCTGATCAAACCATGATTCTCTAAATGCCCATAGATCCTATCTCCAAGAATCTTTTCCAACAGCTTTTCCACCACAGACGTAAGGGTCGCTGGTCTATAATTACCTGGACTATCCCTATTATCTTTTTTGAAGACGGGGCCAACATTTGCCTCCCACCAGTCCTCTGGTACCATTCCCGTGGACAAGTACGACATGAAAATCCTAGCCAGAGGCTCAGCAATCTCTTCCCTCGCCTCGTAGAGAAGCCTGGGGAATATTCCTTAAGGCTCCGGGGACTTATCCGTCCTAATGTATTTTAACAACTCCAATACCTCCTCTCTATTAACATCAACATGCTCTAGAACATCAACCTCACTCATATTGTCCTCACCGTCATCAAGTTTCCTCTCATTGTTGAATACCGAAGAGAAGTATTCATTGAGGACCTCGCTCACTTCTACAGCCTCCAGGCACATCTTCTCACCTTTATCTTTAATTGGTCTTACATTCACTCCTGTCATCATTTTGTTCTTCACATAATTGAAGAATGACTTCACATATCCCCTTCTTGCTCTCCTCATTCCCTTTTTAAGCTCGTTTCTTGCTACCCTATATTCCTCAATCTGATCCTTGCTTCCTAAACCTCGTATGCTGCCCTCTTCCACCTGACTACATTTTCCAGCTCACTAGTCACCCATGGTTCCTTCACTCCACCATTCTTTACCTTCCTCACCGAGACAAATTTATCCCTAACATCCTGCAAGAGATCCCTAAACATCGAGCACCTGTACAGAAGAGCCGAGAGGTAATGTTTCAGCTGTATAGGACCCTGGTCAGACCGCACTTGGAGTACTGTGCTCATTTCTGGTTGCCTCACTACAGGAAGGATGTGGAAATCATAGAAAGGGTGCAGAGGAGATTGACAAGGATGTTTCCTGTATTGGGGTTGCATGCCCTATGAGAATAGGTTGAGTGAACTCAGCTTTTTTTGCTTGGAGCGACGGAGGATGAGAGGTGACCTGATAGAGGTGTACAGGATGATGACAGACATTGATCGTGTGGATAGTCAGATCCTTTTTCACAGCGCTGAGAGGGCACAGTTTTAAGGTGCATGGAAGCAGGTACAGAGGAGATGTCAAGGGTTAGTTTTTTTTATGCAGAGAGTGGTGACTGCGTGGAATGGGCTGCCGGCGATGGTGGTGGAGGCGGATATGATAAGAGTTCTTTAAGAGCATGGGTAACTCTATGTAATTTCTAAGGTAAGGACATGTTTGGGACACTTTGTGATGTCCGATTTCCCCAAAGCACTGTACGCTGAAGGGGAATACGATAGAATGATGCGAAATTATGCCACCGTACAGAGCAGAAAACGTTTCACAGTATCTGAATCAGATAAAGTTATTGAACACCGATTTATGTATACGATTTCCACGGATTTTACTTTTCCTCAGGATAGGATAGAATAAAGTGTTGGTGCAACAACAAAGAAATACACCGGGTCAATCGCCGTTCTACATTGCAAGGCAATCAGATTCAGTGCATTATGAAATAAGATATTCCTTCCAGAGTCGCATCATCGAACAGATTTGGTCTGTCCGCCGCTAAACAGAGTATCTGCGACTGGCTACCTATTTCAGTTTCACTTTCCTTTCCCATTCTGACAATGGCCTCCTCTACTGGCATGATGAGACAAAGCACAGTTTGGAAGACTAACACCTTATCTAGGTATTACCGTCTATGTCGTCTCCATCCTTGTGATATGAACACTAGTATCTCCAATTTCGGGCAATTACTCCTAACCCATCTTTCTCTCTTTATCGGTTACTCATTCTACTTACCTTTTTACCCTCCTCAGAGGGTAAATATATGATGGTCCTCACTTGACCATCATATCCTCCTTCCTGCTCGCCCATTGTCCACTGTCCTCTCCAATCAGATTCTTTCTTCCGTACTTTACTATTCAAACTTATCACTCCCCAGCTTCGTACTTCATCCACCCTCCCCACGCATCCACCTCCGTTCTTATCTGGTCTCACCTAACAGCTACAGCTTGTGCCCCTCACACCCCCCCTTCCTTTTCAGTTCTAATGAAGGGTTTCAGCCCTAACGTTGACTGTTTTTTCCCCTCCATAGATGCTGCCTGAATTCTGAGTTCCTTCTGCACTTTGTGCACGGCCTAGGTTTTCCAGCATCTGCAGAATCTTTTGTGTTTGTGGTGACAAAATAGTTACCGCAGCGCCTGGGTAGACGTAAGGCAGGACACTTTTCTATTATAAAAGTCAAATGACATTTGGATAGTATAAACGACATGCACCACATCAAGTATGAAATATGTGAGATATTGTTTTTCCAAATTATATTGATCTATCGTGCCATAAAATAATAAAAACCGGAAGTTTTTTTTTACAGTATGGTGTGCTGTCTATAATCGGTGAACTACAGTTAGAGTAGGACTCGAAGAACAAAATGTGAACTTGAATTATATTTATAGTTTCTATCCAGAGTTGCGTTTGCTCTATGCATTTCAACTTGCACATTATGGTTAACGCCGTGCTTTGTCATACAACTTATAGCAGTGTTTGAATGTGTCAGTTTAAGTTAACTTTTACTGCTGGAGTCCTTTGATTGGAACGGCGTTTGTAATGCATAGAGATTTGTTGCCTACAATGTAAAGTAGTTTTATTGATGAATAACAATTAATATGGGGAATTCTGCTTTGACCAAATTGGTTGGGCCTAAATTTTTGGAAGCATTTATACTTTACAAATGGTGCATAATTTGTACAATTAAGCAGGATTTTTTTCATTGCTCTTTGATGGCATACAAAGAATTTTACAAAGCGGCGGCGGGCGTGAGAATGCAGAGGCTGGCTTTATTTAATGCTGATATCGATGGAGTACATTTAAGGGCCATGGCAGAAGTGAAATCCCAACTCTGTGGTACAAGATGAAAAGATAAGCCATAAGCCATGAAATGTTGTATCTCTCCTGCCGCCGTTAGTGGCGAAGGAATTGCTCGATGCCAGTCAGATGAAGAATTCCATCCAGTACGTTAGCTATATGAAATAATGTCTGACCGTTGTTGGTGAGCCTGCAGAAAGGTTGATGTGGAGAAAGTATAGAACTGTGAAGAACATGTGATCATTTGAGAACGTAACTGGAGTCCACTGAGTAAATTGAAAATATGGCTGTGTAAACACCGTCTATGACAATGGGCTCTTTATCCCACATTCAAGTCTCATGCTGACTTTCTCATCTATTTGCATCAACGTAATACTTGTCAACGGTTGGTGAGGTGCCACGTTAATAAGGCTCAGATGCACACAATTCCTTGTGTAAATTTCTTGCTGATTGCATTACATTTGCTCAGGCTTATCCCCACAAGTGGAAATATTATCCCTGTATCTACTCTATCCAAGCTCCTTTTCGTTAAAAGACAACCTCATATTTCTAACCTCAAGAGAACGGGAGTTCGATACTTTCTCTCTCTTCTCCTGCTTTCACAATAGTTCTTTTGGCATTATATATCCTTTTGCATCCGAACCAATCCAGCTATCACCAGTTTATAAGATGATGAGGAGAATCTTGTGCAATAACCTTACATTGTCCTTTTGGGAATAAACCACAATACCTAGTATGCAAGTTTATTTTCCAAACCAATTGCACAATATGTAGGAAATACTGCAGTTGTGCTCCAGGTATCTTTGTTCATGTAATCCCGCTATATGTAGACAGACATATCATCCGTCCTGACATGGCAGGCGGCCCCAACATGGCAGCGCACTTTGCGAAGACTTGTGGCACTGCCCCTGTTTCCTTCCACATGGAGAACATATTCTTACAAATTGAATTAATTGCCACGCCATGTAATATTAAATTATTAAAGTAAACATTCTCTGTTGCATGACATAAAATATAACGTATAATCAACGGCACCTGCTGTATTCCAGCCTACAAACACTGCTTAGAACTATTTAGACCAGATAGACCATGTACAGTGGCATGCAAAACTGTGGGCCCCCCGGTCAAAATTTCTGTTACTGTGAATAGAAGGTGAACTGATCTCCAAAAGTCATAACGTTAAAGATGAAACATACTTTTCAACATTCTAAGCAAGATTAGTGTATCATTTTGTTTTGTACAATTTTAGAGTGGGAAAAAAAAGGAGAGGAGCACCAGGCAAAAGTTTGCACACCCCAAGAGATTTGAGCTCTCTGTTAAGTTCTAGCAAGGTCTCAGACCTTAATTAGCTTGTTAGGGCTATGGCTTGTCACAGTCATCGTTAGGAAAGGCCAGGTAATGCAAATTTCAAAGGTTTATAAATACCCTGACTCCTCAAACCTTGTACCAAAAATCAGCAACCATGGGCTCCCCTAAGCAGTTGCCTAGCACTCTGAAAATTAAAACAAATGATGCCCACAAAGCAGGAGAGGGCTATAAGAAGATAGCAAAGCGTTTTCAGGTAGCCATTTCCTCAGTTCGTAATGTAATTAAGAAATAGCAGTTCACAGGAACGGTGGAGGTCAAGTTAAGGTCTGGAAGACCAAGAAAACTTTCCGAGAAAACTGCTCCTAAGATTGCCAGAAAGGCAAATCAAAACCCCTGTTTGACTGCAAAAGACCTTCAGAAAGATTTAGCAGACTCTGGAGTGGTGGAGCACTGTTCTACTGTGCAGTGACACCTGCACAAATATGAACTTCATGGAAGAGTCATCAGAAGAAAACCTTTCCTGCGCCCTCACCACACAATTCAGCGACAGAAGTTTGCAAAGGAACATTTAAACAAGCCTGATGTATTTTGGAAACAAGTTCTGTGGACTGATGAACTTAAAATAGAACTTCTTGGCGGCAATGAGTAACAGTATGTTTGGAGAAAAAGGGGTGCAGAATTTCATGAAAATTACACCTCTCCAACAGTTAAGCACGGGGGTGGACCGATCATGCTTTGGGTTTGTGCTGCAGCCAGTGGCACGGGGAACGTTTCACTGGAAGAGGGACGAATGAATTCAATTAAATACCAGCAACTTCTGGAAGCAAGCATTACGCCGTCTGTAAAAAAGCTGAAGATGAAAAGAGGATGGCTTCTACAACAGAATAATGATCCTAAATACACCTCAAAATCCACAATGGACTACCTCAAGAGGTGCAAGCTGAAGATTTTGCCATGGCCCTCACAGCCCCCTGACCTAAACATCATCGAAAATCTCTGGATAGACCTCAAAAGAGCAGTGCATGCAAGACGGCCCAAGAATCTCAGAACTAGAAGCCTTTTGCAAAGAAAAATGGGCGAAAATCCCCCAAACAAGAATTGAAAGACTCTTAGCTGGCTACAGAAAGCGTTTCCAAGCTGTGATACTTGCCAAAGGGGGTGTTACTAAGTACTGACCATGCAGGGTGCCCAAACTTTTCTTTTTTCGTTATTTTGAAACTGTAAAAGATGTAAATACAAAAGTAAGCTTGCTCAAGAAATTTAAAAAAATGTGTCATCTTTACCTTTATGCCTTTTGGAAATCAGTTCATCTTTTACTCGCTTAGCTATTCACAGTAACAGAAATTTTGACCGGATGTGCCCAAACGGTTCCATGCCACTGTATTTGCATTACTTCGAAGATGCGTGACTGGGAAGACTGAACAGGATTTCCAGAAACGTTATACGCCAATGGATTGTGATAAGAAAATGCAGAACTGGATTCGAGTATAAGATAAAAGTCGTTTGCATCTTATGGGTTGTTCTTCGCAACCGGGTGTTCAGATGAAATGGGCAGCATCAGATAATGACTATCAAATCTAGTTACCGTCATGTAGAAGCTCCAGAAAAGCATGAAATATTTCACGTCTGGTCAATGCAAACCCTGTTAGTGACATTTTAGAGCAAGAAATCAAAGGTTGATATATGAGAGATGTCAAGTGATGTTTCCCAGGGATCAATGGTAAAGTATTGCTTTCCCAGAGATGACTTTAGAACTTGAATGTTGACGGAAACACTTCAAAGATGCTGCCTGATTTCTGAGTTCGTTCAGCATTCTGTGCGCGGCCTAGGATTTCCAGCATCTGCAGAATCTTTTGTGTTTGTGGCGACAAAATAGTTGCAGTAGCCCCTGGGCATTCGTAATGAGGAAGAGGCTTCTATAATAAAAGTCAAGTGACATTTGCACAGTATAAACGACATGCACCACATCAAGTATGAAATCTGTGAGATATTGTTTTTCCAAATTATAATCAGCTGTCGTGCCATAAAATAATAAAAAATCATAAGTTCATAGTAGTCATAGTCATAGACATAGTCATACTTTATTGATCCCGAGGGAAATTGGTTTTCGTTACAGTTGCACCAACCAAGGATAGAGTATAAATAAAGCAATATAAAACCATTAATAATTAAATACTAATATGTAAATGCCAGGAAATTAGTCCAGGACCAGCCTTTTGGCTCAGGGTGTCTGACCCTCCAAGGGAGGAGTTGTAAAGTTTGATGGCCACAGGCAGGAATGACTTCCTATGATGCTCAGTATTGCATCTCGGTGGAATCAGTCTCTGGCTGAATGTACTCCTGTGCCCAACCAGTCCATTATGTAGTGGATGGGAGATATTGTCCAAGATGGCATGCAACTTGGACAGCATCTTCTTTTCAGACACCACCGCCAGAGAGTACAGTTCCAACCCCACAACATCACTGGCCTTACGAACGAGTTTGTTGGTTCTGTTGGTGTCTGCTACCCTCAGCCTGCTGCCCCAGCACACAACAGCAAACATGATAGCACTGGTCACCACAGATTCGTAGAACATCCTCAGCATCGTCCGACAGATGTTAAAGGACCTCAGTCTCCTCAGGAAAAAGAGACGGCTCTGACCCTTCTTGTAGACAGCCTCAGTGTTCTTTGACCAGTCCAGTTTATTGTCAATTCGTATCCCCAGGTATTTGTGATCATCCACCATGTCCGCACTGACCCCCTGGATAGAAACAAGGGTCACCGGTACCTTAGCTCTCCTCAGGTCTACCACCAGCTCCTTAGTCTTATTCACATTAAGCTGCAGATCATTCTGCTCACACTATGTGACAAAGTGTCCTACTGTAGCCCTGTACTCAGCGTCATCTCCCTTGCTGATGCATCCAACTATGGCAGAGTCATCAGAAAACTTCTGAAGATGACAAGACTCTGTGCAGTAGTTGAAGTCCGAGGTGTAAATGGTGAAGAGAAAGGGAGACAAGACAGTCCCCTGAGAAGCCCCAGTGCTGCTGATCACTCTGTCGGACACACAGTGTTGCAAGCACACGTACTGTGGTCTGCCAGTCAGGTAATCAAGAATCCATGACACCAGGGAAGCATCCACCTGCATCGCTGTCAGCTTCTCTCCCAGCAGAGCAGGGCGGATGGTGTTGAATGCACTGGAGAAGTCAAAAAACATGACCCTCACAGTGCTCGCTGGCTAGTCCAGTTGGGCGTAGACACAGTTGTGTACGTTATGGAGTGCTGTCAATAATCGGTGAACTACGATTCGAGCAGGACTTGAAGAACAAAAAGTGAACTTGAATTATATTTATAGTTTCTATCCAGTGTTTCGTTTGCTCTATGCATTTCAGCTTGCACATTGCAGTTAACGCCGTGCTTTGTCATACAACTTATAGCAGTGTTTGAATGTGTCAGTTTAAGTTAACTTTTACTGCTGGAAACTTCCGATTGGAACGGAGTTTGTAATGCATAGAGATTTGTGGTTTACAATGTAAAGTAGTTTTATTGACGCAAAACAATTAATATGGTGAATTCTGCTTTGTCCAAATTGGTTGGGCCAAAATTTTTGGCAGCATTTATAACTGACGAATGGAGCATAGTCATAGTCATAGTCATAGTCATACTTTATTGATCCCGAGGGAAATTGGTTATAGTTTGTACAATTTAAGCAGGATGCTTTGTTTTTTCATTTCTCTTTGACGGCACATAAAGAATTTTACAAAGGGGCGGGCGTGGAAATGCAGAGGCTAGCTTTATTTAATGCTGATATCGATGGAATACATTTAAGGACAATGGCGGAACTGAAATCCAAACTTCGTGGTACAAGATGAAAATATGAGCCATGAAATGTTGTATCTGTCCTCCTGCCATTAGTGGCGATAGAATTGCACGACGCCAACCAGATGAAGAATTCCATCGAGTACGTTTACTGTATGAAAACGTATAGTTAAATAATGTCTGACCGTTGTTGGTGAGCTAACAGAAAGGTTGATGTGGAGAAAGTATTGAACTGTAAATAAGACGTGATCAGTTGCGAACGTAAATGGAGTCCATAGAATAAATTGAAAATATGGCAGAGTAAACGCTGTCTGAGACAATGGACGTTTTTATCCTACCTTCAAGTCTGATGCTGACTTTCTCATCTATTTGCATCAACGTAATACTTGTCCCTTAAACTGTTGACGAGGTGCCACGTTAATAAGGCTCAGATGCACACCACTCCTTGTGTTATTTTCTTGATGATTGCTTTATATAGGTGTCCTTTGCTCAGGTTTATCCCCACAAGTAGAGAGATTATCTATCTATCTACTCTAACCAAGCCCCTTTTCGTTAGAAGACGATCTCCTATTTCTAACCTCAAGAGAAAGGGAGTTAGATATTTTCTATCTCTTCTTCCGTTTTCACAATATTTCTTTTGACATTTGCACCCTACCCAAACCATGACGATCAGAATCTTGTGCAATAACCTTACATTGTCCTTTTGGGAATAAATCACAATACAGGTTTATTTTCCGAAACAATTGCACGACATATAGCAAATACTGCAGTTATGCTCCAGATATCTTTGCTAACGTACACCCGGCACTTCTAGACGAAATACATCCGTTCTGACCTGGCGGGCGGCCCCAACATGGCAGCACACTTTGCGAAGACTTGTGGCACCGTTGGTTGCCCCTGTATCCTTCTGCATGGATAACACATTTTGTTCAATTTGAATTAATTGCCATGCCTTGAAATATTAAATTATTGAAGCAAACATTCTCTGTAACATTACATAAAATATAACGTATAATCAACTGCACCTGCTATATGCCAGTCTAGAAACACTGCTTAGGACTATTTAGACCAGATAGGCCATGGATTTGCACTCCTTCGCAGATATGTGAATAGGAAGCCTAGAAAAGATTTTCGGAAAAGTTATACACCAATGGATTGTGATAAGAAAATGCAGAATTGGATTCGAGTCTGAGATAAACGCCAGTTGCATCATATGGGTTGTTCTTCACTACCATGTGTTCAGATGAAATAGGCAGCATCAGATAATGGCTATCAAATCTAGTTACCTTCATGGAGAAGCTCCAGAAAAGCATGAAATATTTCAGGTCTGGTCAACACGATCCCTGTCAGTGACATTTTAGAACAACAAAGCAAAGGTTGCCTTGATATATGAGAAATGTCAAGCCATGTTTCCCAGGGATCAATGGTAAAGTATTGCTTTCCCAGAGATGACTTTAGAACTTGAATGTAGACGGAAACGCTTCAGACTTTGCCGGTGTGGCAGAAGTTGAAAGTGTGCTGAAGAGCGAAGAGAAGTGAGACTTCAATTGAATATTCATGTGATGTTGTGGAGTGAATATATGTGTGTCTCTCTCTCTCTCTCTCTCTCTCTCTCTCTCTCTATATATATATATATATAGATAGATAGATAGATAGATAGATATAGATAGATAGATAGACAGATAGATAGATAGACAGACAGAAATTTGTGAATATCCTTTTAAATGAGCATGTTATTCAGTTTGATCCATTTCTCTGCATGAAAAACGAAACTCAAACTAATTGCTATGCTATGTTTCTTCAATGAATGTAAATAACAAAGATATTCTCAGATGGTTGGAATTATTTAATGGTAAATTAAGATATTTTCTAGTTGTACCTCTCAGGAATTGGGGTAGGAGGGAGGACTCGTCCATTATGATTGGATATAAAGGATCGTGTGAATGTCAATTAGATTGAATGTATGTGCGATTCCGAACAGACTCGCTCGCACAGATGCATGCCCCGCCGAGAGGTCCAGTGTACGCTCTTTATTACACTGCCCTTGCAGTATGCGCTATTCCAGGTGAAACTTTTCAGCAGGATATTATTCCTTACTGTAGCCTGTTTCTTCCAGAGTCCGTTGTTTGGTGGCTGGGTTGATGGATAATGCGAATTGTTATTTGTACCTCAGTATTAATTGACCTGATTTAATTTCCCGAAGTGAACGCGGAGATACGACGCAGGGGAATGGAAAGTGGCCCGTTCATAGACCTCACAATAATCATTTAAAATATACCTGCGATTTTGCCTGCGCAAGTTTCCAGCAGGTTCTGTCTAAACTCATTCGTCAACATCTAGACGGGAAGTAAAAGAACATTTTGGCAACCAAAGCAGTTTCTACTTTAAGCTATGTTGAAGTGCCTATAATTTTATTTATTGTTCTGAAAGTATGTTGATAATTCGAGTCGTAGGCTCCTTTTCTTCCTACTTGTGATTACAGATTGGGGGAAACGAAAAGTAATGAGTCAATGTACTATTTCAAAATATAAAGTCGCGCTGTGAATTAGGTCGTACTATGTGCCATGGGCATTGGATGTGAGTGGGAAAATGAAATGGAAATTGTATTTTATTTACGTAAAGTCCATAAGAGGTGCAAAAATATTCAATCTGGCACCAGCATGTAGAATGCGCCGGGGTGGGAAATGAGCCAAGGTGGAAATTGTGAATACGGTCCTCTTACGATCTCAGAACTGCACATCTCATGTGAGACCCACTTATTAATTAATAGGCCGATTTTTTCTTAGCGATGTTAATCAGTATGAAATCAAATATTATTATCTTAACTTCCTGCATTTAACTTAAATTAACAGTAAGATTTTTGCCTTAGGTTTCCACGGTTTTGCATGAACACAGCGGGTTCTTCCCAAACCCTGTTTTCATACAATGACAGAACACAGATATAGGTCCCGTTTGGCAAGCGAAGAATATGTTTATCATCTATCACTTGTTTTACTAATCCTATTTTTATTATCCCCATGTCCAAATGAATTTTCATCAGATTTTGTTACTTGGTGACAGAATAGAGGCAATTTAAAATACCCCATTAACCCACTAACCTGCACGCCTTTGAAAATTGGAGCACCGGGAAGAAACCAACATGGTCACGGGGAGAATCTGCGACGCACTTAAAAATATTTTCTTGAAGAATGTCTGGCGCTGTGACGCTATGTTTCTGAACGTCTCTTAGCATCATTTTTAAAGGTTATAGCAAAATGTTGCTTTACCACAATAACAGCTGCGGAAGTAACCGAAATGATTGTTTTCATCCATTTGGTTTGGAATTCACCAGAACGGCAATGGGTTCTAACCAATATGGATAGCCCGGGTTTTATTAATACGTCAATTTATCGATGATGGCGCCAATATAACCAAAATAAGAACGAAAATTTCGGTTTATATTAATAAATTTACGTTATAATAATGGGCTGTTATATTCTATATCGAATGGAAGTTCATTGATGAATTGTGAGTTGCAATTAACTTGTAAAGCATATGTTTTCCGACTGATTTTATTCCATTAATCAATTACTCTCTATCCTCGCTCTCCACAATCCATCCGACCATTCCGCCCCTGCACCCCGCTCTTTCTCAGTTCCTCAAGTGGCAGCAGGGATAAAGGGTGCTGACTATACGGGTAATTGAACACAGAAAACTGACCATGTTGATGTATTTAACATCTTTGTGCATACCTTTATAAATTTAAACGCTGCTTTTTCGATGGCCAAAATCTACACTGCTGATATTTGTACTTAGCGCAATACCATTGAGGTGCTTATTCGACATAATACTATTCTGTCTTTCCTTTTTTTTTGTAGTTAACTTAATGGCGATTGTGATCCTTTGCAAAGGAAGATGTGGTCTCTCCCGGTGTATAACGAAGTACCTGGTGTCAATGGCGGCGATGGATCTCCTAGTTATTATCACGGCTGTTTTATTAAATAGGATTCCTGGTATTTATTTCCCAGGTAGCTTTCTGTCCATTACACCCGTATGTAGTCTCACCATTGCTTTAATTTATTCAACCAGGGACAGCTCCGTTTGGTTGACAGTCGCTTTCACTTTTGATCGATTTGTGGCCATTTGTTGCCAAAAGCTGAAAACAAAATACTGCACCGAGAAGACGGCGGTTGCGGTTATTGGAACGATTAGTGTTTTCGGAAGTTTGAAAGGCGTACCCTGGTATTTTATACACGAACCTATGTTTGTGATCAATGATGTTCCCTGGTTTTGCAGTGTGAAGGAAATCCGTTATACTTCTGCCTTGTGGAGAGCATTCGACTGGTTCGACCGTATTTTGACCCCGTTCGCTCCGTTCTTCCTGATACTCCTGTTCAATGCTCTGACCGTCAGGTACATCCTAGTAGCTAGTAAAGCTCGCAGGAGGCTTCGTGTGCATGGCAATGGAGAGAAACAAGGTGACCCAGAGATCGACAACCGGAGGAAATCCATCGTTTTACTGTTTACTATCTCGGGTAGTTTCATTCTCTTGTGGATGACATATGTTGTACAATTTTGTTATGAGCGATTTACGAATAGTTATCAAATTGTCGGCTACAACGATCCCAAATTTATTCTACAAGAAAGTGCTAATATGTTTCAGTTATTGAATTCTTGTACTAATACGTTTATATACGCCGTAACTCAGAGTAGTTTCAGAAAGCAGTTAAAGAACGCTGTGATATATCCACTTAATATAATATGTAAAATCATGAAATAATTAAAGTCTAAATCTGAGTTGATACCCTTTTAATCAGAAGTTTCTGTGCACATTCCGAGGTCAAAACGTTATTGCTGTACTTATTATTCACCTGCATTTCAAATACTGTGTATTTGAGTTTTCTCGGCTGGGGCAAGTAAAGCTGAACTGTCTTAATCCACGCAGAAAATACTGGAAGCACTCAACGTGTACGCCAGCATCTGAGGAAAGATGATCAAGATTTCAGTTCCGAGACTCTTCGGCGCAACCGAAGGGAAACAAAAGCAATTTACCGTTCAACAACAGAGTACGTTGCAGAGGACAGTAGAACAGAGGGAATACTTCGAATCGGATAAATCCGGCCGAAAGTCAGAAAGAAGTATATTGTGTTTCCAGATATGTAGATAGGGTGGGGGGGGAGTAATTGAATTAAATTAATGGCAGGCAATAATAGCAAATTCAGATAAATTTTACAAGAGTGTGTGAATTGGGAGAATTCGAAATTAAATCTGGAAGGCTGCAATGATCCCAGGCTGAAGATGGAGTTGTCCCCTCTCGTCTTGCGTTGTGTTTTGAGTTAACAATGCAGGGTGCCGCAGAGACAAATTCCTAGACGGCATTGGGAAATTTCCAGCACAAGTGTACTCACACAGTTCGGCGTGATCGTGTACATCTATTCCTGTCTTCTGTTCCCTCTTCGCTACCCACCCTTCTCTTGATCGCCATTTCCCCCTGTCAGTCTCCATATTTGCACAATCTCTTACTCCCCTATTCCCCCTCTCCATTCTCACGTTATCACTTTGCGTTTACCAGAGTGTATAAAATATCATCCCTTGCTTGGCATCCTTCAAAATGGCAATGTCCCTAACATGTGCAATCTCTTCCCCCCCCCCGCCCCCCCGGCCCCTCGCGCTCAGCCTCCCCCCCCCCCGTCTCTCCCTCTGTGTGTTTGTGTGTGTATATATATATATGTGTGTGTGTATGTGTATGTGTGTGTGTGTGTGTGTGTGTGTGTGTGTGTATGTTTTATTGCTTTACAACATTGAATCACAGTGGATTTAATTTGACTTTTTTTGACACTGATCAACAAAACAGTCTCTTTGGCGTCAAAGTGAAAGCAGATTTTATTGATTTCATCTCTACTGCAATCTCCTGCCTTCTCCCAGCATTCCGTTGTGCCCTGGCTAATCAAGAATCTATCTACCTCAGCCTGCACTGCGGCCGGTGGCAAACAATTCTGCAGATTCACCATCCTCTTTCTAAGGGGATTCCTCCTCATCTCCGTACTAAATAGGCGACCTTCAAGGCTGTGCCCTCTTTTGTTAATCTCCCCACCATAGGAAAAATTCTCCCCACATCCACCTTATCGAGACATTTCAACATTCGTTAGGTGTCAAAGAGATACCCCCCACCCCCATTCTTCTGAATTGTAATGAGTAGAGATTTAGAGCTATCAAACGCTCCTCATATGACAAGCTTTTCAATCCCGGAATCATTTTCGTGAATTTGCTTTGAATCCTTTCCAATGTAACCACGCCGCTTCTTAGATAAGGGGCCCAAAACTGCTCCCAATACTCCAAGTGAGACCACATTCATGCCTTATAAAGCCACGAACATTATATCCTTGATTTTATATTCTAGACTTCTTGAAATGAATGTTAATATAACATTTAATTCCTCACCACCGAATGAACCTCCAAATTATCCTTTAAAGAATCCTACACGTGGACCTTCCCCGCTCTCCTCAGATTTTTGAAGTTTCTCTCCATTTGGAAAGTAGTCTACACTTTAATTCCTTCTACCAGAGTGAATGGCCACTCATTTCCCGATGCTGCATTCCATCTATCATTTCATTGTCCATTCTCATCATCTGCTTAAGTTCTCCTGCAGCCTCTCTGCTTCTTCAAATCTACCTTCTCCTCCACCTATCATTTACTGTCCAAAACCTTGGTCACAAAACCATCAATTCTGTTGTCCAAATCATTTTCAAAAAATATAAAAAGAAGTGGTCCCAATGAAGACACCTGTGGAGCACAAGTAGTCAGTAGGAGCAACCAGAAAAGGCTACCTTTATTTCCTCTCATTTCCTCCTGTCGACGAGCGAGTATTCAATCCATGCCGGAATCTTCCCTATAACAACATGGGCTTTTAACTTGACAAGCAGCCTCATGTGTGATATGTTGCCAAAGGCCTTCTGCCTCTCTCTTTTTCTAAAGACTGGAGAGACACTCACAGTTTTCCAGTAATCTGGAACCATGTGTGAATCCATTGATACTTGAAAGATTATTACTAATGCTTCCACAATCTCTTCCGCTACCTCTTTCAGAACCCTGGGGTTAGACCATCCTGTCCAGGTGACTTATCTACCTTCAGACCTTCCAATTACCCAAGCACCTTCTTCCTAGTAATGGCAACTTCACACATTTCTGACCCCTGACACTCCTGAACTTCCAGCATGCTGCTGCTGTCTTCCACAGTGGAGGCTGATGCAAAATACTCCTTCAGTTAGGCATCAACCTCCTTGTCCCCCATTGCTACTTTTCCAGCATCATTTTCCAGTCGATTGATATCTACTATTGCCTCCCCTTTACATTTAGAAATGTAAAAAAAGCAACAGCACAACACAGGCCCTTCGGCCCACAAAACTGTGCCAAACATGTCCTTACCTTAGAAATTACCTAGGGTTACCCCTAGCCCTCTAGTTTTAACTACATATAGTACATGCACTTTGTGTCAACTTGTACATCTACATTTATTATTTTTATTATTAGTATTATCTGTTAATATTATTGTTATTATTGTTTTATGTGCTGTTTAACAAACTTTCGGTATCCTTTTTAATGTTATTGGCTATCTTATCTTCGTATTCCAACTTTTCCATCTTTATGACATCTTTAGTGGCCTACTGTTGGTTTTCAAAACTTACCTCTAACTTACCACTAATTTTTCCTCTATTATATGCCAATCTTTATCTTTTCTATTGGCTTTGACTTCTGTTGGCATTCACAGTTACATCATCCTTCTTTTAGAATACTTCTTTGTTGGGATGAATCTATTTTATGCTTTTCGTATTGATCCCAGAAATTCCAGACATTGCTGCTCTGCTGTCAACCCTTGCTAGTTTTTCTTTCCAGTAAATTCTTGTCAGCTCCTCTCTCATGCCCCTGTAATTCCTTTTACTCATGTCTAGTACTGATACCTCTGACTCTAGCTTCTCCTGAAATTGCAGAGGGAATTCTATCATATTATGATCACTGCCTACTAAAGCTTCCTTTAGCTTCAGCTCTCCATTCAATTCCAGTTCATTGCGCAACACCCAATCCAGAATAGCTGGTCCCCGTGTGGGCTTAACCACGGGTTGCTCTAAAAAGACATCCTGTAGGCATTCTATAAATCCCCTCTCCTGGGATCCAGTACCAACTTGATTAAAGGATTCAAAGTATATTTACTATCAAAGTATTATGTGGTGTACAACCCTGAGATTCGTCTTCCCACAGACAGTCACGAGAAAAGAAATAACATAGAACTGGTTGAAAGAAAAACACCAATAATCAAAGTGCAAATCTATCATACAAACGGCAAAAAAACAAGTGAAAAATACATTAAATAAAACAACAACCCACAAAAGTAATCGGAGGAGCACAAGCACATTCAACTCAGTTCAGCCCAGCCTAACCTAGTGCAAGCCACAGGCCACAGGCCACAGGCTGCCTCAATCACAATCGCACAGAAGACAACAACAAAAATGAGTGATCAGAAAGCAGAAACATATCATATCACGAACCAGTGTCCAATCCACAAATCACACCGATTAAACCTTGCCCAAGACCAGGACGCAGGCAGCATCCTCTGGCAGCCTCGAGGGAGAAAGATACCATTCGAACACAGGGATCTTTCTGCAGGAGAAGCAAATGAGAGGGAAGCAGAGACCGTCACATCTAGACACCATCCTCCACCAGCAGCGAGCGAGAGGTTGGTAGACAGCACAGAATACTCACTTGTCTACCACTCTCGCCTATATTGTTTCAGTTTTCTCGACATTTTAATCAGCTGGATCAGAGAGAAATCAAGGGCTTGCTCTCTCTCTCCAGGTTTCTTGGCTTCCCTTCTGCACACTTCACTCGAAACCTCACCGAAAGCTCACAATGTGCCACATTGCCCATTCAGCCCAAAGACACGCCAGCAAAACGTAGATCACGGGTTCCACAGTAGCAGAGCCAATCATGAAAGCCAAAGAAGTTATGAAAGAACTGGAAGTAGTTGTTTTTCCCTTCTGGAGGACATTGCCCTCGGTTACATTGTTCACTGGCGTCATCTTCATTTTCCCCCACTATCAATCAGCATATTGAAATCCCCCATTACTATTGTAACATTGCACTTTTGAGATGCATTTTCTATCTCCGTAGTAATTTGTAGACTACATATTTACTGCTGTTTGGAAGTCTGTGCATAATTCCCATCAGGATCTTTTTACCCTTGCAATTTTTTAGCTTTACCTACAATTATACACCTTCTGATCCTATGCTATTAATTTGATTTCTTTCTTTTACCAACAGACCCACCTCGCCCCTTCGGTTTTCGGTGCAATGTGTATCCGTGAACTTTAAGCTACCAGGTACAGTCTTCTACCAGCCACGATTCAGTGCTGCCACAACGACATACAAGCCAATCTGTAACCCGGCTACAAGTTTGCGTAGCTTATTTGGTATACTGCATGAATTCAAATATATCACATTCATCCTTGTTTTCATCGCCCTTTTCGGATTTGTCCCTCTTTTATATTGCAACTTATCTTGTTCACTGTAATTTGCTCTATCATTAGCCTCACCTTGCTAGCATATTCACTACACACTGCTTCTGTTTGTAAACAAGCTTTTCAACATAATTGTATAAGGGCTAAGAGAGTTGTAAAAGAGCGCCTAAAGGCTTTGTGTGTCAATGCAAGGAGCATTTGTAACAAGGTGGATGAATTGAAAGTGCAGGTTGTTATTAATGATTATGATATAGTTGGGATCACAGAGACATGGCTCCAGGGTGACCAAGGATGGGAGCTCAACATTCAGGGATATTCAATGTTCAGGAGGGATAGACATGAAAGAAAAGGAGGTGGGGTGGCGTTGCTGGTTAAAGAGGAGATTAGCGCAATAGAAAGGAAGGACATAAGCTGGGAAGATGTGGAATCGATATGGGTAGAGCTGCATAACACTAAAGGGCAGAAAACGCTGGTGGGAGTTGTGTACAGGCCACCTAACAGTGGTAGTGAGGTCAGGGATGGTATTAAACAGAAAATTAGAAATGTGTGCAATAAAGGAACAGCAGTTATAATGGGTGACTTCAATCTACATGTAGATTGGGTGAACCAAATTGGTAAGGGTGCTGAGGAAGAGGATTTCTTGGAATGTATGCGGGATGGTTTTTTGAACCAACATGTCGAGGAATCAACTAGAGAGCAGGCTATTCTAGACTGGGTTTTGAGCAATGGGGAAGGGTTAATTAGCAATCTTGTCGTGAGAGGCCACTTGGGTAAGAGTGACCATAATATGGTGGAATTCTTCATTAAGATGGACAGTGACATAGTTAATTCAGAAACAAAGGTTCTGAACTTAAAGAGGGGTAACTTTGAAGGTATGAGACGTGAATTAGCTAAGATAGACTGGCAAATGACACTTAAAGGATTGATGGTAGATATGCAATGGCAAGCATTTAAAGATTGCATGGATGAACTACAACAATTGTTCATCCCAGTTTGGCAAAAGAATAAATCAAGGAAGGTCGTGCACCCGTGGCTGACAAGAGAAATTAGGGATAGTATCAATTCGAAAGAAGAAACATACAAATTAGCCAGAAAAAGTGGCTCACCTGAGGACTGGGAGAAATTCAGAGTTCAGCAGAGGAGGACAAAGGGCTTAATTAGGAAGGGGAAAAAAGATTATGAGACAAAACTGGCAGGGAACATAAAAACTGACTGTAAAAGCTTTTATAGATATGTAAAAAGGAAAAGACTGGTAAAGACAAATGTAGGTCCCCTACAGACAGAAACAGGTGAATTGATTATGGGGAGCAAGGACACGGCAGACCAATTGAATAATTACTTTGGTTCTGTCTTCACTAAGGAGGACATAAATAATCTTCCAGAAATAGTAGGGGACAGAGGGTCCAGTGAAATGGAGGAACTGAGCGAAATATATGTTAGTAGGGAAGTGGTGTTAGGTAAATTGAAGGGATTGAAGGCAGATAAATCCCCAGGGCCAGATGGTCTGCATCCTAGAGTGCTTAAGGAAGTAGCCCAAGAAATAGTGGATGCATTAGTGATAATTTTTCAAAACTCGTTAGATTCTGGACTAGTTCCTGAGGATTGGAGGGTGGCTAATGCAACCCCACTTTTTAAAAAAGGATGGAGAGAGAAACTGGGGAATTATAGACCGGTTAGCCTAACGTCGGTGGTGGGGAAACTGCTAGAGTCAGTTACCAAAGATGTGATAACAGCACATTTGGAAAGCGGTGAAATCATCGGACAAAATCAGCATGGATTTGTGAAAGGAAAATCATGTCTGACGAATCTCATAGAATTTTTTGAGGATGTAACTAGTAGAGTGGATAGGAGAGAACCAGTGGATGTGGTTTATTTGGATTTTCAAAAGACCTTTGACAAGGTCCCACACAGGAGATTAGTGTGGAAACTTAAAGGACACGGTATTGGGGGTAATGTATTGATGTGGATAGAGAATTGGTTAGCAGACAGGAAGCAAAGAGTGGGAATAAACGGGACCTTTTCAGAATGGCAGGCAGTGACTAGTGGGGTACCGCAAGGTTCAGTGCTGAGACCCCAGTTGTTTACAATATATATTAATGACTTGGATGAGGGAATTAAATGCAGCATCTCCAAGTTTGCGGATGACACGAAGCTGGGCGGCAGTGTTAGCTGTGAGGAGGATGCTAAGAGGATGCAGGGTGACTTGGATAGGTTGGGTGAGTGGGCAAATTCATGGCAGATGCAATTTAATGTGGATAAATGTGAAGTTATCCACTTTGGTGGCAAAAATAGGAATACAGATTATTATCTGAATGGTGGCTGATTAGGAAAAGGGGAGGTGCAACGAGACCTGGGTGTCATTATACACCAGTCATTGAAAGTGGGCATGCAGGTACAGCAGGCGGTGAAAAAGTCGAATGGTATGCTGGCATTTATAGCGAGAGGATTCGAGTACAGGAGCAGGGAGGTACTACTGCAGTTGTACAAGGCCTTGGTGAGACCACACCTGGAGTATTGTGTGCAGTTTTGGTTCCCTAATCTGAGGAAAGACATCCTTGCCATAGAGGGAGTAGAAAGAAGATTCACCAGATTGATTCCTGGGATGGCAGGACTTTCATATGAAGAAAGACTGGATGAACTGGGCTTGTACTCGTTGGAATTTAGAAGATTGAGGGGGGATCTGATTGAAACGTATAAAATCCTAAAGGGATTGGATAGGCTAGATGCAGGAAGATTGTTCCCGATGTTGGGGAACTCCAAAATGAGGGGTCACGGTTTGAGGATAAAGGTGAAGCCTTTTAGGACTGAGATTAGGAAAAACTTCTTCACACAGAGAGTGGTGAATCTGTGGAATTCTCTGCCACAGGAAACAGTTGAGGCCAGTTCATTGGCTATATTTAAGAGGGAGTTAGATATGGCCCTTGTGGCTAGGGGGATCAGAGGGTATGGAGGGAAGGCTGGTGCAGGGTTCTGAGTCGGATGATCAGCCATGATCATAATAAATGGCGGTGCAGGCTCGAAGGGCCGAATGGCCTACTCCTGCACCTATTTTCTATGTTTCTATGTTTACCCAATCCTCAGCCCTGTCACTCCGGTTTCCATCCTCCCGCAAAATTAGTTTAAGCCCTTCCGACAGCTCTAGCAACCCTGCCTACAATGATATTGCTACCCCTCGGAATCAGGTGAAACCCATCCCTTTCACACAGATTGTACCTTTAGAAACATAGAAACATGGAAAATAGGTCACTCAGCCCTTCGAGCCTGCACCGCCATTCAGTATGATCATGGCTGATCATCCAACTTAGAACCCTGCACCAGCCCTCCCTCCATACCCCCTGATCCCTTTAGCCACAAGGACCATATCTAACTCCCACTTAAATATCGCCAATGAACTGGCCTCAACTGTTTCCTGTGGCAGAGAATTCCACAGATTCACCACTCTCTGTGTGAAGAAGTTTTTCCTAATCTCGGTCCTAAAAGGCTTCCCCTTTATCCTCAGACTGTGACTCATCGTTCTGGACTTCCCCAACATCGGGAACAATCTTCCTGCATCTAGCCTGTCCAATCCCTTTAGGATTTTATACGTTTCAATCAGATCTCCCCTCAATCTTCTAAATTCCAATGAGTATAAGCCTAATTCAACCAGTCTTTCATCATATGAAAGTCCTGCCTTCCCAGGAATAAACCTGATGAACCTTCTTTGTACTCCCTCTATGGCAAGGATGTCTTTCCTCAGATTAGGGGACCAAAACTGCACACAATACTCCAGGTGTGGTCTCACCAAGGCCTTGTACAACTGCAGTGGTACCTCCCTGCTCCTGTACTCGAATCCTCTTGCTATAAATGCCAGCATACCATTCGCCTTTTTCATCGCCTGCTGTACCTGCATGCCCACTTTCAATGACTGGTGTATAATGACACCCAGGTCTCGTTGCACCTCCCCTTTTCCTAATCGGCCACCATTCAGATAATAATCTGTTTTCCTGTTTTTGCCACTAAAGTGGATAACCTCACATTTATCCACATTAAATTGTATCTGCCATGAATTTGCCCACTCACCTAACCTATCCAAGTCACCCTGCATCCTCTTAGCATCCTCCTCACAGCTAACACTGCCGCCCAGCTTCGTGTCATCCGCAAACTTGGAGATGCTGCAATTAATTCCCTCATCCAAGTCATTAAAATATATTGTAAACAACTGGGGTCTCAGCACTGAGCCATACGGTACCCCACTAGTCACTGCCTTGCATTCTGAAAAGGTTCCGTTTATTCTCACTCTTTGCTTCCTGTCTGCTAACCAATTCTCTATCCACATCAATACCTTAACCCCAATACCGTGTGATTTAAGTTTGCACACTAATCTCCTGTGTGGGACCTTGTCAAAAGTCTTTTGAAAATCCAAATATACCACATCCACTGGTTCCCCCCTATCCACTCTACTAGTTAGATCCTCAAAAAATTCTATGAGATTCGTCAGACATGATTTTCATTTCACAAATCCATGCCGACTTTGTCCGATGATTTCACCGCTTTCCAAATGTGCTGTTATCACATCTTTGATAACTGGCTCTAGCAGTTTCCCTACCACTGATGTTAGACTAACCGGTCTATAATTCCCTGGTTTCTCTCTCCCTCCTTTTTTAAAAAGTGGGGTTACATTAGCCACCCTCCAATCCTCAAGATCGAGTCCAGAATCTAAAGAGTTTTGAAAAATTACCACTAATGCATCCACTATTTCTTGGGCTACTTCCTTAAGCACTCTGGGATGCAGACCATCTGGCCCTGGGGATTTATCTGCCTTTAATCCCTTCAATTTACCTAACACCACTTCCCTACTAACATGTATTTCCCTCAGTTCCTCCATCTCACTGGACCCTCTGTCCCCTACTATTTCCGGAAGATTATTTATGTCCTCCTTAGTGAAGACAGAACCAAAGTAATTATTCAATTGGTCTGCCATGTCCTTGCTCCCCATAATCAATTCATCTGTTTCTGTCTGTAGGGGACCTACATTTGTCTTAACCAATCTTTTTCTTTTCACATATCTATAAACGCTTTTACAGTCAGTTTTTATGTTGCCTGCCGGTTTTGTCTCATAATCTTTTTTCCCCTTCCTAATTAAGCCCTTTGTCCTCCTCTGCCGAACTCTGAATTTCTCCCAGTCCTCAGGTGAGCCACTTTTTCTGGCTAATTTGTATGCTTCTTTGGAATTGATACTATCCCTAATTTCCCTTGTCAGCCATGGGTGCACTACCTTCCTTGATTTATTCTTTTGCCAAACTGGGATGCACAATTGATGTAGTTCATCCATGCGATCTTTAAATGCTTGCCATTGCATATCCACCGTCAACCCTTTAAGTGTCATTTGCCAGTCTATCTTAGCTAATTCACGTCTCATATCTTCAAAGTTACCCTTCTTTAGGTTCAGAACCTTTGTTTCTGAATTAACTAAGTCACCCTCCATCTTAATGAAGAATTCCACCATATTATGGTCACTCTTACCCAAGTGGCCTCTCACGACAAGATTGCTAATTAACCCTTCCTCATTGCTCAATACCCAGTCTAGAATAGCCTGCTCTCTAGTTGGTTCCTCGACATGTTGGTTCAAAAAACCATCCCGCATACATTCCAAGAAATCCTCTTCCTCAGCACCCTTACCAATTTGGTTCACCCAATCTACATATAGATTGAAGTCACCCATTATAACTGCTGTTCCTTTATTGCACACATTTCTAATTTCCTGTTTAATACCATCCCCAACCTCACTACTATTGTTAGGTGGCCTGTACACAACTCCTACCAGCATATTCTGCCCCTTAGTGTTACGCAGCTCTACCCATATCGATTCCACATCCTCCCGGCTAATGTACCTGCTCCCCAAGAGATGCCAATGATCAGTAACTCTGAACTCCCATCCCCTGGACTAGTTCCTCAGCCATGCAATCATCTACCAAATCATTCTATTCTTACCTCAATGGTGTGGGCACAGGCAGCAATTCAGCGATTACTACCCTAGAGGTCCTGCTTTTCAACTTTTTACCTTGCTCTTTAAAATCTCCCTTCAGGACCTCCTCACCTTTACTAGCCATGTTATTGATGCCAACATGTACCAAGGCTTCTGGCTGCCCACTCTGCCCCCGATCCAAGACGGCTCCGACCCTGGCACCTGGAAGGAAGGATATCATCTAGGTGCCTCTGTCGCATCCACAGAATCTCTTCTCTATTCTACTGACTAGGGAAACTCCTATCACAACTGCGGTTCTCTTCACCTCTCTTCTCTTCTGAGCCGGATTTCCACACTCTGTCATATTGGGGTCGGCACTGGGAGCGGACCCAAATGCAAGACGCAGACACTGAAGTACTAAGAACAGGACAGGACTAGAGACGAGAGTTAGGGACGTGACTGGATGCAGACTAGGAGCTGGGACAAGAACACAAACTTGGGCTAGGACATTGGTTAAGCGAGCGGGACCAGGACTAGGAACTGGGAACTATGACCCTGGGCTTAGAATCCAAGCCGGAGACTGGACAAGGACCCAGAACATGGGTCTTGACTCGGGCTCGGATCCCGGAACTAGGCAAGGACATGACGTGGCTACAAGACTGGATATGACTTGAGTTCTTCATGGCTTGAATATTTCATCGCTTGGGTTCTTCGAGGCGCGGACATGACGAGGCTTGGGTTCTTCGAGGCGAGGACGTGAGGAGGTTTGGGTTCTTCGAGGCGAGGACATGAGGAGGCTTGGGTTCTTTGAGGCTTGAGTATGGACTCTGAGCCAGAGACTGGGCAAGGACTCAGAATCTGGGTCTTGACTCGGGCTGGGACTCCAGAAGTAGAAGAAGACATGACGTGGCTACAGGACTCGACGTGTGACTCCAGGACAGGACGAGGTAACCCCAGCACCGGCTGGGCGAGGCACATGGACGGGACGAGAACACGAAACCTTGACTTGGACGAGGGAGTGAAAGAACGCAGAGCCTTGGTCTTGAGAGACAGGGAAGCAAATCCTTGGTTGAGAGAGGACAGGAACGCAGAGACATGGAACACAGAGCCGGGATCCCTCCTTGGGAACAGGACTTGGGGCCGGAGCTCTGCACAGAGGTAGGACCCCTCCTAGGGAGCAGGCCATAGGGCCAGGACTCGTACACAGAACGCAGAGAGACAATTCATAACACAAGTTAGCGGCAAACGGCAGGACCTACCCAGCGAAGGCGTGGGCACAGAGAGACAGTTCCAAACAACGACAGACAGTTTCTTATCCTGACACAGCAAAGCTCCAGTCCTGCTCCAATGGTTGAACTTTACAGTGGTGCAGGCGAAGGTTGCAGACGAGGATTCAGGCGATGCAAGGGTTACAGGCGAGGCAGGGCAAGGCTTCAGGCACTGGTTGCAGGGCAAAGCTTCAGGAGGAAGGGGCCGAGAAGGGATTCCAACAGGGAGTTTTGACAGGAACAATCCAGCAATCCGAACTTCATGGACCGAACCATGACACACTCTGCACCAGAGACCAGTTGCTGCGGCTCTCCCTGGTAGGTCGTCACCTTCAACAATATCCAAAGTGGTATTCTTATCATTGAGGGGAATATACACAGGGGTACTCTGCACTGATTACACATTTCCCTTGCTTCTCCTGGAAGTCATTAAGTTACAAGTTTTTGCAACCTAGGAGTTACTACCTCCTTCTGGATAATATTTTTCATTCCCTCGGTTTCTCATTTGAGCTGAAAGTCATCGAGATGCAGCTGCAGCTCCTTAACACATTCGCTGAGGTGCTAGACCTCGTGGAGATGTGGTTTTCTGCGACACAAGACATCTTCTAGAATTCCCACGTCTCACGCCGAACAAATCATAGCCGCTAGAGTCATTCTCACTGTACTAACTGTGCCCTAACAATTGAGGAACAAAGAATAAAGAGAAAGAACAAGAAACTTATTAGATACTTACCTCATCCAAGCCTCATGAAACAAAGCCACTGCAACATTGGCCTCCTCGCACAATGGCCGCTCAGCTTGCCTCTGCCTTTTTTTATTATCCTGTTCTAATGAATCCCGTTCATTAATTGGGAAGAGTCTAACGCTGAAAACTGCGGCGACGTGCTGCCTTTTTTCACATCAGACTTGGACCTAAATGAAATCACTGCTTCCTCTTGTGCTCCAACTCAGATATTAGTCAAGGTTCCAGCAATCATTTCTCTTCCCTCTCTCAATAAACTGTGCTATTATGTATATGACGGCCTAGGGACTTACATTCCCTGATGCTCTTTAAGGGACCGAACGAGAACTCCTCATTTACTTCGTATATTATTACTCTTGGCACTGAACTCCCTATCCTCCAAATGCTTCTCCTTGGAAAATACCAATGCAAAGTATTCATTGAGGACTTCACCATGATACTCTGCATCCATGGAAATGTTACCACCTTTTATCCTTGAATGGTCTTACCCTCTCCCCAATTATCCTCTTATTCCTGATGTATGTATGGAATGTTTGTGTGGGCACGTGGCCAAGTGGTTAAGGCATTCGACTAGCGATCTGAAGGTCGTGAGTTTGAGCCCCAGCCGAGGTGTCTTTGAGCACACACTTAGTCACACAAATCTCTGCGACGACACTGGTGCCAAGCTGTATGGTTCCTAATGCCCTTCCCTTGGACAACATCATCTATATAACCTTGCCCAGGCCTGCGCCCTGGAGAGTGAAGACTGTCCAGGTGCAGATCCATGGTCTCACAAGACTAAAGGATGCCTTGTGGTTCTCTTTAATCCTGCTTACAAAAGACCTTGCATGGTCCCTCCTGGCTTTCCTAATGCTCTTCTTAAGTTATTCTCTGGTTTCATTATAACCTTCATGGATTCGTTTCTAACTTGCTAAGCTTCACATATTTTTCCTTTTCTTTCTTGATCCAAATTAACCACCTTCTTCAAGATCCAAGGTTCCCTTTATCATGCTACCCTTGTCCTTTCTTCTGACTAAAACAAGCTCCCTGTTGCGGATGTGGATTTGCTCGTGCCTGATGGGAAGGAACAGCTCCAATGCCAAGCATAAATTCGCCGACATTATCATTGTTGTTGATCAAACCACAGGTGGTGATAAGTCAGGCTATAAGCCCAAAAACTGATATTTGGTTGAGTGTTGTCACAACAACAAATGCCTGCTTAACATCAGAGAAACTAAAGAACTGATTATTGACGACAGGAAGGAGAAGAAGGAAGAACATGTGTGTATCACCAATGGAGATGATAGCAGCTTTAAGTTCCTGGGTGTTAACATAATGGATACCTTGTCCTGTGCCCAGCAAGTAGATGCAAGCACAGAGCAGATTCACTAGTGTCTTTACATTCTTAGAAGATACGGAGGTTTGGCTTTTCACCAAAAACTATAACAAGCATTTATAGCTATACTGCCTAAGTATCCTGACTGGTTGTATTATGGTCTAGTGTGGCGAGAATGCACAGGAACATAGAAAGCCGTAGGCAGTATAATAAACACAGATAACACAGGAAGTCAAGACTGAACCAATCATCAGCGGAGCGGTAAGACAGCGGTAGCACTAGCTGCAGTGCTGCGCTGCCCTCTGCCTGCCCTTGACAAGGTGTAGGCTGTACATGTAGTGGATCTCTCTCTTAAGAAAACAGAAACTTCTTAAATACCGTGAACAATGTTCACTATCCAATAGATGAGACATATCAAAATTGCAAAAATGGCCCAGAATGTTGATGATGAGAGGAATAATTAATGATCTAATAACAAAAGAGCCAGTGGGGAAGAATGATAGAATTTCTGAGGATGAGCTGAGAAACTTTGGTATGACACCTGACTCAAACTCAAAAAAAAGATGATTACATTGGAATGTTGGAAAAATTGGCTAATGTGAACTAGGAAATAGATGAAACAGAAGGGTAAATAGGGGAAATAATTAAAGAAGTCAAGTCTTTATCCTTAAGGAAGATATATTGCATTAGAAGTAATGCCACAATGAAAGAAATTGTTCATCTTTGCCTATTCAAATCAAAAAGGGGTGGGGAAGAACGCATGCATGCTATCATAGTTTTGCGCATAGAATATAAGATATGGGATATTCTGCTATAAACCACTGGTTAGACCTCAGGTAGATTATTCTTTGTAAGTCTGCTTGCCACCCCATAGCATGGGGGTGATTGCACTGTAGATGGTGCAGAGGAAATTCACCAAGATATTGCCTGGAAATGAGGTCTTCGGCTGTGGAAGACATTGGATAAGTTGTTCTTGTTTTCTTAGGAATGATCAATGTTAAAGTATGACGTCACAGTGGAACGTGAACTTACTTAGAAAAAATTACTGGTGGAATGAATAGGTAAGACATGAGGTGACTTATTTTAAGGTGGGAGGAAGGGAATTAAAGTGGAACTTGAGTGAAAAGCGTTTAGACAGTGAGTGGTTGCATCTCGTTGCTAGAGGTGATGTATAATCAAATGCAAAAATCACATTTAAGATACATTTAATCTGGCACTTGAAATGCTGAGGTATACCAGGAAACAAAGAGATTATCCATGCTCGAATCTGAAACAGATTAAAGCAGAATGCTGGAAGAACTCAGCGGATCAGACAGTATTTGTGGAGGCAAAGGTGCAAGTCAACCTTTTGCCTCGAGACCCTTCGTTAGAACATAAAAGAATATGGACCGTATATGGTAATTGAATCAGAGTAGTTGGGCAAAGCACGGGCATTGTAGCTCTGTTCTGCGCTATAGAGTTCTATGATTCTACAACTCTTAAAATTAGTAGCGAAGTAAAAGATGTACAGTATTAAACAAGTGGAATACTGTAAAGAAGAAACTAAATTAATTGAGTAAACTGGCAAGAAGGAGGAGCTTAGGAGACAATGGCGCCTAACCGCGACTCCTTTGCGTGCATCTTCAGAAATAGCTCTATTACTATCGTTAGTATCTCTATTTTTCCCTTCAGGGTTCTTTTGAAGACCCTAACCTGCAGTTACACGCTGACTTCGGTTCTTTGCGGGAATGGGACCGACCCGCTCTCGGGGTCTCACGACTGATCGTTATTCGACATACCAAGAACACGGCCTAGAAGATAAGCTCGCCTTCGTGTTTCGGGATTTCGTGGCTCTGGAGGCAGGCGGACTCGAGGTCGGTGCCTCTGCAGGTAATCGGTGTGTCGTGGAAGACGGAAGATCGAAAGCAGCAAGCTGGCTGCTGGCTGTGTGCCCAGAGACCCGAGTGCTTTAGGCATAGAGCTCGGAAAGCGACGCATAGGACTTTTAACGTCATAAATCAGCGAGTTGTTTTGTTATGTTTTACCTCTTGCTGTGAAACGGAGACATCGCTTTTTCCCTTATTAAGGAGAAAGAGAGCCTCTGCTATGTCGAATTACCGGGTGAACGAGTAGTCTTTGGGGTACTGCATATCTGTCTTTATTGATGCTTTCCTGCACGATTCAGTGCTCGCTGGAAGGCGCCGAAGCTATTTTTTTGGCTGGTGGGGGAGGAGGGATCGTTGCTTTGCTTCTGCTTGCGCGTGGGAGGGGGGTTTAGGGTTCTAACATTTAACTTTCATTCATTCTTTAGGGCACTCTTCTGTTTTCGTGGATGGTTGCGAAGAAAAGGAATTTCAGGTATATTGTATACATTTCTCTGACATTAAATATACCTTCGAAACTTCTAAAAATTTGAAGAAACGTGAAGGCAACGTTTACACGTATATAAAAGAGGGGAAATAGTTCCGTAAACAAATAAGATAAGACCATAAAACATAGCAAAAATAAACTAGGTCACTCAGCCCATCGAGTCTACTTCTCCACACGATCATGACTGAGTTATTATCATGGCTGGAGTTTGATGGACTCAGGATCATTCGGGAGGCTAAAGATATTACAGATTATTCTTTTGAAGAGGTGGTCACACCTACTGCACAGCCTTTGGACAGGAGATGCCTGATCACCAGGATAGGTAACAGGTTAAGAAGTCATTGCAGGGTTCCCCTGTGGCCATTCCCCTCAGCATCAAGGATACCGCATTGCATACTCCTGGGGAGTTGCCCCATCGGATCAAGGCAACAGCAGCGGCTCGAATCACTCTGGCTGGCTCTGAGGCTCGACAGGGAAGGGTAAAGTCAGTTAGTGCAGTGACTACCAAAGAGATACCGGGATGCCTCCCTGTGCTAGGGTTCATGATGTATTGTAGTGGCTGCAGGATATTCTCAAGGGGGAGGTGGAACAACCAGAGTCTGTGACGCATAGTAGCACCAACGACAAAAACAGAAAAGAAGAAGACGTCCTACGCAGTGAGTATATAGAGTAAAGGTAGAGACTTAAAAGAAGGACCTCCAAATTTGTAATGTCCGGATTACCTCCTGTGCCACGGGCTTGTGCAGCCAGGAATGAGGTGATAACATGGATGAATAAGTTGCTGAGGAGATGGTGCAGGGAACAGGGTTTCAAGTTACATAGAACATAGAACATAGAATAATACAGCACAGTACAGGCCCTTCGGCCCACAATGTTGTGCCGACCCTCAAACCCTGCCTTCCATATAAGCCCCCACCTTAAATTCCTCCATATACCTGTCTAGTAGTCTCTTAAACTTCACCAGTGTATCTGCCTCCACCACCGACTCAGGCAGTGCATTCCACGCACCAACCACTCTCTGAGTAAAAAACCTTTCTCTAATATCCCCCTTGAACTTCCGACCCCTTACCTTAAAGCCATGTCCTCTTGTATTGAGCAGTGGTGCCCTGGGGAAGAGGCGCTGGCTACCTACTCTATCTATTCCTCTTATTAACTTGTACACCTCTATCATGTCTCCTCTCATCCTCCTTCTCTCCAAAGAGTAAAGCCCTAGCTCCCTTAATCTCTGATCATAATGCATACTTTCTAAACCAGGCAGCATCCTGGTAAATCTCCTCTGTACCCTTTCCAATGCTTCCACATCCTTCCTATAGTGAGGTGACCAGAACTGGACACAGTCCTCCAAGTGTGGCCTAACCAGAGTTTTATAGAGCTGCATCATTACATCGCGACTCTTAAACTCTATCCCTCGACTTATGAAAGCTAAAACCCCATAAGCTTTCTTAACTACCCTATCCACCTGTGAGGCAACTTTCAGGGAGCTGTGGACATGTACCCCCAGATCCCTCTGCTCCTCCACACTACCAAGTATCCTGCCATTTACTTTGTACTCTGCCTTGGACTTTGTCCTTCCAAAGTGTACCACCTCACACTTCCCCGGGTTGAACTCTATCTACCACTTCTCAGCCCACTTCTGCATCCTATCAATGTCTCTCTGCAATCTTTGACAATCCTCTACACTATCTACAACACCACCAACCTTTGTGTCATCTGCAAACTTTCCAACCCACCATTCTACCCCGACATCCAGGTCATTAATAAAAATCACGAAAAGTAGAGGTCCCAGAACAGATCCTTGTGGGACACGACTAGTCACAATCCTCCAATCTGAACGTACGCCCTCCACCACCACCCTCTGCTTTCTGCAGGCAAGCCGAATCTGAATCGACCTTGCCAAACTTCCCTGGATCCCATGCCTTCTAACTTTCTGAATAAGCCTACCGTGTGGAACTTTGTTAAATGCCTTACTAAAATCCATATAGATCACATCCACTACACTACCCCCATCTATATGCCAGGTCACCTCCTCAAAGAACTCTATCAGGCTTGTTAGACATGATCTGCCCTTCACAAAGTCATGCTGTCTGTCCCTGATCAGTCCATGATTCTCTAAATGCTTATAGATCCTATCTCTAAGAATCTTTTCCAACAGCTTTCCCACCACAGGTGTAAGGCTCACTGGTCTATAATTACCCGGACTATCCCTACTAACTTTTTTGAGCAAGGGGACAACATTTGCCTCCCTCCAGTCCTCCGGTACCATTCCCGTGGACAACGAGGACGTAAAGATCCTAGCCAGAGGCTCAGCAATCTCTCCTCTCGCCTCGTGGAGCAGCCTGGGGAATATTCCGTCAGGCCCTGGGGACTTATCTGTCCTAATGTATTTTAACAACTCCAACACCTCCTCTCTCTTAATATCAACATGTCTCATCAACCTCACTCATATTGTCCTCACCATCATCAAGTTCCCTCTCATTGGTGAATACCGAAGAGAAGTATTCATTGAGGACCTCGCTCACTTCCACGGCCTCCAGGCACATCTTCCCATCTTTATCTCTAATCGGTCCTACCTTCACTCCTGTCATCCTTTTTTAATTCACATAATTGAAGAATGTTTTGGGGTTTTCCTTTACCCTACTCGCCAAGGCCTTCTTATGCCCCCTTCTTGCTCTTCTCAGCCCCTTATTAAGCTCCTTTCTTGCTTCCCTACATTCCTCAATAGACCCATCTGATGCTTGCTTCCTAAACCTCATGTATGCTGCCTTCTTCCACCTGACTAGATTTTCCACCTCACTTGTCACCCATGGTTCCTTCACCCTACCATTCTTTATCTTCCTCACTGGGCAAATTTATCCCTAACATCCCGCAAGAGATCTCTAAGCATCGAACACATGTTCATAGTACATTTCCCTGTAAAAACACCATCCCAATTCACACCCGCAAGTTCTAGCCTTATAGCTTCATAATTTGCCCTTCCGCAATTAAAAATTTTCCTGTCCTCTCTGATTTCCTCCTTTTCCATGATAATGCTAAAGGCCAGGGAGCGGTGGTCACTGTCCCCCAGATGCTCACCCACTGAGAGATCTGTGACCTGACCCGGTTCATTACCTAGTACTAGATCTAGTATGGCATTCCCCCTGGTCGGCCTGTCCACATACTGTGACAAGAATCCGTCCTGGACACACTTAACAAACTCTGCCCCATCTAAACCCTTGGAACTAATCAGGTGCCAATCAATATTAGGGAAGTTAAAGTCACCCATGATAACAATCCTGTTATTTTTGCACCTTTCCAAAATCTGCCTCCCAATCTGCTCCTCTGTAGCTCTGCTGCTGCCAGGGGGCCTATAGAATACCCCCAATAGAGTAACTGCTCCCTTCCTGTTCCTCATTTCCACCCATACTGACTCAAAAGAGGATCCTGCTACTTTACCCACCCTTTCTGTAGCTGTAATAGTATCCCTGACCAGTAATGCCACCCTTCCTCCCCTTTTTCTGCCCTCTCTATCCCTTTTAAAGCACTGAAATCCAGGAATATTAAGAATCCATTCCTGCCCTGGTGCCAGCCAAGTCTCTGTAATGGCCACTATATCATAATTCCATGTATTTATCCAAGCTCTCAGGTCATCACCTTTGTTCCTGATGCTTCTTGCATTGAGGTACACACATTTCAGCCCTTCTACCTTACTATCTTTACACCGTTTATTCTGCTTCTCTTTCCTCAAAGCCTCTCTGTATAGTAGATCTGGCTTTACACCATGCAGTTCTTTCACTGCTCTATCATTGTGGGTCCCATCCCCCTCGCAAATTAGTTTGAACCCTCCCGAACCATGCTAGCAAACCTACCTGCAAGGATATTGCTCCCCCTTGAGTTCAGGTGCAACCCATCCAATCTGTACAGGTCCCACCTTCCCCAGACGAGATCCCAATGATCTAAAACTCTAAAACCCTGCTCCCTGCACCAACTCCTCAGCCACGCATTCAACTGCCATCTCCTCCAATTCTTACCATCACTGTCATGTAGCACTGGCAGCAATCCTGAGAACGCCACCCTTGAGGTCCTGTTCTTCAGCCTTCTGCCTAGTTCCCGAAACTCACACTTCAGGACCTCATCCCTCTTCCTGCCTATGTTGTTGGTCCCAACATGTATCATGACTTCTGGTTGCTTTCCCTCTCGTACCAGGATGTCGTGCACCCGGTCAGAGACATCCCGGACCCTGGCACCCGGGAGGCAAAAAACCATGCGGGTGTCCTTCTCACGTCCACAAAATATCCTGTCTGCTCCCCTGACTATAGAGTCTCCAATGACGACAGCTCTTGGATCATTGGAAAATTTTCCCGGAAAGGGTGACTTGGACAAGAGGGATGGGTTGCACTTGAACTGGAAGGGAGCCAGTATCCTGACCGGGATGTTTGCTGATGCTACCCGGCACAGTTTAAACTAGTCTTGCAAGGAGCTGGAAAGAGGGGCCCCAGGTCAGTAAGGAAAGAATCGGACTGGAAGGTAAGTGTCAGGAAAAGTATTGAAAGGCAAAATCAAACTAATAGGTATGTTGGGTCAGATAGTTTGAGGTGTGCTTAGTGCTGGGAGTATTATAGGTAAAGGTGATGAACTTATAGCGTGGATCCATATATGGAATGACAATGCTGTAACCATTACTGAAATTTTGCTGGGGAGGGGGGCAGGAATGGGTGATTAACGTATCAGGTTTTCAAAGTTTTAGAAAAGATAGAGGAAGAGGTAAAAGGAGAGGGGAGTTGCACTGCTAATCAGCGACAATATCACAGCTGCATGCAGAGGAGACATAAAGGAAGGACCAGACACTGAGTCTATCTGGGCAAAACGCAGGAACTGAAAGGATGCAATCACATTGATGGGATTGTACTACAGGGACCTCAATATCTACCAGGATATTGGGGGGAAGATATGTAATCAGATTAAGGAAATGTGTAAAAATAATAGGGTTTTGTCATGGTATATTTCAACCTCCCTAATATAAACTGTGGCCTTTTGGTGCAAGGGGCTTAGGTGCGGTAAAACTTGTAAAGTGCATCTAGGAAGGTTTCTTAAATCAATATGCAGACGGTTCAATGGGAGGAGGGGCTGTGCTGGTCCTGGTGTTGGCTAATAAGCTTAGCCAAATGACAGACCTTTCATGGGTGAACAGTTAGGGAACAGTGACCTTAACTTTCAGGATAGCTATGGATAACAATAGGTATGTTCCTTGTGGGAGAGTTCCTTGGAGCAGGGCAAATTATGAGGGCATTAGCAGAAACTAAGAAGTGTTAAATGGGAACAGCTTTCCTCTGTCAAGTCCACATCAGACATGTGGTGGATGTTTAAAGATCGATTGTTCAGAGTACAGGAAAGATATGTTCCTCCTAGAAGGAAGGGCAGGGATGGAAAGATAAGAGAATCTTGGATGTCCAGAGCTGTGATGAATTTAATCAAGAAGAAAAAGAAAAAATATGTAAAGCTCTGGAAGGTCTGATCAAACAAAGCACACGAGGAATGCAAAGAAGTCAGGAGGTTCTGTTGCAAATTTATAAAACTCTGGTTAGGCCACACTGGGAGTATTACATACATTACTGGTCACCTCACAGTAGGAAGGATATTGAGGCTTTGGAGAGGATGCAGAAGAGGCTTTCCAGGATGGCAAGTACTATCATGAGACACTGGATAAACATGGGGTGTGTTCTCTGGAGCTCTGGAGGCTGAGGAGAGATCTGATGGAGTTTTAAAAGATTATGAGAGGCATAGATAGAGTGGTCAGAGAGCATCTGTTTCCTGGTTGAGATGTCTAATAGCAGAGGGCTTGCATTGAAAGTGAAAGGGGTTAGGTTCAAAGGAGATGTGAGGGGTACGTTTTTCACTCAGATAGTGGTGGATGCCTGGAGTGCACTGCCTGGTGTGATAGTAGAAGAAAATACATTGGAAGTTTTTAAGAGTCATTTGGATAGACATATGGATGCAAAGAAGATGGAGGGATATGGGCATGGTGCAGGTAGGATGGACTCATGTTTGGGTGTTTGTGATTTGCTTTTTATGTGGTTCAGCACAATGCTGTGAGCTGAATGGCCTGTTCCTGCGCTCTACTGTTCTATTATCCTCCAAAACCCCATTCTCCTGTCTTCTCCCCATAATCATAGCACCAAATGACCCAGCCTCCACAGCCGCCTGTGGCAATGCCTTCCTGAGATTCAGCACTCTCAGCCTCAATAACTGTCTCCTTAGCTCTGTTCTAACGTCCTAAAGCTGTGGCTTCTGGTCGTAAACTTTCCCATTATTTGAATTATCCTCTTCACGTCCACTCTATCTCGGCCTATCTATATTCGATAGGTTTCAATGAGATTCTTCTACCCCTCCTCCTCCCCCCATGAAGACTGGAGAACTGATTATGGAAAACAAGGAAATCTCAGAGAAGATACGTCTGTCCTAAAGTTGAGAAGACTGAGAGCATGCAAATCATGAAAAAAGAGATAAAATTAAGAGGGGTTTAAAGCAATTCCTATCATCACTGGGGAAAAGATAAAAATAATAGTCAAGATAGAACAGTCTTATTTACCCGATATCCTGCATCTTAAAATCATTAAATAATGTATTGCGGGGACAGTGGATTTATTCATTGCTAAAAAAACAAAGTATGATCGAGCGAGTAAAATAGATTGACGGCAAGCCATCTCTACAAAAGAGAGATTAGTTGATAGGGCAAGGAATATTTTCACCACGCAAATGTAAGACAATAAATATCTTCATCAACAGAAATATGCCTTTACATTTAATTTCATTGCTACCACTAATTTTTGTGTCGCCTGGTTATGATATGCCACACACTGAAGTAGTACAGCCATGTTATCAGGGGCTAGGTATTCTGACAGGTGAAGGCACCTTAGAACTCTGAGGGAATCGTTGATGGATGAGTACAGTTCTAGGAGCATTTGAGAAGGTCACAATCATGAAGGACTGGCAGCCTATACATCATCCAACATATTCATGCATTTTCACAATTCGAGCATCATGTCTGCAGTCTATCTTTATTGTTCAACGACAGAATCTCGCAACATTTCCTTTCTCAATGAGCCTTCGATTTCACCCCGAAAATCTTGCTCATTATGATTTATTCTCTTTCATCCACATGCAACTGGGCGCCACGCAGGCGTTGAGGTTAGCGCGACGCTATTATAGCTCGGGGCATTGGAGTTTGAAGTTCAAATCTGTTGTCCTCTGTAAGGAGTCTCTGTACGCCCTCGAAGCGTAGGTTTCCATGTGCTCCGGTTTCCTATTAAAGTATAAAGAGAACGTCTGAACTGAAGTCTAAATTGGTCATTGTGAATTGTTAGCGCTAAATCGGGGTGTATGGGGTTGCTGGGTGGTGCGGCTTGAAGGGCCGAAAGGCCCTACGAAATATTTCTAAAATTAAGAAAAAACTGAAATGTAAACATATCTTAGATTACGCCAACATTGTAGAGAAGCGAATGACATAATGTGTTTGTTCAAGCAAAAGCGATTAATGAAACTATCAGCATTTAATTGCCCCCTTGGAGGTTACTTACCAGTCCTAATAAAGGACAAGATGAATGTTCCACAGAACACCCGGCGGGACAGCTCACTGTCAGGAGAACGATTAACAACTCTTGCACCCAATGTCTCAGGCTCAAAGTGGTCCTTTGTACGCTCTTTACTACCCTGTTTTCGCGGCCGTGGGTATTCCGGGTGAGTTACTATGGCAAGTCAATAATTAACTTTACATCAGTTCTTGTTTGACGGTATCGCAAATGATTGTTAAGGATGTTTCTCGTGGTAAACTCCTAGTTAAAAACAAAATTAGACAGGATGAGATTTGTGACTTACTAGGTTTTCCTATCAGAGGCGCATACTATTCCGAGGCATTGCAGGTCTATATATGTGAACCATATAATCATTCAGTATTTGCAGCTCCCCCTCTGCCACCGGGAATTTTCGAAAATCTGGCTTCTTAAATTAACAAACTTCCGCTATACACGCGAAACTTCGTACTCGAATGCAGAGATCCGACTGGAAATATACATACCTTTTTCTGCGGCAGATGCTGTTCGATTTCAGGTGTTCCTCCTGCAGTTTTTTGCTTGTTTGCGTCTGCAGTCACTTGTGTCTCCGAAACTTCTTCTTTTCTTTCCAAGGTTTCCACGAAATTGCTTGACATGCATTAGCCGTTTCCGTGGAAACCTTGGAAAGAAATGCATTAGCATTTTCATTGATCTGGGTTAAAATATCTGATGATTAATGCTTAATTTAACTTTAGATCGATGATCGCTAGGCCTCTGTTTTACCCATCTTGTACGACAGATTCACGTTACTGCTGCTGTAGGCGTCTGCTTGATAGGAAATTGACTAGAATTCTGGTGAGACTATAATATTCAAAGGCGATAAATTACAATTATTTTCCGTTTTCCTTCTCATGCTGTTGATTCGCTGAAGATGTTATGACATTACCAAGGAGTTCTTTTTTGTATTGAAAAAGTCTTTATACGAAACTTAGTTGTAATTTATCAGAAAATTTAGCGTAAGGCGACGCCAATTTTCGTCATTCAAAAGGACCGCCGTTTGAGTAGCCACTAGAGTTCATTCCTTAATCTCTGTCTTGGCTTCCAGTATGATGGTTCCACTGCATGTTAAAATCCTCATTAATTGGTAACATCGAAGTGTTCATGAGTATTCCTTTACATCTATCCTCCCACCAGTGAAGTGCGGCCCGAAGAGTAGGTGAATCTCCAAGTTGCTTGCACGACATACTTTAGGGATTGTGACTGAGATTGGCAAATTTATCCCCCAGGACTTCGTGGAATCACTATCCCTACGGATCTTCGCTCCAGGGGCGTTGCACTTGTTTTCATCCGATTGATTCGCTGCATCTGCACTGAACCGGAATCCAATTCTACGCACAGTGTTATTTAGGACGGCCTAATTTTCTTCATCGGAGATCAACTCCATTGATTATTTTGAACATGGTGATTGTTGTGTATTTAAATATTTACGTAATGTGTGAATAATGTTTATATATGTATATATGTACCTTCTCTTGAATTAGTTTAATGTTTTGTAATTTCAAAACATAACTTTGGTGATTAGATATTTTTAATACGAATCCGAGACGGCTACCGACCTGCTAAATCGCAACGAGACGTTGGAACTAACAAAACGCAGAGCGAGCAACGAGGATTAAAAAAATAACGCAGCGCACCATGTGCGGGGACGGTCCAGTTGCTTCAAAGGAAGGCAGCCCATGTTCCTCGGAAGGGGAGATACGATCGAGTTTTTTTTTAAAAGTCAGATAACGGAAGAAACTACGGGTTTATAAATAATCATAATAATCAGAAATGGTTGGTTAAGTCTAAAATATTGACACAAAGGATAACTAGAATATATATACTGAGCTAAATCAGCAATATTTTAAGGCAAATGTACTGACCAATGAGAAACGAGTACCAATCTTACTAAGTGCATTGGTAGTAAAGGTATACGGTTTGCTTCCGAGTTTAACTATTCTATCCAAACTAGCCTATATGAGCTTTGTTGATATTGGAGAAGTGATGCAGGAACAGCAGGCAGAGACACAATTGAGTTGCAGTCAGGAATGAAAGTGAGAATGAACAACATTGCAATGCCTAAACAGAAACCAGCCAGGCCGAATAAATTGTGTTACCATTCTGGCAAGGGCTCATCTACACCAGACCAATGCAGATGTAAAGGCGAAACTTGCAGAAATTGCAACAAAGTAGGACACATACAAATAGTATGTCAGGCAGACAAAAATAAATAGACTGCACAGGGAAGAGAAAAATCTAAAGAGTAAAGTTGCAGTTTGAAAAAGAGTACTAATCTGCATTCTGTTCATGAAAAATCTGATAATGATGAGAGTGACGCAGAACTGGATACCCTCGTGATTTACAATGTGAAAGCTAACAATGGACAACTAACATGGCGCCAGAGTGAATGGCAAATTAATTAAAATGGAATAAGACGGTTCAATTGTTTCAGTCATTCTACAAAATGAGCTTGAGTGCCATTTCAAAAATACCAACATGAAGCCTGGAGATATTCCACTAGGTACTTAGACTGGAGAATAGGCAACTCCTGTGGGAATTACGCTCATGACAGTGAAATGCAACAACCAACAAGCCACATTGAGCTTGCGTGTGGTAAAAGCAGGAGGACCAGCATTGTGGGGACGAAAGTGGCTGAGACAATTACAACCAGCTTCGAGCTCTATCCGCCAATTGCATGACATCCCCTGCAAAAGAGTTAACAAAAAGCGAATTAGGAAAGGTGCTGGATGATACCACAGCTGTTTCCATGCTGTACACCGTGAACTGTTCCCCAATAGAGGGCAGACAAGTGTTGGCGCCAAGTCCTGTGCTTCTGGTAGGAAAGCATATTGGACCAAGGAAGGACAATGTTGCTTAAAGGAATTATGAAGGTTTCGAAAACTGTGGTCCAACTACAACAGTTTTTGGGGGCAGCATATCTAAGAAAGCTTCTGATATGTTAAGCTGGCAGTTACTTGTGTTTTCTCAGTTGTCTATTTTTCATCTTACTTGGAAACGTATTCAAATGTTTTAAACTGCCTCATGTTTACCAGGAGTTAAGTTGCAGTTAGAATAGTGCGCCAGTGTTCGGCTTTCCACTCAAAGCGAGGCCGAGACCAAGGTCAGAGCCGATTGTTCTATTCAATAATGGACAGTTTCCACTGGGGAAGTAATAAGTGAAATTGGAGAAACTGGATCAGATTTATTCTGGCAATTGTCATTGCTAATTAAAAACGTTCTTTCTCTACCCTCCAATAAAACATGACCTACTGATCAGCGTTCCAAAAAAAAAAACGAGTTAAGAGAAAAAAAGTGAGAGCCAATTCCCTCTTTTTTTCGTTCTTTTAATTCCTTGCTTAACTCTTAACTCCTGAGAGAGAATTCGAGGGAATTCGCCGCGAGCCGGCACATATCCCTGAAAACCCTTCAGCTGACAACAAATCTTATTGACGACACTTCGAAATTACGTAAGCAAAATACAGTATAGACGTAACTGTGAATGGAAACATCTAGAAATTCTACTCTAGAAATGTATTCAAGTATGTTTCAGGCGATAGGCACAGGTGTCAATGGATGACTTTTTTAGAAGTTGAAGACGACTGCGTCACTGTCTCTGATCAGGGATTTCCTTGCTATTTTTTCTGTACCCAAACAGCGAACCTTTTGTCCATTGTGATCTTGCCCCAGGGAAAGTGTGGTCTCTCCAGGTGTATCACTCGATATTTGGTGTCCATGGCAGTCACCGACCTCCTGGTTGTTGTCACCGCTTTGATACTGAATCCAATCAACGGTATTTATATGCCGGTGAGTTTCCTGCCCATCACTCCCGTCTGCAAAATGAGCACCGTGCTTATTTATTCATCCAGAGACTGTTCCGTCTGGTTAACCGTTGCTTTCACCTTCGATCGATTTGTAGCCATTTGTTGTCAAAATCTGAGGAACAAATATTGTACCGGGAAAACGGCGCGTGTGGTCATATGTGTGGTTTGCGCAATGGGATGTTTAAAAAACATCCCCTGGTTCTTTCCATATGAACCCCTGTATGTGATAAACGGCGTGCCCTGGTTTTGCAGACTTAAGTTATTTCTTTATGCTTCCTTTATATGGTCAGCCTTCGACTGGTTCGATCGTGTTTTAACTCCTTGTATTCCGTTCCTCTTGATTGTATTGTTCAATGCTATGACCGTCAGGTACATTCTGGCAGCCAATCGAGCCCGAAAGAGACTCCGAGGTTCTTGCAGTGCTGAGAAACAGAATGACCCGGAGATGGAGAGCCGCAGGAAGTCCATAGTATTACTTTTTATTATATCGGGAAATTTCATTCTGTTATGGACGACGTACGTAGTGAATGTTGTATATGTGCGGTTTACAGACGGTTCTTACTTCACTGGCTTCAATTTCAAAGACCCCAAGTTTATCCTGGAAGAAAGCGGAAACATGCTGCTTCTCTTCAGCTGCTGCATTAACACGGGCACCTACGCAATGACCCAAAGTAAGTTCAGGCAGGAGCTAAAGAAGCTGATAAAATATCCACTGTTTGCCATGATGACATTATGTACATAATGGGCGTTCGAAAATATCTCTGAACTACTCTGTATCTCATATACCTGATCTCCCTCTACCATTTTCCCTTGTTGTCAGAGCTCGGCTCTAAAATAAATACCTTTAAGCCCCTTTTTGTAAATAATTTCTCCCTTTTTTCTGAATGGTTTCAGAAGAAGATGGTATCACTTCCTATCCGGAGCTAACAAATTTATTTTATGCTTGGGGTCGCATTCGTTTTTATTGGAATTTGAATCCCACATTTCCTCAGGTCTTTATTTCTTTTTCTCAACGTGAATTCTGTCTAATTTATGCATCCTCTGTTATCTGCAGATTCCAAGTGACCTGGTCTTTAATCTCAGATTCAGAATCAGGTTTATTATCATCGGCATGTGTCATGAAATTTGTGAACTTAGCAGCAGTAGTTCAATACAATACATAATATAGAAGAGAAAAAATAAAATAATAATAAATAAATAAGTACAAACGTTTATAAATCAATTACAGTATATGCTATTGGATAGATTAAAATCGTGCAAAAACAGAAATAATACACATTAAAAAGTGAGGACGTGTTCAAGGGTTCAATGGCCACTTAGGAATCGGATGGCAGAGAGGAAGAAGCTGTTCCTGAATCGCTGAGTGTGTGCCTTCAGGCTTTTGTACCTCCTACCTGAAGGTAGGGTGCTGGAGGTCCTTAATATTGGCCTTTCTGAGACACCGCTCCTTGAGGATGTCCTGGGTACTTTGTAGACTAACACCCAAGATGGAGCCGACTAAATTTACGATCCTCTGCAGCTTCTTTCGGTCCTGTGCAGTAGCCGCCCCACCTCCCTTACCAGAGAGTGATGCAGCCTGTCAGAATGCTCTCCACGGTAGACATTTTTTGAGTGTATTTGTTGACATACCAAATCTCTTCAAACTTCAATGCAACATAGTCACTGTCTTGTCTTCTTCGTAACTGCAATGGTATGTTGGGACCAGGTTAGATCATCAGAGATCTTGACACCCAGGAACCTGAAACTGCTCACTCTCTCCGCTTCTGATCCCTCAATGGTATCTGTTCCTTCGTCTTACCCTTCCTGAAGTCCACAATGAGCTCTTTTGTCTTTCTGATGTTGAGTGCCAGCTTGTTGTTGCAACACCACTCCACTAGTTGGCATATCTCACTCCTGTACGCCCTCTTGTCACCATCTGAGATTCTACCAGCAATAGCTGTTTCATCAGCAAATTTATAGATGGTATTTGAGCTCTGTCTAGAGCAGTCATGGGTATAGAGAGAGTAGAGCAGTGGACTAAGCAAAGCATACACCCCTGAGGTGCAGCACTGTTGATCGTCAGCGAGGAGGAGATGATATAACCAATCTGCACAGTTGGTGGTCTGCCTGTTAGGATCCAATTGCAGAGGGAGGTACAGAGGCCCAGGTTCTGTAACTTCTCAATCAGGATTGTGGGAATGATGGTATTAAATGCTGAGCTATAGTCGATGAACAGCATCCTGATGTAGGTGTTTATGTTGTCCAGGTGGTCTAAAGCCATGTGAAGAGCCTTTGAGATTGCATCTGCCATTGACCTATTGTGGCGATAGGCAAATTGCAGTGGGTGCTGGTCATTACTGAGGCAGGAGTTCAGTCTAGTCATGACCAACCTCTCAAAGCATTTCAGCACTGTAGATGAGAGTGCCACCAGGTGACAGTCATTAAGGCAGCTCACATTATACTTCTCAGGCTCTGGTATAATTGTCGTCCTTTTGAAGCAAGTGGGAACTTCTGCCCATAGCAGTGTGAGGTTGAAAATGTCCTTGAATACTCCCGCCAGTTGGTTAGCACAGGTTTTCAGAGCTTTATCAGGTACTCCATCAGGACCTTCCACCTTGCGAGGGTGCACTCTCTTTAAAGACAGCCTAACATCAGCCTCTGTCTCAGGGATCACAGGGTCATGAGGTGCAGCAGGGATCTTAACAGCTGTAGTTATATTCTCCCTTTTAAAGCTGGCATGGAAAGTGCTGAGTTCATCTGGTAGTGAAGCATTGCTGCCATTCATGCTAATGGGTTTCGGTTTGTAGGAAATAATGTCTTGCAAATCCTGCCAGAGTTGTCATACATGCGATGTCACCTCCAACCTCATTCAAAATTGTCTCTTTGCCCTTGAAATAGCCAACCATAAATTATACCTGGTTTTCTGGTAGAGTTCTGGGCCGGGGGTACAGGATCTGAGCTATCGAAGAGCCTTGCTACTTTCTTCCCTATTCACTAGCCCCAACTATGTACTGAAGTCACCTGTCTGATAGAAACATTTTAAAGTGTTGAAAAATAATTAAATTCCTTCAAATTAAAGTTACTAAAACACATTCAAATACATTTAACTGTTATAAGTTATTGTGGAAGTATAATAGATATTAGGTACTGTACAGGTACACAGAGTGTTGCCGAGACTCGATCTGGACTACCACTGGGTTTCCATATTTAAAGAAGGACATGCTTACGTTGGAGACGCTGTAGAGACGTTTTAATAAATTGGAAGAGATAAGCTGATAAAGAAATGCAGAATGGGTTGGACTTTTAACTATTCCAACCTTGAAAAATAATAAGGGTCAGATTCACATGTATAGGATTCTGAGGGGATTGATAAGATGGGTTGAGGATTTTCTCGTGTTTTTGTGTGTATGCTGCTTTCAAATTCCAGCATCTTCAAATTTTCCCGTGTTGGTGTTGAGGACGCTTACTTTGGTGAGGCTGGCTGGAAGGAAGAGTCCATCCATTTCGACAGAGATAAGGAGGAATTTCTTCATTCAAAGGGTCGTCAATATTTGGAATTTGCAATCCCAGGGAGGATCCTTCAGTCCTGCCAAAGGTCCTCAGCCCGAAATGTCGACTGTATTTTTTCCATTGATGCTGTCTGGCCTGCTGAATTCCTCCAGCATTTTGTGTGCCTTGCTTGGATTTCCAGCATCTGCAGATTTTCTATTGTTTGTGATATAAAAGCGTGATAGGAAGGTATCAGGGTCAGGATGTTCCTGTTAGACTGAAGGGCGAGGCTGACAGAAGTACCCGGGATGATGAAGGATATTAAGGACTTGGTCATAAAAAGGGGGAATACGTTATGGAGAAGCTATTTGGATGAGTCCAAGTCCTTGAAGAATGTAGGGATGCAGGAATACACTTAAGACGGAAATCAGGAGGGCAAATGAAGGACACAAGACACAACTGGGAGATAACGTAAAGGAGACTCCTGAGAGATTCTGTAAGTATATTGAGCAAAAAAGGATAACAAGTGAGAGTGTATTTCTTCTTAAGGATGAATATGGACATGAGATAAATCTTAAATGAGTAATTCTCATCTATATTTATCTTGGACAATGTCATATAAGGAAATTCAGGAAAGAGAATAGAGATGTGTTGAAACATTTCTATACTACAAATGAGGTGGTGCTGGTAGATACAGTTGATAAATCCCTGAGGTCTGACAAAGTATATTCAAAGGTACAGTGAGGAGCAATAGTTTGACTGAGATGTTTGAAGAGGTGAGCAAGAAAATTGACGAGGGCACAATGAAAGACATTGGTCCCACTTAGTAAACTGGACCAGAAGTTTAGATCACGTGGAACCCAAAATGAGCTCGTTATTTGGGAAAAAATGGCTTGGTGGAATGAGTTAGGCAGTAGTGGAACCATTTTTTTTGTTGTGTTTTGCTTTTGCAGTTGGAAGCCTGTGACCAGCAGCATGTCTCAGGCTTTGTTGCTGGGTCCAATACTATTTGCCACATATGTTGAGGATTTGGAACCTAAGGTTGACGGCATGATGAACAAGTTAACGAGTGGTGTCACAGGTAGATCTACCAGTGAAAAAGGGGTTTGCATGCCATCCTTCATCATTCAGGGCATATAACAGGTCAATGTCATGGATAACTAGAACTCAACTAGATCCCAACTCCAATACATATGGGTATAGATTGTAGTCGGACAAGACATTTGTGAGGCTGCAGCTGGAGAATTGTTCACAGTTTTGGGTACATGCCAGAGGAAAGATGCTATTAAGCTGGAAAGAACGCAACTAAGATGATCGGAATGTTGATAGGAGCCAAGAGCCAGAATTAGAAGGAGAGGCTGGGCAGACTTGGACTTCACCCTTTTGAGCATAGCAGACTAAGAGGCCACTTTATAGAGGTGTTTACAACAATGAGAGCTGTAGATAGGGCGAATGCATACATTCTTTTTCATAGTCATGGAAAACTACAGGACAGAAACAGAACCTTTGGCCCATCTAATCCATGCTGAAACATTTGAACAGCCTAGTCTAATTGACATATACCTAGACCATAGCCCACCAAACCCCTCATATCCATGCTTCTTCAAACATCCAAACTTTTCCTGAATGTTAAAATTAAAATCACATTCACGACCTACATTGCTATCCCATTCTACACTCTTAGCACCTCTGCGTGAAGCTCCTCCCTTATATTCACTTTAAACATTTCACCTTTCACCCTTAACCTATGACCTCTAATGGTAGACTCACCCAACTTCAGTGCAAAAAGCCTGGTTGCATTTAGCCTATCTACACTCCTCATAATTTTGTGTATCTCAATCAAATCTCCCCTCAATCTTCAATGTTCTAGAGAATAAATTTCTAACCTATTCAATCTTGCCTTATAACTCAGGTCCTCCAGTTCCAACATCCTTGTAAGTTTTCTCTGTACTGCTTCAATCTGATTTACATCTTTCCTGGAGATAGGTGACCAAAACTGCATATAATACTCCAAATTAGTCCTCTCAAATGTCCTATGTTGCTTTAACATAACATTCAACTCCTGTACTCAAAAACTTTGATCTCTGAAGGCCAAAGTGTACCAAAAGCTTTCTTTATGACATTATCTACCTGTGATGCCACTTAAAATGAATTATGGACCTGTGGTCTCAGATCCCTTTGTTCTACCATATTTGTCAGTGCACTATGGCTCATTGTATAAGACCTACCCGATGGTCCTTAAAAGTGCAATATCTCACAATTGTCTGCACTAAATTCCATCTGACATTTTTCAGATCATGTCTCCACCTGGTCCAAATCCCACTGCAAGCTTTGATCGTATTCCTTGCTGTCGACTGCACCCCTAATCTTGATATTATCTGCAAATTTTCTGATTCAATTAGCCACATTATCATCCAGATCATTGATTATAGATGACAAACCAAACAGACCCAGCACCAAGCTCTGTGGCCATTCACTAGTCATGGGCCTCCAGTCAGAGGTCAACTATCTACTACTACTCTCTGGGTTCTGTCACAAAGCCAGTATCTAATCCAATTTACTACCTTATCTTGAATGTCAAGCAACTGAAGTTTCTTAACCAACCTCCCATGCTTGATATTGTGAAATGTCTTGCTGAAGTCCATGTAGTCCATCCACTGCCTTGCTTTCATCAAAATTTCTGGTAACTTCCTCAAAGAAATTCTATAGGATTGGTTAGGCACAACCCATCACACTCAAAACCATGCTAACTATCCCTCATTAGTTCCCGTCTAGTCAAATACTCACATATCCATTCCCTTAGAATAACTTCCAATAACTTTCCCACTACTGATAGCAGGCTTATTGGCCTATAATTTTCTAGTGAGGTACAAGAGGATTGGATGATGGGTTGTGTTGTTCAGCAGGAATAGTATCTGGGTCACTAAGGGTGATTTAATCATCTCTGCTAGGGCCCCTGAAATTCCTACACTTGCCTTTAATAGGGTGTGAAGGAACACCTTGTCAGGCCCTGGGAATTTGTCCACCCTGATTTGCCTCAAAGCAGCGAACACCTCCTCCCCTGTAATCTATATGTCCATGATCTCACTGCTGCTTTCCCTCACTTCTATAGACTCTATGTCTGTCTCCCAACTAAATACAGGTGCAAAGAAATCCACTTCAGATCTCCCACATCTCTTTTGGCTCGTCACATAGATTACCATTCTGATCTTCCAGAAGACCAGTTTTGTCACGTACAATCCTTTTTCTCTTAGCATATCTGTAGAGGCCCTTAGGATTCTCCTTCACCTACAACTGCTAGGGCAACTGCTAGCCAGAATGATTTCTTTCTTAAGTGTTCCCTTGCATTTCTTACACTACTTGGCTATCTCATTTGTTTCTGGCTGCCTATACCTGCTTTGCACCTTCATATTTTTTCTTAACTAAGGCCTTAATATATGGTCCGGTCTGTTAACTACTCATTTCAGTTAATTTCCTTTGCCCCATGTTCCACCAGCCTCCTTAATTAGGGCACCTGATCTTCACCCGAACTGGCAGGATGAAAACCCCAGCTTACACTACCCAGGGCACGATGAATGTTCCAAGCTACCAAGGATAAGGGACCATCTTCCGAGCCGCCAAGAATAAGGGACTGTCTTCTGAGCCGCCAAGAATAAGGGACCGTCTTCATGAGCTTCTCCGTGTCAAGATTCGTATTGTCTGTTGTTGTTTGTTTTTGTTGTCTCGTGTCCATCTGAGTGTTGCCAGCCATTCTGCTGCTGCTCTGAGCTGGGATGCGAGTGGTCTGTCGTTGATTTGTTTTGAAGGCTCCGAGTCCCAGTCTAAGTCAAGGCTCCGAGTCCCAGTCCAAGTCAAGGCTTCATGTCCAGTCAAGTGATTGCCGGCCGTTTGCTGCTCCATGAGCTTCTCCGTGTCATGATATGTACTGTATTGTTTTTTATTGTTTGGTTTAGTCGTCTCATTTCCAGCTGAGTAGGTCCGGCCATTTACCGCTACTCTGAGTTGGGAATTCTGTCTCTTCATGTCCCAGTCCAAGTCCAAGCTCTGTGTTCCAGTCAAGTCTAAGTCCTGGCTCCGAGTCCAAGTCAGGTCCTAGTCCATCTCCGTGCCTGTGTCCTGCACTTGGGTCCGCTTCCTCCAGCTGCCCCACTGCAACACACACTGGCCAGATCCTTTCTGAGACCATCAAAATCGGACTTTCTCCAATTTAGAATCTCACCATGAAGAGCAGACCTATCCTTTTTTGATAATTATCTTGAAACTAATAGCACGATGATCATTAGATGCAAAGTGTTCCGCTACACAAGCTGTATCACCCGTCCTGTCTCATTTCCGAAAAGGAGATCAAATTTGCATAAAATTTTAATTGGAATTCTATGTACTCAGTAAGGAAACTTCCCAAAAAATATTAGACACACTCAATCCCATCTAGTCCTTTTACAGTATGGAAGTCCCAGTCAATATGTGGAAAGTAAAAATCAACTATTATTAAAACCTTATGCTTCTTGCAACAGCCTGCAACTTCTGTACAAATTTTAAATCTTAAAGCAATATACACAACATGCTGGAGGAACTGAGAAGGTCAGGCAGTTGTATGGAAATGAATTAACAGTGGACTTTTCAAGTTGAAACCTATCTTCATGACTGAAAAGGAAGGAGAAAGATGCGAGAATAAAAAGGTGGGATAGGGGAAGGAAGCTAGCTAGAAGATAATAGGTGATGCCAGGTGGGTGGGAAAAGTATAGGGCTGCAAAAGAAGGAATATGGTAGGAGAGGAGAGTAGACAACAGGAGAAAGGAAAGGAGGATGGGACCCATTGGGAAGAGTTAGGCAGATAAGAAGAGGTAAATGGCCAGAGTAGGGAATAGAAGAGGGCAGGGGAGGGAATTTTTTTTTTACTGGCAGTAGAAATCGATATTCATGCCATCAGGTTAGAGGCTATCCAGACACAATATAAGATATTTCTCCTCCACCCTCATCTGGTGCAAGAAAAGGCCACGGATCAACATGTTGAAACAGGCAAAAACAAAGGAGCTGGTTGTGGATTACAGGAGGAATGGAGACGGGCTAAACCCAATTGACATTAATGGATGTGGGATTGAGAGGGTAAGCAGCTTTAAGTTCTTCATCAACCACATCACCAAGGACCTGATGTGATCTATACACACCAGCTGTGTGGTGAAAAAGGCACAACAGGGCCTCTTTCACCTCAGATGGTTGAGGAAGTTTGGTATAGACCCCCAAATCCTAAGAACTTTCTACAGGGGCACAATTGAGAGCATCTTGACTGGCTGCATCACTGCCTGGTATGGGAACTGTACCTCCCTTAATCGCAGGTTTCTGCAGAGTGGTGCGGACAGCTCAGCGTATCTGTAGTTGCGAACTTCCCATGATTCAGGACATTTAGAAATACAGGTGTGTAAAAAGGGCCCGAGTGATCATTGGAGAGTAGAGTCACCCCAACCACACTCTATTCCAGCTGCTACTATTTGGGAAATAGTACCGCAGCATAAAAGCCAGGAACAACAGGCTCTGGGACAGCTTCTTCCACCAGGCCATCAGATTGATTAACTCACGCTGATCTGAGTGTATTTCTATGTTATATTGCCTGTTCTATTTATTATAAATTATTATAAATTACTACATTTGCACATATAGATGGAGATGTAACGTAAAGACTTTTACTCCTCAAAATCAAAACGAATGGGAATCGGAGTTAAAATGTTTGGCCACAAGGAAGTGGAGGTGTTTGGATAAACTGCTTCCCCAATTTACAATGGGTCTCGTCAATGTTGAGGAGGCCACATTGAAGCACCAGACACAATAGATGACCCCAGCAGATTCACAGTTGGTCTGAAAGATCTGTTTGGGCTCCTGGATGGAGGTAAGGAAGAAGGTGAATGGGTAGGTGTAGCATTTAGGCCACTGCTGGGAGGGAGATTATTGAGGAGGGACAAATGGACGAGGGAATGATGGAGGGAGCGATCTCTGTGGAAAGTGAGAAGTGTTTATGTAAGGATGTGTTTGGTGGTAGAAACTGTTTGGAAATGGTAGACATTGTGGAGAATGATGTGTTGGATGCAGAGGCTCATGGGATAGTAGATAAGGACATGAGGAACTCATTCACTGTTAAGGCAGTGGGAAGATGGGGAGAGAGCAGATGTTCAGGAAATGGAGGAGATACGGGTGAGGGCAGCATAGTCATAGTCATACTTTATTGATCCCGGGGGAAATTGGTTTTCATTACAGTTGCACCATAAATAATAAATGGTAATAACACCATAAATAGTTAAATAGTAATATGTAAATTAAGCCAGGAAATAAACGTCAATAGCAGAGAAAGGAAAACCCCATTCTTTGAAGAAGGAGAACATCTCTGATGTCCTGGAAAGAAAAGCTGCATCCTGGCAACAGGAATGAGAAAAAGGAATACCATTTTACAGAAAGGCCTACAAATCTCTTCCTCTAAATCCTGCAGACTATTGGCTAGTCTAGAAAAGAGCGGCATTAATGTAGTCACTTTTCTTATTCTTCAGCTTGACGCATAAGTCCTCACTACATGAGTTCTCCAGTCTGACCTGACTGAGCACTGCTGTGACTTTTTCCCTGACTAGTAACATTTCTTAATCCCTCCGCTCTATCATGTCTAAAACAACAGAACCCTGGAATATTCAGATGCCAGCCCTGCCCATCCTGCAACCAAGTCTCACTAATAGCTACAATATCATATTCCATATGTTGATCCATGCCCTGTTCTCATCTGCCTTTCCTACAATACTTCTTGCATGGAAAAAATGCAACTCAGAACAATAGTCCCACTATTCTCAACCCTTTGCTTACTGACTTTGTCTGAGGTCTTAACAACATCTTTCTCCAAAACCACTCCACTATCTGTTCCAGCACTCTGCTTCCAATCCTCCTGCAACTTGAGTTTAACCTGCCCAGTCCCATCCCGTGCAGTATCCACAAACCTTCCTGCGAGGATATTAGTCCTACTCCAGTTCAGGTACAAACTACCTCTTCTATTTGGGTCCCACCTTCTTTGAAAGAGAGCCCAATAATCGAAAAATCTGATACCCTCCCTCAAAAACCAACATCTTAGACACAGGTTAAACTATACGATCTTCCTCTTTCTGGCTACACTCTCACAAGGCATGGGTAGCAGCTCTGAGATCACCACCCTGGAAGTCCTATTCTTTAACATAGCACCTAACTCCCTGAACTCACTTTGCAGAACCTCATCACTCTTCCTGCATATGTCATTGGTATCCATATGGACCACGGCCTTTGACTGATCACCCTCCCACTTACAAATGCGAAGGACTCAATCCAAGATGTCCCAGACCCTGGCACCTGGGAAGCAACAGCCCATCTAGGAATCTCATTCTTGTCTACACAGCCTTCTTTCTGTTCCCCTAACTAATGGATCTCCTATCACCACAGCTCAACACTCTCCAACTTTCCTTGCTGAGCTACAGAGCCAGACTCAGCGCCAGAGGCCTGACCACTTCCTCTGATAGTCCATCACCATCCCAGGCAGTGACTCTCTGAGTGAGAAAGATCACCCCTCACATCCCCCTTGATCCTATCCCCTCTCACTTTCAATGCATGCCCTCTGGTATTAGATATTTCAACACTGGGAAAAAGATACTCTCTTCCCACTCCCATGATCTTGAAAACTATTATATCTCTACTTAGCCTCCAATGCTCCAGAGAAAACAACCTAAGTTTATCCCGCTTCACGTGTTAGCACATGCCCTCTAAACTAGGCAACTAACTGGTAAACCTCTTCTGCACCCTCTCCAAATCCTAAACATCCTTCCTATACTGGGATGACCAGAACTGTATGCAATACTCTAGATGTCGCCTAACCAGAATTTTATAAAGTTTCAACATAACCTTCTGACTTTTGAACTCAATGCCTCAACTAATAAAAGCCTTCTTAACCACCTTATCCATGTGCATAGCTCCTTTCAAGGAGCTATGAACTGGGATCCCAAGATCTCGCTGCCCTTAACAGTGTATTGTCTCCTTGCATTTACCCTACCATGGTACAGCACCTCATATTTATCTGGGTTACATTGCAACTGCCATTTCTCAGCCCATATCTGCAACTGATCTATATCATTCTGTATTCTTTGTCAGTCTACCACACTATCCACGCCTCCACTGATCTTAGCATCATCTGCAAATTTACTAACCAACCAATCTGCATTTTCATCCAGGTCATTTATATACATCTGAAGCAACAGAGGTCCCAACACAGATCCCTGAGGAACTTCACTAATTACAGACCTTCAGCTTGAATAAGTCCCTTCAAACACTGCCCTCTGTCTTCTATGTGTAAACCAGTTCTGAATCCAAACAGCCAATTCACCATGAAACCCATGCATCTTAATCTTCTGGATTAGCTTCCCATGAGGGACTTTATCCAACACCTTACTAAAATCGATGTAGACAACATTCACTGCTTTACCTTATCAATCTCTCTCATCATCTTGTCAAAGAACTCATTTAAGTTGGTGAGGCACGACCAGCCACAAACAAAGCTATGCTGGCTCTCCCTAACTAGGCCATGGGTTTCCAAATGGTGATGTAACCTATACCTAAGAACTTTCTCCAGCAATTTCCGTACAACTGACATGAGGCTCACTGGTCTACAGTTCCCAGGATTTTCCCTTTTTCCCTTCTTAAATAGAGGTACAATGTTTACCACTTGCCGAACCTCCACGACCTGGCCTGTGGCTAGAGAGGTCAAGGCCCCAGCAATCTCATCTCTTCCCTCCTTGAATAACATGGTGTAAATCCCACCAGGCCCTTATCCAGCTTAATACTCATTAGGAGCCCTAACATTTCCTCCTCCTTGACCACTAAACAGCCCAACATATGCACTCAGCACCAATCTCCTGGTCCCCCATATCCTATTCCTTGGTAAATATTGAAGCAAAGTACTATTAAGTACCTCACTCACATTCACTGCATCCAAACAAATGTTCCCCCCTTTATCCTTGAGTGGTCCCGCCCTGTCTTATATTCTTCGCAATATATGCATAGAATTCCATGGGATTCACCTTAATCCTACTTGCAAGGACTTTTCATGCCCCTCTTGGCTTTCCTAGTTCCCTTCTTTAGATTTTTTTTGCCCTTGTTCTGCTCATCGTGTACTTCATTTGATACTAACTTCTGAAGTTTTACACAATCTTCCTTTTTCTTTTGACTAAATTCATCAGCTCTCTAGCCATCCAAGGTACACTTATGTTTCCAGCCCTGTCCTTCTTCCTAGCAGGAACATACCTTTCTGGTAGTCTGTGCAATTGATATCTAAACACCCTCCATATGTCTGATATGGTCTTGCCCGAGGAAAAGTGTTCCCAATTAACACATCTTAGTTCCTGCTTAATGCCCTTGTAATTTGCCCTACTCCAATTTTAGACTTTCCAACAAGGACAGTATCGAGCCTCATCTATAGCTATTTGGAAAGTTAAGGAGTTATGGTCACTGTTCCCTATCTGTTCACCCACTGAAAGGCCAGTCATCTGGCTCATTACCCTACACCAGGTTCCCTACCTGGATACACTTTATCAATTCTGCCCCTTCTAACTCGTTGCACTAAGAAGACCCCAGTTTATATTAGGGAAGTTGAAATCCTGATGACAACATCCCTATAATTTTTACACATTTCCTTAATCGGATTACATATATGTTCCTCAATATCCCAGTGGCTAATAGGTGGTCTGTAGCACAATCCCGTCAGCATGATTGCACCCTTCCTGTTCCTGAGTTCCACCCAAATGGACTCAGTGTCTGACCCCTCCATTAAGTCTCCTCTGAGTGCAGTTGTGATATTGTCCCTGATTAGTAGTGCAACTCCACCCCCTCTTTTACCTCCTTCTCGATCTTTTCTAAAACTTTGAAAACTGGGACATTAATCACTTATTCCTACCCCTTTCTCAACCAAATTTCAGTAGTGGCTACAACATTGTAGTTCCATGTACTGATCCATGCTCTAATGTTAGGGAAATTAATTTGCTAAGGAAATTAATTAAAATTGATCACAGGTAAATTAAACATAGACTTTGAAGCAAAGAGAGCTTTATTCATGATATCGTGGGGAGTGGATCCCCTAGCAGTGGGTTTCAAACTCCAAATAATACAGAGGGCACAGCTCTTTTTATACATGTACAATCATTTGCAAAAGCAAAGGCTGTTTCATTAACCTAGTGAATTACAAAAGGTTCACATGTATTTATCTTGATAAGCTATACCCATAGCAACACTCACAAATTAAAAATTCAGTCCTTTGTACAACTTTGTATGAAAAGACAGTTTATCTCATATCCTTGAGGCTAATTCTTACAAGATAAGCAACTGCAAGTATTTATTCTTAGAATTGTCTCTGCCAAAAGCCAAGTCCATATCTATAAGAAACTATGCTGCAAACTAGTTCCATAATCAAAAAATCAATATTAACCTTTCATTTATCAAAATCTTTAAGTCACAATATTGTCCTCCACAGTACCCCTCTTTTTGATCACAGGATCAGCATAAATATCAGAGTTACCAAATGGGTTTTTATAAGTCGGTGGTAGGGATTTCATTTTTAAATATTCCACTTCATTATACTCCAGGTTTTAAGTATCAGCGTTAACCTGAGGGAACGTAGAAATGGGTAGGTTTGCACATATGAGGCAAAAACACATACTAAATTACATAATGTACTCGCATTATCCACTACACCACCAAAGATATTCCCAAAGGGCATCCAAGCCCCAGACAGATATTGTTATAGAATTCTTCACCAATCCTATGTATCTGTTTTAGATACCTCCGGATATGGCCAGCCAAGCAAACAAGTTTATTTGTATAGCACTCTTCAAACACAAGGCAATTCAAAGTGTTTTACATAGAACAAGATATAAAAATTAAACATCAAATTTGAGACAATATATAAGAGAATAAAATCACACAAAATAGAGATGATAAATTGAAGTTACAGTGCAGAAGATTCTAACTAAAAGTTACAGCAAAAAGAGAAGTTTTAAGCATTGATTTAAAAGAAATTAAAGTTGGGGCAGACTTCAGATCCTCTGGAAGGCTATTCCAGATATGTAGAGCACAGTAACTAAAAGCTGCTTTACCGTGTTTACTTTTGACCCTGAGGACGGTAAGCAGACCCACACCAGATGACCTCAAGCTTGGGAAGGTTCATAATGCAGCAGGAAATCAGAGATGTAGTTAGGTTGTAATATTTTAAACTCAATCCTCTGATGGACAAGAAGCCAAAGAGATCTGATAACTGGAGTAATATGTTTTACTTTCTTGGTCTCAAGTGGGTTATGTTTACAGATCCATCAGGAATATAGGTACAACATTCTTGCCCTTTAGTGGCACATGTTCCTCCTTTCTCAGCCAAAGTAAAGTATAAGGCCATCCTGTTTTGCAGGGCCTCAGTTGGAGTGGCTACTACTTCAGCAGTTAAGCTGAAATAAGCATTATAAGCACAGGTAAGTCTAGACACTAAGGCAATGAGGCAACTGAATCTATATATCATTAGCCACTCCGTTCTTTTCCAGTACACTATCTGACTCTGGAAGAGAGGGCTGATACACCTTACACTTGGTTCTGTGCTCCCAGTGTCTTTCCCTGATATCTGTCTTCTGGTCTGATCCATCCCTTACTGACCTGGGGCTCTGGTTCCCAGCCCCCTGCAAAACTAGTTTAACCTCTCCTGAGTAGCATCAGCAAACTACCGGTCAGGATAGTAGTTCCCCTCCAGTTCATGTGCAACCCGTCCCTCTTGTACAGGTCACCCCTGTACAGGAAAGACTCCAATGATCCAAGAACTTGAAACGCTGTCCTCTGTGCCATCTCCTCATCCACTCATTCATTCATGAAATCATCGCATTCCTGCCTGTATTAGTCCATGGTGCAGGGGGTAATCTATAGATGACAACATTGGAGGACTTCTCTTCAGCCCCTTTCCTCTGTATACTCACTTAGAACTTCTCCACCCACCCCCGTAATCTGTAAATCTGTATAGGGTCAATGAAGTTGTTGCCACTTTGCCTCACTTCGAAAGACTCTGTGTTCATCTCCTGAGTAAATACAGATGCAAATATATAAAATGTCCCCCATCTCCTGCGGCTCCACACATGGAATACCATTCTGATCTTAATGAGGATTAAACTGCCTTTTTTTTTCTGGGGCATTTTATTGGACGAAATGTTAATAAAACAAATCCTATTGACTAATTAAACAAGCCAAACTTATAGGCCAGTTGGAACAAATGAGGTGCATACAGAGTTCAAGAAATGCAAGAGAATAGAAACATAGAAAACTTACAGCACAATACAGGCCCTACAGCCCACAAAGCTGTGCCGAATATGTCCTTACCTTAGAAATCATGTGGGGTTACCCATAGCCTTCGATTTTTCTAAGCTCCACGTACCTATCCAGGAGTCTCTAAAGAAGAAACATTCAAACTTTTATGTTTTTGTGTTTACCCAGATCATATCCACCCGAGACCCGTTTATTTACTGGCGATGGCCTTTTCATCACTATTCCCACGCATAGTAGAGTTACGTTGCTGTTAGTTTGTATTCACAGTAATGGCTAACTCATTACAAATCTACGGTGAAAGGGTTACAATAACTACCTAATGTTTCTTGTAAAAGTCTGCGATCTCTCTACAATTCCCTCTAAATCCCCCAGACTGTTGGGTGATGTGTATTAACCTTTCTTATTACTCAGTTCCACCAATAAAGTCTCACTAGCCGAGTTGTCCAGTCTGTCCTGACTGAGCACTGCCGTGACATTTTCCCTAACGAGAAACGCTGTCCCTCCTCCTTTAATCCCTTCTACTCTTTTGAATTTAGAGCTGCCAGTTCTGTGGCCCCTGCAACCAAGTCTCACTAATGGCTACCATAACATAATTCCGGTGGTTGATCCAAGCCCTGAATTCACCTGCCTTTCCTACGATACTTCTTGTATTGAAGTATCAGCTCATCGCACTATGCTCAACCTTTTGATTCCTGACTTTGTCTGAGGTCTTAAAAACATGTCTCCACAACCTCTCCACTATCTGTTCTGGCACTCCGGTTCTGATCCCCGGGATTTTTTTGTGTCTCTAACATTCTTTTATATTTATGTAATCCAAAGCAGACATAAATCTGTTCAGCATTTCCTATGATTAAATTACAAACGTTTTTATGTTTATTTTGATAATTGTCCTCCAGTACGAATTTGATAGTAATCGTGAAGCCGACAATGGCAGAACGCCATTCCCAGAATTCCACGCGAGGAAGACTGCACTCTACCAGTCAGTGAAGTTTAGTACGCAGGCGTGCAGTTGGATTCCCTTCTGCAGAAAGGGTGGAATGGCGACGGAGTAAACGGATCGAGTGGGTCGAAACTGGTAAGAGATATGGGGCATAAAGGAAGGGCTAATGCTGTGAGTAGGCCAGAACAAGGTATAAGCTGCAGGTTTCAGTCTGAGACTTAAGTAATCGCAAACGTTGCGCTTAAATCGGAGAGGTAAGTCGTATATCAGCCGCAGGGACATCAAACGCATGCTCTGTTATTGGAGGCGCAACTGTGCATAGGTGGGGCTTCAAGACCAATTTGACTAAGAGAGGAAATTATTGGCCTCTTCCTTTGATGGGCAGCATAGTGACAAGCGGAACGTGAGGAGGGGACTGGACAGAGTGCAGCCGATCGAAATTTGATATGGCGCTGGGAGTTTGGAAAATCAGGAAAGACAAACTCAGAATGTAATTATTTCCAACGTGCAACTTCTGCACTTGGGATATAAATTTCTAATCATTCAAAATAGGGTTAACAAAATACTTTCCATCGTTGCAGTTTCCTGTTGCATTTCTTGATTAAATCGAGTGAAGAAGAGTTTAAACACGATTGAATGGATGAAATGCATTATTCAGGTGCAGAGACATAACTTTAGCTGAGCGGGCAAGATTGGGTGTAAGTTGATGGCACTGCTACTCCAGAGGCCTGGGCTAGTCATTTATGGGGGTGACACCGTGATTAATTTACCACACAAGAAATCCAGAAGTAAGAGTGCAAATCCCAATAAGACAATGCAGTTATTTGGTTCAAAATCTGGAGGGCAAAAAATATACAATCTAACGATGATACCCTTTAAAATTAGTGACCTGTCATTGAAAACCCTTCTGCTTTGCTAATGAAAATCCCTTTGCTGTCCTGATGGAGAGTTTCAGCCTTAAACATCGACTCTTAATTCTTTTCCATAGACGCTGCCTGACCTAAGGGAGGGAACGACCACTCCTCTCCCTCCTCCCTCCCTCCCTCCCTCCCTAACCTAAGATCCTCCAAAATTTCGTGAATGTTTCTCTGGACTTCCAGCATCTGCAGAATCTACTGTGTTTATGTTTTGTTTGGCTGAAGTCCTTCGTGTGAGGATATCTGTCATCCTCACCGTGAGTGGCGGGAATGGTTGATTAATGGACCAGGTTTCTGAAATTTTAGAAGAGGTAGAGGAGAATGTAAAAGAGTTCTTAATCAGGAACAATATCACAGCTGCACTCGGGAGGCATAATTGGTGGTGGGGGAGAGTCAGACAGTGAGGCTGTTTTGGTGAAACTCAGGAAGGGGAAAGGTACAATCACACTGATGGGATTGTACTACAGACCCCCTAATAGCCACTGGAAAATTGAGGCACAGATATGTAAACAGATTAAAGAAATGGGTAAAGTAATGGGGTTATTGTCATGGGGGATTTCAACTTTCGTAACATAAACTGGATCCTTCTTAGTGTTGCAAACACGAGGAATTCTGCAGATGCTGGAAATTCAAGCAACACACATCAAAGTTGCTGGTGAACGCAGCAGGCCAGGCAGCATCTCTAGGAAGAGGTACAGTCGACGTTTCAGGCCGACACCCTTTGTCAGGACTAACTGAAGAAAGAGCTAGTAAGAGATTGAAAAGACTTTTAAATCTCTTACTAGCTCTTTCTTCAGTTAGTCCTGACGAATGGTCTTGGCCTGAAACGTTGACTGTACCTCTTCCTAGAGATGCTGCCTGGCCTGCTGCATTCACCAGCACCTTTGATGTGTGTTGCTCCTTCTTAGTGTAAAGGGTTTAGATGGGGCAGAATTTGTAAAGTGTATCCAGGAATGTTTCTTAAATCAATATGTGGATGGATCATTGAGAGGGAGGCGTACCGGACCTGGTGTTTAGTTAATAGCCTGGTCAGGTGACTGACTTTTCAGTTGCAAACACGAGGAAATCTGCAGATGCTGGAATAAAAGTTGCTGGTGAATGCAGCAGACCAGGCAGCATCTGTTGGAAGAGGTACAGTCGACATTTCGGGTCGAGACCCTTCATCAGTAGGTGATGTTAGGGAACAGTGACAACAACTCCTTAACTTCCACAATAGCTATAAATAAGGATAGGTATGCTCCTTGTGAGAGAGTTTTAAATTGGAGTAGGGCAAATTGTGAGAACATTAGACAGGAACTAAATTGGGAACACCTTTTCTCTGGCAAGTTCACATCAGACATGTGGATGAATTGTACAGAATACAGGAAGGGTATGTTCCTGCAAGAAGGAAGGACGGGGATGGAAAGGTAATAGAACCTTCGATCAACAGTTGAATTTAGTAAAGAAGAAAAAGGAAAAGTATCTGAAGTTTTGGAAGTTAGGATCAAACAAAACACATGATGAGTATAAAGAAGCCAGAAAAGAACTAAAGAAGGGAATTAGGAAAGCCAGAAGGGGCCATGAAAAGTTCTTGGCAAGCTGGATTAAGGTGAATCTCAATGCTTTCTATACATACATCAAGAGCAAGAGGATAACTATGGAGAGAGTCGGACTGCTCAAGGGTAAACGGGGGAATGTTTGCTTGGATACGGAGAATGTGAGTGAGGTACTTAGTGAGTACCTTGCTTCAGTATTTACCAGAAGAGTATATGGAGGACCAGGAGATCAGTGCTGAGCGTATAAATATATTAGGGCATTTAGTAGTGAAGGATGAGAAAGCATTGGGCCTCCTAATGAGTAGTAAGGTCGACAAGACCCCAGGGCCTGATGGGATTTACACCCGGTTATTGATGGAGGCAAGAGATGAGATTGCTGGGCCCCTGACCAGTATCTTTGTGTCCTCTTTAGTCACAGGCAAGGTCCCAGAGAATTGGCAAGTGGCTAATATTGTATCTCTATTTAATAAGTATGTGGTGCGTGGCCAAGTGGTTAGGGCATTGGACTAGCAATCTGAAGGTCGTGGGTTCGAGCCTCGCCAGGGCAGTGTGTGTGTCCTCGAGCAAGGCACTTAACCACACAATGCTCCAGTCTACCCAGCTGAGAAAGGGTACCGGCAAAAATGCAGGGGTTTAACCTCGTGATTGACCGCTGGGGGGGGTGCAGGGGGGAGTCTCGTACTCTCAGTCGCTTCATGCCAGCCTGATGGGCACAAGGCTCATGACAGACTTTAATCTATTTAACAAGAGAAAATGCTGGTGAGTCTTGCATCAGTTGTAGGAAAATTCTTGAGTGTAGGATATATGAGTATTTGGAAACCCATGGCGTAATTTGGAAGAACCAGTGTGACTTTGTCCATGACAGGCCATGTCTTACTAATTTGAGTTTCTTGACCAGAGAGTTTGATGAGGATAGGGCATGGATTTCAGTAAGGCATTTCACTAAATCCCTCATGGGAAGTTAATTCAGAAAATTAAAATGCATGGGATTTGCGGCGAATTGGCAGTTTAGATCCAGAACTGGCTTGTGCATAGAAGACAGGATAGAGGTTGAAAGGACTTATTCGATCTGGAGGTCTATAATTAGTGGAGTTTCGCAGGGATCTCTGCTGGGACCTCTGCCATTTGTGATGTATATAAATGACCCGGATGAAAATGTAGACAGGTGGGTTACTAAGTTTGCAGATTATACCAAGGTTGGTGGAGTTGTGGATAGTGTAGCAGACTGGCGAAAAATACAGTGCAGAATAGATCAGTTGTTGATATGAACTGAGAAATGGCAGGCAGGGTTTAACCTATATAAATGTGAGATGTTGCACTTTGTAGAACAAATTAACAGTGTTGCTGAGCAGAGGGATTTTGAGATCCAAGGTCATAGCTCTTGAATGTGGCTGCACAGGTCAATGTGGTTGAGAAGGCTTTCGGAATGCTTGCTTTTATGAGTCAAGGCACTGAGTTCAAAAATCAGGAGGCTATGCTACAACTTTAAGAAACTCTGCTTCGGCCAATTTGCAGTATTGCTTTCAGTTTTCTTCGCCCCACTGTAGGAAGGATGTTGAGGCTTTGGAGGGGGTGCTGAAGAGGTTTACCAGGATACTGCCTGTTATTACAAGATGCTGGATAAACTTGAATTGTTTTGTCTGGAGCATTGGAGGCTGAGGGGAGATCTGATAGAGGTTTATAAGATTATGAGAGGCATGATAGAGTAGACAGAGAGTATCTGTTTCCCAGAGTTGAAATGCCTAAAACCAGAGGGCTTGCACTGAAGATGAGAGGGAGTAGGTTCAAGGGAATGTGAGAGGTCAGTTTTTACTCAGAGTCGTGGATGCCTGGACGGTGCTGCCTGGTATGGTGATAGAGGCAGATACATTAGAGGCTTTTAAGAGGTGTTTGGATAGACATGAACGTAAGGAAGATGAAGTGATATGGACATGGTGTAGGTAGGAGTGATTAATGGTTAGGTAGGTGTTTTTGATTTTCTTTTTAGCTGGTTCGACACAACATTGTGGGCTGAATGGCCGTTGCTGTGCTGTATTGTTTTATGTTCTTAAATGGCCCCATGACAGCTTTGTGCGCCACTTATTTATTCCAATACTCTGTGTTCAAGGAATAAAATTAGACTATCACCTTGTATTGAACTTGGCAGTAAATTTGGACATGGTAAGTTTGCAAAGGGTTAATCCAACCTTACATAAGACTTCAAACAAATATCTGAGAATTGGTGTTTAAACTGAAAGTTCTGTACCATGAACTAGTCAAATAATGGGCTGAAATTGTCATTCTTGTATAATTATACCAACGTGCCAAATTCCTTTGTCACAACCTCAGAGCACGTCATATCCCGCGGGTAGGACAAACCCATCAGAGGCATTGACAAAATTGTACATGGGCGGGAGGGAGTAGATTACCAGCAGCTGGCCTTCTGCCATTAGCTGATGAATTGGTGCTGCTCCACATTTGGAAGAAAGACTGAAAGTAGCGAGAGCATTGAATGTAATCTGGCTGAGGAATTTCAATTCCTTTTACCAAGATGAAACAGGTACTGTGGCAGATAGTTGAGTGAACCAACACATGAGGTAGAGTAGATTTACTTAACCTTACAGTATATATGTGTATCACTGTCTATTATGGAGGGGTCACTGTATAATATCGTGTAGTGGCCCCTCCATTCCAAATGGTGCGGTGGGTCGTAAACTCAACCATCATGGGGCACTAGCCTCCCTACCATTGAAGACATCTTCAAAAAATGTGCTTCAAAAAGCTCCATTCCTCATTAAGAAGACCACCATCTAGGACATGCCCACTTTTCATTACTGCTTTTAGGGAGAAGGTACAGGAGCCTGACGATACAGACTCAACATTTTAGAAACAGCTCTTTCTCCTCTGCCCTTAGAGTTCTAAATGGTCTATGAAGCAGTAAACACATCTTCACTATTTTTGTTCTCTTTTCACACTATTTATTTATATATACCAGCCATCAGTTACCCAGCTGCAACAGTGCGCTGGCCAAGGTACAAAATAGAAGCCGCTGACATCAAGACCTGGAAACTACTAACAATATTTGGGGGAATTCCATCCAATGTTGAGTGACTGCACACCTGCTGGAATAAAGGAGGATGGGAACTTGAAAGTATCAAGGTTCCCACATTCCTGAAAGAAATGCAAAATATCCATGACCATGTCAAGGAGATGGCCCCTGAGGACTACTTGCTAGGAGTATACCTCAGACAGCAGCCAGGAGAGATGGAAATGGAAGTGGGTGAAGCAGAGCGAGAGGACCGGAGGCCATGGCAGGACCAGCCACTGCACAGGATGTATCATCACCAGGTATCGAAGTGGCTGACATAAGAAAGTCTTACCAATGGCTGGAAATGGCAGGACTTAGGGATGGCACAGAGGCACGGCTCATGGCTGCACAAAAACAAGCGCTGAGCACAAGAGCAATAGAAGCAGGGATCTATCACACCAGACAAGACCCAAAGTGCAGAGTATGCAAGGAATCCACCGAAACCATCCAGTACATAGTAGCAGGGTGCAAGATGCAGGCAGGGACAGCATAGACTGAACGGCACAACCAAGTTGCAGGGATTGTGTACAGGAACATCTGCGCTGAGTATGGATTGGACACTCCCAAATCCAAATGGGAAACACCCAAGAACGTAATGGAGAATGACAAAGCTAAGATCCTGTGGGACTTCCAAATACACACTGATAAGCAGGTACTGGCCAACCAACCACACATGGTAATACTGGACAAGGAACATGAGAAAAACAGTAACATTTAAGATGTGACAATCTTGAATGACAGTAACATCAGGACAAAAGAATATGAGAGGCTGGAGAAATACCAGAGCTCGAAAGAGCAGATGGAAAGGTTGTGGAATATTAAAGCCAGTGTAATCCTGGTGGTGATAGGAGCACTTGGAACTGTGACACCTGGACTGCGAGAATGGCTCCAATAAATCCTGGGAACAACATCTGAGATCTTGGTCCAGAAGAGCGCACTACAAAGAACAGCAAGGATACTGTGCCGACCCTTTAAGCTCCCAGTCCTCTGGTAGAGGACCTGAGTTTGAGAGAAAAATACACATATACACCACCCATAAGGGTGAGAAAAAAATATATTTCTTATTGTAATTAATAGCAGTCTTTTAGGTTGGCATGACTCTGCTGCCACTAAACCACGAATTTCATGACATACGTCAGAGATGGGAAACCTGATTCTGATATTGCGTCCCATTACCGGTTGTCCATCACTGGTTACAGACTAACAATCAGGAAAAACACTCGTTCACCACTACCTTCTGTCTTAAAGCCAATTTTAATTCCTGTTTGCCAATCCGTCTTGGATACCTGGGCTTAATCTTCTGGATCAGCTGACCATGCAGGACTGTGGCAATGTAAATTTTTGAGGAGAGCAGCTTTCGTAGCCTTGGTCTTTGACCTGGATGTACAGCAACAGAGTGTGGAATCAAGGAGAACTGCAGTAATAGGAGACTTTGTCGTTAGTGGGACAGATTGAAAACTCCGTGGTCATGAATGAGAATCTAGGATGTTCTGTTGCTTAACCCCCAAGCGTTTTAGAACATCCCCAGGGTGGAGGGGCAGAATGAGTAGCCAGAGCATAGACAAAAGGATGAGGTCTTGCTGAATGAATATAAGGGGTTGGGTAGAAGGTGAAAAAACACAGAACCCTAAGGATTGTAATCCCTGGATTACTCCCAGTGCCACATAGTGATGAAGACAGGAATATATGGCTGATTAGCTGATATAGCTCAGGTTCTTGGACTCCTGAGAATCTCTTTTGAGGCAGAGGTAACCTAGACAAGAGGGATAGGTTGCATCTGAACAGAAGGGGAACTACTAGTGTAGATTTAAACAATAGCCTAGCTGTTGATGCGATGCTGAAGCTCCAGACGTCAGAGTTCAGAGTTCATTTCTGGCGTCATCTGCAAGGAGTTTGTACATTTTCCATGTGACCACAATGGGTTCTTCTGGGTTCCCATTTCTTCACACAGTCCAAAGAAGATGCACCGGTTAGTAGCTAAATTGGTCATTGTAAATTGTCCTGTGATTAGGCAAGAGTTAAATAGGTAGGTAGCCGGATGGCTCGGTTTGTTGGGTTGGAAGGTCTCTTCTACACTGCATCTCTAAATAAATAAGTCCCGTATGGGCCATAGCACAAGGTAGTGTTGTGGCAGATAAGAATGTTGAAGCAAATAAAGAAGTGAAAGCCAACAATAGGTGGGGACAGGACAGGAAAAGAAGATGATGCGATAGGATCAACTGCATTTACTTTAATGGCAGGAGCCTGACAGGTAAGGCAGGAAAATTCGGGGGATGTACTGGAATGTTATAGCTATAATGAAAGGATGGTAGAAGGAACAGGAGGAATTGGAATTAGTTTCATATTGTCACACATATTTCTGTATAGAGAAAAGCTTGTCTTGCACATTACATACAGATAAATTCATTACAAACTGCATTGAGATAGTGTAAGGTAAAAACCATAACAGAATGAAGAACAGGAAAAAGAGATGATGTGGTAGGCTCAGCTGCATTTACTGTAATGGGAGGATCCTAACAGGTAAGTGTAACTGCTACACAGACTGACAGTGCAATGTTCTCGGGTACAGATGCTGCAGGTATAATAAAAATGAAGGAAGAGAGGAGTGGAAGATTGCAGTGGCAGTATTGAGAGAGGATTCCTCTTGTGGGAATGTCCACTGAGGTGAAATAGGTAGAACTTATAAATAAAAAAGATCCCTTTTGGATTGTACTACAGGCCTCCAAATAGCCAATGGGAATTGGAGAAGCAGATATGTAGGGATATTGCAAATGGATTTAAGAATACTGGGTTTGTATTAGCAGGTAATTTTAATTTAGAACATAGAGCACTACAGCACAGTATAGGTCCGTAGGCCCATGATGTTGTGCAGAGCTGAAAATCAATCAAACCCTTCCCTCCTAAAATAACACTTCATTTTATATCATCCATATGCCTTTCTAAGAGTTTCTTAAATGTCCCTAATATATCTGCATGTCCCATGCACCCAGCATTCTCTGTATTTTAAAAAAAACTTCCATTTGTACCAGATTATACTTTCTTCTGATCACCTTAGAATTACGTGTCCCCATATTAGCCACTTCAGCCCTGGGAAAAAGTCTGGCTATCCACTTGAACTATGCCTCTTATCTTGTATACCATTATCAAGTTACTGCTCGTCTTCCTTTGTTCCAAAGAGGAAAACCCTAGCATGCATAACCGATCCCCATAAGACATGCCCTCTCATCCAGGCAGCATCCTGATAAATCTCTTCTGCACCATCTCTAAAGCTTCCACATCCTTCCTATAATGAGGCAACCAGAACTGGAATTTCCTGATATTAACCACCATAGGAGGTTAAATGGGGCAAAATTAGTCAGATGTACAGGAAGGATTTCCCAATCAGTATGAGTATGGCCTCCCTGAGATTTTTTTCTGCCAGCATACTTAGCAAATTTATAGAATAGTACCTGTAGGCAGGATCAATGGACAACAAACTGTTGAAATGCAAATATAAATATATAATAAGCATGAAATAACAAGATAAGAGTCCTTAGAGTGAGACCATCAGTTGTGAGAATACCAGAAACAGAAAGAGTGTTCAAGGGTCTGACGGTTCAGGGGCAGTAACTGTTTTTGAACTGGTGGTGCAGTTCCTGAGGCACTTCTAGCTTCTACAAGATGAAGTGTGAACAACATGATCAACGGCGATGTCCTGCAGAGTTTCACAAAACTACTTCTCTTATTTCTTCTTTCAAATATGATTCTACTAACAAGCTTTCCATGATCCAAACTTGTGATTTACATTTTGATGGTGTGTTTTGGGGCTGATTGAGTGGTCTGTCTCCAAGGAAGTTTGATGAGGATTGGAGTGGAGTATGCGGCCTGGTAGCCTGGAAACGGGGCACGAGCACATGATCAATTCTATAGCTTCTCTCTGATTGAGGCACTGAGCAAAACTGTAGTCGTCGAGAACAAGAGTGGAGGACGGGCAGTTGCTCAGCACCATCTGCCTGCGTTTGCCTTGGGATCCACGTTGTCTGTACTGATCGGCAAGGCCGTGGACTCATTTTTAGGGGACTTTAAGATTCAAGTTGTATGTGTTCCTGGATTCTGGTTATCCTGTTTTACTGTTTTTGAGTGGTTTGATTAGGGTGATCAATGCTTTGGTGAAGAATAGCCCTGGCTTGTGGTGAGGTGAGGAATTGAACTAAAATGAATTCTACTGGTTTGGTATTTTACATGTTCTTTGCTCGCCTGTTGCTGTTTGTGCAGGACTAATCTCAGGTTGTCTTCTGTGTACAAATTTTGATAATGAATATACTTGGAATCTTTAAATCAATTCTCCCTTCATTCTCCTATGCCTTAGGGAATAAAAGCCTAACCTATTCAACCTTTTCTTATAACTCAGATCCTTAAGTCCTTAAGTCCTGGCAACATCCTCAAATCTCAAATCTCTTACTAGCTCTTCCTTCAGTTAATCCTGACGAAGGGTCTCGGCCTGAAACGACGACTGTACCTCTTCCTAGAGATGCTGCCTGGCCTGTTGCATTCACCAGTAACTTTGTGTGTTGCTTGAATTTCCAGCATCTGCAGAATTCCTCGTGTTCATATGTCAATTATTTGGATGACAGAACTGATGACTTTGTGGGCAGGTTTGCAGGTGATATGAAGATAGGTGGAGGGGCAGGTAGTTTTGAGGAGGTAGAGAGGCTATAAAAGGACTTAGACAGATTAGGAGAATGGGCAAAGAAGTGGCAGATGGAATACAATTTATGGTCATGGATTTTGGTAGAAGAAATAAAAGGGTAACTTCTAAAAGTTGAGAAAATTCAAAAATCACATGCGCAAAGGCATTTGAGAGTCCTTGTGCAAAATTCTCTTTAGAAATGGAGTGATGTCTATGGAATAGCATGATATGGCCACTGCTAGGGATTCCCCAGGACATGCCTGGAGCTAGCGCTGGGCATGACAGTGAGCAAACTGCTGAATAGGCAGGCAGGCACCAGGAAACCTGGAAAAGATTTCAGATTTGGTAGAAGAAATAAAAGCGTAGGCTACTTCCTAAATTAAGAGAAAATACAAAAATCTGAGGTGTAGAGAGACTTGGGAGTCCTCATGCAGGATTCCCTAAAGGTTAATTTGCCAGTTGATTCTGTGATGAGGAAGGTAAGTGCCATGCTAGCATTCATTTCAAGAGGACTAGAATGTAAAAACAATTATGTAATGTTGAGGCTGTATAGTCATAGTCATACTTTATTGATCCCGAGGGAAACTGGTTTTCGTTACAGTTGCACCAACCAAGAATGGAGTATAAATAAAGGCCACACTTGCAGTATTGTGAGCAGCTTCGGCCCTCTTATTTAAGAAAGGATGTGTTGACACGGGAGAGGGTTCAAAGGAAGTTCATATAAATTATTACAGGATTGAATGCCTTATTCTATGAGTAGTGTTTGATGGTTGTGTGCCTGTACTAACTGGAATTCAGAAGAACGAGCTGTGTGCGGGGGTGGGGAAGGATTCTCATTGAAACCTATTGAATGTTGAAAGTACTTGATAGAGTAGTTGTGCAGAGGATGTTTACTATGGTAGGAGAGTCTAAGACCAGAGGCTACAGCCTCAGAAGGGGCCTCCTTTTAGAATGGTGATGAGGAGGAATCTCCTTTGCCAGAGAGTGGTGAATCTGTGGAATTCATTGCCACAGGTAGTTGTGGAGGCCAAGCTTTTATGTATATTTAAGGCAGAGGTTGATAGATTCTTGATTAGTCAGGGCATGAAGGATTACAGGGAGAAGGCAGGAGATTGGGGTTGAGGGAAATGGATCAGCCATGATGAAATGGTGGAGCAGACTCAATGGGCCAGATGGCCTAATTCTGCTCCTATTTTTTATGCTATAAATTCTTGCACTCCTTTACCAACAGTTCTATGCAAGTACTTTTCACAAAAAGGACTCCAGCAGTTCAAGGTGATTCAATAATTACTGTCCTTGCTGATGATACCCAGCTCCCAAAACTGAATAAAAATAAGCATGATTATTTAATTGAACTTTAAAATGACTCCATTCCTGCAGATATAGAACCATAGAAACTACAGTACAGAAACAGGCCTTTTGGCCCTTCTTGGCTGTGCCGAACCATTTTCTGCCTAGTCCCACTGACCTGCACACGGACCATATCCCTCCATACACCTCCCATCCATGTATCTGTCCAATTTATTCTTAAATGTTAAAAAAGAACCCGCATTTACCACCTCGTCTGGCAGCTCATGTCTCAATATCCTCTGAAAACATCCAAGCAACAGTCTAGTTTTGATGAGTAATAAGAGATAGAAAATAAATGCAAATTTTAAGATTTTGTGTTTTTAAAAGAAAGGTTATATTAGTTTTTAAATGGACTCCAGGCAATTCACATACAATTGTCATATGATACTTGCAGTTAATGAAACAACACAGGCTCCATCAATCTGCTGTTACTGATGCTTTATTGGTCATCAGGGCAAAACAATTGCAACCTTCAGACTAAACTCTTATTTTGGCTGAATTGGCCGGTTTATCGCACAACCTTGTTGGTTTGATTGATTAACTTGCTCAGGAGCTTGCAGGTTTTTCGTATCCATAGAGTTACTTAAGGCAACAATGGCATGGTGGGAATTTGTGATATCTCAATTCATTTTTGTTGGAAATTCCTGCATAGTTGATTGGTCAAGTGAATTCTGCATAAATTTGTCTGTTGATTGTATTCAGTTCCATAATTTCTCCCTGAATTGTGCTGAAGGAGTAAGAAAGTTTAAAAAAACATGGTTACAAGGTGACAGTTTTTAAATCAGTTTTATATTTAAATAACTATAAAACTGTGATATGTGATTCTAATTTCACTGTTTCCACTGAGATATGTGATTCTTTGAGTTTGAGGAAGGATATGATTGTCTTGGATTACTGCAAAGATTTACAAAATTAATTTCTGGTGAAAAAGATGTTTCTTCAAGTAACAATTGAGCAGAATGGCTCTAAATTCAATAACGTTAGGAAGATGAGACGATTCAATGAAGCAGGATTCTAACGTGTCTTGATGCTGCAATATTTGCCTTTGTATAGGGTCCAAAACCAGGGGATTCAACATAGATTAACAATTACTTCAGACGAAGCTGAGGAGGACTGTTTTCTCTGTGGACATTTTAGAATTCTGTATTCCAGGGAGCTAATGTGAATTCTAGCCTGAAAAAGGTTGTTAGACCTTGGTGGGCAAAATAAGAAGAAGCGGTGGTTCCCCATGTGCTTCATCACTCGTTAGCTGCATGACTGCCCAGCGCTCCCTTCTCCTATCCCACCCATATCCTTGAGCTCCCTGGAGCCATCATACTGCAGATACTGGAATGGAGAACAAAAGTAAGCTATTATGAAGATATATAAAATGGTCCAGCTTGTCCATGTCAACCAAGTTACTGAACTGAGCTAGTCCCATTTTCTTGCGTTTGACCCATGTCCTTCTGAAACCTTCCATATCCATGTAACTGGCTAAATGTTGTTTAAACATTGTAATTTTATGTGTCTCTACCACTTACTCTGTTAACCTGTTCCATATAACCACCACACTGTCTAGAAGGAGTTGTCCCTCAAAACTCACACCTTATTTCTTTCCTTTAGGGTTTAGACTCCATTACTGTAAGTAAAGGACTGTGACCATTCTACATACCTCAGCCTGTCATGATTTCAAATTCTCCATGATGTTACTACTCAGCTTCTTCCATTCCAGGAATGAAAGCCCCAGCAGTTTCTCCTTGGAACTCAAGCCCACCAGTCCCAGTAACATCCTTGTGAAGCTTTTCTGCACTTTTTCCGGTTTCATCCTTCTGAATAGCTAGGAGACCAGACCAGAACTTCAGAGATGACTCCAAATATAGTGTTGCCAACATCTGGTACTGTTCTGCCATGATCTCCCAAATCTTGTACTCAATGCCATGACCCATAAAGGCAAGCATGCCCAAAGCTTCCTTCATTGCCATGTATAATTGTACAATCACTTCCAGATTACAGAAGCACAGAAAACCTACAGCCCTTCAACTTACAATGCTGTGCCGAACATGTACTTACTTTAGAAATTACCTAGGGTTACCCAGAGTCCTCTATTTTTCTAAGCTCCATGTACCTATCCAGGAGCCTCTTAAAAGACCCTATTGCAGCGGTCCCCAACCACCGGGCCGCAGAGCATGCGCTACCGGGCCACGAGGAAACGATATGATTTGGCGATCTGCGTCAGCTGCACTTTTCCTCATTCCCTCTCACCCACTGTTGAGCCATTACACGCACGTCATCCATGTCAGCGCGGGAAGGAAATCAACTCCTCGAGCTTGCAAATGACCGCGGGCTGAAAAGTATGTTTGACATAACATCTCTGCCCGCATTCTGGATCAAAGTCAAGGCTAAATATCCTGAGATAGCCATGAAAGCACTGAAATCCGTGCCTCCATTTCCAACATATCTCTGCAATGAATGCAACAGAAACTAAATTGCAGAATAGACTGGACATAAGGAACCTCCTTTGAATATCGCTGTCTCCCATCAGCCTGTGATAGGACCGTCTTGTTGCAGGGAAACAAGCCCAGGGCTCCCACTGAATCAGCGATATTGGTGCGTTGCAATGATTTTATATGTTCATACGGGGAAAATATGCACTGTGTGTTTAATATTAAATTCGTTAGATAAACCCTCTAGAAACAAAATTGAGTGTATTAGCCACTTCTCACCTATATTCCGGTTGTGATTAACACCACCCCGCCCCACCCTGAACAGAATCGCCAAAAACGATTTGTAGAAAAATAATCGGCACGTGCACGCATGCGCAAGTCACACGTGCACAGTGGTGCCTGCGCAAGGCTTCATGGTCATTGTAGTCTTTCTCTGGGTAAACACAACGTATTTGACTGCTACTCTTGTCCATTGGTAACCATACACCCCCCCCCACCCCCCGGTCAGCCGGTCCGCAAGAATATTGTCAATATGAAACCTGTCCGCAGTGCAAAAAAGGTTGGGGACCCCTGCCCTATTGTATCCATCTCCACCACAGTCGCTGGCAGCCCATTCCACACGCTCACCATTCTCTGCATAAAGTAACTTGCCCCTGACATCCCCATTGTACCTACTTCCAAGCACCTGAAAACTGTGCCCTCTCGCGTTAGCCATTTCAGCCCTGGAAAAAAGCCTTTGACTATCCATACGATCAATGCCTCTCATCATCTTATACATCTCTATCAGGTTACCTCTCATCTCCATCGCTCCAAGGAGAAAAGGCCAAGCTCACTCAACGTATTCTCGTAAGGCTTGCTCCCCAATCCGGGCAACATCCTTGTAAATCTCCTCTGCACCCTTTCTTTTTTTTGTAATTTATTTTTTATTGAAGTTCATCATCAAACAAACATTTCCATAAGATGTAATTCAGATACTGTACATATATATCGTATAGTCATATTTGTCACAAATCTCCACATGATATTTATCTGCGGTATACACTTACAGAAAGGAGAGGAAAAAAAGAACAATCTAAAGAAGAAAACTATGTACAAAGTAGGGAGTGATCTTTTTATTAACAACATATTCATTGACTTGTGAGAGTAAAATCAGGCCTTTGAGGTGTTATGTAATTAAACCATTTTTCCCAGTATGAATCAAAATGTTCCAACTTATGATTAACAGATGCTGTTGTCTTCTCCATTTTGTAAATGTCCATTGTAATTTCCATCCATACATTTAAAATTGGGCTCTCCTCTGATAACCATTTCCTGGTAAGGGTCTTTTTAACCAGCCACCAGCAGTATATTCATTAAATATTGATCTCTTTTCAACCATTCTTGAGGTATATACTCAAAATATATGGTCTTACTTTCTAAGGGTACTTCACATTTAAAGATGTCTAGTAGGGCATTGTGTATCCCACTCCAATAGTGGTTGATAACAGGGCATTCCAGAAAATATGATAACGGTTTGCATTTTGATTTCTACCATTTCTTCAGCAAACAGGGAGGTTACTATCATAATGGGATTTCTGAGAGGGTGTAATAAAATATCTTACAAATTTTTAGATTCAAACTCCCTCCATTTCTATGAAGTGGTACACTTCCATTGATACCTCCATATTATTGTCCATTCTTCCTCAGATACTATTATCCCTCCTTCCTTCTCCCATTTTGTTTTAATGTATGAAGTCAAATGTGTCTAAGATTTGACAAACCCTTATACACACTTGAAATGATTCTACTACTGTTGTCTGAATTATATGCTTTTCTAAATAGCTCTATCAAACATGTACTTGCCTTGGTTACATTTTTAACCGTCCTATTAACATACTGTCACATCTGTAAATATCGATAAAAGTCTTGTTTTTCTAATAAGTGTTTCTCTCTGAGCATTTCAAAACTAAACAATGTTCCTTCTTTCATTATATTGCAAATAGCTGTTATTCCTTTAGCTGTCCAGTCCTTAAATCTAGCATTCAGTTTATTCGGCATAAAATCCAAGTCATATGCACACCATTTAAGAATTGCAATGTCTCTCTCTAGTTTATATTCTTTTATAAGAGTGTTCCATATTTTGAGAGTCCATTTCACCTATGGGTTATCAGTAGTATTTATGTAACTTTGTAGGTTGTTGTCAGCCAAAATTGCCTGTATGGGGATGGAAAGTATCCTCTCCTCAATGTTTTTCCATTGAGCATCATATGATTGGTTGCATCAGCATATCACAGCTCTCAACCGCGCTGCAAAATAATAATCTCCAAGAGAAGGTAGGCCCCATCCCCCCTTTTCCTTGGCTATTGCAAAGTTTTGAGACGAACTCTAGGCCTTCTACCTTGCCATATACATCTTGATAGTATCTTTTTCCATTCATTGAATTGATTTTGGTTAAACTCTATTGGTAGGGTCTGAAAGAGATAAAGTAGTCTGGGCAGTATATTCATTTTAATAAATTCAATCCTTGAACTGAGACCAAGAAAACACTATACAGGCACTATATGACAATCCTACCACTAGGATTAAAATCAATGGATATTTATCTAATAGCTTCACCCTAGAAAGGGGCATGAGACGGGGTTATCCATGGTCACCGCTACTCTTCGCATTATATGTGGAACCATTTGTGCAACACATCAGACAAAATGAAGATATCAGGGGAATTACCATTAAAGGGACAGAACATAAAATGGCCTGTTATGCGGATGACATTTTGATCAATCTAGGGCAACCAATATACTCGTTATCTAAATTGATGCAATCCTTTGAACAATATGGCCACTTATCAGGATACAAGATCAACATAGATAAAACCCAATTACTTTCATTTAACTACAGCCCACCAAGGGAAATTGAAAGTAGATATCCTTGGGCATGGCAAACAGAGTCCGTCAAATATTTGGGCATCATTGGATTTGGCAAAATTATCAGAATGCAATTATCAGCCTAAAAAAATTAAGGAAGGTATAATAAGATGGAACTCTGTACCATTTCTATAGTTTCCACATCCTTCCTGTAGTGACATGACCAGAAATGAGCACAGTACTCCAAGTGGGGTCTGACCAGGGTCCTATACAGCTGTAACCTTACCTCTCCGCTCTTGAACTCATTCCCATGGTTGATGAAGGCCAATGCACTGTATACCTTCTTAACCACACAGTCAACCTGCGTAGCAGCTTTGAGCGTCCTATGGACTCAAACCCCAAGATCCCTCTGATCCTCCAACTGCCACGAGCCTTACCATTATTACTATATTCTACAATCATATTTCACCTACCAAAATGAACCACCTCATACTGCTATTGTGACTCCCGTCTCCCCTTCCCCCACCAATTCTCTGCAATCCCGTCTCCTTCCAATCACATCGTCAGCTCCTGGGTCCTCAGAGGCTCCATCTTCCTCTCACCCCAACCCTCCCCTCTCCATTGACACCCCCAGCCTTCCCCCTCGCCCCCTGATCCCAGCTCTCATCCGTGCTGGGTCTTTACCATCCCCTCCGACCTTCAACTGTCGGAGGCAGAATGCTCTGTCCTCAGTAAGGGCCTCACCTTTGTCCCCCTTCGCCCACACCTCAGCGAGTTCCGTGTTTGCCACGCTGCGGAGCTCTTCTTCCGCCGTCTCCGTCTCCGAGCCTACTTCTTCGGCAAGGACTCTTCCACCCCTACTGATGACCCCTTCTCCCGTCTTCAACCCTCCTCCTCTTCATGGTCACCCCGCTCTGGTCTTCTGCCTGCTCTGGATCTCTTTATCGCTAACTGCCGACGGGACATCAACCGTCTCGACTTCACTGCGCCTTGTTCCCATTCCAACCTCACTCCTTCGGAACGCTCTGCTCTCCACCCCCTCCGCACTAATCCTAACCTTATTATTAAACCCGCCGATAAGGGGGGTGCTGTTGTAGTCTGGCATACTGACCTCTACCTTGCCGAGGCACAGCGACAACTCGCGGATACCTCCTCTTATTTACCCCTCGATCGTGACCCCACTAAGGAGCACCAAGCCATTGTCTCCCACAGCATCACCAACTTTATCCGCTCAGGGGATCTCCCATCCACTGCTACCAGCCTTATAGTTCCCACACCCCGCACTTCCCGTTTCTACCTCCTACCCAAGATGCACAAACCTGCCTGTCCTGGCCGACCTATTGTCTCAGCTTGCTCCTGCTCCACCGAACTCATTTCTGCATACCTCGACACTGCTTTATCACCCCTTGTTCAATCCCTTCCTACCTATGTTCGTGACACTTCTCACGCTCTTAAACTTTTCGATGATTTTAAGTTCCCGGGTCCCCACCGCTTTATTTTCACCATGGATGTCCAGTCCCTATATACTTCCATCCCCCATCAGGAAGGTCTCAAAGCTCTCCGCTTCTTTTTGGATTCCAGACCTAATCAGATCCCCTCTACCACTCTACTCCGTCTAGCGGAATTAGTCCTTACTCTTAATAATTTCTCCTTTGGCTCCTCCCACTTCCTCCAAACTAAAGGTGTAGCTATGGGCACCCGTATGGGTCCTAGCTATGCCTGCCATTTTGTTGGCTTTGTGGAACAATCCATGTTCCGTGCCTATACTGGTATCTGTCCCCCACTTTTCCTTCGCTACATCGATGACTGCATTGGCGCTGCTTCCTGCACGCATGCTGAGCTCGTTGACTTTATTAACTTTGCCTCCAACTTCCACCCTGCCCTCAAGTTTACCTGGTCCATTTCCGACACCTCCCTCCCCTTTTTAGATCTTTCTGTCTCTATCTCCAGAGACAGCTTATCCACTGATATCTACCATAAGCCTACTGACTCTCACAGCTATCTGTACTATTCCTCTTCTCACCCTGTCTCTTGCAAAAATGCCATCCCCTTCTCACAATTCCTCCGTCTCCGCCGCATCTGCTCTCAGAATGAGGCTTTTCATTCCAGGACAAGGGAGATGTCCTCCTTTTTTAAAGAAAGGGGCTTCCCTTCCTCCACTATCAACTCTGCTCTCAAATGCATCTCCCCAATTTCACGTACACCTGCTCTCACTCCATCCTCCCACCACCCCACTAGGAATAGGGTTCTCCTGGTCCTCACCTACCACCCCACCAGCCTCCGGGTCCAACATATTATTCTCCGTAATTTCCACCACCTCCAACGGGATCCCACCACTAAGCACATCTTTCCTTCCCCTCCACCTCTGCTTTCTGCAGGGATCGCTCCCTACGTGACTCCCTTGTCTATTCATCCCCCCCATCCCTCCCCACTGATCTCCCTCCTGGCACTTATCCTTGTAAGCGGAACAAGTGCTACACATGCCCTTACACTTCCTCCCTTACCACCATTCAGGGCCCCAAACAGTCCTTCCAGGTGAGGCAACACTTCAGCTGTGAGTCGACTGGGGTGATATACTGCGTCCGGTGCTCCTGATGTGGCCTTCTATATATTGGCGAGACCCGACACAGACTGGGAGACCGCTTTGTTGAACACCTACGCTCTGTCTGCCAGAGAAAGCAGGATCTCCCAGTGGCCACACATTTTAATTCCACATCCCATTCCCATTCTGACATGTCTATCCACAGCCTCCTCTACTGTAAAGATGAAGCCACACTCAGGTTGGAGGAACAACACCTTATATTCTGTCTGGGTAGCCTCCAACCTGATGGCATGAACATTGACTTCTCTAACTTCTGCTAATGCCCCACCTCCCCCTCGTACCCCATCTGTTATTTATTTTTATACACACATTCTTTCTCTCACTCTCCTTTTTCTCCCTCTGTCCCTCTGACTATACCCCTTGCCCATCCTCTGGGTTCCCCCCCCCTTGTCTTTCTCCCCGGACCTCCTGTCCCATGATCCTCTCGTATCCCTTTTGCCAATCACCTGTCCAGCTCTTGGCTCCATCCCTCCCCCTCCTGTCTTCTCCTATCATTTTGGATCTCCCCCTCCCCCTCCCACTTTCAAATCTCTTACTGACTCTTCCTTCAGTTAGTCCTGACGAAGGGTCTCAGCCTGAAACATCGATTGTACCTCTTCCTAGAGATGCTGCCTGGCCTGCTGCGTTCACCAGCAACATTGATGTGTGTTGCTTGAATTTCCAGCATCTGCAGAATTTCTGTTGTTCCACCTCACACTTATCTGGGTTGAACTCTATCTGCCATTTCTCAGCCCAGTTTTATATCCTATCGATTTCCCTCTGTAACCTCTGACAGCCCACCAAACTCTCCACAACATCCCCAACCTTCATCCTCATCCAGGTCATTTATAAAAACCACGAAGAGAAGGGGTCCCGGAACAGATCCCTGAGGCACACCAATCGTCAAAACCTCCATGCAGAATATGACCCGTCTACAACCACTCTTTGCCTTTCGTGGGTAAGCTAATTCTGGATCCACAAATCAAGGTTCCCTTGGACTCCATGCCTCTTAATTTCTCAATAAGCCTTGCATGGGGTACCTTATCAAATGCCTTGCTGAAATCTGTATACACTACATCAGCGGTCCTCAACCACCAGGCTGCAGACCGGTACCGGGCCGCAAAGCATGTGCTACCGGGCCGCGAGGAAACGATATGAGTCAGCTGTACCTTTCCTCATTCCCTGTCACGTACTGTTGAACTTGAACATAGGGTTGCCAACTGTCCCATATTTGCCAGGACATCCCGTATATTGGGCTAAATTGGTTTGTTCCATATTTCCCCCGCTAAGGTACCATTAATTTATATGGGAAAAATTTTTGAGCGTTCCCAAACCCAAAAAATAACCTACCAAATCATACCAAATAACACATAAAACCGAAAATAAATAACACTAACATATAGTAAAAGCAGGAATGATACACAGCCTATATAAAGTAGAAATTATGTATATATAGTCGGGAAGATGAAGGCAAAACCAATTTGTGGGGGGATTAGTTGGCACGTACGCACATGCGCACATCACATGCACACGTCACGCATGCGCACACAGGTGCCTGCGCAAGGCTTCATGTTTATGGTAGTCTTTCCGCTCTGTCCGCCAGAGAAAGCAGGATCTCCCAGTGGCCACACATTTTAATTCCACATCCCATTCCCATTCTGATATGTCTATCCACGGCCTCCTCTACTGTAAAGAGGAAGCCACACTCAGGTTGGAGGAACAACACCTTATATTCCATCTCGGTAGCCTCCAACCTGATGGCATGAACATCGACTTCTCTAACTTCCACTAATGCCCCACCTCCCCCTCGTACCCCATCCGTTATTTATTTATTTATATACACACATTCTTTTTTTCTCTCTCTCCTTTTTCTCCCTCTGTTCCTCTCACTATACCCCTTGCCCATCCTCTGGGCTTTTCCCCCTCCTCCCCCTTTTCTTTCTCCCTGGGCCTCCTGTCCCCATGATCCTCTCATATCCCTTTTGCCAAACAACTTTCCAGCTCTTGGGTCCATCCCTCCCCCCGCTGTCTTCTCCTATCATTTCGGATCTCCCCCTCCCCCTCCCACTTTCAAGTATCTTACTTGCTCTTCCTTCAGTTAGTCCTGATGAAGGGTCTCGGCCCGAAACGTCGACTGTACCTCTTCCTATAGATGCTGCCTGGCCTGCTGCGTTCACCAGCAACATTTATGTGCGTTGTTTGAAATTCCAGCATCTGCAGATTTCCTCGTATTTCCGGGATTTGACTGCTACTTTTGTCCCTTATCTGGGAGTGAGAAAGTTGGCAACCCTAACTGTAAAAGACATGTTGATGTGAGTTTAACCCCACTTGAACACCTACCCTGGTCGGCCGGACTGCAAGAGTATTGTCAATATTAAACCGGTCCGCAGTGCATAAATGGTTGGGGACCCCTGCACTACATCTACTGCTCTACCTTCAACAGTGTGTTTAGTCACATCCTCATTAAAAAATTAATCAGGCTCGTAAAGCATGACCTGTTGACAAGCCATGCTGACTATTCCTAATCATAATAAGCCTCTCCAAATGTTTAAAATCCTGCACCTCAGGATCTTCTCCATCACCTTACCAACCACTGAAGTAAAACTCACTGACCTATAATTTCCTGGGCTATCCCTACTCCCTTTTTTGAATAAGGGAACAACATCTGCAACCTTCTAACTATCCAGAACCTCTCCTGTCCCCATTTATGATGCAGAGATCATTGCCAGAGGTTCAGCGATGGTTCCTGTATCCTACCATCCTTTCCATCTCCTTGGAACATACCTGTGCAGACCACACAAATATCCCCTGAACATTTGTTACATTTCTGCCGTACATTTCTCTGAGAACATCTGTTCCCAATTTATGCTTCCAAGTTCCTGCCTGATAGCTTCATATTTCCCCTTACTCCAATTAAACACTTTTCTAACTTGTCTGTTCCTATCCCTCTGCAAGGTTATGGTAAAGGGGATAGAATTGTGATCACTGTCTCCAAAATGCTCTCCCTCTGAGAGACCTGACACCTGACCAGGTTCATTTCCCAATACCAGATCAACTACAGCCTCTCCTTTTGTAGGCTTATCCACATATTGTGTCAGGAAACCTTCCTGAACACACCTAACAAACTCCACCCCACCTAAACCCCTTGCTCTTGGGAGATGCCAGTCAATATTGGGGAAGTTAAAATCTCCCACCACGACAACCCTGTTTTTATTCCATCTTTCCAGAACCTGTCTCCCTATCTTCTCCTCGATGTCCCTGTAACTGTTGGGTGGTCTATATATAAAAAAAACACCCAGTAGAGTTATTGACTCCTTCCTGTTTCTAACTTCCACCCACAGAGACTCAGCAGACAATCCCTCCATAACTTCCTCCTTTTCTGCAGCCGTAACACTATCTTTGGTCAGCAGTGCCACACCCCCACCACTTTTCCCTCCCTCCCTGTCCTTTCTGAAACATCTAAAGCCTGGCATTTGAAGTAATCATTCCTGCCCCTGAGCCATTCAAGTATCTGTAATGGCCACAACATCATAGTTCCAAGTACTGATCCATGCTCTAAGCTTATCGGCTTTGTTCATAATACTCCTTGCATTAAAATAGACACATCTCAAGCCATCAGTCTGACCGCGACCCTTCTCTATCACCTGCCTAATCTCCCTCTCGCACTCTCTCCAAGCTTACTCTATTTGTGAGCCAACCGCCTCTTCCTCCGTCTTCAGTTTGGTTCCCACTCCTCAGCAATCCCAGTTTAAACTCTCCGCAGTAGCCTTAGCAATCCTGCCTGCCATGATATTGGTCCCCCTCAGATTCAAAAGCAACCTGTTCTTTTTGTACAGGTCACTCCTGCCCCAAAAAATTTCCCAATTAAACAGAAATCTGAATCCCTGCCCCCTGCTCCAATCCCTCACCCACGCATTTATCCTCCACCTCACTCTATCCTATACTTACTGTTGCATGGCACAGGCAGTAATCCCGAGATAACTACCTTTGAGGTGCTGCTTCTCAACTTCCTTCCTAACTCCCTGTAGTCTGTTTTCGGGACCTCCTCCCTTTTCCCACCTATGTCGTTGGTACCAATATGTACCACAACCTCTGGCTGTTCATCTTCCCACTTCAGGATATCATGGACGCGATCAGAGACATGCCGGCATCTGGGAGGCAAACTACCATCCAAGTTTCATTCCTGCATGCACAGACTCACCTGTCTGACCCCCAACTATATCCCCTATCACTGCTGACATCCTCTTCCTTTCCCTACCCTTCTGAGCCACAGGGCCAGACTCTGTGCCGGAGGTTCAGCCACTGTTACTTCCCCCAGGTAGGTCATTCCCCCACCCCCCCCCAACAGTGTGCAAACTTTCCTGACTGTTACCAACTTACCTGTCTCCTGAGGCCCCAGTGTGACTACCTGCCTATAGCTCCTCTCTATCACCTCCTCACTTTCCCTGACCAGGCGAAGGGCATCAAGCTGCATCTGTAGTTGCCTAACCGGGTCCCTAAGGAGCCGCAGCTCGACGCACCTGGCACAGATGTTGCTGTCCGGGAGGTTGGGAGTCTCTCGGGCTCCTCACATCTGACACCCAGTGCAGAACACCAGCCTCACAGACATACTTCGCCTGGACCTGTTATCGTCGAAGCCCTGTTGAGCCAAACCCTTCTACTCTGACTCCCTCTACTCTGTTGCCCGCTCTGTAAAGCTGTCTTCTTTTTAAACCCTTCCCACCGGTCTAACTCACTGATGTCCACACGCCTGCGCAGTCGTTTCTTGATCAAACTGCCAAAGAGAAAAAGATCTCCTTTTAAACACGCCCACTGGTCTAACTTGCTGACATCCATTTGAACTTATTGATTACTCTGTTCTACAATGTTCTCTAGAACCCTCTCAATTACTCCACAAGTCCTCCTCTGTTTAACTTACCAAAATGCAATGACGCTGTACTTTTCCTAGTTAAATTCCATCTGCCATACATTGGACTATTTTCCCATTTGTTCTAGGTCTTGTAAATAACTCTCTCGCCTGCCCACTATACCAATAATTTTGGCATAATTTTTATACTTACTAGCCATGCCATTTACAGTATATTCTCATCCAAATTGTTAATATAGATAACAAATGAGTTAAATGCAGTACCAGTCCCTGCAATTCAGAAAAACAACCTTCTATTACTCTTCTCTAACTCCTACCACCAAACCACAGAGGCTTTGCTGATCTGCTGAGTTCCTTCAGCTGTTTGTTTTAGTTTCCTATAGTCCCACACTGGTGAATGTATTCAACAAATACAGAACATATGCAGAGCCCTTTGGTAGGGGGAATTCCATACCTCATTTTAAAGAGATCTGCTTGTTTATGGCTTAATCCTAATGCTATACTCCCTGGTTCTAGATCCTACAACTGAAGAAATGACCTCCCAACAGCTACACTTTCATTCCCCCTCAGAATTTGTGTTTCAATGGCATCAGAAGTCATTCTTAAAAGTGGTGAGTATAGTCTCTCCTCATCAAGCAGGCCTCTCATTCAAGGAATCAGCTTCAGATGGAATCTAGATATTAGGTGAATTGACCAATGGCTCATATTTTTTAAACCCTCATTAATACGTTGTATTTTAAATTCAAGATGAACAAACAAACTCATCACTGATAAAATTGGTTGGATGGTGAGAAACAAGGTGATAATGAAATGGTCTTTCTTGAACTAGAGGTCTGTGACTAGTGGTATGGCTCCTGGGCGTGTTATATGTCATATTATTGATTTGGATGAAAATATGCAATGAGTGTTTGATTAGATTGTAGGCGATAATAAAATAGGTGGTATCATAGCCAATGAAGAGGAGTGTCAAGACTTGCAACAAAATCTTGTTTGGCTGGGTACATTGACTGGGGCATGGGAAATGGGATTTAATTTAGATCAGTGCAAAGCATTATATTTTGGAAGGACAAATTACAGAAGGATTTTTACATTAAACGGAAGGGCCTTGGGTACTGCTGTAGAACAGAGGGAGCTTGAAGTTCAGGTGCATAGTTCCCATATAAAGAGATGTAAAGAGATCGCAGACTGTTGACAGAAACATAAAGTTGTTATAGTACGTGTTTTTAACTATCCACATATTGACTGGGGCTCCCACACTGTAAAAGGACGAGATGGAATAGAGTTTGTCAAATGTGTTCAGAAACGTTTCCTTAATCACTATGTAGCTATCAATGTTGCAAAACAATGATATAAGGAGAAGATTGAGTCAAGATTTACAACAGACAGCACACATGACTTGTGGTGAGGGCTGCATACCATCGCAGACTTCAAAGCCAACCAACATTGCAGCCTCTCTCCCAGAGGACGTAAGCCGGGAAGATGTGGAATCGATATGGGTAGAGCTGCGTAACACTAAGGGGCAGAAGACGCTGGTGGGAGTTGTGTACAGGCCACCTAACAGTAGTAGTGAGGTCGGAGATGGTATTAAACAGGAAATTAGAAATGTGTGCAATAAAGGAACAGCAGTTATAATGGGTGACTTCAATCTACATGTAGATTGGGTGAACCAAATTGGTAAAGGTGCTGAGGAAGAGGATTTCTTGGAATGTATGCGGGATGGTTTTTTGAACCAACATGTCGAGGAACCGACTAGAGAGCAGGCTATTCTGGACTGGGTTTTGAGCAATGAGGAAGGGTTAATTAGCAATCTTGTCGTGAGAGGTCCCTTGGGTAAGAGTGACCAAAATATGGTGGAATTCTTCATTAAGATGGAGAGTGACATAGTTAATTCAGAAACAAAGGTTCTGAACTGAAAGAGGGGTAACTTTGAAGGTATGAGACGTGAATTAGCTAAGATAGACTGGCAAATGACACTTAAAGGATTGATGGTGGATATGCAACGGCAAGCATTTAAAGGTTGCATGGATGAACTGCAACAAATGTTCATCCCAGTTTGGCAAAAGAATAAATCAAGGAAGGTAGTGCACCCGTGGCTGACAAGAGAAATTAGGGATAGTATCAATTCCAAAGAAGAAGCATACAAATTAGCCAGAGAAAGTGGCTCACCTGAGGACTGGGAGAAATTCAGAGTTCAGCAGAGGAGGACAAAGGGCTTAATTAGGAAGGGGAAAAAAGATTATGAGAGAAAACTGGCAGGCAACATAAAAACGGACTGTAAAAGCTTTTATAGATATGTAAAAAGGAAAAGACTGGTAAAGACAAATGTAGGTCCCCTGCGGACAGAAACAGGTGAATTGATTATGGGGAGCAAGGACATGGCAGACCAATTGCATAATTACTTTGGTTCTGTCTTCACTAAGGAGGACATAAATAATCTTCCAGAAATAGTAGGGGACAGTGGGTCCAGTGAGATGGAGGAACTGAGCGAAATACATGTTAGTAGGGAAGTGGTGTTTAGTAAATTGAAGGGATTGAAGGCAGATAAATCCCCAGGGCCAGATGGTCTGCATCCCAGGGTGCTTAAGGAAGTAGCCCAAGAAATAGTGGATGCATTAGTGATAATTTTTCAAAACTGGTTAGATTCTGGACTAGTTCCTGAGGATTGGAGGGTGGCTAATGTAACTCCACTTTTTAAAAAAGGAGGGAGCGAGAAACCGGGGAATTATAGACCGGTTAGCCTAACGTCGGTGGTGGGGAAACTGCTGGAGTCAGTTATCAAGGATGTGATAACAGCACATTTGGAAAGCGGTGAAATGATTGGACAAAGTCAGCATGGATTTGTGAAAGGAAAATCATGTCTGACGAATCTCATAGAATTTTTTGAGGATGTAACTAGTAGAGTGGATAGGGGAGAACCAGTGGATGTGGTATATTTGGATTTTCAGAAGGCTTTTGACAAGGTCTCACACAGGAGATTAGTGTGCAAACTTAAAGCACATGGTATTGGGGGTAAGGTATTGGTGTGGGTGGAGAGTTGGTTAGCAGACAGGAAGCAAAGAGTGGGAATAAACGGGACCTTTTCAGAATGGCAGGCAGTGACTAGTGGGGTACCGCAAGGCTCAGTGCTGGGACCCCATTTGTTTACAATATATATTAATGACTTGGATGAGGGAATTAAATGCAGCATCTCCAAGTTTGCGGATGACACGAAGCTGGGTGGCAGTGTTAGCTGTGAGGAGGATGCTAAGAGGATGCAGGGTGACTTGGATAGGTTGGGTGAGTGGGCAAATTCATGGCAGATGCAATTTAATGTGGATAAATGTGAAGTTATCCACTTTGGTGGCAAAAATAGGAAAACAGATTATTATCTGAATGGTGGCCGATTAGGAAAAGGGGAGGTGCAATGAGACCTGGGTGTCATTATACACCAGTCATTGAAAGTGGGCGTGCAGGTACAGCAGGCGGTGAAAAAGGCTAATGGTATGCTGGCATTTATAGCGAGAGGATTTGAGTACAGGAGCAGGGAGGTACTACTGCAGTTGTACAGTTGGTGAGACCACACCTGGAGTATTGTGTGCAGTTTTGGTCCCCTAATCTGAGGAAAGACATCCTTGCCATAGAGGGAGTACAGAGAAGGTTCACCAGATTGATTCCTGGGATGGCAGGACTTTCATATGAAGAAAGACTGGATGAACTGGGCTTGTACTCGTTGGAATTTAGAAGATTGAGGGGGGATCTGATTGAAACGTATAAAATCCTAAAGGGATTGGACAGGCTAGATGCAGGAAGATTGTTCCCGATGTTGGGGAAGTCCAGAACGAGGGGTCACAGTTTGAGGATAGAGGGGAAGCCTTTTAGGACCGAGATTAGGAAAAACTTCTTCACACAGAGAGTGGTGAATCTGTGGAATTCTCTGCTACAGGAAACAGTTGAGGCCAGTTCATTGGCTATATTTAAGAGGGAGTTAGATATGGCCCTTGTGGCTACGGGGGTCAGGGGGTATGGAGGGAGGGCTGGGGCGGGGTTCTGAGTTGGATGATCAGCCATGATCATAATAAATGGCGGTGCAGGCTCGAAGGGCCGAATGGCCTACTCCTGCACCTATTTTCTATGTTTCTATGAGCTCAATCACTTTTATGCTACGTTCAATGTCGCTAACTCTGAGCCTCCGAGGAAAGCCACTGCTACAACCTGCAACCTGGTCATTTCTGAGGCTGAAGTACGCAGATATTTGCAATGAGTGGACAGTCGCAAGGCTGTGGGACCAAAAACCATCCCAGGGTGAGTACTCAGGATGTGCGCAGCACAACTGGCAGGTGTGTTTACAGACATTTATAATCCCAGTGTAGAGTGCTCTCCTGCTTCAAATTATCCACCATTGTCCAAAAAAGACTAAGGTAACATGCCTGAATGACTGGCGTCCTGTCTCTCTCACCTCAATAATAAGCAAGTGCTTTGAGAGGCTGGTCAAGGACTACATCTGCAGCTTGCTACCACCCAAACTGGACCCCTTACAATTCACCTACCGACACAGCTGCTCGACAAATGATGCAATAGCCACTACTCTACATACAGTCCTTACACATCTGGAGAAGAAGGATGCTTATGTGAGAATGCTGTGCTTGGGCTGCAGTTCAGCATTCAGCACCATAGTTCCATCCAGGCTCAACAAGAAGTTCAGAGACCTCGATATTGACTCTGCCTTGTGCAGCTGGAACCTGCCCTTCCTGTCAGATCACCAGCAGGTTGTAAGAATGGGTTCCCTCACCTCCAACCCTCTGACTCTCAATACAGGAGCCCCTCAGGGCTGTGTACTGAGTCCCCTCCTTTACTCCCTGTATACCATGACTGTATTGCCACCCACAGCTCGAATCTGCTAATTAAATTTGCCAACGGCACTACATTGATTGGCCTTATCTCAAACAATAATGAGGTGGCCTACAGGGAAGAAGTCATCTCTCTGACACAGTGGTGTCAGGAAACAACCTCTCCCTCAATATCACAAAAACAAAGGAGCTGGTTGTGGATTACAGGAGGAATGGAGACGGGCTAACTCCTATTGACATCAATGGATCTGGGATTGAGAGGGTAAACAGCTTCAAGTTCCTCGGCATCCACATCACCGACGACCTCACGTGGTCTGTACACACCAGCTGTGTGGTGAAAAAGGCACATCAGCGCCTCTTTCACCTTAGACGGTTGAGGAATTTTGGTATGGGCCCCCAGATCCTAAGAACTTTCTGCAGGAGCACAATTGAGAGCATCCTGACTGGCTGCATCACTGCCTGGTATTGGAACTGTACCTCCCTTATTTGCAGGACTCTGCAGAGAGTGGTGCGGACAGCCCAGAGCATCTGTAGTTGTGAACTTCCCATGATTCAGGACGTTTACAAGGACAGGTGTGTAAAAAGGGCCCATAGGATCATTGGGGACCCAAGTTATCCCAACCACAATCTATTCCAGCTGCTATCATCTGGGAAGCGGTACCACAGCATAAAAGCCAGGACCAACAGGCTCCGGGACAGCTTCTTCCACCAGGCCATCAGTCAGATCACCAGCAGGTTGTAAGAATGGGCTCCCTCACCTCCAACCCTCTGACTCTCAATACAGGAGCCCCTCAGGGCTGCGTACTGAGTCCCCTCCTTTACTCCCTGTATACCATGACTGTATCACCACCCACAGCTCGGGAGTGTGCAAGAAGGGGGCTAGTAAGGGAAGCCACCAAGAGACCTACAACAACCCTAGAGGAGTTACAAGCTTTAGTGACTGAGATGGGAGAGACTGCACATACAACAACTGTTGCCCAGGTGCTTCACCAATTGCAGCTTTATCAGAGAGTAGGCCATAAGACCATAAGATTTAGGAGCAGAAGTAGGCCATTTGGCCCATCGAGTCTGCTCCACCATTCAATCATGGGCTGATCCACTTCATCCAGTCATCCCCACTCCCCTGCTTTCACCACGTACCCTTTGATGCCCTGGCTAATCAAGAACCTATCTATCTCTGCCTTAACTACACCCAATCACTTGGCCTCCACAGCTGCTCATGGCAATAAATTCCACAGATTTACCACCCTCTGACTAAAGTAATTTCTCCTCATCTCAGTTCTAAAAGGATGTCCTTCAATCTTGAAGTCGTGCCCTCTTGTCCTAGACTCCCCTACCATGTGAAATAACTTTCCCATATCTGATCTGTTCAGGTCTTTTAACATTCAGAATGTTTCTATGAGATCCCCCTCATTCTCCTGATCTCCAGGGAATACAGCCCAAGAGCTGCCAGATGTTCCTAATACGGTAACCCTCTCATTCCTGGAATCATTCATGAATCTTCCCTGAACCCTCTCCAATGTCAGTATATCCTCTCTGAAATAAGGAACCCAGAACTGCACACAATACTCCAACTGTGGTCTCACGAGTGCCTTATAGAGCCTCAACATCACATCCCGGCTCTTATATTCTATACCTCTAGAAATGAATGCCAAAATTGCATTCGCCTTCTTCACAACCAACTCAACCTGCAGGTTAAACTTTAGGGTATCTTGCACAAGGACTCCCAAGTCTCTTTGCATCTCTGCATTTTGAATTCCCTCCCTATCTAAATAACAGTCTGCCCGTTTATTTCTTCCACCAAAGTGCATGACCATACACTTTCCAACATTGTATTTCATTTGCCACTTCTTTGCCCATTCCCCTAAACTATCTAAGTCTCTCTGCAGGCTCTCTGTTTCCTCAACACTACCCATTCCTCAACCTATCTTTGTATCATTGGCAAATTTAGCCACAAATCCCTTAATACCGTAGTCCAAATCATTGACATATATCGTAAAAAGTAGCGGTCCCAACACCGACCCCTGTGGAACTCCACTGGTAACTGGCAGCCAGCCAGAATGGGATCCCTTTATTCCCACTCTCTGTTTTCTGCCTACCAGCCAATGCTCCACCCACACTAGTAACTTCCCTGTATTTCCATGGGCTCTTTGTCTTGCTAAGCAGCCTCATGTGCGGCACCTTGTCAAAGGCCTTCTGAAAATCCAAGAACACCACGTCTACTGCATCTCCTTTGTCTACCCTGCTTGTAATTTCCTCAAAGGATTGCAGTAGGTTAGTCAGGCAGGATCTTCCTTTCAGGAAACCATGCTGGCTTTGGCCTATCTTGTCGTGCCTCCAGGTGCACTGTAATTTCATCCCTAACAATCGATTCCAACAACTTCCCAACCACTGATGTCAGGGTAACAGGTCTATAGTTTCCCACTCTTCTTAAATAGTGGAGCAACATTTGCAACTTTCCAGTCATCTGGAACAATGCTAGAATCTGTCGATCCTTGAAAGATCATCGTTAACGCCTCTGCAATCTCTCCAGCTACTTCTTTCAGAACCCAAGGGTGCATTCCATCATGCCCAGGAGATTTATCCAACCTCAGACCATTAAGCTTCCTGAGTACCTTCTCAATCGTAATTTTCACTGCACAAACCTCACTTCCCTGACACTCTTGAATGTTCAGTATACTGCAGACATCTTCCACTGTGAAGTCTGATGCAAAATGTGCATTCAGTTCCTCTGCCATCTCTGCATCTTTCATTACAATATCTCCAGCGTCATTTAGTATTGGTCCTATATCTACCCTTGATTCGCTCTTACCCTTTATATACTTAAAAAAGCTTTTAGTATCTTTTTTATATTAGTTGCCAGCTTCCTCTCATAATTCATCTTTTCCTTCTGAATGACCTTCCTAGTTTCCTTCTGCAAGTTTTAAAAGCTCCCTAATCCTCTATCTTCCAACATTCGGGCTTCCTTGTATGCCCTGTCTCTTGCTTTTACTTTGCCTCTGATCACATGTCAGCCATGGTAGTGTTCTTTTTCCCTTGGAAAATTTCTTCCTATTTGGAATATATCTGTCGTGCACTTTCCTCATTTTTCACAGAAACTCCAGCCATTGATGCTCTGCTGTCCTTCCTGCAAATGTTCCTTTTCGGTCAACTTCGGCCAGTTCCCCTCTGATGCCATTGTAATTTCCTCTATCCCACTGAAATGATAGATTTTATTTTTTCCCTCTCAAATTTCAAAGTGAACTCGGTCATATTGTGATCACTGTTCCCTAAGGGTTCCTTAACCTTCAGCTCTTTTATCACCTCTGGATCATTGCACAACACCCAACCCAGCACAGCCAATCCCCAAGTGGGCTCAACAACAAGTTGTAGAATCCCTTGGACATTCTACAAATTCTCTTGAGGTCCAGTACTGGCCTGGTTTTCCCAATCCACTTTCACATTAAAATCCCCAACGATTATCATGACATTGCCTTTCTGATATGCCTTTTCTATCTCCTGCTGTAATTTGTAATCCACATCCTGGCTGCTGTTTGGAGGCCTGTATACAACTGCAAAGAGAAAGCCACTGTTGAAAAAAGCTGTCATGAAATCTTGGCTAGGATTTGCCAGAAGGCACGTGGGAGACCCTGAAGTCAACTGAAAGAAGGTTTCTATGGTCTGATGAAACCAAATTTGAACTTTTTGACAATCAGACTAAACAGTTTACACCGAACACTTCCCATCGTCAAAAACACAATCCCTACTGTGAAACATGGTGGTGGCTGCATCCTGGTGTGGGGATGCTTCAATGTAGCATGTCCTGGAAGGCTTGTGAAGGTACTGGATAATATGAATGAAGCAAAATACAGGGAAATCCTGCAGGAAACCTTGATGCAGTCTTCAAGAGAAGATTTCTTTTCTCGCAAGACAATGACCCCCAAGCTCTGCTGCTTTGATACACTCTCGGGCCTGAGCCCCATCTATCTTTTTTAAAATAGATATTTTATATCTATTGCCTTTTTTAAACCCACAGGGAGCGTAGACCATCAACTTTTTCACTGTTGATGTTTCTGCAGCAGGCAATTTCTTTTTTACGAGGTCGAGTTGCTAGCTCGACGCTCAACCCAGCACGGATGGAAAGCGTGCCTGGGGAGCCGGCTGGGTTCGAACCTGGGAACCTTCGCTTCGAGTTCCGGTGCTGATGCCACTACGCCACCAGCTGGCGATCACCTAAATTAGGCCCATACCTTAATTTCCCAATTCAGCCCAGCACCTAAATTGATCAAACCTCTGTACTTTCCTTGCTCTTGGGCCCTGCCACCTTGACTTTGCCTTGCCTCATCTCAGTTTTGTCATATCGAATGGCCTCCAAGTATCATCCAGCAATGGCCAAATATTGGTTCTTTTACTGCTCTGAGGCATGGGCTCTGCCACCTCGATTTGACCCACACACCCTTCACTGCAACTGTCCTGCGCCTTCGAGATTTCAGTTCACACCGCAAAAATGCCAGGTCGATCAGGTGGTACAAAAACTTGACTCCAAACGGGAAGTTACAAGCTATTGATTGCAGTGATAGTTTACCATAAAGAGTGTGATTAATAAAGTAGTTAGTAGTTTTGTTTGTTACAGGCAAGTAGTCACTGTTTTTCACCAGCACCATCTTCAACCAGAAGATTTTACTACTTCAAGAAGTTAGAAATTATGAAGCTATCAACAATCATCTTGAATGTTATAATGAAAATGAAGATTTGGAGAATGTAATAATCTAAAGCTTTGTATTAGGTAGTTCATTATCTGTATTAGGTGTCTGCACTGATTTTGTTCATTTACAGTCAATCAAAAGAACTTGAGAGATGAATTCCTCCATTGATAACTATTAAGAACTAATACATAGTTTTAAGGTATTGTAGAGGTATTGCTAGTGTTTTAATTTGTTCTATATTTAATTTAAATGCATAAATTGTTACTCATTTAAATGTTAGTTTGTCTTTTTTATACTTTTTAACTATTTCCATGAAACTTTGGCTCATTGGGGCAGCCACTTGTGTCCCTTTTAACCGGAATCCATTGTACTGGAAAACTAAATAGTGTTGCAATAGAGGAATAATGGCTGATGTGGAAAGATCAATGACAAGTACGTTTACATTAATTAGGAAAAGCAGTTGTGGTCCAACTTAGACTAACAAAAGAATAATGAAGGATGACTAACAAAAAAAGTCCTGATGAAAAGTCTCAGCCTGAAACATCTGCTGTTTTTTCCTCTGCATAGATACTGCCTGACCTGCTGAGCTCCTCAGCATTATGCACATGAAACAACAGAAGGAATGATTTTGTAAAAATATCTTGTTTGTTTTTAATAAAGTATTTCTTAAATAGATGAACAAATCTGAAGATAGGATAAAATTCAGAATTCAGCAAAAGAGCAAGAATAATTTTGTGAAAAGGGAAGACAGAATAAAAAGAGAAATCTTCCAGGAAACACATTTTTAGAGACTTCTGGAAAAGGTTTACAAAAGTTAATGTGGACATCTTACAAGAGAAATAAGAATTGGTTGAGAAATTAAACAACTTTCGTATTGGTCTTTAGTGAACAGGGACAAAAAGGGTTTGCAGAATATTTTCAATGGGGTGACTGAGCAACAAGTCATCATGGCACCTTGGTACCGATGATACAACTAGAATGAGAGCTGAGGTCTTGCACAGGAATTGAGGAACTAAGAAGGAAATTAAAGTGCAGGACCTTAAGGATAATCATCTCAGTATTACTCTGAATGACGTGCTTGTCAGAGAAGGCAAAAATATGTAAGTAGAGTTTCCACCCCACCCCACAGTTTACTGTTCCTCCTTTTTTATATTTACTCAGTTAGAACATACAGATGTTATTCAGGATAGTGGAATGCTCTTCGAGCAGGACGTGGGAAACCAGGGAGACCTCCAGCGACTCTGGCGTCTTCACCTGCAAGAAATGCAGACGTTTCGGGTCGAAACCCTGCATCTGGACTCGGGTTGTTGTTCAAACTACGAATCCACACGCTTTTCAATTGCGAGAAGCTCGCCTAGAGAATGTGCAGACACCCCAGATAAACATCGCCGATGTTGCAGCATTGAAACCTGGTCGCTGAAGCAGAGAGGCGGCGCTGTTCTGCTGTCCAATATTTATTTTGTATTTCCAGCTTATTGCATTTATTATAGTTAGTTACTTGTTTGATATTGTGGTGTGCTGATAAATTGTGTCCTGGTATTTTAATACCGGGATTACAGATAGTGTAGATTGGACCTTTCACTCTCAATGGCGGTGTGTTTACCCAGAACGGAGGGAGAGGCAGAAACTGCCCCTCGGAACCGCAAGAATCCAGTGCGCTGGCGCAGAGAGCATGCGCACTGCGGCTGCTGGAGACGGACTGAGGTGGAACGGAGGATGGGTGGCTGGTAGGAAATGGAAATCAGAGGCGTCGGTTTGCCTTTATGGGTGGCTGGGGGGTTGAATATCGTTATTGCCTCTTGTGCGGGCTTCCGGCCCAGAATGAGGTCGTGTGTTTGGGAGTGGGGTGCAGCGCCTGTTTGACCGGTTGAGCTGGCGTGGTCGCCATTTGAGGGCGAAAGGGAGAGGGGCACGTGCGTAACTATCCCTGTGACAGAACAAAAGAGTGGGCGCGGCCTCAGCGCAAGGCCATTGATTGGTCGGGTGGTTTGATTGACTCCGGACAGTAGTCGCGTCAGCGCTTGTCCTGTCGCGTACCGCGTACCGAGTACCGAGGTTTCGGTCCCCGTCCCCGGCGCGTTTGCTGTATTGAAACCGTGCAGTTTCAAACCTGACACCACGAAAATCACTGCAGCAGATCGAGAAGGCGGCTCACTGCTATCCTAAGGATAATTCTTGTGTTTTTAAATGTTGGCAGGGTATTTGAACGTAGAGACATCCCATGATAGAGATCGAGGTTTGAAACAGTCAACCCGACGGTGACAACATACAGTTCACGGCTTGAGTTTGGGAGTCACTCCCGAGAGTCCGATTCACTATTTCGTATAATCATGCCTAAAATGTAATTTAGCTTTGTGTCAGCCTATGTCCCATAGGTTTGAGTAATAAACATCTTCCAGTCTCGTCTCAGATTTAAAATTGTGTTTACATCAAATGATTATTGCAGAAATAATTTCTAACTTCTATTAACTGTTTCTCGCTTCTTGTCCTTTGTCTTTGACAACAGCCAATCAAAACAGTGTCTCTTTATTTTAACCAGTTTCCTTCATAGTTTGATAATCAATGAAAATTTATTAAACACATTAGTTTCTATTGTCTTATAATTTCAAACTTTAATTCCAGTCCTAATTTATGATGTCATTCTAAGATTAATATGTTTTTCCAAAGGAGTGATATCTAGATTTAAGCTGCCTGTAGTCTGTGTGTTAAGTTCAACCTCCGTGGTTCCTGAGAGAAAAAAAAAATCCCAATTTTGTCCAGCCTCTCCTTAATAGCTAATACTCTGTATTCCAGGGAGCATCCTGATGAATCTCTTTTGCTACCTCCCCAAAACCTCCACATAAGCCCTGTAATGTGACAACAGAACTCTGCACAGTCGTCCAAGCATGGTCTAAACAAAGTTTCATACAGCTGCAACATGACTACCTGACTTTTATGCTCAACAGTGATGCTGTTCACCTTCTTTACCACCGTATCTATTCATGCTGCCACTTTCAGGGAGCTAAGGATGTGCATACCACAGTCCTACTGTCCATTAATGATCCTAAAGACCTGCCATCCTTTCCCCTTCTTTGACTTCCCAAAATGCGTGGCTTCGCACTTGCCAGATTAATCTCCATTTTTGGGAGAACAACTGTAAAGTGATAGTGGTGGTTGTTCGTCCATCGTTGACGTCGATGAGGACCTCGACACCATTATGATGGTGTCAAGACTGGCGCGTGATTTGGATTTAAGTGAGGGAGAGTTGCGCAGCGTCAGTCTCACTCTCTCTTCCCAATTCCCATCTGGATCCAGTGGCAAGTCAGAGTCTAGACGGCTGGAGATGGGACTAGGCGCAGTGGATGACCAGGACGTCTTCTGTGTCTTGTCCTGTTCTACACGTTCCACGACGCTTGCAGAGACTGCCTTCTTGACCGTTGGACCTTCCATAGGTCTCGTCTGCTCAATCCGCTGGAGTCTGTCTTCACATGCTGGGATAGACAACTCCCTATCTCACCGAGGGTTTGAGACCCGTCGGCTACCCTCACCTGGTTTAGCCGGCTTGTCGAAGCCGTTGCCCGGGGTGTGGCCGCTGTTGCATGCAAGCAGCTACGGGGAGCCACAGGTGAGAGCTGAGTGCCAGGTGGGGACCAAAGGTGGACTAACCGCCCTGAAAAGGATGCGACATGTTCCCCCACCAGAGGTGCTACCTCTCCCTGACACCCCATACACCTTTAATGGACACAGTTAATGGTGGAGCCCTAGCAGCACCTGTGTACCGAGTTGAAGTAGATAGTCCACAGCTCTCTGAAAGTGGCTGCACAGGTTGAAAGGATGATAAATAAGGTGTATGAAATGCTTGTCTGTTGGCCAAGGCATTGAGTTCATGAGTCAGAAAGTTACTTTGCTTCTTTATAAAACTCTCCTTGGGCTGCATTCAGTTCTGTTCCCCCGTTATAGGAAGGATGGAGAGGGTGCACATAAGGTTTACCCAGCTAATACCTGAATTACAGGACGTGCTACAAGAAGTTGCAACAAGTTTGGTTTGTTTACTCTACAGCAGTGGAGGCAGAGAGGAGATCTAATAGAAGTTTATGAAAGGCGTAGCTAGATGGTATCTTTTTCCCAGGGTTGATATGTCTCTTATACCAGAGGGTATGCATTTACGGTAAGGAGATAAGTTCAAAGGACATGCAACTAGGACTTTTTACACAGAATGGTACATGTCTGGAATGCAGTGTCAGGGAAAGTGACGGAGGAAAATAAGATAGAGTCATTTTAGGAGGCTCATAGATGGATATGTAAATGCGCAGAGAATGGAGGGATTTGGACATTGACTAAACAGATATGATTGGTTTAGTTATGTGTCCAATTAGTTTGGTACATCAAGTGCCGAAGGGCCATGTTCCTGCGGCGTACAGTTCTATATGCAAAGAACAGGTTCCAGAAAGTCAACATTCACAATTCTTAAATTGTGGCAGAGATGTTAAAACTATTGTTTTTCCGAATTGTGCCTTTAGCCCACCATGTTTGCGCCAGCCACTGAAAACTAACTCTGTTTTCTAGCACTTTCAAATGCTCATCTAAATACTGAAGTGTTCTGAGAAAACTTTTCTCCACAACCCCTCAGGCAGTGCATTGGAGATTTAGCTGCCCACTGGATGAAACAAAATATGCCTCCCGTTTCTTGCTTTAAACATATGCTTTCTAGTTATAGACATGTCTGCTAATGAAAAATGTTTCTCATTATCTGCCCATTCCTGATTTTGCACATCAGTCAGTTGTCCTCTTAGCTTTCTCTGCTTCAGAATAAGCAGACAATATGGTTTCTTCCCAGAGCTGAGACATTCCATTCCAACAACATTCATGTGAATGTGCTCAACATTGACCCTCCTTGCTGCGGTTACGTGCGTCCAGTGGAGTGGTAACCAGAGATGCACACAGCTGTGCAAAGTAGCGTACACAAAATGGTGGAGGAACTCAGCAGGCCAGGTAGCATCCATGGAAGAAAGTACAGTCAACATTTCGGGCTGAGACGCTTTGACAGGACCCCTATGCAGGGATCACAGAGGGGGAGCAGTGAGAGAGCGTTTCACTGAACTCCCGTCGAAGGGAAGATTTAAACTACTTCAGGGTAAGCATCCCTGGAAGAGACTTCACAGTGTAGTAATCAAGTCACAAACATTTAGTGTGTGTTTATTGGGTGTGCAGCATCTGCAGATTCTGTCCTGTTTGTGATGAATAAACATTTGATGTTTTGGGCCGAAACCCTTCCTCAGGACTTTCGGCCTGAAACGTCGGCTGTTTATTCATTTCCATGGATGCTGCCTGACCTGCTGAGATCTTCCAGCATTTTGTGTGTGCTTCTTTGGATTTCCAGCATCCGCAGGCTTTCCGGTGTTTATATCAGCTTACACGGTTGTACCCCTCACCTCCCTTCCTTTAAACTGTGCTCTAGCTAATGAGAATCAAGTACCCTGTATGCCTTCACAGATCCTTGGAGGTTTGCTCCAAGAACTCTCTGTTCATGGGTACTGCCTAGGTTCCTTATTCAGATGATGTGGGCCTCGCAGGCTGAGGCCAGAGTATGATTGCTCATCTCTCACAGTGGTGAGCTGCCTTCCTGAACCGCTGCTGTCCATGAAATGGGTTTATACCCACCATGCTGTTGGGGAGAGTTCTGGGATTTTGATCCCGAGACAGTGAATGAATGTCTATGTGTTTCCAAGTCAGGGTGGCGTGTGGTTTGGAGGGCAACTACCAGGCAGTGGTATTCGGATATTTTTACTGCCCTTGACCATAAGGGTGTAAGACGTAAGAGTGGGATTAGGCCATTCAGCCCTGCCATTTATGCTCCTTCCCAACCCCATTCTCTTTTCATCACCCCATGACCTTTGACGCCCTTACTAAATCAAGAACATATCAACCTCTGCTTTAAATGTACCCAGTGATCTAGCCTCCACAACCATCGGTGGAAATTGATTCCACAAATTCACCACCCATTGCCGAAGAAATACCTCGTTGTCTTTGTTATAAAGGGATGTCTTTTGTAGAGGCTGTGCCCTCTGATCCTAGACTTCCCCACTGCAGGAAACATCACTCCACATACATGCTGTCTCGGCCTTGCAATATCAGGTAGATTTTAATGAGATCTCTGGTTTTTTTCTAATCTCTAGTCCGCACAGTCCTGGAGCCATCAAACACTCCTCAGATGTTAACCCTTGCAAGTTCAAGTTTAATTATCATTCAACCAAACTAAGTACAGCCAGCATTCCTCTGGGGCCAAGATGCAAAACACAATACTAACAGCACACAGCACATATGGCATATTTAGTTACAATTTCGTACAGTCACAAAGAGAAATAAAAACAATCCCAAGTCCCTGAGTAGCATGACTGTAGAATTGATGGTAAGTTGCCCTGGCCCAGCTTGTTCTTCCACTGAGCAAACACTGGAGGGTAGCACTGATAGGAGGGGCTATCACCCAACCCAATTGCAGCTCCAGCGTGTCCTGCAGGTGCTGTCCCTCACCTCCTCAACTTCTCCTCTCCCTGTCGCCTGCAACAGGTGACCCTACAGCCTTGGCCTAGTCGGCGCTATAACCAAAGAAAAGTATCTCCCCCACGATTGGTCTCACCAGTGAATCAGACTTGCAATATTCTATGTTACCAATGCCCATATTAAAAGTTCCAAGACAATCATTTGCCCTGTACACTGTCCAACGGCCCAGCTGCATCACTATTGAGCAATTTGCTGATGCGATAGTCCTCCACTACTTGATGTTCTTAGAATCCAGCAGTAACTTGTGATCACAAGAAAGACACACAAGATGAACAGATTACACCTCTGATTGGACCCAGAGTGGCTGCTGCAACCAAGCACACTGCCATCTTACCTTTCATTGTCAGGATCATTATCATAAAACTCCTTTTGACCCTCTCCAATTACAGCACAGCATATCTTAGATAGGGGCCCAAAACTTCTCTCAGTTCTCCAAATGGGGCCTGGTAATGCCCTGTAAAGCCTCAACATTACATCCTTGCTTTTGTCCTGGATTCCCTGAAGGTCAGCTTTCAGTTTGAGTTAGCAGTAGGGAAGGCAGGTGCAATGTAAATGTAAATTTCAACATCTCTGTGTCAGAATCAGGTGTAATGTCATCGGGATATGTTGTGAAATTTGTTGCTTTTGCAGCAGCAGTACATTGCAATATATATTAAAAATGATGAATTTTACAATAAATAAATAAATATATATACATTGTTAAGGATGGTGGAGAATATCAGTAGCTCCTTTTGATCTCCAGTCAAGGTGACATCCTCAGTGTGCAGTTGTTGATGTTTCTTTCTGGGAGTGCTCACATTTATATAGGCCCCCATTTGCCTGCCTCAGTCCTGATTGGCTACCCCTTCACTTGTCTTTTTCTTTCTATTGGTTTGCGTTTGTTTGGCTCTTAGGTGCTCCGTGAATAGTGCCTATTTAGATACGTTTGTTTATATAGTTATCAGATGGAAATCACAGTTTTACAATTCTTATGCCTGCTTCTTGTTTGCCTGCATCAGACCCTCCCAGTGTCCCAGTTAAAGTGCTGTCCTTCCTGGTCTGTGGTTAGTGAGCAATTGTGATTTTGTGAGGTTCGACCAGTCGAGCTGTCATTTCTGAGATATTCTTGATGTACAGCAAGGTCACGTGTTTCAATGCGTTGGATAAGGGTTGCGTGACTCTCTCCTTAGTAAGCATAGAACATAGAAATCTACAGCACATTACAGGCCCTTTGGCGCACAATATTGTTCTGACCATGTAAACTACTCTTGAAACTGCCTTGAATTTCCCTACTGCATAGCCCTCTATTTTTCTAAGCTGAATGTGTCTGTCTAATAGGCTCTTAAAAGACCCTATTGTATCCGCTTCCACCACTGCTGCAGGCATTGCATTCCACGCACCCACCAATCCCTGTGTGAAAAACTTACCCCGACATCCGCTTGGTACCTGTTTCCAAGCACTTTAAAACTATGCCCCTTCATGTTAGCCTTTTCAGCCCTGGGAAAAAGCCTCCGGCTATCCACACGATCAATGCCCCTCATATCTAATACACCTCTTATCAGGTCACCTCTCATCCTCCGTCGCTTCGAGGAGAAAAGGCCGAGTTCACTCAACCTATTCTCATAAGATATGCCCTCCAATCCAGGCAACATCCTTGTAAATCTCCTCTGCACCCTTTCTATGGTATCCACGTCCTTCCTGTAGTGAGGTAACCAGAACTGAACACAGTACTCCAAGTGGGGTCTGACCAGGGTCTTGTATAGCTGTAGCATCTTCTGATGAAATTCTGTAAAGATAACTCATTTATGGGAGCACACACTGGCAGTACAGATCCACGGTCCACTGTCGTTGATCTCAGTATATGAAGACTGAGAAGAACACCACTTTAACTGGGACACCGTTGAGGTTCTAACGCACGCAAGCGCGGAGCAGGCACAAGAATTTTTAGAAGTGTGGTTCACTTCTGAAAGCTCCATAAACAAACATATTGAAATAGAGGTCATCTACGAACCCCCAAGAGCCAAAGAAACACCAGCCAACAGAATTCAAAGGTCAATTGAAGGGGCCTATATAAATCTGAATACTCCCAGAGAGACAACACCAACAAGTGCGCAGTGAAGATGTCACCTCTGCACTTCCTATCAGATCACCGAAAAGTGATAAGGATGGGATCCCTCACCTCTACCCCTCTGACCTTTAGCACAGGTGCCCCCCTCCCCCCAGGATTGTGTCCTGAGTCCCTTCCTCTACTTCACACCCATGACTCTGCTGCCACACACAGCTCCAATCTGCTGATCAAATTCGCAGATGATACGACTTATTTGTAGTGGTGACAAGATGGCATACAGAGTAGAGTTTAACACCCTGACACAGTGGTGTCAAGATACCAACCTCTCCCTCAGTGTCTAAAAAACAAAAGAGCTGATTGTGGATTACAGGAGGAACGGAGACAGGCTCGGCCGGATCAGCATCAATGTGTCTGCAGTTGAGAGGTTGAGTAGTTTCAAGTTTCTCAGTACACACATCACTGAAGATCTCACCTGGACTGTATGCACCGACTGTGTGGCAAAAAAAAGCACAACAGCAGCTTCTCTTCCACCTCAGGCGACTGAAGAAATTCGGTATGAGCCCCCAAATCCTCAAGACCTTCTACAGGGGCACCATTGGGAGTATCCTGACTGGCTGTATCACGGCCTGGTACGAGAACTGCACCAAGCTTGATTGCTGGGCACTGCAGAGAGTAGTACGGACAGCCCAGTGCATCGGTGGATGTGAACTTGCTTCCATTGAGGACATTTACCTCCATTGAGGTTCGTAAAGAAGGCCTGGAAGATCATCGGGGACACCAGTCACCCCAACCATAAACTGTCAGCTGCTTCTGTCTTGCATGTGGTACCAGAGCATTAAAGCCAGGACCAACAAGCTACAGGCAGCTTCTTTCTACAAGCCATTAGACTTATAACTTCACATGTCTACATTGCGACGGAGTCATAACACAGTGCAAAGATTTGTACTTACTCACGTTGTGGGACAGATGTAAGATTTAAATAAATTTAAATTCAATATGTATAATATGTGTTTGTGTGTGTGTGTGTGTATATATACACACACACACACACACACGCACATATATATATATATATATATGTTAAATTGGTGGTGCAAAAAGATAGTGAGGTAGTGTTCACAGGTTCAATATACATTCGGGAATCTGATAGCCGAGGGGAAGAAGCAATTCCTAAATCATTGAATGTGTGTCTTCAGGCTCCTGTACCTCCTTCCTGATAGTAACAATGAGAAGTCATGTCCTGGGTGATGTGAGTCTTCAATAATAGATACTACCTTTTTGAGGCATCACCCCTTGAGGATATTCTGGATGCTACAGAATCTAGTGCCCATGATGGAGGTGACTGAGTTTGCAACTTTCTGCGGCTTTTTTTGATCCTGCGCAGTTGGTCTCTCATACCAGATGGTGATGCAGTCAGTTAGCATGCTGTTCATGATACATCTGTAGAAATTTGTGAGTCTTTGGTGACATACTACATAGAAAGTTTGTGAATCTTGTAGAAATTTTCTCTATGTCTGCATAAATATGACCTAAAATGTGATAAGATCTTCACATAAGTCCTGAAACTAGATAAAGAATTGAATTGACTTTATTTCTTACATCTTTCACATGCATGAGGAGTAAAAGTCTTCACATTACATCTCCATTTAAATGTGCAACGTGCAATCATAGTAATTTATAATAAATAGAACAGTCAATGCAATGTAGAGGACACTCAAGTCAGCATGAGTTCATCAGTCTGATGGCCTGGTGGAAGAAACTGGCCCGGAGACTGTTGCTCCTGGCTTTTTTCCTGCGGTACCACTTCCCGGATAGTAGCAGCTGGAATAGATTGTGGTTGGGATGACTTGGGTCCCTAGTGATCCTACGGGACCTTTTTACACACCTGTTCTTGTAAATGTCCTGAATCATGGGAAGTTCACAACTACAGATGCGCTGGGCTGTCCGCACCACTCTCTGCAGAGTCCTGCGATTAAGAGAGGTACAGTTCCAATACCAGGCAGTGATGCAGTCAGTCAGGATGCTCTCAATTGTGCCCCTGTAGAAAGTTCTTAGGATCTGGGGGCCCATACCAAACTTCCTCAACCGTCTGAGGTGAAAGAGGTGCTGTTGTGCCTTTTTCACCACGCAGAATCCAATTAAATAAAGAACACAAAAACATTATACTTGTTCATTTATTTATTGAAAAAATTGATCCAATATTACATATGGAAAAAGTATGGGAACTGTTGCTTTCAGTCGCTGGCATGACTCCCCCCTTATACAACAGTGATAACTTCAACCAAACGTTTCTGGTGACTGTTGATCAATGCTGCACATTGGCTTGGAGGAATTTTAGACCATTCTTCCTTACAAAACTGCTTCAACTCTGGAATATAAGTGGACTTCTTTGCATGAACTGTTTGCTTCAGGTTCTTCCACAACATTTCTGTAGGATTAAGGTCAGGTCTTTGACTCGACTGTTCCAAAAGATGAATTTTCTTCATTTCAAACCATTCTGCTGTTAATTTACTCTTGACTCTTGGATCATTGTCTTGTTGCATTATCCAACTTCTATTAAGCTTCAGGTGACGAACTGCTACCTTGACATTCTCCTGTAAAATGTCTTGATACAATTTTGAATTTATTGTTCCGTCAATAATTGCAAGCTGCCAAGGCCTTGAGGCAGCAAAGCAGCCCCAAACCATGATGCTTCTTCTGCCATGTTTTACAGTTGGGGTGAGGTTTTGGTGTTGGTGTGCAGTGCCCTTTTTCCTCCAAACATAGCTATAGGTATTTCTGCTAAAAAGTTAACTTTTTGCCTCATGTCCACTGAACATTGTCCCAGAGCATTGTAGACCAACCAGGTGGTCTTTTGCAAATCTGAGATGTGCAGCAATGTTTTTTTTGCAGAACAGTGGCTTCCTCCGTGGTGTCCTTCCATGAATACGATCCTTGTTCAGTGTTTTTCTTATCATGGACACATAAATAGAGACCAGCAATTTCTAGAGATTCCTGTAGGTTATTGTCTGTTACCCTTGGGTTCTTTTTCACCACCTTCAGCATTACATGTTGTGCTCTTGATGTGATCTTTGCAGGATACCCACTCCTAGGGAGAGTAGCAACAGTACCGTATTTTCTCCATTTGTAGACAACTTCTCTTACAGTGGACTGATGAATACTCAGGTTTTTAGAAATGCCTTTGTCGCCTTTTCCAACTTCATGCATCTCTACAATTCTTCTAAGGCTCTCTGAAAGTTGTTTTGATCGAGGTATGGTGCACATGAACCTACCTTGCTCGAGAAGAGCAGGCTCTGTCAGTAACCTGACGCTTACGTCTTTTTTTTATATAGAGCAGGGCACCCCTACAACCCACACCAGCAATCTCATCTCATTGATTGGAATACCTGACTTCAAGTAGCTTTTGTAGAACGCATTACCCCAGAGGTTCACATATAATATTGGATCATTTTTCTCAATAAATAAATGAACAAGTATAACGTTTTTTGGTATTTATTTAATTGGGTTTGCTTTATCTAGTTTTAGGACTTGCGCGAAGATCTGAATATATTTTAGGTGGTATTTATGCAGAAATAGAGAAAATTCTAGAGAAAACCTTCCAACTCCTAATGAAATATAGCCGCTGCCGTGCCTTCTTTGTAACTGTATCGATCTGTTGGGCCCGGAATAGATCCTCTGAGATGATGACATCCAGGAACTTGAAATTGCCCACCCTTTCCACTTCTGATTGATCTATGAGGACAGGTGTGTGTTCCCTCATCTTACCCTTTCTGAAGTCCACAATCAGTTCTTTGGTCTTGCTGACATTGAGTGCAAGGTTGTTGCTGTAACACCACTCAACTAACTGATATAGCTTGTTCCTGTGTGCCTTCTCGTCACCATTGAAGTTGTGTCAGCAGTAGTTGTGTTGTCAGCAAATTTATAGATGGCATTTCAGCTGTGCTTAGCTGCCCAGTCATGGGTGTAAAGAGAGTAGAGCAGAGGACTATGTACACATCCTTGAGGTACAGCAGTGGATTGGCAGCAAGGTAGACATGTTATTTCCAATTTTTCACCAATGATTCTTTCAAATATGCTGGGCTCCCTCACTGTTGAGGATATTATTGGAGCCTGCTCCTCCAGGGAGTTGGCAAATTGTCCACCATCATTCACAACTGTACGTGGCAGGGCAGCAGAGTTTAGATTTGATCCATTGGTTGTGGGATCACTTAACTCTTTCTACTGCACACTGTTTAACATGAAGTAGTCCTGTCTTGTCACTTCAACAGGTTGACCCCTCATCCTGAGAAATGTCTGTCGCTGCTCCTGCTACACTTCTCATAGAATGGTGAGCAGGTCCAGGTTTGATGATGGTGGTAGAGTGGGTGATAACCAGGCTGCAAGGTTACGGATAGTGGTTGACTATAGTTGTGCTGTTGCTGACGGCCTACAGTGCCTCATGGATACCCAGTTCTGAGATGGTAAATCTGTGTGAACTCTGCCCTCTTTAGCGTGGTAGGTGTGGCACAAAACATGCTAAAGTACATTTGTCCTGTGACTCCACAAGGATTGTGCACTGATCACTGACGTGCCATAAATTGCATATATCATAGGTCAATTTGACCTCTCAAAATATCTCGCCTCACATCAGGATTAAATTCCTTGAACCATTTGAAGCACATCTTGTCAATTCTTAATGCCATTGTTTGCCTGGAAACTAGCTTTCTTATTATCCACACCATCAATAATTGTGTCCTCTGCAAGGTCACTAATCGTACCTACCCGTGCCCACATTTCAAATCTTTATGGTACATAATAACCCTTTTCCCTGATCCATGTGATACACGAATGGTCAGAGGCTTTCGGTTCCAAAAGCAAACCTTGACCTTTGCCTTCTGCTTCCTAAAGCCAGGCCAGTTTGGATTCAGTTTGCTAAATTACCCTGGATTCTACGGTATCTTGCTTGTATGGACATGTCGGATTGTATTTGAAATCTCAGGTTCTCCTGGGAGTCTGGGATGACGCATAAAACTTATCACTTAATGATTGTTATTAAGAATTATCAGAACAAAGAAAACAAACAGGACAGTGATATGGGTCATACTACTTAGAAGAAAAGCTAAAGAAAAAGATAGCACCTAACATAATATACTTACTTTTATATTGAAAGGTAAGAACATTCCATAGATAAGGATAATCTAATTAGAAAATACTGTAATAAAATCAGCCAATGAGAAAATATTCCTTTAGAACAAAGAAGCTTCCGGATTATACTTTGGACACCCACTACCTGCATATTAAACTGTTATGTTTATAAAGACTACTTATGTTTATCCAAACTATAAGCAGATAATTGATTGGTAAATTACAAAGGAAAGGACAATTAAAATTAAACATACATAGAAACATACATAGAAAATAGGTGCAGGAGTAGGCCATTCGGCCCTTCGAGCCTGCACCGCCATTTATTATGATCATGGCTGATCATCCAACTCAGAACCCCGCCCCAGCCTTCCCTCCATACCCCCTGACCCCCGTAGCCACAAGGGCCATATCTAACTCCCTCTTAAATATAGCCAATGAACTGGCCTCAACTGTTTCCTGTGGCAGAGAATTCCACAGATTCACCACTCTCTGTGTGAAGAAGTTTTTCTTAATCTTGGTCCTAAAAGGCTTCCCCTCTATCCTCAAACTGTGGCCCCTCGTTCTGGACTTCCCCAACATCGGGAACAATCTTCCTGCATCTAGCCTGTCCAATCCCTTTAGGATCTTACACGTTTCAATCAGATCCCCCCTCAATCTTCTAAATTCCAACGAGTACAAGCCCAGTTCATCCAGTCTTTCTTCATATGAAAGTCCTGCCATCCCAGGAATCAATCTGGTGAACCTTCTTTGTACTCCCTCTATGGCAAGGATGTCTTTCCTCAGATTAGGGGACCAAAACTGCACACAATACTCCAGGTGTGGTCTCACCAAGGCCTTGTACAACTGCAGTAGTACCTCCCTGCTCCTGTACTCGAATCCTCTCGCTATAAATGCCAGCATACCATTCGCCTTTTTCACCGCCTGCTGTATCTGCATGCCCACTTTCAATGACTGGTGTATAATGACACCCAGGTCTCGTTGCACCTCCCCTTTTCCTAATCGGCCACCATTCAGATAATAATCTGTTTTCCTATTTTTGCCACCAAAGTGGATAACTTCACATTTATCCACATTAAATTGCATCTGCCATGAATTTGCCCACTCACCCAACCTATCCAAGTCACCCTGCATCCTCTTAGCATCCTCCTCACAGCTAACACTGCCACCCAGCTTCGTGTCATCCGCAAACTTGGAGATGCTGCATTTAATTCCCTCATCCAAGTCATTAATATATATTGTAAACAACTGAGGTCCCAGCACTGAGCCTTGCGGTACCCCACTAGTCACCGCCTGCCATTCTGAAAAGGTCCCGTTTATTCCCACTCTTTGCTTCCTGTCTGCTAACCAACTCTCCACCCACACCAATACCTTACCCGCAATACCATGTGCTTTAAGTTTGCACACTAATCTCCTGTGTGGGACCTTGTCAAAAGCCTTCTGAAAATCCAAATATACCACATCCACTGGTTCTCCCCTATCCACTCTACCAGTCACATCCTCAAAAAATTCTATGAGATTCGTCAGACATGATTTTCCTTTCACAAATCCATGCTGACTTTGTCCGATCATTTCACCGCTTTCCAAATGTGCTGTTATCACATCCTTGATAACTGACTCCAGCAGTTTCCCCACCACCGACGTTAGGCTAACCGGTCTATAATTCCCCGGTTTCTCTCTCCCTCCTTTTTTAAAAAGTGGAGTTACATTAGCCACCCTCCAATCCTCAGGAACTAGTCCAGAATCTAACGAGTTTTGAAAAATTATCACTAATGCATCCACTATTTCTTGGGCTACTTCCTTAAGCACTCTGGGATGCAGACCATCTGGCCCTGGGGATTTATCTGCCTTCAATCCCTTCAATTTACCTAACACCACTTCCCTATTAACATGTATTTCGCTCAGTTCCTCCATTTCACTGGACCCTCTGTCCCCTACTATTTCTGGAAGATTATTTATGTCCTCCTTAGTGAAGACAGAACTAAAGTAATTATTCAATTGGTCTGCCATGTCCTTGCTCCCCATAATCAATTCACCTGTTTCTGTCTGCAGGGGACCTACATTTGTCTTTACCAGTCTTTTCCTTTTCACATATCTATAAAAGCTTTTACAGTCCGTTTTTATGTTTCCTGCCAGTTTTCTCTCATAATCTTTTTTCCCCTTCCTAATTAAGCCCTTTGTCCTCCTCTGCTGAACTCTGAATTTCTCCCAGTCCTCAGGTGAGCCACTTTCTCTGGCTAATTTGTATGCTTCTTCTTTGGAATTGATGCTATCCCTAATTTCTCTTGTCAGCCACGGGTGCACTACCTTCCTTGATTTATTCTTTTGCCAAACTGGGATGAACAATTGTTGTAGTTCATCCATGCAATCTTTAAATGCTTGCCATTGCATATCCACCGTCAATCCTTTAAGTGTCATTTGCCAGTCTATCTTAGCTAATTCACGTCTCATACCTTCAAAGTTACCCTTCTTTAAGTTCAGAACCTTTGTTTCTGAATTAAATAAGTCACTCTCCATCTTAATGAAGAATTCCACCATATTATGGTCACTCTTACCCAAGGGGCCTCTCACGACAAGATCGCTAATTAACCCTTCCTCATTGCTCAAAACCCAGTCCAGAATAGCCTGCTCTCTAGTCGGTTCCTCGACATGTTGGTTCAAAAAACCATCCCGCATACATTCCAAGAAATCCTCTTCCTCAGCACCTTTACCAATTTGGTTCACCCAATCTACATGTAGATTGAAGTCACCCATTATAACTGCTGTTCCTTTATTGCACACATTTCTAATTTCCTGTTTAATACCATCTCCGACCTCACTACTACTGTTAGGTGGCCTGTACACAACTCCCACCAGCGTCTTCTGCCCCTTAGTGTTACGCAGCTCTACCCATATCGATTCCACATCTTCCCGGCTTATGTCCTTCCTTTCTATTGCATTAATCTCTTCTTTAACCAGCAACGCCACCCCACCTCCCCTTCCTTCATGTCTATCCCTCCTGAATATTGAATATCCCTGAACGTTGAGCTCCCATCCCTGGTCACCCTGGAGCCATGTCTCTGCGATCCCAACTATATCATAATCATTAATAACAATCTGCACTTTCAATTCATCCACCTCATTACGAATGCTCCTTGCATTGACACACAAAGCCTTCAGGCGCTCTTTTACAACTCTCTTAGTCCTTTTACAATTATGCTGAAAAGTGGCCCTCTTTAATGCTTGCCCTGGATTTGTCGGCCTGCCACTTTTACTTTTCTCCATAGTACTTTTTGTTTCTACCCTCACTTTACACCCCTCTGTCTCTCTGCACTGGTTCCCATCCCCCTGTAGTGAACTAACCTCCTCACGCCTAGCCTCTTTAATTTGATTCCCACCCCCCAACCATTCTAGTTTAAAGTCACCTCAGTAGCCCCCGCTAATCTCCCTGCCAGGATATTGGTCCCCCTAGGATTCAGGTGCAACCCGTCCTTTTTGTACAGGTCACGCCTGCGCCAAAAGAGGTCCCAATGATCCAAAAACTTGAATCCCTGCCCCCTGCTCCAATCCCTCAGCCACGCATTCATCCTCCACCTCATCGCATTCCTACTCTCACTGTCGCGTGGCACAGGCAGTAATCCTGAGATTACTACCTTTGCGGTCCTTCTTCTCAACTCCCTTCCTAGCTCCCTATATTCTCCTTTCAGGACCTCATCCCTTTTCCTACCTATGTCATTGGTACCTATATGTACCACGACCTCTGGCTCCTCACCCTCCCACTTCAGGATATCTTGGACACGATCAGAAATATCCCGGACCCTGGCACCAGGGAGGCAAACTACCATCCGGGTCTCTGGACTGCGTCCACAGAATCGCCTATCTGACCCCCTTACTATCGAGTCCCCTATCACAACTGCCCTCCTCTTCCTTGCCCTACTCTTCTGAGCTACAGGGCCGGACTCTGTGCCGGAGGCACGGCCACTGTCGCTTCTCCCGGGTAAGCCGTCCCCCCCAACAGTACTCAAACAGGCGTACCTGTTGTTAAGGGGCACAGCCACCGGGGTACTCCCTATTACCTGACTTTTCCCCTTCCCCCTCCTAACCGTGACCCACTTGTCTGCCTCCTGTGGCCCCGGCGTGACCACCTACCTGCAACTCCTCTCTATCACCTCCTCACTCTCCCTGACCAGACGAAGGTCATCGAGCTGCAGCTCCAGTTCCGTAACGCGGTCCCTTAGGAGCTGCATCTCGATGCACTTGGCGCAGATGTAGACGTCCGGGAGGCTTGGAGACTCCAGGGCCTCCCACATCCGACACCGAGAACAGCAAACTGCCCTCACACTCATACTGCCCCTCTCCTCAAATAACAACAGAAAATGAATGCCAAACCTCCCTCGCCTCGCCCGTTTCCGCCTGAGCCCGTTGAGCCGAAGCCCTTAAGTCTTCACTCTGCTCCCGGCTCACTCCGCAGCCCGCAAACTCCGCTGCCCGCTCTATGAGGCTCTGTTCCTTTTAAATCTGCCACGCTGCACAGCCCGACGTCACATGCCTGGGCAGTCCCGCCTCTCAGAACGCCATTGGAGAAAAAAAAATAACGAAAATTTCAAATATGTCTTTCTCGGCACTCCCACTCAGACTCTCAGACTCCTTCTTCGAATCAAACCCGAAGCAGGATGTCTGCCCTTTTAAATCTGCCGCGCTGCACTGCCCGACGTCACACGCCTGCGCAGTCCCGCCTCTCAGAACGCCGTTGGAGAAAAAAAAATAACGAAAATTTCAAAAATGTCTTTCTCGGCACTCCCACTCAGCCGGGTTCAAGAATCCTCCCTTTGATTCTAAATCACAAGTTTAGAATCATTACATATGAAAATTCAGGAGCAGAAAAACTTGTGGTATCTACTTTACATATAAAATCATCAAAAACTTTAGGTTATGAAATATTAAAGGGTATATATATTCTTCAAACTGTTCCTAAGATTATGTCATTGTTAGGCAGATTAGTAAGTACTACACTTAAATGATTTTGAGCTATTCTGTTAATGATAGTCTTTCAGCAAATGAAGGAGATTTAAATTATGATTAAGCATTTTAGTATGAATGAGATGACAATATTAAGTAACTTCAGCCTCCAACTCTTGAATGAATCTAATCAAAATATTAACATCCATCACATTAATATATCTTAGCTGTTTCTTTTCGAATATAATTAGCCAAATCAGTTGTCTTCAGATTCACCAGGTATTTGCCTGTACCTCTTTGCCTATAGCTTTACATATTCCCCCATAACTGCCAAGGAAGATCGAATTCCATATGATTTTGAACAACTGCCTTACGCATGGTGTCCATTTCTGTTGTTACCTTTCCCAAGGCTTCAGCTGTGTCAGTTCTTACTCTTTCAAAGGATGCAGCAACATTTTTAATCTTTCTTATGCTCCTTGTGATACCATAAAATGGAAATAAAATTGATTCAAAATGATCTCCTTCTGAAATGCTTCATTTTTAAACTTAAGGGGTAACGGTGAGGCGTGTGTATGTCTCAGGGCAGGAAGAACACATCCGAAGTAACAAAACTCGAAACCAATTATGTGGAAGAGAGGTAGGCTCCATTTCTACACATAAAGTACATATTATTCCAATAACTTAAACCATTTCTTGTCACTCACTTTACAGGTGCTGTATTGGATTGTAATATTTTTCTGACTAGCAATAAAAATTCCTGAATCGTTACTCCATTTAGGACAATGTAGAGTGTAATTGCATAAACTATGCCCGACTTGAAGGGTCTTTCACTAATCGAACAAAGCACTCAAGCAAAAGGTAGCTTTTATAGTAAACACATTAAAGGACTTAATAGCTTTGTCATGAACATTAGATGCAGATATATTCCAGGATAGCCCATGAATAGGGTCAGGTATGATATTCCCTAAATTATGCTGATAGTATTCACAACAATGATGTGTGGGGGAGGGGGGTGGTCCATGATCATTGTATATTTATATCTCCCTTGAGAATATAATGAATTACAGGCAAACTGTCTACATCACCATTGCTATTATGCTTAATAAAGAGAGTGCATGTTTGTTCTGGGTTTGCAGGAATGTCTAGCATTGGCGTATATTTGAAATGTGTGGTATATATCACATACTCAACAGCTAGAGTCATAAACAGCATCAGTAAATTCATGTGATACTCGCAACTATACATTATGAGTCATCTCAACTGGCATATTGTGAGTTGGGAAAATATAACAACAGTAAATAATATGAAAATAAACTTCATAATGTCCATTAGACCATGAGATATAGGAGCCATTTGGCCCAGCAAGTCTGTTCTGCCATTTCATCATAGCTAATCCATTTCCCTTGCCACCCCAATCTCCTGCTTTCCCCCCATATCCTATCATGCTCTGAGTAATCAAAAATCTATCAACCTCTGCCTTAAATATACTCAATGATTTGACCTCCACAACTCCTTTGGCAATGAATTCCATAGATTCACCACTCTCTGGCTAAAGAAATTCCTCGTTGTCTCTGTTTTAAAAGGACACCCCTCTACTTTGAGCTGTGTTCTCTGGTCTTAGACTCTCCCTCCTCTCCACATCCACTGTGTCGAGGCCACCCCTCACTCTTATGAATTGCAGTGAGTAGAGGGCCAGAACCATCAAATGTTCCTCATGTGACAAGCCTTTCAATCCCAAAATCATTTTTTGTGAATCTCCATTGAAACCTTGCCAGTGTCAGCACATATTTTCTGAGATAAAGGGCCCAAAATTGCTTACAGTACTCCAACATTACATTCTTGCTTTTATATTCTAGTCCTCTCGAAATGAATGCTAATACTGCATTTGCCTTTCTCACCACTAACTCAACCTGCAAATTAACCTTTAAGGAATCCTACAGGAAGATTCCCAAGTCCTTTTGCATCTCAGATTTTTGAATTTTATCTCCATTTAGAGAATAGTCCACCCTTTTATTTCTTCTATAGAAGATCATGACCATATACTTCCCAACACTATTTTCCATCTGCCACTTCTTTGCCCATCCTCCTTATCTGTCTAAGTCCTTCTGTAGCCACTCTACTTCTTCAAAACTACCTGCCCCTCCAACAGTCTTTGTATTGTCTGCAAACTTGGCCACAAAGCCATCAATTCCACCATCCAAGTCATTGGCATATAATGTAAAAAGAAGCGGTCCCAACACAGACCCCTGTGGAACACCACTAGTCACTGGCAGCCAACCAGAAAAGGTTCTCTTTATTCCCGCTCTTTGCCTGCTATCAATCAGCCAATGCTCTCTCTACGCTAGTATCTTACCTGTAATACCATGGGCTCTTGACTTGTTAAGCAGCCTCATGTGTGGCACCTTGTCAAAGTCCGTCTGAAAATATAAGTACACACTATCCACCAATTTTACTTTGCCTATCCTGCTTGTTATTTCTTCAAAGAATTTCAGAAGACTTGTCAGGCAAGATTTTCCCTTAAGGAAACCATGCTGTCTACAGCCTATTTTATCATGTGTCTCCAACTGCCTTAAAACCACATCCTTTGCGATCGACACCAACATCTTCCTAACCACTGAGGTCTGACTAACTGGCATATAATTTCTGTTCTTCTGTCTTCCTGTGTTCTTGAAGAATGGAGTGACATTTGCAATTTTCCATTCCTCTGAAACCATTTCAGAATCAATTGATTCTTCAAATACCACTACTAATGCCTCCAAAATCTCTTCAGCCAGCTCTTTCAGTTTCCCAAGAACTTTCTTCCTGGTAATGGCAACTTCTCAGACTTCTACCCTCTGAAACATTCAAATTTCCAGCATATTGCTCATGTCTTCCACAGTGAAAGCTGATGCAGAATACTTATTCAATTCATCTGCCATTTACTTCTCACCCATTACTAACTCTCCACCATCATTTTTCAGCAGTCCGATATCCATTCTCACTTCTCTTTTACACTTTACGTATCTGAAGAAACTTTTGGTATCCTGTTTAATATTATTGGCTAGCTTATCTTCGTATTCTTTCTTTTCCTTCTTGATGAATTTTTAGTTGCCTTCTGGTGGTTTTTAATAGCTTCCTAACTCTCTAACTTGCAACTAATTTTTGCTGTATCATATATCTTCTCTTTAGCTTTTATGTTGGCTTTGACTGCTCTTATCAACGAGGGGTTGTCATTGTGCCTTTAGGATACTGTTTCCTTTTTGACATGCATATATCCTGTGCCTCCCGAATTGGCTTCCAGAAATTCCAGCCATTACTGTTCTGCCGCCATCCCTGCCAGTGTTCTTTTCCGATTAATTTTGGCCAGCTCCTCTCTCTTGCCTCTGTAATTCCCTTTACTCCATTGTAATACTGTTTAATTTGACTCTAGCTTCTCTTTCAAAATGCTGGGTGAATTCTATTACATTATGATCACTGGTCCCTAAGGAGTTCCTTAAGCTCTTGAACCAATTCCTGTTCATTCCACAACTCCCAATCCAGAATAGCTGATCCCCAAGTGGGCTCAACGATGAGCTGCTCCAAAAAGCCATCTCATAGGCATTCTAGAAAATCCCCCTCTTGGGATCCAGCAACTACCTGATTTCCGCTGTCTACCTGCATATTGAAATCCCCCATAGCTATCATAACATTACCCCTTTGGCATTCATTTTGTATCACTCATTGTAATTTGTAAACCACATCTTTACTAATGTTGGGGGGCTGTATATAACTCCTATTTGGGTCTTTTTACCCTTGCGGTTTCTTAGCTGTACCCACAACAATTCAATACCTTCCAACTCTATATCACTTCCTTGTAATGACCTGATTTCACTTTTTACCAACAGAGCCACACTACCACCTCTGCCTACCTGCCTCTCCTTTCAATGCAGTGTGTATCCTTAGATGTTAAGCCCCCAGCTATACTCTTCTTTCAGCCACAATTCAGTGATGTCCGCAATGTCATACATGCATCTATTGACTTGCTCGAAGTCTGCTGGCTGCTTAGTATTTTGCTCACGTAGCCCAGCAATGTCGGCGCAGGAGGTTACTAGCACATTAACCTTTGTAACTGGTATTTTCGTCCGGTAGCACTTTACGGTTGCTTGCACTACCTGGCATATATGCATTTACCTTTGCCTCTTGCTTTCATTGCCGATTTGGTAATTAACAGCACTTGATTGAGCTCCGAGTGATTCCTTATGCAGTTTCTCAACCATGACCTAATTGCCAGGAATCGGGATGTGTCCTCCTCCTGATAGGTTTTTCCAAGCGGCAGAAGCCTTTACAGAGGCAGACCGGACAGCTTAGGTTGATTTCATACAATAGGCAACTAATCTATCTGCCATAAAATGTATATCAGGCTCTCCAAGTTCGAGGGCTCCCAGCAGTGACATCGGATGTCCTACTGCTATCTTGAATGGACTTAACTCAGTTGTCTTGCTTAGAGTTGCTCTCAAGCTATACAAGACCATAGGAAGAGCTGTAGGCCATGGTATGCCTTCCTCATGAGGCTTGGTCAGTCATGTTTAATGATTCCATTCATTCATTTGACTCGTCCTAATGACTCTGACAATGAAAAAAAAAACATTAAATATTTATCAGTCACCGTAATTCCTGACTAACACTAACACTTAGAGTGAAATGTGTTCCCCGGTCAGAGTCAATGTGACACAGCAATCCCCATTTAACTATATAGTTTTTATCGAGAGTGTTCACCATGCATGGCAGTGGCTTTTCCCGCTGGACTTGTTTCCACCCACCTCAAAAACTTACCCCTTGGTAAAGAGATGTAGTCAACTTGTAAATGTAAAAACGGGACAGGTGGGGCAGGAGCACGTAACTGTGGTAGCTTTTCCATTGTTCCAGTTTTCGTTTTCTGGCATGCAGGCATCTTCCAAACATTATTCAAACTTTGAATTCAAACACCATTGGGAGAATCTATGCATCATCTTTTGCATTCCAGTATGTCCTACTGCATATATTTGCTGTACCAGGTAAGGAAGCAGCTCACTAGTGCCATATCTCCAGACTCTGTCGTTAATTAACCTCCCACTATTTTCCATCCAGAAACACTTTTCCTGTCTGAAGACTCACATCTCTTGGATATCTTATAGACTGTAATAGAGTTCTACTTTGTTTCCATAATTCCAGTTGTTAGATTTAATATGTGTTCCCAATTCTATTTTTATTTCTGCTTTTCCTTCCCATGCTGTCCTTTTTGCAATTCCATCTGCAAATGCATTTCCCCAGCTTTCCATTGTAGTCATTTTGGAGTTGCTTTTAGATTTTAATACAAAACTTCTGACAGTATTTGTATGACACCATAAGTACTTGTACTAGTTGGCCATTTTTGATAGGATTTCCTAAGCTGTAAGAAAGCCTCTTTGTTTCCATAAGTTTCCAAAATCATGAACAATTCCAAAAGCAGGTCAAAAATCAGTGCAGATATTAGCTGTTCTTCCTTCTGCCAACTTACAGGCTTCAATCAAAGTCTTTAGTTCTGCCTGTTGTGTGGAGGTTCCAGTAGCAATGCTTCCTGACGCCAGCACTTCAGTTTCAGAAACAACTGCCCAATCTGCTATTTGAATTTATCTCTCAATCATTGAGGAGCTAGCAGAACCCCTGCCCCGTTTCAGTTCCTCAGCCTGCCAAATCCTCTTATTCTTAAACTCAGTGGTGCATGGCATAGGCAGCAACCCAGAAATTACTACCCTGGAGGTCCTGTTTTTCAGTCTTCTACCTCGCTCCCTAAAGTCTGTCTTCAGGACCTCGTCACCTTGTCTACCTGTGTTAATGGTGCCAATGTGCGTCAAGACTTATGGCTGCTCATCCTGGCCCTTGAGAATGCCATGGACCCGATCGGAGACATCCCTGAGCCTGGCACCTGGGAGGCAACATACCGTCCAGGTCTCTTTTGCACCTACAGAATCTTGCCTCTGTTCCTCTGATGATGGAATCTCCTTTCAGCATGTCTCTGCTTTTCTGAGCCTCAGTGCCAGAGACCCAGTCACTTTGGCTCCCACCGGTAGATCATCCCCCCCCTCAACAGTATCTAAAGTTATATACTTATTATTGAGGGGAATGGCCACAAGTATACCCTGTAATGCCTGTACATTTCTCTTCCTTCTCCTCACAGTCACCTGTCTCCTGCAACCTGGTGGTGTCTACATCCGTACAGCTCCTATCTATCACCTCCTCATTCTCCCTTATGTGTCAAAGCTCATCGAGCTGCATCTCCAATTCCTTAATATGTTCTCTCAGGAGCTGAAGTTCAGTACACCTGGTGCAGTTGTGTTTATTCAGGAGGTTGGAGGTCTCCTGGAATTCCGACATCCCACACACAGTACAAAACACTGTCCCTGCAGCCATCCTCACTGCACGACTATGCCCTAACAGATGAGGAATGAAGAAATAAGAACAAAAGGAGAGAAGCTTAACAGATACTTTACCTCACTCCAGCCTTATTTTGCCTGAGCCTGATGAGCCAAAGCCACTCTAAACACTGGCACACTCAAAAGAATAGCCGCTCCTTTCGCACTTACATTATTTTTATTCGCCTTTTCTAATGAATTCCTCTCGTTGATTAGACGAGTCCAATTCCAAGGAACTGCTGTGAAGCTCTGCCTTTTAAATCTTGGTTGCGGACCTGATTGAAAAGGTAGCTGTATTATGCATTCCCTCTTGTTGATTGGTCGCAGCCCAATTTAAGGTGATATAAACACCACCTTCTGTGTGAAAAAAGATGCCTTCATGTGCCTTGTAAACCTTTGTCCAGACATTATAGACTGAAAAAAAAATGAATGTGACCAGCACCTAATCCATGCCCCTCATGATTTTAAATAGCTCTAAAAGCCTAACTCTTAGCCTCATTCAGTTCAGGGAATAAAGTATCAGCACTCCTTATAACTCATGCCCTCCATTGCCATTACAGCCTGGTGGATTTTTTATGCACCCTATGGAGCTTTAATGACATCCTTCCAATTGCTGGGCACCAGAACTGCACAGTACTCCCAAAAACTTGTATAATTGTGACTTTGTGTCCCAGCTCCTCGCGTTAATTCCCTTGTCAGAAGAACTTGTTAAAGCCCATGTGTATAATGTACATCACTCTGTCTTCATCAATTGTGTATGGCACCTTTGAGTAAAAGCACCATATTTGCCATGCTCAGTTCATCTGGCACCTCTTCTGTGGCTAAAGAAGATTTGAAATTTGTTATCAAAATCCCAGTAAGTTCCTCCCTTGACTCCATTAGCAAATTGATTTAAATTGCCAAGTTGGTTTATTGCTGTCACACGTACCAAGTTACAGTGAAAAACTTGTGCTGCATACCATTCATTTAGATCAATTCATTAGAACAGTGCATCGAGATGGTATAGTAGGTAAAACAGTAACAGAGTCCAGAATAAAGTATTACAGTTACAGAGAAAGAGCAGTGTAGGTAGACAGTGGGGTGCAAAGTCATAACAAGGTGGATTGTGTGTCAAGAGTCCATCTTACTGTACTAGGGAACCATTCAATAGTTCTATATATTAGCAGGAAGGAAGCTGTTCTTGAGCCTGTTACATGTTTTCAAGCTTTTATGTATTCTATCCAATGGAGGGGACAAGTTAGAATATCCAGGGTGGGCACCATCTTTGATTATACTGTCTGCTTTACCAAGGCAGTGAGAGACGTAGACAAGGTCTGTGGGTACTATGATATGTTGAACTGTGTTTGCTGCTGTCTGAAATCTCTTGTGGTCATAGGCAGAGCAACTACCGTACTAAGCCATGATACATTCTCATAAGAAAAAAGCTGGATAAAATCTGATGAAAATTGGGAAGAGTCAACAGGGACCTCTGAGGAGATAGAGGCACTGTTGAGCTTTGTTGGTTGTGACGTCAACATGGCATCTGGAATATATTGCATATATCCCCTCTCTTGCCACCATTCAGGGCTCCAAATAGTCCTTCCAAGTGAGGCAACACTTCACTTGTGAGTCTGTTGGGGTCATCTATTGTACCCGGTGCGGCCTCCTGTACATCGGTGAAACCCGACGCAAATTGGGGGACCGCTTCGTTGAGCACCTCCGCTCCATCCGCCAAAGCAGACAGGATCTCCCGGTAGCCACCCACTTCAGCTGTGCTTCCCACTCATTCAGATATGTCCATACATGGCCTCCTCTTCTGCCATGATGAGGCTAAACTCAGGTTGGAGGAGCAACACCTCATATACAGTCTAGGTAGTCTCCAGCCCCTTGGTATGAACATAGAATTCTCCAACTTCTGGTAATTCCCTCCCTCTCCCTCTCCCTTCCCCTATCCCTATGTCACTCTGCCCCCTCCCCCAGCTGCCTATCACCTCCCTCATGATTCCGCCTCCTTCTACTACGCATTTTCCCCTATTCTTTCTTCACCTTTCCTGCCTATCACCACCCTACCTCCCCTCCCCCACCCCTTTGTCTTTCCCCTTACTGGTTTTTCACCTGGAATCTTCCAGCCTTCTCCTTCCCACCCTCCTCCCACCTTCTTTATAGGGCCTCTGCCCCTTCCCTCTACAGTCCTGACGAAGGGTTCCGGCCCGAAACGTCAACCGATCTTTTCCACGGATGCTGCCTGACTTGTTGAGTTCCTCCAGCGTGTTGTGAGTGTTGCTTTGCAGAAACTCATCTTTTCATCATTGCTACCTACATGGACAATGATCCCTGGCTGTTCACCCTCCTACTTAAGAATGCTGAGGACTGGCACCTGGGAGGCAACATACCATCTGGGAATCTTGTTCTCATCCACAGAACCTCTTTTTGCTCCCCGATCTAACGAATCCCCTATCACCACAGATCATCTTTTCTCCAACCCCCTCATTCTGAGTCACAAAGCCAAACTGAGTGGTAGAGACTTGACCACTGTGACTTTCCTCTGCTAGGTCATTTCCCCACCACCCCCTCCAAAAGTATACAAAGAAATATACCTGTTGTTGAGGAAGATGACCGCAGGGGTTCTCTGCACTGGCTCTTTAACCCCTTTCTCTTTCCCGACTAGTTTTCTGTGTCCTGCACCTTGGGTGTAACTACCTCTCTATATGTCCTATCTGTTACACCCTCAGCCTCCTGAATGATCTGGAGTTCATGCAGTTCCAACTCCTTAATGCAGATTGTTAGAAGCTGCAGCTGGATGCACCTTGCCAGGTGAAGTTGTCAGGGACAGTGGAGGTCTCCCTGCCTTGCCACATCCTGCAAGAGGAACGTTTCACTACCTGGCATCTGTGCTGTTCTAACTGAGCAAATGTAAAGTAGAGGGGATGGAAAAAACTACACCTACAGCTTTTTATTTGTGTTCTCTAACTGAAACGTCCCTTCGCTGAAGCCTGGAAGAGTTAAAGCCTCAAACTCTCCACTCTGACTCTGTCTACTACAATGTTGGCTGCTCTGCTTGCCCCTGCCTTACTTTGATTTGCTCTTGCTCATCAATCCCGAATGCTGATTGGCCGCTGCTCAAAGCTCCAGATAACTGCCGCAAGTCGTTACCTTTAATACTAGATCAGTGAACCTGAGTGAATTACATCCTCTCAAGCTTCTGATCTCTCTGATTAGCCACTGCTCAAATTGCTGTCTTTAATAATCAAGCAGCAAACTTGAGTGAATTATGCCCTCTCAAGCTTCTGATCTCTCCAGTTGGCTGCTGCTCAAAATTGTATTAACTATATGGAGAAGTTGGACAAACATGTGTTATTTTCTCTGGAGCATCAGCAGCTGAGGGGAAACTGGAAAGAAGCTTATAAAATTATGTGGGCGTAGATAGGATGTGTGGTCAATTTTTTTTTCCAGTGTAGAAATGTCATGTACTGGAGGACATGCATTTAAGGTACAAGGGAGAACAGGCTTTTCATACAGTGTCAAGTGCCTGGAACCGGGCTACCAGAAGTAGTGTTGGAAGCAGATATGACAGTGGCTTTCAGATAGATACATAGGTACACATGGAATAAAGGAATATGGACCATGTCCAGGCAGAAGATACACAGTTTAATTTGGTGACACAAAAGATGCAGACGCTGGAAATCTTGAGCAACACATAGCAAAATCTGAAGGAACTCAGCAAGTCAGGCATCATTTATGGAGGGGATGAATAGTCAGTGTTTCAGGCCAAGACCCTTCATCAGTATATCATTTTCAGCACTGATATTATGGGCCGAAGGGCCTGTTACTGTACTGTACTCTTCTATATGAATGGGTACTTAGGAGTTTAGGAAATTAAATGAATTAATATTCAACTCTACTATTTTCTAATCTATACATAAATTTTCTTTTCTATTTTCAAGGGAAGAATTTGAAGGCAGTTAACCTTGAAACAAGTGTAATACCAAGATCTGATAGCATCACTCACCTCAACTAGACCTGAATTGGAAAGAAAAATGATTGCCTCTGCCCTCTGGGGAAAAAATTTCAAAACTACATGGAGCAGCAACATCATTGAGATACACGTTCACCTTTGAATGAGGCTGCTGTAGTAACTGAAAAGAGCTTTAGCTCATTACCCAGCCTGAAAACCATCACAGTAGTCACGTAATAGTGACCGTGCACTTAATCTCAGTATTGTTGAAGCTTTGATTTATTATCCAAGCTGGAGAAGCACAAGGTTACCCGTGCCACGGAGAGACCATGGAAATGTGGGGATTGTGGGAAAGGTTTCAGTTACCCCTCCGAACTGGAAACTCATCGACGCAGTCACACTGGAGAGCGACCGTTCACCTGCTCTGTATGTGGGAAGGGATTCACTCAGTCATCCAGCCTTCATACTCACCAGCGTGTTCACACTGGGGAAAGGCCTTTCACCTGCGTACAGTGCGGGAAGGGGTTTAATGCTTTGTCAAACCTTATGACTCACCAGCGAGTTCACACTGACGAGAGACCTTTTAAATGTTCCATCTGTGAGAAGTGCTTTAAAAGCACCAAAGATCTACTGATACACCAACGCACACACACCGGGGAGAGACCATTCACCTGTGCAATCTGTGGGAAGGGGTTCACTCAGTCATCTCACCTTCTGACACATCAACTTGTTCACACTGACGAAAGACCATTTAAGTGTTCTGACTGTGAGAAGAGTTTTAAAAGTAAAAAGGATCTATTGACCCATGTGCGCACTCACACTGGAGAGAGGCCGTTTATTTGCCCCTTGTGTGGAAAAAGATTCACTTGTTCATCCCATCTCTTAACACATCAGCATGTTCACACAAATGACCGACCTTTTAAATGTTCTGATTGTGAAAAGAGTTTTAAAAGCAAGAAGCATCTCCGTAAACATCAGCGCGTTCACACTGGTGAGAGACCGTTCGCCTGCTCCATGTGCGGGAAGAGGTTCACTCGTTCATCCCACCTTCTGAGACACCATCGGGTTCATACTGGAGAGAGGCCATTTATCTGCAATGAATGTGGGAAGGGATTCACTGATTCATCGGACCTTTTGACGCACCAGCGAGTTCATACCGGAGAAAGGCCTTTCACCTGCGCCGTTTGTGGGAAAGGATTCACACAGTCATCCCATCTTACTGAACACCAACTTGTTCACACTGATGAAAGACCTTTTAAATGTTCCATCTGTGAGAAGAGATTTAAAAGCAAAAAAGACGTTCTCACACACAGGCGAGTCCACACTGGTGAGAGACCATTTACCTGTTATGAGTGTGGGAAGGGATTCACTCAGTCAAACAACTTGCTTAGACATCAGCAACTACACAAGTGACTGCAGGTGTTGGATGTTATTGCGACTGTTAATCACTATCATGGCTCAAACTGTTCAGCATAGCAGTACTGCTGTGTGCTGTTGTTATTTAATCCCAGCTGAATAGGATAAATATTTAATAAAACACGAACATTGTGGATTTTTGACTTTCCCACTGGCTGGAAGAACAATTGAGAAAAAACTGTATAGTGGATAGTACACTGTACAGTGCCTTCCTTCAGGGCCACAGTGCAAAGGGCAGGCAACTCTTTGCTCTTTCTCATCTTTTTTCATTAGCCGCAGTGCAACCCAGAGTCACATTCTTGTGCTCTGTTACAAAATGTTTCCCAGTCACAATCTACGACGGTTCAGAGCTTCAAGGTTGCAGAAGCTTAGTGATTATTTTACCAGATTTGGATGCAAATTCAAATCCCATTATAGTAGATGGGTTTTTAAATTCAAGTAATTAAATAAATCTGATCATGAAGCAACTGGATGGTGATTAACTGCATGGAGTTCATCAAATCTGCTTATGGAAAGAATTCTGCCATCCATACCTGATCCGGTGTGCATTGGACTGAAGACCAACAGAAATATGATTTACTTCTAACTGCCCTCTGAAATGGCTGAGTAAGCTATCAATTCAAGGATATTTAAGGAACTTATGTATAAGTTCCCATGTCATGAATGATTAAGTAGGAGTGTTTGGGATAAGGTTCAATTGCAAATATGTTGCGAGTTGGGGAGAAAAGAGAAAATGGTTAGATCAGATATTGCTGAAAGACTGATATACTCTTGACTGAAAGAGAAGATGTGGGTTTAAATTGCCTGTCAAGGAATAACCGAAAAAGTTAATTTATTTGTGTGACAATCCATAATCTATTATTTTATTCAGCCATCTGAAGGTCAGTATTAATATTTAAAATGTGCATATTTAAAAACAGCCACTATTATGATATTTAAGAAAAGTTACATTTTGCCGAAGCCTGTTACCTGCTGGTACCATTCTATGATAGTCATTTGATCTCAAGATTAAAAAAATGTTAATTTCTTCTGACTTCCATTCTTTTGTTCTGTCTCCTAATACCAACCAAAACTACTCCATATCTTAACAAAATCATATATCTTATATCAACTTTCATTCGGATCTAAGGTCACTGTAGAATGTTGCCTGACTTGCTGAGTTCTATCAGCATCTTTGTTTTTATTTCAGAATTTCGGCAATGCAGTATTTTACCTTTTTAATGTAGATTTCTGTTGTTCGCACTATCGCTCAACCTAAATACGTGGTTTGCTTCTTTTATGATGTCGCTGTTTAGTGTTAGACTATTGGACATATTTGAATAAAGTAAACAAGCTTCTTTTCCTTTGAATATATTTATTTTAACCTTGCAAGTACATATATTGGACAGTGATGCTTGCAGATGAATTTGGGGTTAGGGAAGATTGGCCCCTTAAGTATCAGAGTGATCTCTGATGAGTCTGCTCCCTCTGATATCAGTTCAGAGGCATACCTTTGAGTCATAGCTAGGATGCCAACAAATGAGTTGAGCATCCATTCGGATTAAAGATTTGTCATAGGTATTTTCCCAGGAATCTAATAGATATTTTTTTACATTCCACTCAGGAACATATACATTTTACTTAAGTTACATCTTAAATTCTATAATACTTAGCACATAACATTTCAAATGTTCTTATTAAAATATGCATATGTAATTTTAAGGGCTAGATAGTTTGCCAATTAATATATATTGTTCAATACACCATTAAAAACTTACTTAGGCTTCTTTTAACAAAGAAAAAGATTTTTGTGTGATGTTTCATGGATGAACTGGTGAGCAAGCAGCTTGAACTCATGCAACTTCAATCAGAGATCATTTGTGACACCTGAGACCATTCAACTGGAATTACACCCAACCTATTCCCATGGTCCATAGTCCAGTACACATCCAAGTGCGTGAAATATGATGAGATGCTGTGCCTGTAGCATCCATCAGGCAGCAAGTTCCTCTGAATGTAAGGGAGTAAAATCACCCCATCTCTAGTCCTTAAGCTGAATAATTTGAGTCTGATTCTAGCTGCTTTGAAGTTTGACTCTGATGTCTTGTTATAGATGGGGAACAATGACAAATCATGTCTGTTTTCAGTGTGTGGGACCCACAGAATGATGGGAGGACATCACTTGACTTTTGAACTGGATATTTTTTAGGTCTCCTCCAATTGTGACAGATGTTCCTAAGGCTTAGTTATTTAGTGGTGAATGATGTGCAATCTGTAGTGCGTATACCATTGACTGATACAAGAATACTAATGTGAGCTGTCAATACAGCATTCTGGATGATTGTGGAAATGGAAGTCTATGATGGGTAAAGCATGCTAATCGATGTGTGGAACGTATCTTTTTGTACCCTTTGGGTTTCACCTCCCCATCTCAGCGGGTAAGTGAAAATATAATCGGGGTGGTGATGTTTCATCTGGGTCCTGCTACGTAAGTCTATACCCCTCTCTTCAGTGTTGGTCTAGTTGTCAAAGGTTACAGGGAGAAGGCAGTAGAATGGTGCTGAGAGCCATGGAGCAGACTCACTGGGCAGAATGGCTTAATTCTGCTCCTATGTCTTATGGTATTATGGTCCAAGCTTGGATCCAGAAATTGTAAAAGGAATTAAGAACGATAAGAGGCCAACACCGAGAAGGAGAAAACCCACTAGAAGCCGGTGTCAAAACTATTGAATGTCTATACTGCGTCCGGTGCGCCCGATGTGGCCTTCTATATATCGGCGAGACCCTACGCAGACTGGGAGATCATTTCGCTGAACACCTACGCTCTGTCCGCCAGAGAAAGCAGGATCTCCCAGTGGCCACACATTTTAATTCCACATCCCATTCCCAGTCTGATATGTCTATCCACGGCCTCCTCTACTGTAAAGATGAAGCCACACTCAGGTTGGAGGAACAACACCTTATATTCTGTCTGGGTAGCCTCTAACCTGATGGCATGAACATTGACTTCTCAAACTTCCGCTAAGGGACCACCTCCCCCTCGTACCCCATCCGTTATTTATTTATATACACACATTCTTTTTCTCTCTCTCCTTTCTCTCCCTCTGTCCCTCTGCCTATACCACTTGCCCATTCTCTGGGTTCCCCCCCCCCCACCTTTTCTTTCTCCCTGGGCTTCCTGTCCTATGATCCTCTCATATCCCTTCTGCCAATCAACTGTCCAGCTCTTGGCTCCATCCCTCCCCCTCCTGTCTTCTCCTATCATTTTGGATCTCCCCCTCCCCATCCCACTTTCAAATCTCTTACTAACTCTTCCTTCAGTCCCTCTGCCTATACCACTTCCTGACGAAGGGTCTCGGCCCGAAACGTCGACTGTACCTCTTCCTAGAGATGCTCCTGGCCTGCTGCGTTCACCAGCAACATTGATATGTGTTGCTTGAATGTCAAAGTAATTTTATTATTAAAGTACATAAATGTCACCATATATTACCTTGATATTCACTTTCTTACAGGTATTTACAGGAAAATAAAGAAATGTAAATGTAAAAGGGTAATAGAATTTATGAAAAACTATACATAAAGAGTGACAACCAACGAATGTGCAAAAGAAGGCAAATTGTGCAAATAAAAATAAAATTAAATTAAAAAACTACCAGGAATATGAGTCATAGACTCCTTGAAACTGATTCTATAGATTATGGGGTATCTGTTCACTGTTCTAATGAATTATACGGTCAGAGAGCACTACAGGATAGAAGCAGCCTTCGGCCTATTTAGTCCATATAGGTCTGATACTCTGCATAGTCTCATCAACCCGCAGCCAGATCATAGCCCCCCCATTCATTCTACTTATCCAAATTTCTTTTAAGTGTTGCAATCAAATCAGCATCCAACAATTCCACTGACAGTTCGTTCCACCCTCTGAGTAGAAAGGTTACCCCTCAGGTTCATCTTAAATATTTTGCCTTTCCTCTTAACCTATGACCTCTAGTTCTAGTCTCCTATGCTCCAGGGAATGAAATCCTAACCTATTCAACCTTTCACTATAACTCAGGACCTCAATCCCCGCAATATCCTTGAAACTGGAAGGATGTGGAAGCATTGGAAAGGGTACAGAGGAGATTTACCAGGATGCTGCCTGGTTTAGAGAGTATGCATTATGATCAGAGATTAAGGGAGCTAGGGCTTTACTCTTTGGAGAGAAGGAGGATGAGAGGAGACATGATAGAGGTGTACAAGATAATAAGAGGAATAGATAGAGTGGATAGCCAGTGCCTCTTCCCCAGGGCACCACTGCTCAATACAAGAGGACATGGCTTTAAGGTAAGGGGTGGGAAGTTCAAGGGGGATATTAGAGGAAGGTTTTTTACTCAGAGAGTGGTTGGTGCGTGGAATGCACTGCCTGAGTCAGTGGTGCAGGCAGATACACTAGTGAAGTTTAAGAGGCTACTGGACAGATATATGGAGGAATTTAAGGTGGGGGCTTATATGGGAGGCAGGGTTTGAGAGTCGGCACAACATTGTGGGCCGAAGGGCCTGTACTGTGCTGTACTATTCTATGTTAAAAATTTCTCAGTGTTCTTTCAATTTTATTGATACCATGCCTGTAGGTAGATGACCAGAACCACATGTAATAAAACTAATTTGGCCTCAACAATGTCTTATACAATTTCAATATAACATCACAATTCCTGTACTCAGTGCTCTGATTTATAAAAGCCAGTATGCTAGATGCTCTCTTTATGACCCTATGTACCTAGGAAACCACTTTCAAGAAATTATGGATGTGTTTTCCCGGATCGATCTCGTTCTACCACACTGTTCACTCTGTATCCTACCATGGTTTTTCCTCTGAAAATGCAACACCTTAAACTGACATTTTTATTAGTATTTTTATTTATATTTATCAGTATTTGGCGTGTTTAGCGAATAAATGTTAAAAAAAAAACATTTAAAAAAACTTAAAATAGTGTCAAAACATAAAAAGAAGTTCTTGTAATTTGGGGAATAAAAGTCTTGTAATTGCCAGTAGAATCCAGGACAGTCTTGATTTCTAAAACCCAGGTATCTCTGGTACCTGTAATAAACTCAAGAAAAGTGACCTCATCAACCTGATATGTCCTTGATGGCTCTTCCAAGTACCTATATCAGATTTTTTTTCAGAAATATAATACCAAGCAATTGTGAATTTTCTTCAAATCAGATTAAGACATCAATAACTGTAGCTTGATTAGTATAGACTACTTAAATAGCATTAGGAAGCCAGGTGTGTCTGGCTTGAGAAAACTGTTCTCTAAAAACAGTAGAACTAGCCCCATTAACGCGAGAACACTCTCAGCCTTAAAGTGCTGTTATATCTAAAAAAAAATCCTGTGCTGTTTCACTTCTAGACACATGCCCAAGAAAAGGCCCAGAGTCTTATTAAGCAGCCCACACTACCCAAATGCAAGGAGACATTACACTGTTCAGGGCAAAATCCTTAACAGTATTGCTGAGCAGTGTGATCTTGGGATCCATGTTCCTAGCTCCTTGAAAGTGGCAAGACAGGTTGATAGGGTGGTTAAGAAGGCTTATGGAATGCTTGCTTTTATTAGTCGAAGCATTAAGTTCAAAGTGAAGAGATTATGTTGCAACTATAGAAAACTGGTTAGGCCACATCTGGAGTATTGCATGCAGTTCTAGTCAGTCCACTATAGGAAGAATATTGAGGCTGTTGGAGAGGGTGCAGAAGAGGTTTACCAAGATGCTGCCTGGTTTAGAGGGCATGTGCCATCATGAAAGGCTGGATAAACTTGGGTTGTTTTCTCTGGAGCAGCTGAAACTGAGGGGAGATCTGACACAGGTTTATAGGATTATGAGAGACATAGGTAGAGCAGACGGAGAGTATCTTTTTTCCCAGGCAGAAATGTCTAAAACTAGAGGGCATACATTGAAGGTGATAGAGGGTAGGTTCAAAGGTGATGTGAGAGCTAAGGTTTTTACTCAGAGAGTGGTGGATGCCTGGAATGTGTTTCCTGGTACGGTGATAAAGGCAGATACATTCTGGGCTTTTAAGAGATATTTAGATAGACACATGAATGTGAGGGAAATGGAGGGATATGGACATTGTGTAGTTAGTGTTTGGGTGTGTTTTTTTTTTCATTTTCAGCTGATTCGACACTACATTGTGAGCCAAAGGGCCTGTTTCTGTACTGTACTGTTCTGTGTTCTATATTCTAAACTTAGTGTACCTAGCAAGAGCCAAATTATTTCTGATAGGATACTTGTTAGGTCTTAAAATAGGAGAGATTATTTAATAAGTTTAAAGGATTAATATCCTTTAATCCAATTATGAGGTTTGGAATCATTCTCATTATAAGATACCCCAGTATTCTGATTGCCCATCCTAGATGAAGCTTCAATTTCTAAGTCTCATCAATTACCTGGTATAATGTAAACTTCCCTCCTGTTAAAACTATCGATAATGCATCATAAAAATGGATTTCATTGAAGCAATTAAGAATTCCAAATTTGTTAGTTATGGATCAATCCTGTCAAACTGGAGAAATAAAATTTATCCTGAGCTCTTTGAAAGCTAGTGTATTTGTTAATAATATAAAGTGGGATTTAACTCTCCAGTTCATGGTCATCAGTCTTCCAGTGCTGGTTGTAGAATTTAAGATCCTATTATTAATGCAATTTGCTAAACGTAAAATTTGTTTTATACATTGTCTAATACTTTCACCTTGATTGATAAAATATTTGTAGCATTTTAAAGTTAATCAGTAGTAAATCTGTGGGATGAAGTAGGTTCCAGCTTCTGGGTTAGCTGACTGCTACCCCGTCCTTTGAGCTTTCTCATCCACGACACTGTGAAACAGCTGAGCCACTGTTTGAACCTGGTATCAAGATTCTTCTCCCACTCACTAGGAATTATAAAATAAATTTTAATTTGTTATTAGAAAGCTCATTATCAATTAATGTTTAGTTCTTTAAAGTCATATAATAAACAGGTTTATCTAGAGTTCCTTTGCCTCACCTTTCTACAAAAAATCTTGAAGACAGAACTTTTTTGACATACCCATGTAAGAATCATTCATAAGGGCAATGCAAATGCTAGGGCACTACACAAAGTATTTACGATTTCAAGAGAAAAAGCATCAATCCCAAACTAATAAACAGAATAAAATGACCGTATCAGTGTAGGAAATATGGGAAAGTTGTCACACTGTTTATTTTCCCTTATGATAGGGGTGGGTGCAGTCCAAAACTTTGCCATTTTCAATAAAGTAACCAACTTTGTATCAGGCTCTGATATGGGGTTCACAATATGGGTGTCAACTCCAGACTGCCCAGGACTTTAAAGTAAGCTTATGGCCAAAAGCTTTAACTGGAACAATAAAAACAATTGTCAGATCTTTGATTCTTCTTGACATCAGCTATTACATTATTTTATATGGCAGTATTTAGATTACATGTGGGACATCTGTAACAAACCATTTCTGTGAGGCCTTTGATGACAACCTCCAATTTTGTTAATATTTTCATAAATACCATAATACTATGTTTATAGGTAAGTGTGTGCCGAAACAAAGCATGATGATAGACGTGCAGGTTAGGGAATCAGGAAAAAGGCCCCAGAACTCATTTTCCTGTTCTGCAAGATGGCTACGCTAGTATGCAAGGCATGATCTGATCCTACCTTCGCAAGGTGATATTTCAGTGACCAGATTTGGAACAAGTTTTCCAATATGGTTAGTTAAACAAAAAGCTTTCATGGCAGTTGATGTTTCTTTGTTGGCCATTTGGAATTAAATTCTGTTAAGGAAATGTGTCACCAAGATGTAGAAGACACAAACATTTCTGCAGTGATACTACTGGTACGCATGTGCTTTGGTATTGAACAATGGTAATGGCTTTCCAGGATTCTTGGTAATATGAGTAGTACATTTTCCTTTATGTTTGACATAGTTGTGTTGACTTATTTGCTCAAGAATTTCACAATGCTTTGAGGGTCATGTTTTAAATAAATCATAGGAAAATTGTCAGCATCAGGGAAGACAAGTTCAAGTCCAAGTTTAATTATCATTTATGAATATAGCCAAACGAAACAGGGTTCATCTGGGGCCATGGTGCAAAACATATTACCAATAGCACACTGCATAAAGGAAAGAGCGTACATACCGCATATGGTTGCAATTTCCAAAAATCATAGCGACAGAAGAAAAAACTGCAGATTGTCCTATTCCAGCTTATTCTTCCACTGAGCGTAGAGCGTAGCACTGACAGGAGGGGGCAAGCTCCCAACCCAACACAATTCCAGAACACCCAGCAGAGGCTCCCTGCTCTCTTCCCCAGGCAGCAGCAACAGGCTGCTGTATTCAAGCCCACCCTTGCAGCTGAAGCCTAATCCTCTCTACAACCAAGACAATGCAGCTTCCCCACCACTGGCCTCCCCAATCAACAGACGTGCAATATCCTACTTTACCAATGTCAACCAGGGCCTTGTGATCCCAATACAAATATTGAAGATAATCACTAATTCTGTTTGTTGTATTGCGTACTACCTAAGCAAGGTGGTACGCAACAAGTCCAGGCAACAACACAATGATATGCAGTAGGTTCAGCTCCATCGCCATCAAGCAACTCGCAGATGGGTTAATCCTGCAGTACTTGATGCTGTTGATATCTAGTAGTGACTTGCAATCATAGAAAAAACTTGCAAGATGAATGAATGCACCTTTGACTGGACCCTGAATGGTTGCTTAAAACTTGCATAAAGCAGATCTTGATTTGTTTTCTTTTTCTCTCTGGTAATACATCAAGTTTTTTTTTCTCTCTACGATACACATAATGTATATAGTTTGAGCAGCTTGAAAAAGCCCAGCTCTGAAAAGAAATTAAATGAATAACTGCTTATTTTCTGTAACTAAGAACTGTGTCTACAACTCATAACCAATGGAGTGAAAAAGTGTTAAGTGAAAAAAAATCAAGTAATAGATATCAGAAGCTGGATAGAACAAGACAAAGAACAGATAGGGTGGGATTATAGAAGAGCAGAGGATTGCTCAGGAATGCAACTGGGTAGGATTTCATTAGGGATTTGAGCCTTAAAAAAACAGAAAGATACAGAAAAAAGGGAAAACACTGCAACTTCTGATTACAGATGATAATATAATAAATGAGTTTTGTTGTTCAAGGTTTGTTTGGTTGGAATAAAGCACATTCAAAGACATTTAAGGAGAGTTTTTGGATTTTGGAACAAAATGGTTAATTGGCAAGACTCAGGACTGTAATTTCACTTTATAGCTCTTAACTCTTATAACTCTTATACACAACAAGTTTATGTGAATGGTTGGATCCCTACTGAATCCCTGCACTTTTAGCTGTCCTATTCGATGAGCTAACTACGGGCCCATTCCTAAGACAGATTTTAGTTCACTTTAAATACGCTATCCAAACATCAGTTCCTGTTTTACAGAATTCTGTGCTATAGACACATTTCTGAATTTAAATGCTTATTATGGTAACTTTTTTTGTTACTTTTGCAGATATACTAAATCTGTAAAATGACTTGAAGCATTGTGTCCTAATGCACATTGCTGTAGTTTGGTACTATCACTAGGCCCTCATTCCAACATTTGAAATTTTGACAAAAGACTAGATTTTAGATTTTCTAATGTCTTTTAATGTTGTGTATTTAATATGTAATATTTGAATAACCATGCATATATATATATAGTGTAAAAAGCATGCATTGCATATGTCATCATGCTACTGCATGATATCTGCTCACCTCGCTTAAAGTAAAGTCCAAGTTACACCCGCATTTCGGACCCCCTGTGTCTCCTTTGAATTAGTCTAATGTTCTGAAAACATAACACTGGCAAGGAGGTATTTTTAAAATGAACCTGGCATGGCTATTTACCTTTTAAAGTGCAGTGAGGTGTTCAAACTAAATAAAAATGTGAAAGGAATGGTCAAGTTCAAAAGTAACAGCCCAGCACGTGGAGAGTAGTTCTCTGGAAGGGAAGACACAATCGAGTTTTTTCCTTAAGGCTGTAAACAGTAGAATTCAGGGTTCACTGAAAGAAAGTACAGGGTGATACTAACCATTTAAAAAGATTGGAAATGGCTAGATACATCGATAGATTGACGTGTATGATTATACAATGGATAATCGGCTCATGTATATTGAGGTATTGAAATAGTATTTTGAAGCAAGTGAAATAGCCATTGAGTAGCAAGTGCCAATTTAGCTAAGTGCAGAGGGGTTAAAGGCATACAGTTTGCTTCAAAGTTTGACTGCTCCTACCAATCCATCAGAAATAAGCTTTCCAGATATTGTCAAAAGAAGGCAGGAACATTTAGAACCAAAGCCATTGTTGATTGCAGAAGGGGAGTCCATTTCAGTGTACATGGCTGAATTGAAGAGGTTGTCTGAGTGTTGTCACTTTGGTAGTGGGGTCAATGATACAATAAGAGATTGTTTAGTTTCTGGAATCCTAAAAGGAAACATTCAAAAATGACTTGTAACTGAAGCACAGCTTCCATTCAAGCCATCAGTGAAAATTGCTGTTTCAATGGAAACCACAGACGGATGCAATTGAGCTGCAGTCAAGAATGAAAGTGACCATGAACAAAATTGCATCGTCTAAATAGAGACCAGACTGGACAAACACATTATGTTACCATTCAGGCAGGGGCTCACATACAACAAGCAAAGGCAGATTTATAGGCAAATCTTGCAGAAAAAGCAACAAATTAAGTCACATACAAAGAGCATGTCAGGCGGACAGAAGTAAATGGACTGCACAGAGAAAAAAGACACTAAAAGGTCAAGTTGTAGATTCAAAAAGAGCACTAATCTGTACAGTGTGTTTGAAATATCTGGTAATGATGAGAGTGACACAGATTGTGTAGGCTTGAGATTTACAATGTGAACATAATATTAGAAAAGCAACATGGCTTATGCCAGGAGTGAACTGCAAATTTGTTAAAGTGGAATTGGACACTGTTTTAATCATTCCACTTTTAGTTTGAGAGGCATTTCGATGATACTAAAATGAAGCCTGCAGATATCCAACTAAAATCTTGTACTGGAGAAAAGATAGTTCCTGTGGGAATGACGTTTGTAAAAGTGAAATGCAACAATGAGCAAAGCACATTGAGCTTGGATGTGGTAAAAATGGAAGGACCAGCATTGTGGGGGCATGATTGACTAAGACAGCTAACACCCGATTGGAGATCCATTTGCTATTTGCATACCTCATCCCTTGCAATGAAGCTATATGAAAGTGAATTAAGAACTGTATTGGATGACACCACAACTGTCTCCATACCAAACACCATAAGCCGTTGCCCAACAGAGGACAAACAGGTGTTGGTACCAACCTCTGTGCCTCTGGTTGGAAAGCATATTGGACCACAGAAGGACTGTGCTGCTCAGAGGAAGCATGAGACTGACAAAAGCAGTGGTCTGACTTCAACAGTTTTTCTAGGCACCATATCTGAGATAGCTTCCAATATGTTAATCAGGCTGTTTCTTGCAAAATGTGACTTGGCTTTAAGCTGGAAGAGAGTTCAAGGAGTCAATGCAGATATGAAAACATTTATTGGATGATGTTGTGGATGAGGAAACTAAGAGGAAAGATGAGATCATAAAGGAAGCAATAGAAGAATTAATAAGAAGATTCTTCAAAGAACTAAACACACTTTCTCAAGATCAAGGTGCACAAACTAGAAGAAGGGAGGAAAGAAATGGAAAGAAAGAATGTGCGAAAGAGAGAAGGAATGTAAGAAAGAAAAGGAAAGGGATCAAAGTCAATCCAGGGAGAGAGAAGGAGAAGAGCTGTCAGAGCCACTTCCTGCAGTCTCAGGGTCAACTCCTACACATCACAGAGGAGGCCTCAGAACCTGAGATTATTTCACAGCCACAACCCTCACCTACCAATCAGAGTGATCGCCCTTGTCAGGAAAGACATTATCCCTCAAGAGTGAGAAATCCTCCACAGTGGTTAAATCTTTAGGCCTGAATGGCAGTTTAAAATTTACCGTGCTGTGGATGTCTGAATACAGTAGCTTTGTTGTGTATATAGTTAAGTTGCATTCTATATTGAATTGTTTACAGCTAAAGCAGGGAGAAGTGTTATGTACTTAATATTTTAATATTTGTTTATATATTGTTTGAGCGAGCATTCTTGTTCATTTAAATAATTAATTATGTTACATGTAAAAATACATTAATTGCATACCTTATCACACCAACACATGATACGTGTGCACCCCCGCTTAAAGTAATGTCCAAGTTACACCCACATATTGGACTTCCTGCCTCTTCCCTTCAATTAGTTTAATGCTTTGAAGTTACAAAACATAACTGTATGTATTAGTCTCCCTGTGATTGTCAGGTTTATGAAGTGGATCTGATTGTCTTAAGAGATATTTGGGACATATTTTCCCATTGATATCAAATGCTGGACTTATTCAGCAAATGAGGTAAAATCCTTGGCAAACAAAATGAGTTAATGTTTCAAGTCTGATTTTTCCAGTGACAGAACATCAACTTGAAATACTAACTCCATCATTGCAGTGGCTGCCTGACTTGCTGAGTAGACTCCTGGCTTTATCTTTGTTTCAGATTTCCAATAACTGCATGCAAGTTGATCCAATCTGACATCTCAGTGCCTGGAGTATAACAGAAATCTGGGTGACGTGAACTCTGTATGTTGTGCAATGTTGTTCCACTTTTGGAAATCATTGACTTATTCCCATTGCTCACCATTTGCCTGTAAGGACACTTCTAGTTTGCTAATTGCACAATAAAGATAAGATCACAGTGATAGCTTGCTGTATTTATTAATGCTTATCAAATCTTAAATCTTGTGTATAAGTAGGTCAAATAACAAGAGACAATGTAAATAGCCTTGTAGTGCCTGTTTCACAGATAAACAAAAAAAAAGACAGGAAAATTGGTTGAAATTGTGTACTTGGATTTTCAGAAGGCCTTTGACAAGATGCCACACATAAGGCTGCTTAACAAGCTATGAGCCAATAGTATTAAAGGAAAGATTCCAGCAGGGATAAAACAGTGGCTGATTGGCAGGAGGCAAATAGTGGGAATAAAGGGAGCGTTTTTTGGCTGGCTGCTCATGACTAGTGGTGTTTCGCAGGGGTCTATATTAGGACCGATTCTTTTTACGTATATGACAATGATTTGGATAATGCAATTGATTGCTTTGTCAGACATTTTGCAGATGATACAAACATAGGTAAAGGAGCAGGTAGTTTTGAGGAAGTAAAGAGGCTACAGAAGGACTTAGATGAAGAGAATGGACAAAAAGAGAGGCAGATGGAATACAGTGTCAGGAATTGTATGATCATGCACTTTGGTAGATGAATTGAAAGGGCTCACTATTTTCTAAATGGAGACAAAATACAAAAATCTGAGGCACAAAGGGACTTTGGAGTCCTTGCCCAGGATTCCCTAAAGGTTAGTTACAGGTTGAGATTGTAGTGAGGAAGGCAAATGCAATGTTAGCAAGAGGACTAGAATATAAAAGCAAGGATATTATGTTGAGACTTTATAAAGACTGGTGAGGCCTCACTTGGACTATTTTGACCAGTTTTGAACCCTTATTCAGAATGAATGTGCTGAAACTGAAGTGGATTCAAAGGGGGTTCAGGAAAATGATTCCAGGATTGAATGGCTTGTCATATGAAGAGCATTTGATGACTCTGAGCCTGTATCCAGTAGAATTCAGAAGAATGAGGGGTGATATCATTGACCCATTGATTGGTGAAAGGCCTTGATAGAGTGGATCTGGAGAGGACTTTTCCTATGTTGGGATATTCTGAGACCAGAGGACAGTTTCAGAATAGAGGGACATTACTTTAGAATGGAGAAGAGGAGGGATTTATTTAGCCAGAAAGTGGTGAATCTGTGGAATTTGTTGCATAGACAGCTATGGAGGCAGAGGTTGGTAGATTCTTGATTGGTCAGGGCATGAAGGGATATGGGGAGGTGGGAAAGCAGAAATTGGGGCTGAGAGGAAAAATGGATCAGCTATAATGAAGCTGTGGAGCAGACTCAATGGGCCAATATCTTAAGGTCTTATGACATTGTAATCAAGTATTCTATCAACGGGTAAATTTAAGCCGTAGCAGGCATTGCCATCTAGATAAATCCTTCATCTGCCTGTCAGCTATTTATAAATGATGGTTCATATATTTGCAGGGTACTTGGACAAACAAACATTTGAGGATACATGTGGACCTACACATCATTTGAGTGACTTTTTGTTTCACTTAATCATAACCTGTTTCCAGTTACTGACTAACATATGGAGAAAAGTGTATTGTGTCAAGTATAGGTCTCTTTTTTAAAAGACCTATTAACCATCATAACAGTCCTTGAAGTGTGAGCTCTTTCTTTGCCTTTCATTTTGAAGGTACAGTACTTGAGGACTTAGGCAACAAATTTGAAAATTAGAGTGATGAAATTGATATGACACCAGAAATTCATCTTTACATTCAACAATTGGAGGATCTTTGACCAGTTAAGGTTCCAGCAGTTATCAAAACTATGGTGGGTTGGAGTCTTTTTCTAGGGTTATTGTTGTGAGGGACCAACATTGCGGAAAACTCTGTTCATTCAATCTCAGAAATTAACAGTTTTGAAACAGTGGACAGGTTCAGAAAATGTTTAAAAGCTAGGTGGTTTCAGCATTCACATGGAAACAGACCCAGTTATTTGGGTATGTTGTTGATTGGTAGCGTGTAAAAGAGAAACAATGGGCAATGCCTGATACCTGGCACAAGCAACATGGGAAGAATCCACTTCTGGAATACTGAGCATCATAGGAAGTCATCCCTGCCTGTGGCCATCAAACTTCACAACTCCTCCCTTGGAGGGTCAGACACCCTGAGCCAATAGGCTGGTCCTGGACTTATTTCCTGACATAATTTACATATTACTATTTAATTATTTATGGTTTTATATTGCTATATTTATACCCTATTCTTGGTTGGGGCAACTGTAATGAAAATCAATTTCCCTCGGGATCAATAAAGTATGACTATGACTATGACTTAGGGGGTGGTGGATGGTATTTGATAAGCATCTGGTATTTAATAGCAGGTGTCACTTAAAACATTGAAATGTGTATTTTCGTAGGAAAAATGACAAAAACACAATGGAATAAAACATACAGTTCTCAAAGAGATGCAGGAACTGGAGTTACAATGTGCACAAGTCACTGAAAGTAGCTGGCAGGCTGAGAAAGCAGTTAACGTGGTGTAACACCAGTGTAGTGCTTGTCTTATCTGGTGTGACTGGTCGCAGCACTCGCCCTGAGAAAATCAAAATACACAGCACGACACTAGGTGCAAGTAAGCCATCAGAAGTGTAAGTATTGAAAGGAGGCAGTGAATAGAAACAGACACTTCTATAGATAATTCTCTTTTTAAAAATAATAATACAGTATATACAAAATATTTACACGAGTAAGAGCAATTCAAAATTCCAACATTCTGTCTGGGTTCCAAATCTCAGATATCAAACAAAAACCAAATTCCTATTTAGTCAGAATCAGTGAGATTCATTAGAATAACGTTTATTACTCCAATTAGAACTAGTGTTATTCCCTACTTAAAGGTTTACAGACTACCTTTCCTTTGTATTCATCCCTGGTTATTTTGAAAACTAATTGAATTCCTACTTTGAAGTATTATGGTTAAACAAGAGAAAATCTGCAGATACTGGTAGTCCGAGCAACGCACACAAAACGTTAACTGTGCTTTTCCCATAGATGCTGCCTGGCCTGCTGAGTTCCTTCAGCAATTTGTGTATGTTGCTAGTATTATGGTTAACTTCAGTTTCAGTTCCAGGTCACTGTATCTACAAATTCAAACCCAAATTTTATTGTGTATATTGTGTATAAATAAATAAAATATTATGTTATATGCATACACATATATATACATACACAGCTTAGCTCCTTTCACAACAAATTCTCCAATATCACAACGTTTAAACAAAGTAAATCTCATTCAGTAACTTATCAAAATCTTTGCAAAACTAATCAGTTCTTCCAGAAAATCAAATTCAGATCCTTCATATGAAAATAAACTTAGATATCCAACCAAATTGAATCCTCCAAGTCTTGAAACATTTTGTTCCCACATTAGTTCTCCGATCACTGGTGGCTCGTCATTTTGTTTCTTGGTTTGTTGGATGAAAAAGTGGGTCATCCACAGAAAGTTGATTCACAAAACTTAATACAAAAAAGTCCTGACCTGGATACAACAGGATTACAGTGAGTAAGTTCTTATAGGCATTCTATTTTCAATATCAAAATATCACATTGTCATTTCCAAACATTTCTCAGTTACAACAGTACTGAACATATTTCATACACAAATTATACTCTCGGAACAGCAAGCGTTTTAACTCACCAAATCCTTTGGTATGATTTAACAGAACTAATTCTCGGTTACGCGGTGGAGATCTTAGTCATCTCTACTGATATTGTCTCGTTATAGCTGCTGCGTGTTATAGCTGTAGCTTCAATAAACCTGTTATCGATATCGTCTCTCCTCCAGGGGTTTTACCCTAAGGTTTTCAAGTAAGTGGGGTAGAGATACTCACTACTAATTCCACTTTGAAAAGTTTATATCTTTAGTTTCTAAAAGTTTGCTGCGTTTCTCCTGCATCAGCCACACCTCGTTCTCACAAAGCTCCCCCCCTCTAGCTCTCTGTATTTAAAAAAAATGGTAAACTTTGTTTTTATCCCTCCACAGGTGGAACTTGCTAACATTACATATTTGGGTTTAATTAATCTGGGTTAAAATAGCAGACCTAAATTTGGGCTTTATCAATAGAGGCATTGTGCACAGAAACAGGGAAGCCATGCTACTAATCCATTCTCAATTCAATTGCCATGTTAAATTCTGTTCATCATACTACAATGAGTCATAGTCATAGAAAAGTACAGCACAGAAACAGGTCCTTTAGCCTATGTGCTGCACCATTTAAACTGACAGGAGGCTATTATATCCAGAAAAGACTCAAGAATGGTTCCCGGATTGAAGGTGTATGGTTACTGGAATAGATCAGAGAGACAGAGAATATTTTCATTGGAAAAATCTGAGGGTGAATTTGAGGGTAGGTAAATTATCAGCATAGAGTAGAAAGGGAGGGAAAAGGTACAAAATAAATGGAAAGAGAATTGAGAAATACAAGGAAGAAAATTAAAATCTCATTACATGGTTGGATCTGGAATATACAGCCCACATATGTGGTGGATGCAGATCCCAAATGGGAACTGGATAAATATAAAGAAAAATTTGCAGACAGTGTTCTGGTGGGTGGAAGTAGTAGTTACTCTTGATATGGACCTGATGGGCCTTGACATGCTGTAACCATTTTATGATCCAATGATAGAGATCCTCTGTGGTAGATTGGTGCAAATGGCGGGTGTTTGGTGGTGGTCGGGGTGGGGGGTGGAACTGATGAGGATAACAAAACTATTTCAGGGGCAAATTTAAGGTCGATGGTAAGAAACATTCTCCCATAGCAGAGATATTTAAAATCAGAGGATGTAGATTCATGATAAGATTAGGAAGTAGAGAGTGGATCTGAAGAATTCTTTCAACCAGCATGTCTTTGGTAGCTGAGTTTTGTATCTGAGTGGGTGGTGAATATAGAGCAACTCACACAATTTAAATAGTATTTCAAAGCACTTTTATTTATTATCAAAGAATGTATAAATTATACAACCTTCAGATTTATTTACTTTCAGGAAGCCACAAAGCAAGAACCCCGAAAGAACCCAATTAAAAAAAACAATAACAACCAACACCCAATGCGTGGAGAAAGGGAAAAACCACAAATCATTCAAACAATAGAAATGAGCAACAACATTCCAAACCAAAATGAGTCCTCAGATTCGAATCCCGGAGCAGCCTGGAGTAGGCCCAAGCCTCAGTATCAGTCCATCATATTAGTGGGCTCAGAGCACAGCTGCTGTGGGCAGTCTTTATAGCCTCAGTGCCATGGAGAGTGGAGTCACCATCACGGAAGAGCAAGCAAAATCGGCTCTCGCCTCCAATCCCAACACCCAGTCTTTCCAGTACATTGTTTAAATTGTCCAAACAGTGTACCATACCTCACTCTAGGACCGAGGTGCCAACGCAATGAAAGGCACTGCGTCTAGACCACGTCACCCCAGCGATTCGCTCTGGTTTAGATAAATACTTGAATTGCCAAGGCATAGAAGGCAGCAATGGTGTTGATGAGTACTTGTTAACTAACAGAACACAAAAAAAAGAGCAACTTCAAATGACACACATCAAATGAACACAGCAGGCCAGGCAGCATCTCTAGGAAGAGGTACAGTCGACGTTTCGGGCCGAGATCCTTCGTCAGGACTAACTGAAGGAAGAGCTAGTAAGAGATTTGAAAGTGGGAGGGGGAGGGGGAGATCCAAAATGACAGGAGAAGACAGGAGGGGGAGGGATGGAGCCAAGAGCTGGACAGGTGATTGGCAAAAGGGATATGAGAGGATCATGGGACAGGAGGCCCAGGGAGAAACAAAGGGGCAGGGTTGAAGCCCCTGCCCTCAAGTTTACCTGGTCCATTTCCGACACATCCCTCCCCTTTCTAGATCTTTCTGTCTCTATCTCTGGAGACAGCTTATCTACTGATTTCTACTATAAACCTATGGACTCTCACAGCTATCTGGACTATTCCTTTTCTCACCCTGTCTCTTGCAAAAATGCGATCCCCTTCTCGTAATTCCTCCGTCTCCACCGCATCTGCTCTCAGGATGAGGCTTTTCATTCTAGGACGAGGGAGGTGTCCTCCTTTTTTAAAGAAAGGGGCTTCCCTTCCTCCACCATCAACTCTACTCTCAAACGCATCTCTCCCATTTCACACACATCTGTTCTCACCCCATCCTCCAGCCACCCCACTAGGAATAGGGTTCCCCTAGTACTCACCTACCACCCCACCAGACTCCGGGTCCAACATATTATTCTCCGTAACTTCTGCCACCTCCAACGGGATCCCACCATTAAGCACATCTTTCCCTCCCCCTCCTCTGCTTTCCGCAGGGATCGCTCCCTACGCGACTCCCTTGTCCATTCGTTCCCTCCCATCCCTCCCCACCGATCTCCCTCCCAGCACTTATCCTTGTAAGTGGAACAAGTGCTACACATGCCCTTACACTTCCTCCCTTACCACCATTCAGGGCCCCAGACAGTCCTTCCAGGTGAGGCGACACTTCACCTGTGAGTCGGCTGGGGTGATATACTGCATCTGGTGCTCCCGATGTGGCCTTCCATATATTGGCGAGACCCGACGCAGACTGGGAGATCATTTTGCTGATTACCTACGCTCTGTCCGCCAGAGAAAGCAGGATCTCCCAGTGGCCACACATTTTAATTCCACATCCCATTCCCATTCTGATATGTTTATCCACGGCCTCCTCTACTGTAAAGATGAAGCCGCACTCAAGTTGGAGGAACAACACCTTATTTTCCGTCTGGGTAGCCTCCAAACTGATGGCATGAATATTGACTTCTCTAACTTATGTTAATGTCCCTCCTCCCCTTCGTACCCCATCCATTATTTATTTATTTATTATATATATATTCTTTTTCTCTCTCTCCTTTTCCTTTCTCTGTCCCGTTCACTATATTCCTTGCCCATCCTCTGGGCTTCACCCCTCCCCCTTTCTTTCTCCTTGGACCTCCTGTCTCATGATCCTCTCATATCCCTTTTGCCAATCACCTGTCCAGCTCTTGGCTCCATCCCTCCCCCTCCTGTCTTTTCCCATCATTTTGGATCTCCCCCTCCCCCTCCCACTTTCAAATCTCTTACTAGCTCTTCTTTCAGTTAGTCCTGACGAAGGGTCTCGGCCCGAAATATCGATTGTACCTCTTCGTAGAGATGCTGCCTGGCCTGCTGCGTTCACCAGCAACTTTTATGTGTGTTGCTTGAAATTCCAGCATCTGCAGATTTCCTTGTGTTTCAGTAACTCCAAATGGATCATTTACATTTTGGTAATCAGTAAGTTGTCAGCTGGCACAAAGGTGAAGGCCAGCTGGACTTGAGCTATTCATAATTTATAGTGGTGACTTTGAAGAAGAGCACAGCAATCCAGCTTTCTGATGAGATCCAAATAGATGGATTAGCAAATTATGAGTTTGTCAGGAAGAGCAAAAATCTTGCAATATGATATTGATAGATTAAGTGAATGAGCAAGAAATTGGTAAATGAAACATAATTCATGCAAAATCTTTCTAACAAATGAAGTCAGGCTAATTGGTCTATCATTTCCTGTCATTTGCCTCTCTTCGTTCTTAAAGAATGGGATGACTTTTGCAATCTTGTAGACCTCTTCAACCATTCCAGAATCGAGTGATTCTTGAAAGATCACTGCTAATTCCTACACAGTGTCTTCAGCTACCTCTTTCAGAACCCTGTAATGTTGTCCATTTGGTCTATCTGACTTAACTACATTCCGATCTTTCAGTTTCCCAAGCACCTTCTCCTTAATAATAGCAGCCACACTCACTTCTACCCTGACACTCGAATTTCTGGTATGCTGCGGGAGCTTTCACAGTGAAGATTGATGCAAAATACTTACTTAGTTCATTCACAATTTCTTTATTCCTCTTCATTTTTCAGTGATCCAATGTTCATCCTCGCTCATCTTTTTACTCTTTGTATTGTGAAAAAAAGACTTCTGGTTTCTATATTTATATTATTGGCTAGTTAACCTCTATACTTAATCTTTTCTTTCCTTACTGTTTTTTTTTAGTTGCCTTATTTTGGTTTTTTAAAAGTTTCCCACTAATTTTTGCAGTTTCTTGCAATATAGTATAGTTTTGCTTTTACAATATCTCTGACCTTCCTTGTCAGCTACGATTGTGACATCCTCCCGTTAGTATGCTGCTTCTTTGGGATGAACCGATTCTGTTTCGTTTAAATTACTCCCAGAAACTTTGTCTACCATAATTCCTGCTAGTGCCTCCTTCCAAATAAGTTTGGCTAACTCCTCTCTCTTGCCTCAGTAGTTCCTTTTACTCCACTTCCAATACATCAGTCTCAAACAACAGGGTGAATTATATCATATTATGATCACAGCCCCTAAGGTTTCCTTGACCTTACGTTTCCTAATCAAATTTGGTTCATTACACAACAACCAGTCCAGAATTGTAGAAGCTGATGTAAAAAGCATTCTCATAAGCATTCTACAAATTCCTTCCCTTGGGAACCAGCACCAACCTGATTTTCCTAATCTACCTAATACTGAAATCGCCACCCACCCCCATGTCCATTGTAATGTTGCCTTTTTTACCTGCCTTTTCTATTCCCCCATTGTAGTTTGTGCCACACATCTTGACTACTGTTTGGAGGCCTGTATATAAGTTTCATCAGTGGCTTATGGCCGGGCAGCTTCTTAACTCTACCCGCCAGGATTCTATATCACCTCTTTCTAAGGATCTGATTTCACTTTTTCCAGTGAAGCTACCCTCTGCCCACCTGCCTGTCCTTTTGATACGATGTGTATCCTGGTATGTTTATCTCCCAGCCATTCTTTGTTGCAGCCACGATTCAGTTATGCCCACAATGTCATACCTGTCAATTTCTAACTATTCTATAGGATCATCTCCCTTATTACATACACAGCGTGCATTCAGATATAACACTTTCAGTCCTGTATTCACAACCCTTCTGTTCAATTTTGTCTCTAAGTTCCCTAAAGTAAATTATTATCCTTTTCTGAGCTTTATTACTTATTCTTTATTGTGGAGACTGCCATAACCTCTCATACGCCCTCTTCCCTTTTACTTCATTTCTAGTTTTACAAGCTGTTGAACCCACCCCACTACTATTTAGTTTAAAGCCCTATCCACAGCCCTAGCTATGTGATTCGGCAGGACCCTGATCCCAGCATGCTTTAAGTGAAGTCTGTCCCCTTGGAACAGCTCTGTCCTTCGCAAGTGCTAGTACCCACACCCCATAACTTCAAACCCACTCGAATTATAGGAAAGGTGTCAACAAAATAGAGAGAGTACAGAGAAGATTTACTAGTTACCTGGGTTTCATCATCTAGGTTACAGAGGAAGGTTGAACAAGTTGGGTCTTTATTCTTTGGAACGTAGAAGGTTGAGGGGGGACTTGATAGAGTCAATCTCCGATTGTTCATTCTTCTCTTTCAGAATGTTCTGCAGCCACTCCCAGATGGGAAAGCACCTAATTTCCACTCGTCGTTCAGGGGGCGCTGAGCCAAGTTGTTGTGCCATTCAGTACTGGGCCATTTCCATTTGGTACCCTAAAATAAAGGGAGTATGTAAAGACACCGGGGTCTCATTTTACACTCAGCACCACCTAATACAATCACAAGTCCCTGCCTTTGTGGAATCAAAGCTTTAAAGATATTCACAAATCAGTCTTTTCACCAAAGTCTACATCCAGGATCCATTGTACCAAACCAGGTTGTTGTTGTGTTAGCCACCCTTTCCATCTACTCAAAACATTCAGTTGGCTGAATTTGTTTGATTTCAGTTGAAAAAGGCACAACTTCAATTGGAACACAGGACACAGGACACAGAACACAGAACAGTGCCACACGGGGTGTTCAGCCCATGATATTTGTGCTGAATATGATGCCAAATTAAATAAAGTCATAGAACACAGAACACTGCAGCACAGAAGCAGCTCCTCTGGGTCATCTGGTCAGTACACAACCATTAATCTGTCTAGTCCTATTGAACTGAACCCAGACCATCGCCCTCCACACCCCTCCCATCCATGCATCTATCCAAATTTTTCTTAAGTGTTGAAATCAATGTGGCATTCAGCTCATTCGACACTCTAACCGCCCTCTGAGTGAACAAATTCCGCCTCAGGCCCCACTTCAATATTCCACCCTTCACCTTTAACTGATAACCTCTAGTTTCGGTCTGATCAAATCTCAGTGGAAAAAGCCTGTTTGCATTTCCCCTATCTATACCCTGAATATTTCTGTATATCGCTTTCAAACCCCCCACCTCAATCTTTTACCCTCTAAGCAATAAAATAATAACCAATTTAACCTTTCTCTATAATTCAGATTCTCAACCTCCCCAAATCTCTCTTTAGGGCTTCTTCACCTATCCTACCAATATGTACCAAGACCTCTGGTTGCTCACCCTTTAGAATGCTGTGGCCTGATCCGAGACATTCATGACCTGACACCTGGGAGGTAACATACCATCCAAGTGCCTCTATCGTATCCACAGAATCACATCTCTATTCCTTTCCCTATTGCCAGACTCAGCAGCTGTAAGGAAAAAGTTAAATGAGTTTCCTCCTTGGTATATGCTAAAAATAAAATGAAAGTCTGTGCTGTAAACTGGGAGTGGGATTGTTTTGAAGAAGTACAAGAGATCCAGTCCAGAGCAATATGTAGAGAAGCTTAAGGGTCTCCATAAGTCCATAGCCAGAGCAGTAGAAGATGGTGAAATAGGTAATTTTTATAGGTGAGGTCATTGTGCAAGTGCAGATACTAAATGCATGGAAAAGTACCAGTGTAAGGGGTTTTGAAGGTATAAAAGGGCTCTTGGTGCTAGAGGAGAGAGTTCTATCCTAGGCTTGGTCACGGCTGCTGACCTAGTAGTAAGATAGAGAACAGCATGTAGAGAGAGTCAGAGTAAGTCAAATTGGAGTTAGACTTAGACCTTAAAGAGAAAGAGAGGAGAGGCATCATGGAAGCATTCCACAGATCGGCTTGTTCAGTGAATGATAAGTATTATTTTGATTTCTGTACTGCTACTACTGTAGACATTTTTTTTCTTTCTGTATTGCATTTGTGCTAGTTCTAATAAAGTGTTTTCTTGTGGCTTGAACACATGTATTGTCTCCTTTTGTTTGCAAATACATATGCAAATACTCTGAGCTAAAACAAGGAAGACCATATAACAAGTCTTAAAATAATTTTCATGTACAGTGCCAGAGATCTGGTTGCTATGGCTACTCCAATAGGTCATGCACCTCAGCTGTATCCAGGGGAACAGCCACAGGAGTACTCTGTACGGGTTGCCCATTTCCCTTTCTTCTCCTGACAGTCACCCAGTTACCTGCCTCCTGCAACCTAGGGGTGACTACCTCCCTGTAGATCGGTAAATTCCTTCGTCTCTCATATGAGCCAAAGCTCATTGAGCTGCAGCTTTGTGCACTTGATGCAGGTGTTGTTATCCAGGAGGCTGGAGGTCACCCAGAATTCCTACATCTCACACAAAGAATACAACACAGCCCCTGGAGACATTTCACTGCACTAACTGTGCCCTAAAAGATGAGAAGTCAAGAATAAACAAGAAAAAGAAATGTACTAGATACTTATCTCATCCAAGCCTGAACTTGCCTAAGTCTGAGGAACAAAGCCGAAGCCTCCCCACACTAACAATGACCACTCTGCTTGCCCCTGCCTTATTTTCATTCACCTTTCTAATGAATCCCATTCACTGACTGGGTGAAATTCTTATTATACAAGAACAAGGCACTAGATTCAATACAATTTTCATTTAAGCAGTGAGATTATCATAATGCAAATTCTGACTAGTAACAAATCACTCAGTGCAAGAGAGGCCTGATACTGCAGACACCCAACCTCCTGCATAAGGTAGTAAGCTAAAATCAGCTGAACTACAAGCAGAACTAATATTATGATAATGGCAAGATGCGATGGGATCCCAAGCTAAGGGTATATTTAAATGCTTGCTCCCCCAATCACATGCTTTTTTTTTTTGAATAACGCAAATCTAAAAGCAGTTTATCACAATGAGATTCCAGGACCCTGTGGGGAAAGGTTAGCATTAATGAAGGTCTCCTTCTTCCATAGTAAGTCTCTGCATGTCCTTCCCACATGACCAGATAGATGGCAGTCTCTGCTCGAAGGAAGGCCTATGTAATTGATACGAATAGTTCCTGCCATCTCATTACACCTGAAGCACAACAAAGCGTCTGTTATTATCAGATTTTTGAAGTTCTAAATATCAGTCTGGTTCTGTTATTTTCTTCCTATTTAAACACACCAGTTGGTCCTTCCATTGTACTGATACCCAGAAAATGTCTGCACTTAATGTAGGTGCAGGGTACACAGTATTGCCTCTAAAGTTTGAAACAGTTCCAGGTGTTTTTCATGAAGAATGACATCTGAACACTTACTGTCCCTCAGCAGATTGTTGAGTAGTTAAGCTATTTCAGGATATAAATCAACCCTTTTCTGTTGTAGTTGCATAACCCCAGAAATGAATGAAGTTGTTGAACTATAGTAGGGGTTTTTGCATACTTGACAGCTTTTGCATTATCCTCAATGATTTCCCATTTACCTTGCAATATTTCTGTCCCAAGTACTGTATATTACTTCCTCTTGTTGCAGTTTTGCTTTGTGACCTCAAGCAAATAAAGCACATTATGTTCACACAGGTCTGCAGCTTCAGATGCAATCAGGACATCATCCACGTATTGTATGTTAGTCGAATCAGTCTCTGTGGTGTAGTCTCAGAGCCATATGACAGACAGTGAGACTTCTGAGGAACCCTTTTGGTAGCCTCGTCCATTGATATTGCTGATCATCAAGCGTAAAAGCCAACTATAGCTGATGTTCAGACACCAATGGTACGGATTGGCATCTGAATGTCAATCCACTGGCCATATCAATAACTGTAAATCACTTGTTTGATGGCTTCAGAGCATTGAAAGTAGTTGATGGATCTATCAGCCTGTCAATACATTGATTAACATTGCTTTCATCTTCAATCCTGTGTGTCATCACTCTCTTGGTCATTATTGGAGCAATCTGTGACACAACTGTCAATCTTATTGTTTCATCATTTCACCTCAGTGGTGAGGGGTGCCTGTAAAGTCCACATCATATCTGTGCTGTAATTCCTCGGAGAACTATCCAATGTAGGTTATAATTTCTTGGGTAGAGGTTCAGAAGTAGGTGTTTCCCAAGATGGAGGACCAGCAGTATTTGGAATACATCATAGGAATCTACACTGGCAGGACTGCCCACTTGTAGTCACAGCTGCAATTCCTGACATAGTTTCAGTTTCTATCCAAGCATTGAACAATGCATTCAATTAAATTATCATGTTGTTCTTTCACTCATTCAGTTAATGCAAAGATTTGCTCTTTAGATTTTTTGCAGTCTCTATCAGGCTGTTTTTGTAGTTTATCACAAGACCTATCAATAAGTAAAATATTTTACTCCATAAGGCCATAAGACATAGGAGCAGAATTAGGCCATTGAGTCAGCTCCACCAATTCTTCAAGACTGATCCATTTCCCCCTCAACTCCATTCTCCTGCTTTCTCCCCATAACCTCTCCCACCTTGACATATCAGGAACATATCAACCTCTGCCTTAAATACACACAATTACCCAGCTTCCACAGCTGCACATGCAATGAATTCCACAGATTCACCATGCTCTGACTAAAGAAACTTCCCCTAAACTCCATTCTAAATGCACGTCCCTCTGTCGTGAGGCTGTGCCCTCTGGTCCTAGACTCAGCCTCCCCACATCCATTCTATCCAGGCCTTTGAATATTTGAGAGATTTCAATAGTCTTTTCATTCATCTGAATTCCAGAGCCATCGAGTGCTCCTCATAGTATAAGCCTTTCTTTCCCAGAATCATTCCTGTGAACCTCTTTTGAACTCTCCCCAATGTCAACACATCCTTTCTTAAATGAGGAGCCTAAAACTGCTCACAATACCCCTTGACTCCTCACCAGTGCCTTACAAAGTCTCAACATTACATCCTTGCTTAAAATTCTCATCCTCTCAAAATGATTGTTGTATTTGTCTTCCTCACCATTAGCTCAACTTGTAAATTAATCTTTAGGGAATCCTGCAAGTTCCTTTGCACCTTCGATTTTTGAATTTTCTTTCCATTTTAAAAATTGTCTATGCTTTTAGTCCTACCAAAGTGCATGATCCTACACTTCCAGACACCTAATTCCATTTACCACTCCTTTGCCCATTTTCTCAAGTTGTTCTTAAGCCTCCTTCCTTCCTTGACTCTACCTGCACCTCTACCTGTCTTCATATCATTCACAAGGCCATCGTTTCTATCATCCAATCACTGATATACAGCGTAAAAAGAAGCAGTCCTAACACTGACCCCTGCAGAAACATCGATAGCCAATCAGTAAAAGCTCACTTTATTCCCTGCATTTGCCTCCTACCAATCAGCCAATGCTCTATCCATGCTAGTTTCTTTTTTGAAATACCATGGGCTTTTATCTACTTAAGCAGCCCGATGTGTAGCACCTTGTCATAGGCCTTATGAAAATCCAAATACTTAGCATCAACTGATTCAACATTGTCTATCCTGCCTGTTATTTCCTCAAAGAATTGCAACACATTTGTCAGGCAAGATTTTCCTTGAAACAAACTATGCTCACTTTGGCCATGTGCCTTCAAGTACCCTACATCCACATCCTTAACACTAACTCCAACATTTTCCCAACCACTGAAGTCAGGCTAACTGGCTTATAATTTCCTTTCTTTTGTCTTCCTCGATTCCTGAAGAATGGAGTAACATTTGCAATTTTCCAGTCCTCCAGAACCATTCCAGAATCTAGAGATTCTTGAAAGATCGTTGCTCATGCCTCCACAATGTTTACAGCAACTTCTTTCGAGTCCTGGGGTGCAGTCTATTTGGTCCAGATGACTTATCTACCTTCAGAAATTTCAGTTTTCGAAGCCTCTTCTTCCTAGTAATAGCAACTGCACTCACTTCTGCCCATTGACACTCTCGAACTTCTGGCATATTGCTAGTGTATTACATAGTGAAGATTGATGCAACATACTTATTCAGTTGATTTGCTTTTGCTTTGTCCCCCATTATTACCTCTCCTGTGCCATTTTCCAGTGGTCCAATATCTATTCTCACCTCTTTTACTCTTTATGTATCTTCTGACTGTAGCGATGAGAGAAGAATTAGTATGGAGGTCAGAAGTTCCTACCTCATTTTCCCAGTCTACCTGCATATTGAACTCCCACTGACTACCATATCATTGTCTTACCATTGTAATTTGTAGCCCACATCCTGGCTACTATTCAAAGGCCTGTATATAAATCCCATCAGGGTCTTTTTACTCATGCAGTTTCTTATCAACACCCACAAAATCAATAAACCATAAGATATAGAATCAGAATTAGGCCATTTGGCCCATTGATTTTGGTCTGCAATTTCATCATGGCTGATCCATTTTCGCTCTCTGCCCCAATTTCCTGCTTTCTCCATCAAGAATCTATCAACCTCTGCCTTAAACATATCCAATGACTTGGCCTCCACAGCCACCTGTGACAACAAATTCCACAGATTCACCACTCATTCCTCCTCATCTCTGTTCTGAAAGGATGCCTCTCTATTCTGAGGCTGTGTCCTCTGGTCTTAGACTCTCCCACAATAGGAAATATCCTCTCCACAAGCTCACTATCAAGGCCTTTCAACATTCAATAAGTTTCAATGAGGTAATCCCTCATTCTTCTGAATTCCAGCGAATACAGACCCAGAGCCATCACACGCTCTTCACGTGACCAACCGTTCAATCATTTTCCTGAACTTCCTTTAAGCACTCTATTGTGTTAGCACATCCTTTCTTGGATAAGGGCCCCAAAACTGCTAACAATACAGTAAGTGGGGCTTCAACAGTGCTTTATAAAGCCTCAACATTACATCCTTGCTTTTATATTCTAGTCCCCTTGAAATGAATTCTAACATCGCATTTGCATTCCTCACCACTTACTTAACCTGCAAATGAACATTTAGGGAATCCTGCACAACAATTCCTAAGTCGCTTTGCACCTCAGATTTTTTGAATTTTCTCTCCATTTAGAATATAGTAAACTCTTATTTATTTATACTCCTGATACTGCATACCATCTGCCACTTCTTTGCCCATTCTCTGAATCTAAATTCTTCTGTAGCCTCCCTACTTTCTCAGAACTACACAGCTCTACCTATCTTTGTATCAACCACAAACATTGCAACAAAGCAATCAATTCTATCATCGAAGTCATTGATAAATAACATAAAAAGAGATAGACCCAACAGAGACCTATGAAACACTACTAGTCACCAGCAGTAACCAGTAAAGGCTCCCTTTATTTCCACTCTTTGTCCCCTGCCAATCAGCCACTACTTTATTGATGCAAGTATCTTTCCTGTAATACCATTGGTTCTTAACTTGTTAAGCAGCCTCATGTGTGGCACCTTGTCAAAGGCCTTCTGAAAACTCAAGTACACACCATCAACCGATTGCTCTCTGTCTATCCTGCTGGTTATTTCTTCGAAGAATTCCAACAGATTTGTCAGGCAAGATTTTCCCTTGCAGAAACCATGCTGACTATGGCCTATTTTATCACGTGCCTCCAAGTATATTGAAACCACATCCTTAAAAATTGACTCCAACATCTTCCTAGACTCTGAGGTCAGACTAACTGGCCTATAGCTTCCTTTCTTCTGCCTCTCTCCCTTCTTGAAAAGTGGGATGATAACTTAAATTTTCCAGTCTCCACAATGCCTCCACAATCACTTCAGCCACCTCTTTCAGAACCCTGGGGTGTACACTGTCTGGTCTAGGTGATAATTCAATAGTACCTTCAGACCTTTCAGTTTCCCAAGGACCATCTCCCTAATAATGGTAATTTCACACACTTCTGACCCCTGACACTCTTGGAAGTTCTGGCATACTGCTAGTGCCTTCCACAGTGAAAACTGATGCAAAACATACATTAAATTCATCCACCATTTCCTTGTCCCCCATTACTACCTCTCCAGCGTTGTTTTCCAACATTCCAGTATCTCCTCACCTCTCTTTCACACTTTATGTATCTGAAAAAAGTTTTGGTATCCTCTTTACTATTATTGGCTTTCTTCCTTTCATATTCTATCTTTTCTTTCTTTATGACTTTGTTAGTTGCTTTCTGTTAATTTTTTTAAAGCATCTCCATTCTCTAACTTCCCACTAATTTTTGCCCTGCTATTTTTTGCTCTCTTTGGCTTTTATGTTGGCTTTGGCTTATCTTGTTTAACATGGTTGTGTCATCTTGTCTTTAGGAAATACTTCTTCCTCTTTGTGATGTATATATCCTGTGCCTTCTGAGTTCCTTCCAGAAATTCTAGCCACTGCTGCTCTGCTGTTATTCTTGTCAGTGTTCTTTTCCAATCATTTTGGCCAACTCCTCTCTCAAGTCTCTGTAATTCCATTTTCTCCACTGTGATATTGATACATCTGGCTTTAGCTTCTTCTTCTCAAATTTCTGGGTGAATTCTTTCATATTATGATCACTTTCCCCTAAGGGTTCTAATTATTTCTGGTTCATTGCACAGCACCCAAATCAGAATAGCTGATCCCCTAGTGGGCTCAACCATGATCTGCTCAAATAAGCTAAATTGTAGACATGCTAGAAATTCACCTTCTTGGGATCCAGCACCAACCTGATTTTCCCAATCTACCTGCATACTGAAATCCCTCAGGACTACCATAGCATTGCCCTTTTTGGATGCATTTTCAATCTCCTATTATAACTTTTAGACCACATCTGCATATAATTCCCATTAGGGTCTTTTTCTAACCACAATGATTCAACATTTCTGACCTTATGTCACCTCTATCTGATGATTTGATTTCATTTTTTACCTTCCCGCTCTGCCTACTTGCCTGTTCTTTTGAGACAATGTGTATCCTTGGACATTAAGCTCCCTGCTACATTATTCTTCCAGCCATGATTCAATGATGCCCACAACATCATACATGCCAATCTGTAACTGTGCTACGAATTCATCTACCTTATTCCGTATAACATTACAGCAATGGTGTATTCATTCAGATCTCGAGATGAGTGCTTGGAAATAGCCCAAACACTGACTTAAAGCAATCCTGTAATTACTCCTCAGCCCCCAGCAACTACCTCTTTCTTGTTCTAATATCAGCAGCCTTTTGTTTTAGCTTCTGTCTGCTGGTAGGAGGAAGACAGCCAAGTGATCTGATTTACCAAAATATGATCTGGACAAGGACATAGCTGGGGTCTGGTATGTTGGGACCTCTAACTGCTGCAATTATATGCTGGTGATAATTGGGCAGCATCTTTCTCAAACAAGCCTGGTTGAAATCTCCAAATGTAATTTGAAATGCATTGGGATGTTCTTCTTTTTGAAGATGACATCATACAGCATTGCAAGAACTTGATTATAGTTGGCCACTTGTGGTATATAAACTGCAGTCAAGACTACAGAGGAGAACTCCCCTCCCAGAGTAAATAGAACGGACAGCATTTAACTATTAGGTGTTACAAGTCAGGAGAACATGAGTTTGACAGAACTGCCATGTCAGAGCACCAACGAGAGTTAATCATAAAACACACAACTTCTCCCTTTGCCTTTCCCATATCTTTTGTTTGTCCATTCTGTGAATCGTGAATCCTTCTGGTTTGAATGCTGCATCCAGTGTATCTGGAGATAACCACATTTCCATACGGCATAAATTTGAGTAGAATCTTCTGGAGAAGGAGGAAGATCCCAGAACAGTGGAGAGTGGCTGAAGGGGTGTGGATCCCGAAGGAGGAAAATGCCACCCAGATAGATCAGTTTCGCATCATCTCCCTGCCGTGTGTCGAGGCGAAGATCTTCTTCAGTGCCGTTTCTAACCGGCTGTGCACCTACCTAGCAAAGAACACCTATATTGATACATCAGCCCAGAAGGGTGGCATTTCAGGGATGCCGGGCTGTCTGGAGCACATCGGTGTGGTGACACAGTTCATCAGGGAGGCCAGAGAGGACAAGGTCAACCTGTCAGTGTTGTGGCTCGACCTGGCAAATGCATATGGCTCCATTCCGCACAAGCTGGTGCAGCTCACACTGACCAAATATCACGTCCCCAGCAGAATCAGACACCTTATCGCTGATTATTACAGCAACTTCAGGATGAGGGTTTCTTCAGGAGCAATTACATCAACCTGGCACAAGGTGGAGATCGGCATCATCACAGGGTGCACTATCTCAGTGACACTGTTCTCCCTAGCCATGAACATGCTCACTAAGTCTGCTGAACCAGAGTGCAGAGAGCCCAGAATGAATTCCACTCAACGGCAACCACCTATCAGGGCATTCATGGATGACCTCACAGTCACCACAGAATCAGTCCCAGGCTGCTGGTGGATTCTGCAGGGGCTCGAAAAGCTGGTGGAGTGGGCCTGGATATGTTTTAAACGAGCCAAGTCAAGATCGATGGTGCTGAGGAAAGAGAAGGTGGAGAACAAGTTCTGGTTCAGCATCGCAGGCACAGCCATCCCAACCATTGCAGAAAAGCCAGTCAAGAGCTTCGGCAAAGTTTTTGACAGCTCTTAAAGGGACATGACATCCATTCAGGCAACCTATACTGAGTTAGATGGCTGGCTGAAATCTGTGGACAAATCTGGCCTACCTGGGAAGTTTAAAGCCTGGTTGTATCAGCATGGCATTCTTCCCAGAATCCTGTGGCCCCTCCTCGTCTATGCAGTTCCGATCTCAACAGTCGAAACCTTAGAGAGGAGGGTTAGCAACCACCTCAGGAGACGGCTGGGGCTGCCAAAGAGCCTGAGCAGCATCACACTCTATGGATACCACAACAAACTGCAACTGCCCTTCAAATCCTTGGAGGAAGAATTCAAGGTAACAAGAGCCAGAGGAGTGCTACAGTATAGGGACTCAAATGACCTGAAGGTGGCTAGAGCAGGGATCTGAGTGAGGACTGGCAGGAAGTGGAGGGCAGAGGAAGCTGATCAGGAAGCAGAGACAAAGCTGCATCACAGGAGGCTGATGGGAGTGGTCACACGAGGCCGAGCTGGGCTAGGATCCTTTCCAACTCCCCAAATGGACACCAGAGGGAAGGAAAGGCGTCATCTAGTTCAGGAGGAGGAGAGATCAGTAGTGGAGGAGACGAGAGCCTGCAAGGCAGTGGGAATGAAGCAACAGGGAGCTTGGACAAGATGGGAGAATGTGGTTGAGAGGAAAGTGACCTGGGCTGATCTTTGGAAAGCCGAACCACACTGCATCCAATTTCTCATCCAAGCAGTGTACAATGTGCTTCCAAGCCCATCAATTCTGCACACATGGGGCAAGGTGGAGTCATCTTCATGCCCACTATGCTTCAAGCGAGGAACCCTGGAGCACATCCTCAGCGGCTGCGCAAGGGCACTTGGTGAGGGACAGTACAGATGGAGGCATGATCAGGTCCTGAAGACCATCGCTGAAGCCATCAGTGCAGGAGTTGAGTGGATGAAGCGGTCCCAAGCAGACTATTGCCTTTGTCAGAACTGGGGAGCAGCCAATACCTGCCAAAAGAACATCTGCAGGCACCCTGACCTCTGCAAGGGACTGGCAGCTGTTGGTGGACCTCGAACAGCAGCTGGAGTTCCCCAACCATATCGCAGCCACCAACCTGTGACCAGACATTGTCCTTGTGTCTGAGTCTACTAAGTAAGTGGTGCTGCTGGAGCTGACAGTCCCATGGGAAGATAGCTTGGAAGAGGCCTTTGAAAGGAAGCTTTCCAAGTACACAGGACTGGTCAGCAACTGTCAGCAGTTGGGAGGGAGAGAGGAAGAGGAGAGCCATCCGCGGTACCACCGATGCGGCAGGGAGGGCCTCAGATGGCTGTGGCTCAAAAGAGGGGAGCCATGGAGTCATAAGTAACTAGCCATCTGGACACAAGCTGGGGTCTGATCAGCCCCGGCTGGGTCACCTGGAGGAGGTTGTATGATGTTGAAAGGCTCGAAACACCCGATGATTCCAGGAACATCACTGAAGATGTGTCCAGAAGCATCAGTAGATGTATGTACACAGAGTAGACTTTCATCTGCCTCTGATGCACTGCTGGATACTAAGAACATCAGGTCGTGCAGGATTATCCCATCAACAAGTTGTTCGATAGTGATGGAACTGGAATTATTTTATATTGTTGTTGTGTTGTCACCGAGACTTTATGTAACAAGGTGGTGCGCAATCCGGCAAACAGAGCAAGTGAAAAAATTAGGCATTTTTATTGGGATCGCAAAATCCTATTGGACATTGGTATAGTGATGGAGTTGGGCTTACTGAGTACCATCATTGTGTTGTTGTGTGCCATTGTGGCAAGACGTGTGTGATCCAAAAAAAATGAGCAAATGATCATGCTGGACAATCTTACTGAGGATGCAAGATCCTGTTGTGCATTGGTAACTGCAAGTCTGTTTATTGCCGAGACTGATGGTGGGGTTGCAGTGTTGCATCGGCTGTGCCGAGAACTAGGCCTCGGCCATGGGGTCGCCATGGATGCAGCAGTCTGCTGCAGCCAACCAGGGAGAGTTCAGGGACTTTTCATGGGCAGGCTGCAATTGTACCGGGTTGAGTGCTGGCCCAACAGTGTTTGCTTTGTGGAAGAACAAGCTGGAACAAGACAATCTATAGTCATGCTACTCAAGAGACTTAGGTTTTTATTTCTTCTGTGACTGTATGTTTCTCTGAAATTGTAACCATATTTGTTATTTGTGCTAGGCGATATCTGCAGTGCAGTGTGTTGTGTGCTAGTGGTAATGTGTTTTGCACCTTGGCCCCAGAGTAACACTGGTTGGCTATATTCATGTCTTGTTGAATGATAATTAAACTTTTACTCGAACTTGGAAGTAGTTAAGATGAAATATATAGAAACTTAGAAAACCTATAGCACAATACAGGCCTTTCAGCCCACAATGTTGTGCCAAACATGTACTTATTTTAGAAATTACTTAGGGTTACCCATTCCGTGTACCTATCCAGGAGTCTCTTAAAAGACCCTATCATATCTGCCTCCACTACCATCACCAACAGCCTATTCCACGCACTCACCACTCTCTATACCTACTTCCAAGCACTTTAAAACTGTACTTTCTCATATGAGCCATTTCAGCCCTGGGAAAAAGCCTCTAACTATCCACATGATCAATGCCTCTCAAGCTCCGCTGCTCCAAGGAGAAAAGGCCGAGTTCGCTCAACCTATTCTCATAAGGCATACTCCCAAATCCAGGCAACATCCTTGTAAATCTCCTCTGCACCCTTTCTATGGCTTCCACATCCTTCCTGTAGTGAGGCGACCAGAACTGAGCACAGTACTCCAAGTGGGGTCTGACCAGGGTCCTATATAGCTACCAGGCTATATCCCAGATTACCAACAAAAGCAAGTGGGGACATTGCTGAGACTCTGAGCACACCTTTGCAGTTCTCTCTCACTCTGGGAGTAGTGCCAGGAGGAAGGGATAAACGAAACAAAGACATGGTACTTTGTTTATTCAGGTATCTGACCACTACTCAATGATTATTAGGGTTGGGAAATAAAAACTTAATTCCCAGTGACCCACACATCCAATAAAGAAGTAATTTTACAAACATGTTAATGTGTGATGAAGTCTGTGCAAAAAGTGATCAAAATATTACCAAGAGACAGAAAATATAATAAAAGATAAAATGATTCAAAGGAAATTCCAAGAGGTTTAATGATCAAAACAAGTTGATGTACCATGCACTGAATGCAATTGTACCTTGGTCCCAAATCCCCTTGGATAAAGTATCGTGGCAAGAAAATAAAAGCATTGCAACCAGGAAATAAATTGCTGCATAATAGAATGAGAATGCAATATTTTTTAATAAAGGATATTGGAGTAGCGGTAACCAGGCTGATACAGGTAGTGAGAGATCTCTGTTTCCAAGCAAAAACTGAACATGATGTGCTTTTTCTTAAAGTACGTACTAAAGAACTGATAGAGATTTTTAAAATTATATGTGGGTTCAATGGGTAGATATGGAAAGGAAGAACCACAAATCATAGAACTTAGAACATAGAACAATGCAGACCGTGAGTTGGTCCTTCTGTTGTCTTATGGCCTCATGGTTTCATGGTCTTTCAGTGGAAAGCAGATCTGAGTCATTGAATCAGCTGTTACTTCACAGGGAAAAGTAAAAGTGCTCCAAAAACTCAAACAGGAGAAGAACACCAGATGAAAAGAAACAGTATTAACATTTCAAAAACTTCTTCTGGAACAAAAGAACCAGCCATTTCCTCTCAACCAACACTGATCTGCCTGATAGAACTTGTTTTAAGTTTCAGCGATTTCTCTTTCACATCCTCCCACTTCCACCTGATTAAAGGTGTTGCTGTACTCATATGGGCTCTGGTTATGTTTATCTTTTTGTCCGCTGTGTGGAACAGTTCTTCTTCCAATCTTTCTTTGGCATCCATAACAACTCTTTGTCCATTATATCAATGACTGTATTGGTGCTGCCTCTTGCATGTGTGGAACTCCTCCATTTTATCACTTTAACCAGTAGCTACCTCTCTGCATTCAAATCCACTTGGACTTTCTCTCACACTTCTCTTGACTTGGACCTCTTTCATTTCCATCTCAGAAGACGATATTTTTACTGGTATTTATTCTCAGCCTACCACCTCCTACAAATACAGTACTCTGCAAATATCTTAGGCATACATACTGCTTATATGCAGAATGTAGGACAAAGACATTTGCAGACATTTGTGTGTGTGTATATTTTATACACAGAGTGCTAAGACTTGTGCATAGTACTGTATTTGTCAACGTGGAGTGGAGAGCAAGTCTCTAAATCTAGCAGGAACAAAAAATTTTGGGAATGGTGAGGGTGGAGCACTGTGGGAGGGATGTAGTACAGGTGACAGAAAAGGAATGCCAGGGGTGGGGGTGGTGCAGGTGTAGAAACATCCAACCCTGAGATACTAGGCAAGGTCATTTGATTATAAACAATAGCTTTATTGATCATTACAGAATGTCTTTCTGGTGCTTCCTGCTCCCTCCCCTCTCCCATCCCCTTTTCGCAAACATGATTCTCCTCTCCTTATGCCCTCCCCATCTCAGTCCACAATAGAGACACATACTGTATCAAAATCATGTTTATCATCACTCACGTCATGATTTTTTTTGCAGCAGTACAGTGCAAAACATAAAATTATAACACTGTTCAAAGGTCTTAAGCACCCTAGTTATATATATGTGCCCAAGACATTTGCACAATACTGTAACTCATTTATACTTCCTTTCATCCTGTCTCCTAGGGTACCGTCCCAAAGTTGTCACTACAGCATCTGTTCTCAACATGAGGTGCTCTGCTCTGGAATTCTAAATAAACTGCTTTTACTGCAATGCAGTTTCCCCCTTGATGCAGTTAATAGACCACTCACACACACCTTCCTGCATTTCCCACACATCTGCTCTCACCTCCACTCCCTCCCAGACAGAAGAGAGAGGTCCTTTGATCTTTACCTTTCTCACGACTGCCTCCCACATTCAGCATATCATCCCATGTCACTTCTGCCCGCTTCAATGGAATGCCATCGGCAGTCACACTTCCCTCCCTCCCCCTCCTTTCTTCTATCCACAGGGACCAGTCTCCCCAGTACTCTGTGGTTCATTTATACCTTTCCACTCACTCTGCCCTGTCATCCGGCACTTTCCCCTGCAACTGTAGCAAGTGCAACACCTGTTCCTTCATCTCCTCCTTCACCACCACCCAGGGACATAAACAGACCTTTCAAGCAAGGCAGAGATTTCTTCCAACCTAGTCTTTTGCATTTGGTCCTTCTCCTTTACATTGGAATAAATCTAGACTAGGTGATGGTATTTCAGAATATCTAATCTCTGCCACAATAGTCATCTTCAGGTTCCAGGTACATGACCTTCCAATTTCTCTTACCATTCCCACAATGGTCTGACTGTCCCCATCCTCTCTCACTGATTAATTAAGGCTAGATACAAACTTGAACACCCCACATACTGCTTGAGTACCCTATGGTCCAATAGCTTAACACTGAATTTTCCAGTTTCTAGTAACTCATATGCCATTTCCCACTCCTGCCAGTCCCAAGACCATAAGACTATAAGACGGAGGAGCAGAATTACTGTAGGTCACTTGGTCCATCGAGTCTGCTCCATTCTATCATGGCTGATTTATTAACCCTCCCAACCCCATTTTCCTGCCTTCTCCCCATACGTTTTAATGCCCTGACTAATCGAGAACCTATCAACCTCTTCGTTAATGACTTGGCCTTCACAGCTGTCTGTGGCAATGAAGTCCATAGATCCACCATCCTCAGGCTAAAGAAACTCATCCTCACCTCTGTTCCAAATGCATGTCCTTCTATCAGAGAGCTGTGCCCTCTGGTCCTAGACTCACCAACTATAGGAAACATCCTCTCCAGATCCACTCTATCTAGGCCTTTCAATATTCGATAGGTTTCAATGAGATCCCCCCCATTCTTCTAAACTGCAGATAGTACAGGTCCAGAGATGCAAATGCAATTCATACATTAACTCTTTCATTCCTGGAATCATTCTTGTGAACCACCTCTGCACCCTCTCCCATGTCAGCATTTCTTTTCTTAGATAAGGCACCCAAATCTGATCATAATACTGCAAAAGCGAACTGACCAATGCCTTATAAAGCCTCACTCAGCATCACATCCATGCTGTTATATTCTAGTCCTCTCAAAATGAATGTTAGCATTGCATTTGCCTTCCTTACCATCAACTCAACCTGCAAGTTAACCTTTAGGAAATTCTACAGAAGGACACCCAAATTCTATTCCATCTAATGTTTTTCTTTTCTCCCCATTTAGAAAATGATCTATGCCTTTATTGTTTCCATCAAAGTCCATGATTATACACTTCCCTACATTATATTCCATTTTCCGATACTTTACCCATTCTCTTAATCTGTCTAAGTCTTTCTGCAAACCCCTCTTGCTTCCTCAATAGTGTGTACCCCTCTACCCCCATGTATCATTGTATTGTCTACAAGCTGGTGATTTTTGAAAGATCATTACTGGTGCTCCCACAATCTCTGCAGCTACCACCGTCAGAACCCTGTGGTGTAATCCTTCTGGTCCATGTGGCTTATTTACCTCCAGACCTTTCAGCCTCCCAAGCACCTTCTCCTTAGTAATAGCCACTAGACTCACTTCTACCTAGTGGCACACTCGAATTTCTGGCAATTTCTGGAATTTCATGAACACTTATTAAGTTTGTCCACCATTTTTTTATTCCCCCATTATTATCATTCCAGTATCATTTCCCAGCAGTCCAATATCCACTCTCACCTCTCTTTTATTCTTTATATATCTGAAAACCAACCTTTGATATCCTCTTTATTAGTGGCTACCTTTGATTTCACCTGTTCTCTCCATATAGCTTTATAGTTGCCTTCTGTTGTTTTTTAAAAACTTCCAAATCACTAAGTCATCACCAACTGTTCCTCCAAGGTTAGCTCCCTCTTTGTTTTCCTTTTCCATTTCCGTCCCTTGCTCCATGTTTCTATCATTGTCCACTCATCTGGTTCCACCATTTCCCAGGGAAAGTGTCCAAGGAATGGCAGAGGCAAAGTAACTTAGACAAGTACAAAATATTGCATGGGAAATTAAGGCAGGGCAGGACTTATGTAGTCAATGGCAGTGGACTGGTGAGTGGGATGAGTGTGAGGGATGCACAGATGGAGAAGGTGAGGAAGGGGAAGATATTAGGAGATACGTGGATCTGGGGTGGTAAGGGAAGAGTGTGGAAAGTGGAATGTGTTTAAGAGAACCTAGGTAGATCAGAATAGAGAAAGGGGCAGAAGGGGAGCAGGTGATAACAGCTAGCAGAAGAATCTGATAGAAAACACAGCTGGTATCTTTTTCCAGTACATGTTTAAGGTGAGAGAGGGAAAGTTCAAAGGCAATGTGTCTTTTCAATGCTAACATTCATTTTGAGAGGACTAGAAAGAGTGGCTGTGATCATATTTGAGGACTCAACCCACTGCTGGAGTTCCCACAGCAATAAGGCAGTTAAATTGATCTAATTGCTGCATAGCTGGGAGCGCTGGGCAGCCAAACAGGGACACAGAAAGACAGAAGGTTCACTTGAATCCAACAAAGATACTACATGATTGAAATGGTCTGTCAGTATATAGTGCGGCTAATGAAAGTCTCCAGCGGTGACCTGGACTTAGCTCTGTGTCTCAGTGCAGACCTCCACCCACCCATCAGCAGCTCAGCAGCCAGCAGCACTTTGTCTTGGTGGTGATGAGATTACTCGAGCCAGCAGAGGTCAGGTTTTCAGACTAGATTCCTGGTACAGATAACATTTTACAGTTCACTTGGTATGTACCTGTGCACTCCAGAACGAAAAGCACTTTAATGACTGAAATGCTAAGTATATAGTGTTCACAAGGGACCTGAAAGTAAGGAATTTACAGAGCTGCATGGAGAAGGTAGGGAAATAGGTCGTGCAAAATTGCTGTTGCATAGAGCTGGTATGAAATCAGTGGACCAAATGGCCTCCCTTCATGTTACCTTCAGGTAGGAGATACAGAAGCCTGAAGGCACACACTCAGTGCTGCAGGAACAGCTTCTTCCCCTCTACCATCCAATTCCTGAATGAATTTTGAAGCTTTGGACACTACCTCACTTTATTTTAATATACAGTATTTCTTTGCACATTTTTTACTAATCTATTCAATATACATAATTGATTTACTTGTTTATTTATTATGTTTTATTTTATTTTTTTTCTCTCTGCTAGATTATGTATTGCATTGAACTGCTGCTGCTAAGTTAACAAATTTCACGTCACATGCCGGTGATAATGTACCTGATTCTGATTCTGTACTATTGTGAACTGGTTTCCTGAAAATCATAGATCTTACACAAACCCAACATGTTTTAAACTAAGGAAACATCAGGGCCTGTTTCACCAAAACTTGCTGCTTCCTTTGGGCCTTATTAACAATGTACACCTCGAATAGGTATGATCATTGATATGTATCTAATGAACCAAAAGGTCTATGTTCTATGACTCAGAGCTGATCAGCCATCCTATAAATGCCATGAGAATTCAAACTAGCACAGATATTATGAGCGACCACATTGACTAGCACAACCTAAGGGCACCCTCTCCTTTTCAGAGAGGATGCAAGTGAATGGTTTCTCCCTAAGGTGAGGGCATTGGTGAGTTAGAAGCTAATTTCTGGTTTCAAAACTATTTTCACAGCCAGTACATTTGAAAGGTCTGTAATTTGTGTGACTGCTCTGGTGTTTCACCAGGTTGAACTCTTCCCACATTCAATGCATGTGTATGACCTCTCCGCATTGTGGATGTGTTGGTGAATATCAAGGTTGGATGATAGACTAAATCCCTATCTACACACAGAGTAAATGAATGGCCTGTCTCCAATATGATAGCGTTGATGGGTTTTCAGCTTGGATGGGTAACCGAATCCCTTTCCATAGTCCCCACATTTCCACGGTTTCTCCATAGTTTAGATGTTCAAAAATAAACTGCAGTCCACACAGGTCAGTACGGTTCCTACCTGCAAGGAACAATACAATTTGTTAAGACTACGTAAAACTGTACACTACAATTTCCGACTCTGTATGTAAAGAGCTTTTACGTTCTCCTTGTGACTACAAGGGTTTTCTCTGGGTAATCCAGTTTTTTTCCCACAGACCAAAGATGTACCAGTTAGTAGGTTAATTAATTGGTCGTTGTAAATTGTCCCATGATTAGGCTAGCGTTAAGTCGAGTTTTGCTGAGCAGTGCGCTGAAACACATCAATCGATAAATAAATAAATAGCTTAGAACTATTTCCAGTTGTTCAATCCAGTTTCCATCAACTGAGTGCGAATCTACACTTCCCAGTCACAATTAAGTTTTACATATGTTCTGGCATTTTGAACATCAATTCCTCTCTAATTCCCCTTCTGTTACAAGTTTCAAATACAGATCATGCTGCTCAGACAGAGCGTGGGTTTAAATTTGGTTTGAGCTTGACATCAGCAAAATCTCACATTCCAGTAATGGAAGTGGAATTGGTTTATTATTGTCATAATATTGTCTTGCATATTATTCACAAGGGTCAAATCATTACACAGAATAAGGAAATAAAATAGCCGAATGCAGAATAAAGTGTAACAGCTACAGCAAACATCCAGTGCAAGATCACGACGAAGTGACCTGTGAGCAAGGAGTTTAACAGAAATGACTTACAATATAAAATCACGGAAACTGGGCATTCGTCCAACTGTTGTGTGGCATTATATTGCATGTGCTTTCCCACTTTTTATCTTTTTGGTACATAGCAACAATTTGCCTTAACCACTTCCAACTAGTGTAGAGATGGATACATTTTTCTTGTATAACTACCTTGAGCTGAAAACACACTGAAATGCTGGAAGAACTCAGTAGGCCAGGCAGCGTCTATGAAAAGGAGCCGAAACCCTTCAAGGGACTGTTTACTTTTTGCCTGACTTGTAGAGCTCCTCCAGTATTTTGTGTGTTGCTAGGACTTCCAGCATCTGCAGATGTTCCCGTGTTTACGCTCAAAACAACTAGGTTAAGAAATTTCTGCGGAAGCAAATAAACCTCCTGTTTCCAAATTATAACTTTTAAAGTTTTTGTCGTTGTAAAGATGATGCCTCCGCCTTCTGCGATCTTTTCCAATGGCTGCAATTACACAAGGAAAATCCCAGTTACTTACCACATCCTCCTACCTCTAGACTGGATATGTCTGCACATGCGTTCTATCTTCCGCATTGTCAGAGGCTGTCAACCGTCTTGCGCACCGGGGCACCTTTACGCCCCTCCCTCCTGCTGGGCGTACATCGAACGGGCTGCTGTGGAATATTCCATCTTCTCTCGCTCGTGATCCCAATAACGGCAGATGTCCATCCAAGAATATTTTAGCTGTAACTGGTCGCCGTCACTAAATATCTTTGCCTACAACCAACACTATTGTATTCCACTGTCCTGTCGTACCTTTCCCGTACCTGAAGTGTTTGCCCCACCTCCTTCCAGAGATCGAGTTCCCACAGCGCATGCTCCGGACCCCTGCAGCGTTGCGCCTGTGTAATCGGACACTGATATGGCACATTCACATTGAGGGAATCTTGGGTAACTTTCCGGCCATTAACGTGAATATTTGAAAACACAGGAGACTCTATAGAAGCTGGAAATCCAGAGCAACGCACACAAAATGTTGGAGAAACAGCAGGCCAGGCAGCATCTATGAAAATGAATAAACATTCGAGGTTTCAGGCTGAGATCCTTCATCATAATGTGAATACGTACAGTGAATTTTCATTAATTGAGGCATAGGTTAATCGGAAAGATGCTTATTTGGGACAATTCTTGAAGAACAAAAAATCCGTTTATTTGGAACACTGTGCCGCTTAATTGCGACAGGAGACTGTTGCCGAACAATTTCTAACTGATTTCAGATGCGTTCACTTTTGTGGCCGTTACACCTCACTGTGCTTAGAGCATATCGATTTTTAAGTAGCGCCAGTTGCGTGTACTTGTGTTCAAAAGATGGTGACTTTTGTCACTGAAAGTTGTTGAGAAATAAGCTGTAAGACAATTCAGAACTGTTTTTCTGTCTGTGGTTTCAAGCAATCAGACTTGGAGATGACAAAAACGGCCGAGAGTAAAAGTAAAACTGTTTCACTATTTTGGCAAGTTAGGATTTAGAAAAAAAGTTTAAGGTATCGACATTCATCTTGAATGTTGCAATGAAAATGAAGAGTTGGAGGATGCAATCGTTAAAGATACTCCAGTATCCAGGATTGTATGAAGATACTCCAGTATTTACACAAAGTAACACACTCAAAATGCTAGAGCAACTCAGCAGGCCGGACAGTATCAGTGGAAAAGAGTAAACAGTCAACGTTTTGGGCCGAGACCCTTCATCAGGACTAGAAAGGAAAAGGAAAAGTCAGAGTTAGGAGGTGGTGGGGGGGGGGGGGAGGAAGAAGTACAAGGTAGTAGGCGATAGGTGAAACTGGGATAGGGAGGGGGAAGGGGTGAAGTAAACAGCTGGGAAATTGATTCGTGAAAGAGCTAAAGGGCACATCCTTTCTTAGATAAGAGTTCAAAACTGCTCACAATATCAAGTGAAGCCTCACCAGCGCCTTATAAAGCCTTGACATTACATCCTTGCTTCTATATTCTAGCCCTCTCGAAAAGATGCTAACATCACATTTGCCTTCCTCACCAATTCAACCTTTAGAGAATCCTGCATGAGGATCCCACGTCCTTTTGCACTTCAGATTTTTGAATTTTCTCTCATTTAGAAAATAGTCTGTGCTCTTATTTCTTCCACCAAAGTGCATAACCAAACACTTTCTGACACTGTATTCCATCTCCCACTTCTTTACCCATTCTTCTCATCTGTCTAAGTCCTTCCTGCTTCCCCAAAACTACCTGCCCCTCCACCTGTCAAGTCTGCAAACTTGGTCACCTACTGGCAGTTCATACATCATGAAACCTTGATGGTGGCAGGGAATTCAGTAGTCTTACAGCCTGGGGGAATGTGCTTGTCCATCCTAGCAGTTCTTGTCCTAATGCTACGGACCCTCCTGCTTAATGGCAGAGGGTCAAAGTGATTGTTAGATGCATGGAAGACAACATTCACAGTGCTGAGCCCTGCATATGCAGCGCTCCTGCTAAGTATCCCTCATGGGTCGAAGAGAGACCTTAATGATCCACTCAGCAGTCCTTGCAATCCTTTATGTTTTGCAGTTTGCTTGACTTTACTAGACCTCTCAAGATTCAGGTACAACATGCAAAACTGTGGAAGGTATCTGACACCAGCAGACTCTTGTATCAATCAAGGTTCAGGTAAAAACTATAGATTTTAAACAGGTTTGTAACAACTACTTCCATGACATTTGCAACGGCCCAGTATGCAATACAAGGCACAAACCAGCCTATCTGAATTGGGGTGGGACCAGATCTTTTATATTTGCAGTCTACTCGCTCCCTGTAAAGGCTGTAACTGAGGGAGGTGGGAAAAATCGCACAAGAAACTGTAGGATGTGGGAGAGGCACAGACTGCTTCAGGACTGCCCAAGCTTCTCAGAGAAATGGGTAAAACCAATAATCTGCGTATGCGGCTGCACCACATCCATTCAGCCTTTTTCAAGGCAAGAAGCCCTGACCTTGCGTCTATCCCCAGAACCATTTTCATTCAAATTAGAACACAGAGTACAGGAAATGTGCGTCTACAGCCCACAATGATGTGCAGAACTTTTTAAGCAAATGATGCCTATTACAGTAATCCACATCTGCCTGCCAGTGGTCTGTATCCCTGCATTCTATGCATATTCATTTACCTATTTCTTAAACATCCCAAGCTTATTTGCCGCCAACACTCAAGGCAGTGCAGCTCGGGCATCCACTATTCTCTATAAAAACAAACTTGCCCCCTTACCTCTGCTTTGAACTTATCCTCTTTACATTAAATGCATGCCATCTGATAATAGATATAGTGAACACAAAATTCTGCAGATGCTGGAAATCCAAAGCAACACACACAAAATGCTGGAGTGACTCAGCAGGTCAAGCAGCATCCACAGAGAGAAATATTCAGTCAATATTTTGTCCTGATATCCTTCATCAGGACAACTCATTAATTCAGTTTCTCAATTAGTAAAGGCAAGCATGTCATACACCGCCTTTACCATCATATCAATGTGTGAAGCCACTTTCATAGATATTTTGACTCTGGGAAATTGATATCCACACCTCTGATAATCTTATAAACTTCTATTAGATCTCCCTGCTCAGCCTTATGTGGTTCAGAGAAGACAATCCAAGTTTGTCCAACCTCTACTTTGTAGCACATGCCTCTGATCAAGGCAGCATCTTGTAAACTTTTTCTGTACCCTCCCCACAGCTTCAATATTCTTCGTATAATGGGGCAACTAGAATTATATGCAACTTTCTAGTTGAAACTTATTTGCTTAACCAGAGATTTAAAAAGCTGCAACATAACTTCCTGAGTCTTGAACTCAGGACCTCAATTACCTCAAGGCAAGTATACCAACCCACCACCCCCCCCAAACTTTTTCCAACCTGTGCAGCTATTTTCAGGAACCTTGGCACTTGCCTCCCTAGAAACCTCTCTACATCATCGTAACAACGGATATGGGCCAAACACAGCAGACTGAGCCACAAGAGGCCACAGGTGCTGCAACCTGGAGCAACAATCAATGAGAAGAATTCATTCAATGGGTCAAGCAGCATCAATCTGGCAATGGGATGAACAAATTGCTGAGTCTGCTTCTTGTTCAGGTTGGGCTGAAAATCGTGTTTTAATTCTGAAGAATTACATGATTCTAAGTGACTCTAACTCTCTACAACTAGTAGTTACATTTTTGGTCAGTAGTATTTCAGTGGTTGTCGATGAACTGCTGAATGATGCTAATGCCAAATGTGACTCGTCAAGCTTTATTGTGGGAATGATCATTGCCTGATAATTGTTGCCTGAATTTTAACTAGAATTCCTGAACATAGGCATCACATGATTCATTTTCATAAGACAAAGGAGCAGAAGGCGGCCATTCAGCACATCGAGTCTGCTCTGCCACTCCACCATGAGCTAAACTATTCTCCCATCTAGTTCCAATTTCGGGTTTTTTTCCCCATATCCCTTGATACCCTGACTAATTAAATACCTATCAATCTCTTCCATAAACACCCTCAATAATCAGGTCTCCACAGCTGCAAAATGAATTGAATATCAGTAAACATTATCATTTCTGGCTTTATGACTAGAGTGGCTTGGCTGGAGGTAAAGCAGATTCTCAGGTGCAATACTATATCCATCCAGTACAAATATGAAGCAGGCTATGTGACTGATAGAGAGGGTCAAGTGAATGGTTGTTTAATTTCTGGTAGGAAGGTATATTTCATGATCGTACACAATCACATTTCCTTTCCCGGTTTCTTATGTGGACGGTGCTGACAACGTGGAGTTTGTGATGATTTGTCTGCAGACTTTAGAGCTGGCTTATTTATACTGCTTTTATTTAAGATGTTATTCAGTGCACACATGTTGATGTCACTGGGCAAAAAAATTGCACAGCACCAGATTTTTGCACACACTGGTCATTACGAATTAGAGGGAACCTTGAAGGTGAAAAGTAATGAATCCCATAGTCATGAAATAATATGCAATTCCCAGAGCATGTGGGGTTTGGTGAAAGTAACATCTCTGGAGTTCAAGCAGCAATATTAAGTATAAAATAGAAACAACCAAACCAAAATCTAGGTGAAAATATCTAACCAGAGAAAGAAATCTAGCATGTATGGACTGGAAACAAAGGATCATTTGAAAAACAGAAAATAACAGTCTTCAAAGCAGAATGATATTGAGCACATTACCCCTCAATTCCCTACGTTCCAATGAAAAAAATCCCAGCCTCTCTCCATAACTTAGTCCCTTGAATCCAGGTAACATCTTCATACATCTCTTCTGCACTCTTTCTAGCTTTATGACAGCTTTCCTCAAGCAAGCAGGTGACGAAAACTGAACCCAGTATCCCCAACATCTTGTACAACATAGCATCCCAACTTTCACACTTGATGCCTTGTGTGTTATATGCCTTTATGCCAATAGCCTTCTTCACCAAACTGTCTATCTGCAATGTTGCTTATGGGGGGTGCAGGGGGTGGGGGGAACCATGCGCTTGCAGAACAGATGGGTAGGAGCACCATACTCCCTTGGGCTATAGCACTCAATGTGAAAGTTATACCCTCATTTGTCTTCCCAAAGTGCAACACCTTGCACTTAACTGAAATTAAACTCCATTTGCCCTTCCTCGGCAAATTTGCCCAACTTATCAAAATCCCTCTGCAAATCTTGATCACCATATTCATTGTCAATGACACCACCTCTTTGAGTTCAAAGTTCAATGTAAATTTGTTAATAAATTGGGTACTGTATTTGTCACCATACTATCACGATATCCATTTTCTTGCAGGCATTCACTGTAGATAAAAGGAAATACAATAGAGTCATTGAAAAACTACACTTATACAAAGTCTATAAGCAGAATAGTTCTGGAAGAATGATTTTGTCAGCAATCTGTTCTCCACTGAATTTATTTCTACCTTGATTCTACCCTTATGCTTTTGGTCTAGTCCTTAGCCAGAAAAGCTCTGCTGATCTCCACCACTCTGACTGTTTTTTGCAGAACCAATAGGCTTAGTATTACCATGTCCATATCATTCATTTACATCTCCATCACATGAGAGATTGGTCTGAAGGCCATCTGCTGTTTTCTGGAGCAGAGGCCCAACGAGATCCCCTCCAGCAATGTACTCATTTACCTGGGGTGTAGTCTATCTCATCCAGGTGATTTACCTAACTTCAGATTCCCAAGCACCTTCTTCAGAGTAGCAATGACGACACTCACTTCTGCACCATGACACTCTTGAATTTCTGGCGTGCTTCTGGCATATTACCATTTAACTCAAAGTTCAAAGTAAATTGATTATCAGTGCTTCTACTGTATATGTTACCAGAAGCTATCTAAGATATTTTTTCTTGGAGGAATATACAATGAATTACAACAGAATCAATGAAAAACTACACACAAGCAAAGATGGACAAACAATCAATGTGCAAAAGAAGACAAGCTGTGCAATTAACAAATAACAGCAAATAATAAATAATGTTGAGCACATGAGTTGTCGACCATGGGTTGTGAAATCGGTTCAGTGTTCAGGTGAGCAAAGTTATCTACATTGATTCAGGAGCTTGATGGTCAAAGTGTTATACAGTAAATATTCCTGAACTTGGTGTTGTCAATATGAATCTGAAAATGTGTTCCTACATTGTTTTTTTTTCAAATAATTGGGAGGCTGTGTTTTAGTGGGGTGCCACTTAACTTGTTTTTACAGTTAATCAACAAGTTAGTGGTAGGGAGACAATCTAAATAACTAGCTGTTGATTATGAGGATGAATGTTCAATGGACCAGTTATGTGGACACAAAGAAGAAAACAGAATCAAGTCCAGATGTACTACATTTGGGAAGGGTGGACATTGCAAGGAATTTCATTTATGATGTGAATGTAAAGACAGAAGGAGTTTTGAGTGCTATAGTCCACAGTGGTATTTGGATGGAAAGGTTAGACATGTACAATACTTGGACTTATTATCCAAAGCATGACATAAAACAGATGTAGAATGCTAGAAGTGGAGCCACATGTCCAGCCCACAGGAAAAGTGCACAGTTCTGATCAATACATAACAGAAAGGATATGGTAGCATGAAGCAGGTAGTAGGGATTTACAGGAGTGTTGCCTGGATTGAAGAACTTTAATTTAAAGGCAAGGCTGAGTAGACTGGCATCTTTTTCTTTTGATTATAAGTCCTTGTAGTAAACAACTAATAACCTGCCAACCTCAAAATCACCTGTTTATTGCCATAGTTTTCTATCTTTTGCCCAATTAGATATGCATTGTAATACCGTGTCTAAGCCTCCGATACCTTGTTTTAATATAAGAATTGTTTGTTTGCTGTCTTTTAAAAATTAATTTGAAATAATGTTCACTTTCCAAGACCATTTATTTTCCATATAGAAATGTCGACTGCCCATTACAAACTACAGAATAAAAGCATTTTTCCAAATACTGACATCAGGTTAACTGGCTGTGATTTCCTCATTTCTCTCTTCTTTCTTGAGCAGGGGACTTAAATTTCCTGGTTTTCAATCAGAGGAATTTTGTTGAATCTAGCACTGAGTTAAGAGTAATATGTATGCAAAACCTGAGACTGGAACGCAGAAGATTGCAGGGTCGTGTGTGAAAGGTGTTTCAGAAAGAAGGTGGGATGTATTAAATGTGGGAAAGGTGGAGATGATTAAATATGAGAAAGATGGAGATATATTTTAAGTGTTGAAGGCAATGAAGAATATGGACTAAAATGTTGTGAAATGATTTCCAGTGGCAGGAAAGTCATAATCAATGTCATATCATTACAGTGATTTTAAAAAGTATTAGACAAACATAGGTTGTTATGAACAACACGCACAACTTTGCTCCATCTGCAGAAAAAGCAGGATCTTCCAGTGGCCACTCATTTTAATTCCACTTCCCATTCCAATATGTCCATCAATGTCATGATGAGGCCACACTTTGATTGGAGGAACAACACCATATATTTTGTTTGGGTAGCCTCTAACTTGATGGCATGAACATCAATTTCTCAAACTTCCAGTAAATGAACCGCCCCCCAAACTCACCATTTCCATTTTCCTCTCTCACCTTACCACCTTGACCACCCATTGCTTCCTCTGGTGCTCCTCCCCTCTTTTCTTTCTTCCATGGCCTTCTGTCTCTTTCACCAATCAACTTTCCAGCTCTTTACTTCATCCTTTCCCCTTTGGGTTTCACTTATCACCAAGTGTTCCTCTCTCCCCTCCCCCACCTTTTGAATCTACTCAACAGCTTTTTTTCTCCAGTCCTGCCAAACGATTTCAGTCTGAAACATCGACTGTACTCTTTTCCATATCTGCCTGCCTCCAGCATTTATGTGCGTTGCTCGGTTTTCCAGCATCTGCAGATTTTCTCTTCTTTGTGAATAGGTTGTTATGATCTTGGAAAAACTATGTATAAGCCAGGACTGTGGCAAGGGAACTAATTATCCATTTCAGTTGGAAAACTATCAACTAGTCACACTGAGCAGACTAGTTGATGCACCTGCAATACTGTGGGAAGGATTCATACAGTTGTTTTGCCTCCAGGCACATCAGAGAGTTCGCACTGATGAGAGATCACTTACTTGCTCTCATTGCAAGAAGAGATTCAGGTGTTCATCCAACCGTATACACCACCTGGGCGTGCACACTGGCGAGAAGTCAATCATCCACTCTGCTGATGCACCGGTTCCACCTGTGGGAAGGGATTCAACAATACATCCCACCTTCTTTCTGAAACACCTGAGAGTTCATTCTGGAGAGAAACCATTCACCTGCTGTGTGTGTGGAAAAGCATTTGCTCAGTAATCCACCCTGCCGAGAAAGCAGCGAGTTCATCAATTGCAATGATTTTGTTACTAGTGCTACTATTAATCACACTCAGTATTATATACACTCATTCATGATCAGTGTCCTTTTACACCCGCATAAAGATCTGGCTTTTGTTTCTTTGTATGTATAGTTCTAATTGACATTGAGCCTGCAATATTCTTTAAGGATCACTTTCTGTGACACTTCTCATTAACTTAAATATTCTCAACAGAAGCTTATTTGCAGTAAAATTGTGGACATTTACTTCATGTCTAAAATTTCACAAACTTAAAAATTCTACCAAAGTACAGTTGGAGAAGTCCTACAAATCAATGTCTCCAATAAGAAATTTTCATTCATCCTTGTTGACAGTTCTTACCATGGACATTATATGCACGATCAACCTCAGAGTGCACCAGAAAGAAGAGGAATGGGAATAGCTGGATTAGTGGTCTCCAACTACAGTTTATCTAATCTGTTGCAGGATTCTTCTATGCAAAGGTTGGGTTTACTTTTCTGGCCTTGTAGGTAGGCATAGGGCAGGTAGGAAGAGACGTGATGCAGATAATCTAACGATTTAAGTCAGAAGCAGGTCACAGAATGCATCACAGCCTAGCTGTAGACAGAATAGGTTTTGAGAACATCACTCTGAGCAGTCGAATGTACCGAAGCAGTGTTTCATAGGAACTGGATCTGCGACAACCTCGGGGCTGGAGTTTTCGGGGCTACTCCTGGGCATGACGTGGAACTCCTGGGCATGATGCGGAACTTCACCCCAGATGCAAGGATAGGGAGGGATGTACCCAACCGCAGGGTAACAGCAAAAAGCCTGCTTACCCAACGGAGGCAATGGACACAAAGGGACAGAACCAAACACAGGGTAACAGCAATTACCACCTGGCTTACCCAACAGAGGCAAGGCAAGGAATGGAAATCAATCCAGGGTGGCTCTGAGTCTCAGGGCAGCCAGCAACCTTCGCTGGCTACAGAAACAGCCAAATCCATACCACGATGACTACTCCAATGAGTAGCAACAAGGCTCCATGAAGCAGTGGTCCTCCAACCAGGCCTAGAGATCACAAATGGTTTCATTAACTTTCCATCAGCAGGTTGTTCCAAGGGGGGACTGACAACACAAACCAGCAGCCCACACTCAACCCCAAGGCTACTTATATTCCATGCCCAAAGATGGGAATCAGGTGCCTATGATTACCTCAACCAAACGAGGGACAGCTGGAAAACCCGGAGTCCTGAGTCCACGGACGGGACCGTGAACCGGAAAGCAGATTTCACGGACCAGACCATGACACTTTCTTGAACAAAGGAAAAGGGTTTGCCATCTTCTGATCTTCAGATACTACTCCCGTAGCCAGTGAGGTCACAAAGGTGATCACCAAAGGCACAGGAATCTCTTCCCTCACTCCCCATGGTAACCTAAGGTATATCTGTGACCCCGGAGCTTTATATATGCCAAGGTTCCAGCACATCCTCTTTTGTAATGTTGACATGTTCCAGCATACCAGCCTGTTAAACGCTGCCCTCAGATTCATTAAGATTCTACTCACCAGTGAATACTGAAACAAAGTATTCATCATCCTGTATTCTGCCTTTAAGTTCAACCTTCTGAAGTATATCACCCTTCCTCCTCTGACTGCAGGCACATCTCCTCTTCTATAGCTAATCAATCTTCCCCTGACTCTTGTTGTCTTCCTGTTCTTCACAAACGTGCAGAACATTTCAGGGTTTCATTATTCTAGCTCACGTAAGTCCATTCTTCAGCTCCTTTCTGGCTGCCTTGTAATTCTCTAGAGCCCCATGTGATTCTTGCTTCTGTAACGCTCAGGGCTATCGGCTCGTGTTTATCTATGGGACCCTGTCTGCCCGGCCCGTCTCACGTTTGCGTAGTTGCTGCGTAACGCCACCTGGTACAAACTCACACATCAAATATCAGACAGCATACAATGTATGATTTACAAATTACAGTTAATAGATCTTATTGGAACTATGTAATTAATATAGATACAATATTAAAGGAAAGTAAAAGGCGCCAAACTTATCAGAGTTCAACCAGTTCGTGCACAACCATTGGAGCTAAATTAACGGGGTCTTCGTTCCCCTGTTCGATCCCCGCCGACTTCCTCGACCCACCGCCTGGGACCAACCACGGTGGTCGACCAGAGCGCGTCCAGCACATCCTTCCTCTTCGGTTCTCCTCCCGAAAAATCCCGCGATCCTCAGCTCAGCACACACATACAAGATAGCATAACATGACTTCCTTTGGGTAGCAAACGAATACAATTTCCACTATCACTAAGTATAACCCAAACATGTTGCCACAGAGAGCTCCTTACTCAGCAGTTAACAGAAAGAGAAACCATTTTATTTTAACACTTCAGAAAAGCTATTTTGTAATAGGCGATTAACAGGTAACAGTCCATCTGATATTACTGAGAACCCGAGGCAAGACACAGGTTCTGGGTCCTTGTCCAGTCTCTGGCTCGGAGCCCAAGCCCAGGCTCCTCGTGCATAGTTCCCTGTCCGGGTTCCCTGTCTTGTCCACGTCCTAGCCCAAGTCTGCGTTCTTGTCCCTCCTCCTTGTCTGTATCCTGTCACGAACCTACTCTAGTCAGGTCCTGTTCCTTGTACTTCAGTGTCTGTGTCTGGCATTTGAGTCCGTTCCCAGCGCCCCCCAGTGTGACAACGAGTCCTCATCTCCCTGCCTCAATGGGACAAATCCTTTAATAACCCAGTTATTTTCTCCCTAAGCAACATCTTGATGAGTGTTGTGCCTTTCCCTGAGTATATCTGTTCCAGATTCATGTCCCCAAGGATCTGCCGCATAGCATCATCTCCCAATCCCCAATTAAATATATTCTCACACCGTCTGCTCCAATCTTTATCGAATAACTCTATCAATATCTCCATACAAGTGCTCTATAACCAATCTCCTGGTAAAGATCAGGGAGTTATTGAATCTATCTATGTTTTCCCCCAGGCTACTTATTTCTATGTTTTCCACTGTGATCTGCACCCATACTTGAAGTGTCCAGTTCAAACCTTATCCATGTTTCTCTTTAATGCGGATCTGCATAAAGCTGCTTCCATAATCATTCCATTGAAACATCCTCACTCAGTATATTCAGGTCAATTTTTGAAATACTGTTCTACTGACAGAAATGATCAACATTTTTATAGGTTGGAGATTCCTGTTCACAGGTAACCTGACATGCTGTAAGTAGTTTTCACAAGTTATCACTGTGAACGTGGACAGTAAAGATCAGAGGCTTTGATTTCTCAAAGTGATTTTGGGGGCTTTTTGCCCAAGCTCCTTTGGTTGAACCATTTAGGAGACCAGTCGGGCTAGACCTGAATCTACAGGCTACAGTCCGCAGCCACGCAATCTCCTGCCACATCATCCTATTCTTAACCCCACTGGCATGTGGCACAGGCAGAAATCCAGAAATAAAAACCTAACTGGAGATCCCGATTTTCAGCTTTTACCTAGCTCCCTAAAATCGCTCTTCACTTTGTTTACTTATGTCATTGGTGAGAATAAGTACAAAGGATTCTGGCTGCTCACCATTGCCCCTGGAATGCCATGGACCTGATCCAAGACACCGGTGATCCTGGCACCAGGGAGGCAACATACCATTCGGATGACTCCATCGTGCCCACAGATTCTCTTCTCTGTCCTTCTGACAAAGTATTCTCCGTTCAACACTGCAGTCCTCTTCACCTCTCTGCTTTTCTCAGCCAGAGCACCAGAGTCAGTGCGAGTTAAATCTGCTAATTAAATTTGCCAACAACACTACATTGATTGGCCTTATCTCAAGCAAAAATGAGCTGGCCTACAGGAAAGAAGTCATCTTTCTGACATAGTGGTGTCAAGAAAACAACCTCTCCTTTAATGTTACAAAAACAAAGGTGCTGGTGAACCCCTATTGACATCAATTGATCTGGGATTGAGACGGTAAACAGCTTCAGGTTCCTCGGCATCTAGATCACTGAGGACCTCACGTGGTCTGTGCACAGCAGCTCTTTCACTTCAGACGGTTGAGGAAATTTGGTATGGGCCCCCAAATGCTAAGAACTTTCTACAGGGGCACAATTGAGAGCATCCTGACTGGCTGCATCGCTGCAACACTGCCTGGTATGGGAACGGTACCTCTCTTAATTGCAGGGGTCTGTAGAGAGTGGTGCGGACAGCCAGCGCATCTGCAGTTGTGAACTTCCCACAATTCAGGACATTTACAAGGCCAGGCGTGTAAACAGGGCCCGTAGGATCATTGGGGACCCAAGCCATACCAATCACAATGTATTCCAGCTGCTACCATCCGGGAAGCAGTACCACAGCATAAAAGCCAGGACCAACAGGCTCCGGGCAACTTCTTCTACCGTCCATCAGACTGATGAACTCACGCTGATTTGAGTGTACTCTGTATTACATTGACTGTTCTATTTATTACAAACTATTATAAATTACTATGATTGAACATTGCACATTTAGATTGAGACGTAATATAAAGAGTTTTACTTCTCATGAATGTGGAGGGTGTAAGAAATAAAGTCAAATTAATTCAATAGCGACCTGGTTATTGTAGCCGTACCCTGATAGGTCGTCCCCTCAATAGTATCTAAAGTTATTATTATTGAGGAAATGGCCACAGGTGGACTCTGCATTGGCTGTGCATTTCCCCTCCTTTTACCGACATTCACCCATTCATCTCCTGCAACCTAGGGGTGACTACCTCCCTGAAGCCCCTGTCTAACACCTCCTCATTCTTCCATATCAGTTCAATGTCCTTGAGGTGGAGCTCCATTTTCTTAATGCGTCATCTCAGGAGCTGTAACTTAGTGCACCTGGCTCAATGTGTTTATCTCGGAGAACGGAGGTCTCCCAGACTTCCTACATCCCAGACAGATGACATAACACTGCACTTGGAGCCATTCTCACTGAACTACCATGCCCTAATAGATGAGGGATGAACAAATGAGGACAGAGGAAGAGTAATTACAAGACAATTTAACTCACCCAAGCGTGATGAGGTAATGCCATTCCGCACTCATAAGAATGGCCGCTCTGCTTGCGCTTGAATTATTTTTATTGCCCCTTTCTAATAAATCCCTCTTGCTGATTATTTACTCCTCAATTCAGAGAAACGGCTGCAAAACTCTGCCCTAGATTGCCCTCCTGTTTAAAATGCAGCTCTTTTTTATGCAGCCCTAATGCGGATTATCCAACTCGGAGAAAACCGGCGCAGAGTTCTGTTTTTAAATTTTGAATGTGGACCTGACTGAAAGGTAGCTCTTTTCACGCTCTGCTTTTTGCTGATTAGTTGCTACTCAATTCAAAGAAACTGCGACGAACTCCGTCTTTGAAATCTTGATCGTTCTCCTGATTAAAGTCTTTTTATGCAGCCCTGACGTGGATTGTCCAACAATATCACTGGCATATGTCATGTGTTACATGCCTCAAGGAGATCGGGTTATTTTGTGAGAATGATGTAATGGTCTTTTGGAGGTCACCTGATATGATTTTCCCTCCGATGTGAGGTCACATGATGACATGTGCACCACGGGTAATTAAGGGTAGACCCCAGAAGGCGCAGTTAGATTTTAAGTTAGTTCTCTATACGGAAGCGTATAGAGAAAGATTCAGAAATTTGAAGAAATCGGTGGAAAAAACTTATGAATTTGCCGATGAGAAACCTGTGTGTTTTGAGAGATGGGTTTCCTCTAAAAATGTGAATGGGGAGTATAATAAATTAAGAGAGTTGATTTTGCAGGAGGAATTTAAAAGAAGCATTCCTGTTGAAGTGATAATATACTTAAATGAACGGGACACTGCTACATTGCAGGAGATTGCTAAGTTAGCTGATGAGTATGTTTTAATTCACGAAAATAAATTCTCTCCAGGTAAAATCTTTGAAAGGAAAAATAGCACAGAGAGTCAAGGTAAACCAGAAATTAAATCTGAAGTTAGTGAGAAAAGTAAGGATGAAGGGAGACATGTGAAGGAAAGATATTTTCGTATTATTTGTAATTATTGTAAGAAACCTGGACATGTAGTAGCTAATTGCTTCCGATTGAAAAGGAAAGAGAAAGAAGTGGTCCCAGATGCTTGTGTGCAGCATATTGAAAAACCTGTAAAGCCACAGGGATCAGAAAATACTAATGAAGATGTGTCAGAGACTGACCAAGTTAAGAAGGGATATGAAACTTTTATAACAGAAGGATTTGTATCCTTGAAAGAAGGATTCAATTCAGTACCAGTAAGAATACTTAGAGATACTGGAACTTCTCAATCACTAATATTAGACAGTGTGCTAAAGTTTAGTGATGAGTCTCACATTGGTGAGGTAAATTATATAAGAGGACTTGGGAGTTCCCTTATGCCAGTATTTTCACATAGAGTAAATTTAACGTCAGGATTAGTTACAGGGGTTGTTAAAGTAGGACTACAATCCAGTTTACCTGTGAATGATGTTTCTGTTTTGTAAGGGAATGATTTAGCAGCTGGACAAGTTTTTCCTGAAGTGCATTTGACAATAAATTCAAATTCTGAGGAACCACAGAGAGATTCTAACACAGATTGTTCCTGTGTTGTAACAAGAGCTATGGCTAAAAAGACTGATGTAAAGAATGAGGTTGTTACCCATGACAGTTCAAATCAAGATTCGAATTTTGAGGATGTATCAGAAACTTTCTTCCCTACATTATTTGATCAGGATTTTGGTGGTAAGTCTGACCAGGAAGATTTGTCGTTATCTCAGAAGGAGGTGATAGCAGAACAGGGTAGAGATCCTGAGATAGTTAAATTAAAAGAACAAGCTTTTCGAGATAGTGAAATTGAAAAAGTGCCAGTAGGATATTATTTTGAAAATGGAGTATTAATGAGAAAGTGGAGATCGCCTACAATTCCTGCTAGTGAGGAATGGGAAGTTAATCATCAGGTAGTAGTCCCTAAAATTTACTGAAATGAGATTTAACTATGGCTCATAGTATTCCTTTGCGTGGTAATTTAGGTGTAAAGAAAACTATGAACAAAGTTTCTAAACATTTTTATTGGCCTAGTTTAAGACAAGATGTGGCGACATTTTGTAGAACGTGTCATACCTGTCAAATTGTTGGTAAACCTAATCAGGTTACTTCAGTGGCTCCACTGCAACCAATTCCAGTATTCGGTGAGCCGTTCTCAAAAATCATTGTAGACTGTGTATGTCCTTTGCCAAAAACTAAAACTGGACATCAATATTTATTAACTATTATGTGCACAGTGTCTAGGTTTCCAGAGGCAGTACCTCTTAGGAATATAACAGCCAAAACTGTGACAAAGGCTCTTATAAAATTCTTCACTTATTTTGGGTTGCCTAAGGAAATACAATCAGATCAAGGTAGTAATTTTATGTCGTGATTGTTTCAGCAGATAGTTTATAAACTGGGAGCAAAACAGATTATTTCATCAGCCTATCATCCGGAATCACAAGGAGCCTTGGAGAGATTACATTCTACACTAAAAACTATGATTATGACATATTGTGTGGAAAATGAAAAGGACTGGGATGAAGGTATACTTTTACTACTTTTTGCAGTAAGGGAGGCAGTACAGGACTCATTAGGTTTTAGTCCTTTTGGACTTTTGTTTGGACATAGAGTTTGAGGACCTTTGGCCTTGTTGAAGGAACAGTGGATTAATAAAGAAGTACACACTAATTTGCTAGATTATGTTTTGAAATTTAAAGAAAGATTGAATAAAATTTGTAGCTTGGCCAAGGAAAATTTAAAATTAGTTCAAGAGAAGATGAGGACTTGGTATGATAAGCAAGCTAGGATGAGGTCATTTAAGCCTGGAGATGAGGTGTTGGTTCTTTTCCCAGTGCAAACGAACCCATTACAAACCAAATTTCATGGTCGTTATGAGATTACATCTAAGGTAAATGATGTAGATCACGTGGTAAAAACCCCAGATCGGAGAAAGACAACACAGCTGTGTCATATAAATATGATAAAACCGTATTATGAGAGAGAAGCTGCTACTATGACTGTTGTGATCAATAATGAGTCTGATCTTGATAAAAAACTTAATGGAGGATTCATCTGAAACTCATTTTAAACCCAACATTATTTCAGCCAGGTTACCAAATTCAAAAATTCTGGAAAATATTGATGAAAAATTAGCTCATTTACAGCCAGAGCAGAGAGAGCAGATGAAACAGTTAGTTTTTAAATATAGAGATTTATTTCCATACGTCCCTAGAAGAACCACCATAGCTACGCATGATGTCGATGTTGGAGATGCAAAACCCATAAAACAACATCCGTATTGAATGAACAGGGAAAAATGTGAACTTGCTGAACAAGAAATTCAGTATATGTTAGAGAATGATATTATTAGACATTCTAATTCGAATTGGAGTTCACCGTGTGTTATGGTGCCTAAGACAGACCATGGTATTAGGTTTTGTACGGATTACAGAAAGGTGAATGCTCTGACAAAAACTGATGCATATCCAATCCCTAGAGTAGATGATTGTGTGGATAAAGTTGGACAGGCCGAATTACTTACAAAAATTGATTTGTTAAAAGGTTATTGGTGTGTTCCATTGACGGATAGAGGTAGAGAGATTTCAGCATTTGTAACCCCATCTGGGTTATATGAATATAATGTTCTTCCATTTGGGATGAAGAATACACCAGGTACTTTTCAGAGGATGATTAATAGTGTGATTCAGGGATTAAAAGATACAGATGCTTATATTGATGATCTGGTTACAGGAAATAATACATGGAAAGCACATATTACTGCGGTGGAAAAACTATCTGAGAGACTTTCAAAAGCTAACTTAACTATTAACTTAGCCAAAAGTGAATTTGGTCATGCCACAGTGACTTAAACTCTCAGAAGATTCTTGGGTATGGTACAATATTACAGAAAACTTTGTAAGGATTTTGCAAACATTGCTCTTCCATTAACTAATCACTTGAAAAAAAACAGTAAGTTTGTTTGGACAGAGTCTTGTCAGGAAGCATTTGATAAATTGAAAGCAATAATATGTAGTCAACCTGTACTTAAATCTGCTGACTTTGAAAAACCATTTTTATTAGCTGTAGATGCTAGTGATGAAGCTGCAAGAACAGTGTTACTTCAAAAAGATGATGTTGATGAATTTGATCATCTGGTAGCTTATTTTTCTAAGAAATTTAATGCCCATCAAAGAATTTATTCAACAATAGAGAAAGAATTATTATCTCTTGTTTTGGCTGTACAATATTTTGAAGTGTATGTTGGTACTACTCATAAACCACTCACAGTTTATACCAATCACAATCCATTAGTGTTTTTGAGTAAGATGAAAAACAAAAATAGAAGATTATTAAACTGGAGTCTAATGTTACAGGAATACAATGTCTTGATCACTCATATTAAGGGTAAAGATAATGTGACCGCTGATTGTTTATCTAGATGTTAAATGTACAATGAAAATTTATTTTTTTTTGGAGTGGTATTTTCACATTTGTAACACCTACTGTACATTAGTTTGTAAAGTGCTGAAAGGTAAGACTATATATTGTGTATGTTGTAAATTTTATACCTTTGTATTTTTTTTTGTAAATTGTTAGTTGTTAAAATTTTGTTCTTTAAAAGTCCAAATTTCTTTTTTGGAGGGAGGTGATACATGCCTCAAGGAGATCTTTTTTGTGAGAATGATGTAATGGTCTTTTGGAGGTCACCTGATGTAATTTTCCCTCTGATGTGAGGTCACATGATGACATGTGCACCACGGGTATATAAGGGCAGACCTCAGATGACGCAGTTAGTTTTTAGTTTAGATTTCCAGCTTGAACATGCTGTGTCTCCGTTTCTGTTGCGTATTTGTTTTTGTGACGCAGTTTCATTTTTTTAAATGGTTGTTAAGTTCTGTTGCAAGATACAATATTACTGGACTGGAAATTTTTGCTATATATGCTGATTTACCTTATTCCAGCAGTAGAAGGGAGAGTGAAGACTTTATAAAAAGTACAGGACCCGAAGGACTGAGAGGAGTCGGTATCTTCAGTAGTTTAACAAAGGATCGACCTTATTGAGTCTTCGTTGAAGGAGTAGCGACCTGCATCACAGATAACTCTTGCCAAAAGAAAAAGAGTTCATGCAAAGGTTTGCTCTCTCTCTAGAATTTAAGGTCAGTTGTTTTAAACTGTTTACTTACTGCATCGTGAATCCTTTGGACAGAACCAGCAGGAAAGTCGCGTCTATGAAGAAATCCTTCTCCAGAGAAGTCGCTCCCAATTGAACGTATAAATCTGTTGGACTTTTGAATCTACCATTTTAAGAACTATATCTGACTTTACCGCCTTAAGAACTGTTTTTGCATTTAACACTTTAAGAACCAGTGCCGAGTGACGATTTGTTTAACGGTTGCATAACGGTTAACTTCCGGTTAAGGTTTTCATTTGATTTTTGTTTTTATCATTTATCTGTGTTTAATAAATGTTTGGTTGTTTTTATATAACCTGTCTTGACTGATATTCATTGTTGCCGGTTACGTAACACATGAAATTTGTTGTCTTTGTGGCAGCAGTACAATGCAAAACATAATAATATTAAAAAAACATTAATTACAGTAAGAATGTATATTAAATAGTTAAATTAAATAATTAGTGCAAAAATGGAAATAAAAATGTAGTGAAATGGTGTTCATGGGCTCAATGTCCATTCAGAAATCGGATAGCAGGGGAAAGAATTTGTTCCTGAATCGTTGAGTGTGTGCCTTCAGGCTTTTGTACCGCCTTCCTGATGGTACCAATGAAAACAAAGCATGACCAAGGTGATGGGAGTCCATAATGATGGATGACAACTTTGTGAGGCATTGCTCCTTGAAGATGCCCTAGACTATAGAGGCGAGTGTCCATGTTGGAGCTGACTAAGTTTATAACTTTCTGCAGCTTATTTTAACCCTATACAGTAGCCACCCCTACCCCTATACCAGACGGTGATGCAGCCAGTTAGAGTGCCCTCCATGGTACATCTGCAGAAACTTTTGAGTGTCTTTGGTGACACACTAAATCTCCTCAATTCCTATATAGCCACTGTCATACCTTCTTTGTAGCTGCATCGATGTGTTGGGTCCAGGATAGTTCCTCAGAGGTATTGGCACTCAGGACACACATATGTACACAGTATTCTGATGTATGATCAAACCAAATGTTTGTATGGCTGTAACATGATGATTTCTTGAAACAATCCAGCCAAATTCATGTGACACTGCTTCAATCCCGCTTCAAAAACTTCTCGAAGGCTTTCCATTTGGTGGAAAGGGTTCCATGATTTAGCAAACTGCATTTCTTCCTCACTAACTTTGGTCTTTGCTATGTCGAGAAATCGTTTAATGTGTTCATTGTTTTCATTTGCATAGTTGCTTTACATATTCCATAAAACATCAGCTAAACGTTTTCTTTCACACTTTATGAGTAATAACAAAGGATACCGAATCTGTTCCTTCCAATCTGAAATCAGTTATAAACCCAAAATATCGCCACATTGTATCCGACATTTTCAGTTCAAATATTAAAATTGCTTCATTGCCTGTTGCAAATCCACAGTTAAAATACCTTTAAAAAGTGGAAACAAATAATGTTCTTAATAATTGACACTTTGACAAGAATTTTCATCTGAACGTAAGCAACTTCAGTTAATGTCTCAAGCAAAACACATCAACGTTGCTGGTGAACGCAGCAGGCCAGGCGGCATCTCTAGGAAGAGGTACAGTCGACATTTCAGGCCTAGACCCTTCGTCAGGACTAACTGAAGGAAGAGTTAGTAAGAGATTTGAAAGCGGGAGGGGGAGGGGGAGATTCAAAATGATAGGAGAAGGCAGGAGGGGGAGGGATGGAGCCAAGAGTTGGACAGGTGATTGGCAGAGGGGATATGAGAGGATCATGGGATCATGGGACAGGAGGTCCGGGGAGAAAGACAAAGTGGGGGGGGGGAACCCAGAGGATGGGCAAGGGGTATAGTCAGAGGGACAGAGGGAGAAAAAGGAGAGTTAGAGAAAGAATGTGTGTATAAAAATAAATAACGGATGGGGTACGAGGGGGAGGTGGGGCCTTAGCGGAAGTTAGAGAAGTCGATGTTCATGCCATCAGGTTGGAGGCTATCCAGACGGAATATAAGGTGTTGTTCCTCCAAACTGAGTGTGGCTTCATCTTTACAGTAGAGGAGGCCGTGGATTGACATATCAGAATGGGAATGGGATGTGGAATTAAAATGTGTGGCCACTGGGAGATCTTGCTTTCTCTGGCGGACGGAGCATAGGTGTCGGGCATAGCGGTCTCCCAGTCTGCGTCGGGTCTTGCCAATATATAGAAGGCCACATAGGGAGCACCGGACACAGTATATCACCCCAGCTGACTCACAGGTGAAGTGTCGCCTCACCTGGAAGGACTGTCTGGGACCCTGAATGGTGGTGAGGGAGGAAGTGTAAGGGCATGTGTAGCACTTGTTCCGCTTACAAGGATAAGTGCCAGGAGGGAGATCAGTGGGGAGGGTTGGGGGGGACGAATGGACAAGGGAGTCGCATAGGGAGCGATCCCTGCGGAAAGCAGAGAGATGGGGGGAGGGAAAGATGTGCTTAGTGGTGGGATCCCGTTGGGGGTGGCGGAAGTTACGGAGAATAATATGTTGGACCCGGAGGCTGGTGGGGTGGTAGGTGAGGACCAGGGGACCCCTCTTCCTAGTGGGGTGGTGGGAGGATGGAATGAGAGCAGATGTACGTGAAATGGGGGAGATGCGTTTGAGAGCAGAGTTGAAAGTGGAGGAAGGGAAGCCCCTTTCTTTAAAAAAGGAAGACATCTCCCTCGTCCTGGAATAAAAAGCCTCATCCTGAGAGCAGATGCAGCAGAGATGGAGGAATTGCGAGAAGGGGATGGCATTTTTGCAAGAGACAGGGTGAGAAGAGGAATAGTCCAGATAGCTGTGAGAGTCAGTAGGCTTATAGTAGACATCAGTGGATAAGCTGTCTCCAGAGACAGAGACAGGAAGATCTAGAAAGGGGAGGGAGGTGTCGGAAATGGACCAGGTAACCTTGAGGGCGGGATGAAAGTTGGAGGCAAAGTTAATAAAGTCAACGAGCTCAGCATGCGTGCAGGAAGCAGCGCCAATGTAGTCGTCGATGTAGCGAAGGAAAAGTGGGGGATAGATACCAGAATAGGCATGGAACATAGATTGTTCCACAAAGCCAACAAAAAGGCAGGCATAGCTAGGACCCATATGGGTGCCCATAGCTACACCTTTAGTTTGGAGGAAGTGGGAGGAGCCAAAGGAAAAATAATTAAGAATAAGGACTAATTCCGCTAGATGGAGCAGAGTGGTGGTAGAGGGGAACTGATTAGGTCTGGAATCCAAAAAGAAAAGGAGAGCTTTGAGACTTTCCTGATGGGGGAAGGAAGTATATAGGGACTGGACATCCATGGTGAAAATAAAGCAGTGGGGGCCAGGGAACTTAAAATCATCGAAAAGTTTAAGAGCGTGAGAAGAATCACGAACATAGGTAGGAAGGAATTGAACAAGGGGGGATAAAACCGTGTCGAGGTATGCAGAAACGAGTTTGGTGGGGCAGGAGCAAGCTGAGACAATAGGTCTGCCAGGACAGGCAGGTTTGTGGATCTTGGGTAGGAGGTAGAAACGGGAAGTGCGAGGGGTGGGAACTATAAGGTTGGTAGCAGTAGATGTAGCGAAGGACTTTTCCTTCGCTACATCGACGACTACATTGGCGCTGCTTCCTGCACGCATGCTGAGCTCGTTGACTTTATTAACTTTGCCTCCAACTTTCACCCTGCCCTCAAGTTTACCTGGTCCATTTCTGACACCTCCCTCCCCTTTCTGGATCTTTCTGTCTCTGTCTCTGGAGACAGCTTATCCACTGATCTACTATAAGCCTACTGACTCTCACAGCTATCTGGACTATTCCTCTTCTCACCCTGTCTCTTGCAAAAATGCCATCCCCTTCTCGCAATTCCTACGTCTCCGCCGCATCTGCTCTCAGGATGAGGCTTTTCATTCCAGGACGAGGGAGATGTCCTCCTTTTTTTAAAGAAAGGGACTTCTCTTCCTCCACTATCAACTCTGCTCTCAAACGCATCTCCCCCATTTCACGTACATCTGCTCTCATTCCATCCTCCCGCCATCCCTTTAAGAAGAGGGTTCCCCTGGTCCTCACCTACCACCCCACCAGCCTCCGGGTCCAACATATTATTCTCCGTAACTTCCGCCACCTCCAACGGGATCCCACCACTAAGCACATCTTTCCCTCCCCCACCTCTATGCTTTCTGCAGGGATCGCTCCCTACGCGACTCCCTTGTCCATTCTCCCCCCCCATCCCTCCCTACTGATCTCCCTCCTGGCACTTATCCTTGTAAGCCGAACAAGTGCTACACATGCCCTTACACTTCCTCCCTCACCACCATTCAGGGTCCCAGACAGTCCTTCCAGGTGAGGCGACACTTCACCTGTGAGTCGGCTGGGGTGATATACTGCATCCGGTGCTCCCGATGTGGCCTTCTATATATTGGCGAGACCCTACGCAGACTGGGAGACCACTTTGCTGAACACCTACGCTCTGTCCGCCAGAGAAAGCAGGATCTCCCAGTGGCCACACATTTTAATTCCACATCCCATTCCCATTCTGACATGTCTATCCACGGCCTCCTCTACTGTAAAGATGAAGCCACACTCAGGTTGGAGGAACAACACCCTATAGTCCGTTTGGGTAGCCTCCAACCTGATGGCATGAACATCGACTTCTCTAACTTCCGCTAATGCCCCACCTCCGCCTCGTACCCCATCCGTTATTTATTTTTATACACATATTCTTTCTCTCACTCTCCTTTTTCTCCCTCTGTCCCTCTGACTATACCGCTTGCCCATCCTCTGGGTTCCCCCCCACCTTGTCTTTCTCCCCGGACCTCCTGTCCCATGATCCTCTCATATCCCCTTTGCCAATCACCTGTCCAGCTCTTGGCTCCATCCCTCCCCCTCCTGTCTTCTCCTATCATTTTGAATCTCCCCCTCCCCCTTCCACTTTCAAATCTCTTACTAACTCTTCCTTCAGTTAGTCCTGACGAAGGGTCTCGGCCTGAAACGTCGACTGTACCTCTTCCTAGAGATGATGCCTGGCCTGCTGCGTTCACCAGCAACGTTGATGTGTGTTGCTTGAATTTCCAGCATCTGCAGAATTCCCGTTGTTTCAGTTAATGTCTCCATGGGGATGACCACCCTCCCCAGCTTGACTGTGGCTGCAGGTCAGGTTAGGAGACAGCTGGAGAGACTACATCAAGGCAAGGCTGCTGGACCATATGGTATCAAACCCAGGGTACTGAAGACCTGAATGAGACAGCTGTCTGGAATTTTGTAGCACCTCTACAGTCAGGAAAAGATACCAGTGCTGTGGAAGACTTCCTGAATGGTTCCTGTACCCAACGACTCCATCTAGTTTTAATGACTACTGATCAATTGCCCTCACATCTCATGTAAGGGCGGTGCCAGAGAGGCTGGTCCTGACTTACTTTGAACTGCAGGAGCGATCTCTACTGGACCCTCTACAGTTTGCCTACCAACCTCATGTGGGAGTGGATGATGCTGGTAGCATTATGAGAATCACACTTTTTGATTTGTCTAGCGCCTTCAATACAATCCAGCTACCTCTTCTAAGTGAGAAGCTGCAAAGGATGGGTGTGGACAAATCCACTACTTCCTGGATTACTGATTACCAGACAGATAGACCCCATTTTTTACAGTGGGGCAGTCCTCTTTCTGAGGTGGGGTTGAGTGGCACTGGAGTGCCAAAAGGGACAGTCCTGTCTCCGTTTCTGATCACACTGTACACTCTAAACTTCCAGTACAACCCTGAGTCTTACCACTTGCAGAAATTCTCTGATGACCCTGCGGAGGTTGGGTCTATCAGAAATGGGCAGTAGTCGGAGTACAAGAGACAGGTGGACAAGTTTGTGGAGTGGTGTGGGAAGAATCACCTGCTCCTGAATATTGCTAAAACCAGTGAGATAGTAACTGATTTTAGGAGGAAGAACACTGTATGCATTCTGGGAGAAGTAGTTGCAGTATTCGAGGAGTACAAATACTTGGGTGTTCACCTTGATAACAGACTTGACTGGAAAACCAACACCATGACTGTTAACAGGAAGGGGATGAACAGTTTCTATTTTCTAAGGAAGCTGTGATCCTTTAATGTATGCAGCAGAACGTGAGAGATCTTTCACCAATCTCTTGTAACGAGTGCGGTCTTCTTTGCTGCATTATGTTGGGAGAGCAGTATCGGTTCTGGTGATGCTAAAAGACAAAATAAACTCATCAAAAAGGCTAGATCAGTCCTTGGCTACAACGAGGAATCTTTTGAGTTACTGGGAAGAGGATGTCACTAAACAAACTGCTACCCATTGTGGACAATCTGGCACATCCTTTCCATAACCTACTGAATAAGCAGTGGAGCACCCTTTCGAATAGGCTCATTCAGCTCTGCTGTTACAGGGATTATTACAGAAAATCTTTCGTACCAAATGCAATAAGCATATATAATATTTTGCTACAGGAGGGGCAGGACTGGCAGCTTAACATTCCAGGGTTCCGATGTTTCAGATGTGATCGAGGCAGAGGAATGAAAGGTGGGGGAGTAGCATTGCTTGTTAGGGAAAATATTACAGCAGTGCTCAGGCAGGACAGATTAGAGGGCTTGTCTACTGAGTCCTTATGGGTGGAGCTGAGAAACAGGAAAGGTATGGCCACATTAATGGGATTGTATTACAGACCACCCAATAGTCAACGAGACTTGGAAGAGCAAATCTGCAGAGAGATAGCAGGCAACTGCAGGAAACATAAAGTTGTGGTGGTAGGGAATTTTAATTTTCCATACATTGATTGGGACTCCCATACTGTTAGGGGTCTAGTTGGTTTAGAGTTTGTAAAATGTGTTCAGGAAAGATTTCTAAATCAGTATATAGAGGGACCAACTAGAGGGGATGCAATATTGGATCTCCTGTTAGGAAACGAATTAGGGCAAGTGACAGAAGTCTGTGTAGGGGAGCACTTTGGTTCCAGTGATCATAACACCATTAGTTTCAATTTGATCATGGACAAGGAAAGATCTGGTCCTAGGGTTGAGGTTCTGAACTGGAAGAAGGCCAAATTTGAAGAAATGAGAAAGGATCTAAAAAGCGTGGATTGGGACAGGTTGTTCTCTGGCAAAGATGTGATTGGTAGGTGGGAAGCCTTCAAAGGGGAAATTTTGAGAGTGCAGAGTTTGTATGTTCCTGTCAGGATTAAAGGCAAATAGAATAGGAATAAGGAACCTTGGTTCTCAAGGGATATTGCAACTCTGATAAAGAAGAAGAGGGAGTTATATGAAATGTATAGGAAACAGGGGGTAAATCAGGTGCTTGAGGAGTATAAGAAGTGCAAGAAAATACTTAAGAAAGAAATCAGGAGGGCAAAAAGAAGACATGAGGTTGCCTTGGCAGTCAAAGTGAAGGATAATCTAAAGAGCTTTTACAAGTATATTAAGAGCAAAAGGATTGTAAGGGATAAAATTGGTTCTCTTGAAGATCAGAGTGGTCAGCTTTGTGCGGAACCAAAGGAAATGGGGGAGATCTTAAATAGGTTTTTTGCGTCTGTATTTACTAAGGAAGCTGGCATGAAATCTACGGAATTGAGGGAATCAAGTAGTGAGACCATGGAAACTGTACAGATTGAAAAGGAGGAGGTGCTTGCTGTCTTGAGGAAAATTAAAGTGGATAAATCCCCGGGACCTGACAGAGTGTTCCCTCGGACCTTAAAGGAGACTAGTGTTGAAATTGTGGGGGCCCTGGCAGAAATATTTAAAATGTCGCTGTCTACGGGTGAAGTGCCGGAGGATTGGAGAGTGGCTCATGTTGTTCCGTTGTTTAAAAAAGGATTGAAAAGTAATCCGGGAAATTATAGGCCGGTGAGTTTAACGTCAGTAGTAGGTAAGTTATTGGAGGGAGTACTAAGAGACAGAATCTACAAGCATTTGGATAGACAAGGGCTTATTAGGGAGAGTCAACATGGCTTTGTGCATGGTAGGTCATGTTTGACCAATCTGTTGGAGTTTTTCAAGGAGGTTACCAGGAAAGTGGATGAAGGAAAGGCAGTGGATATTGCCTACATGGACTTCAGTAAGGCCCTTGACAAGGTCCCGCATGGGAGGTTAGTTAGGAAAATTCAGTCGCTAGGTATACATGGAGAGGTGGTAAATTGGATTAGACATTGGCTCAATGGAAGAAGCCAGAGAGTGGTGGTAGAGAATTGCTTCTCTGAGTGGAGGCCTGTGACTAGTGGTGTGCCACAGGGATCAGTGCTGGGTCCATTGTTACTTGTCATCTATATCAATGACCTGGATGATAATGTGGTAAATTGGATCAGCAAGTTTGCTGATGACACAAAGATTGGAGGTGTAGTATACAGTGAGGAAGGTTTTCAGAGCCTGCAGAGGGACTTGGACCAGCTGGAAAAATGGGCTGAAAAATGGCAGATGGAGTTTAATACTGTCAAGTGTGAGGTATTGCATGTTGGAAGGACAAACCAACGTAGAACATACAGGGTTAATGGTAAGGCATTGAGGAGTGCAGTGGAACAGAGGGATCTGGGAATACAGATACAAAATTCCCTAAAAGTAGCGTCACAGGTAGATAGGGTTGTAAAGAGAGCTTTTGGTACATTGGCCTTTATTAATCAAAGTATTGAGTATAAGAGCTGGAATGTTATGATGAGGTTGTATAAGGCATTGGTGAGGCTGAATCTGGAGTATAGTGTTCAGTTTTGGTCACCAAATTACAGGAAGGATATAAATAAGATTGAAAGAGTGCAGAGAAGGTTTACAAGGATGTTGCCGGGACTTGAGAAACTCAGTTACAGAGAAAGGTTGAATAGGTTAGGACTTTATTCCCTGGAGCGTAGAAGAATGAGGGGAGATTTGATAGAGGTATATAAAATTATGATGGGTATAGATAGAGTGAATGCAAGCAGGCTTTTTCCACTGAGGCAAGGGGAGAAAAAAACCAGAGAACATGGGTTAAGGGTGAGGGGGGAAAAGTTTAAAGGGAACATTGGGGGGGCTTCTTCACACAGAGAGTGGTGGGAGTATGGAATGAGCTGCCAGACGAGGTGGTAAATGCGGGTTCTTTTTTAACATTTAAGCATAAATTGGACAGATACATGGATGGGAGTTGTATGGAGGGATGTGGTCCGTGTGCAGGTCAGTGGGACTAGGCAGAAAATGGTTCGGCACAGCCAAGAAGGGCCAAAGGGCCTGTTTCTGTGCTGTAGTTTCTATGGTTCTATGGTTCATCTCTCTGCAACAGGTGAGCACACATCATAGTACAATAGTCTCTGCTTTATTATTTTGTATATTATTATTGCACATTATTATTGGTACACTATTTTAATATTATTAATTTTTATATTATTAATATTTTATATTTATTATTAGTTAAGCACACTGCTAAGTGTGTTTTTAAATGTTGCTGCTGTAAAGAAAGAATTTCCCACTTGGGATTAATATGGTATTATTATTATGAATTATTTCTTTGTGCAAGGGTTTAATATTGCTGCAAGTTATCTACACTGTATGCATTTAGGCATAAGGAAGTTGTATAAAAAGATAACTGGATTAATTCACACTAAAGTGTGGCTTTTAAAACTCTTCTAAAGTCTGAAGTATGTGGAATAGAATATAAACTCGGGTAGTTTTATCAAAATTACTGTTTGCTTAACCACATTGAGGAAGATAGTTAAGTTTATGTTTGTTTGTTTATTTATTTATTAAGGTACAGCGTGGAGTAGGCCCTTCTGTACCTTTCTGCCACACCGCCCTGCAATCCCCAGTTTAATCCTAGCCTTATCATGCGAGAGTTGACAACGATAAATTAACCTACCAACCAATACAACCATGGATTCTGGGAAGAAACCGGAGAACCCGAAGTAAACCCAGTGGTCACAGGGAGAATATACAAAGTCCTTACAGGGAACTGCGGGTAATGAACCCAGGTTGCTGGTATTGTAAAGCGTTGTGCTAATCACTACGCTACGATGCCACCCAAATAAAAGTCCCAAAGTACTTCCAAAATGTTAATTCAAATTATAGGCTGACAGCCATTGGGAATCTCATTTTGAAAATCAGTAATCCTTGTGATCAGTTGCACAAGAGGTGATCATTGAATTCACGTCCAGGAGACTTCAGATATTCACTCGGGGAAATCTTAAAGATGTAACAGCAGAGCTTTAAAGCAACAGAAGAAGAAAACAAACAAATCATTGGACAGAGCTCAAGAGGATGATTGTGGGAATGAAGGTGTAAACATATGAGGAAGCTTTCGGTGTGTACTCACTGGAAATTAGAAGAACGCTGGGGTTTCTCATTGAAACCTACCGAATGTTGAAAGGACTAGATAAAGCGAATGTGGAGAGGACGTTCTTTACGTTGAGTATCCAGAACTAAAGGGCATTGCATCAAAATTGAGGAGCAACCCTTTAGAACAGAGGTAGGGAAGAATTCTTTTAGCCAGAATGTAGTGAATCTGTGGTATGTTCTGCCACAAACAGCTATGGAGGCCAAAACAGGGAGTATGTTTAAAGTGAAAATTGATAATTTCTTGATTGTTTAGGGCAATAAAAGTTATGGTAAGAAAGCAGATATATGGGTTTGAGTGGGATCTGGAATCAGCCATGATGGAATGGCAGAACCCTTAATGGGACGAATGGCCTTATTCTGCTCCTATGTCTTATGGTCTAAAAGAGCAAGTAAAGGGAGGTGGAATTAAAGAAATTATAGACCACTTATCCTGACTTCAGTGGATGGGAAGACACTGGTCTGTTATTAAAGATGAGGCTTCCGGCAACTTGAAAGCCTTTAATTTTAGACCCCTTTACATGAGGTAGAGAGTTGGGGTGGGCATAGACTCTTTGTCTATGCCACTCATAATTTTACAAACATCCGCTGTCAAGCCTCAGATTCATACTTTCCAGGGTAAAAGTCCCCATTTCTTTATAATTCCTCTAGGCTCTGGTAACATCTTCAGGAATCTTTTCTTGATCTATCCAGCTTAATAGCATCCATCCTATACCCAGCTGACAAGCACTGCACATGGTACTTGTGCACAACATTTATTACATTATTAAGGCTGAGGCTTCAGCATACACTAGGGCATATGATGAAACATGCCAGTCAACATGGTTTCCTTCAGGGGAAATCTTACCTGATAAAGTTGTTGAATTCTTCAAGGAAATAGCAGGCAGGATACACAAAGGAGAGTCAGTGGAAGTTGTTTACTTGGATTACACAGGACAAAGTCAGTCAGAATCTGTTGTAGGTGGTTTTCTGAAAGATCTGCAACACTGTTATCATCTGCGTGTTGGAACTCGATGAGGGAACTCGTGGATGTCTTCATTTTGGACTTGAGACGGGCAAGATTGAAAAGTCTGCCACCTGTTCTGTAGACAATTTCAATTCCTGGGGGTAGGTCCTCCTTGATAATGTGGATGATTGTCACAATGAAGATGGTGAACAAAGTTGGGGCAATCACGCATCCCTGTTTTACTCCTGATCTAACTTGAAAAGGCTCACAGTTACTGTTGCTGACCATGACTGTGGCAAGCATGCCATCATGGAGGTGTCTCAGGATTCGAATGTACTTTTCAGGGCATCCATAGGTGGATAGGACATCTCATTGGCGTTCCCTTGATACCGACTCAAAGGCTTTGGTGAGGTCGATGAATGCCATGTACAAAGGTTGAAGTTGTTCCCGTCACTTTTCTTGTAGGTGTCGCATTGTGAAGATCATGTTGATTGCTCCACGTGATGGCCTAAAACCGGCTAGTGTCTCCGGAAGGATCTTCAAACTTGGTCTTACCATCAATTCCAAGAAGACTCAGATCATCTATCAACCGTCACCAATTGAGACAAATTGGATAGAACCATCAATTCAACTTGGCGAAACAACCCTGGGCCACTTTCAGTATCTTGGAAGTCAACTCTCCTCCACTGTCGACCTTAATGACGAGATCCAACATCGTCTTAAATGCGCTGGAACAGCTTTTGGACATCTCTGAATAAGAGTCTTTCATGATCGTGACATCCGAACAGACAGTGTTCGGATTTGTCTTAGTGTACAAAGCACTGGTAATCCCAACGCTCCTGTATGCATCAGAAACCTGGACAACATACCGATGACATCTGAAGGCACTTGAAAATTCTATCAACGCTGTCTTCGAAACATCTTAAATATCAGCCAGGAAGATAGAAGATCCAACGTCAGTGTGCTAAATGAATCAAAAACAACAAGCATTGAAGCCTACGTCATCAAGAGCCAACTAAGATCGAGTGGTCATGTTGTTCAGATGAAAGACTAACGTCTGCCGAAACAAATCTTCTACTCCCAGCTTAAAGAAAGCAAATGTAAACGAGGCAGACAACAGAAGAGATTCAAAGACGTCTTAAAAGGCAACATGAAGAAATGTAACATCAACATCAACAATTGGGAAACCAATGCCAAGGACAGGAAACTCTGGCAAACCATCATCCGAGAAGGAGCAACAACTTTCGAAGCCAACAGATGTGCAGAATTAGAAGAAAAGCGAAGAAAATGGAAAGAGATGCAGCAACAACCAAAGTCCGATCTGCCATCTGGAACTACCTGTCTTGAATGCAGAAGAACTTTCAAAGTCAAGATTGGACTCATAAGCCACTTGAGAGCCGATAAGTAGATCAACAGAATGAAGACCATCATTCTCGACCTCGAGGGATAGCCACGAAGACGACAGGACAAGCAACAATTTTTTTTCGAAAGTGTTGCTTCCTCAATTTTTTTTTGTTTATGATACACTACTTGAAGCTGAACTGAAATATAATTGCAGACTACTTGTTTCATGTAGGAATTTGGAGAAACAAGAAATTAAATTTTAGTGAATATAATGAACGGTGCTGACACTTTGCAATAGTTCAACTAATGTAAAATGTTTTATTGATGATTTTCATTTGTATTCAGTGGCTGAGGCTTTTCGCTTAAGAGTCCAACAATAATCAGCCAGCACTGGCTAATTCAATTTGCCCCGATACTATTTCTCCATGACCACAATATCCTGTTGAAACATTTCACCATGCCCATCACTGACAGCACCAAGATTTGCAGGAGAGAAGTCTAAATGGGAATGCAGTAAATGAATCTTTTGTGACATATTGCACTTCGTGGTTTTTGTATGCTTGAAGCATATTGTCAACTAGCTGCACCTAGATTAGTCCTCTGTAGTTGTCCAGAAAACTTTCAGCAACATTCTTGAATGCATTCCAGGTGATTTTCTCTGGTGATTGAAGACCTGCTTGATTTATGGATCAACAAAAATGCCCTCCTTAATCTTGGCATCAGTTATTCTGACTTGAACTATGAATTGAAATAACAAATATAGGCAAGATCAAAAATTTGGTGCTTGATGGGGAAATTTTATTGTGATTTTCATGATCAGCAGCCCAAAATCCAAAAGATCCACCCAGAAGTATTCAGGAGGCAGAACCTTTGTTGACCCGTGTTATCAGAAGGACTTTGACAAGGTGCCACACATGAGGCTTCTTAACAAGGTACGAATCCATGGTATTACAGAAAATATACTAGCATCGATAGAGGATTGGCTGTCTGGCAAAAGGCAAAGAGTCAGTATAAAGAGGCCTACTCTGGTTGGCTGCCAGTAACAATGGGATCGGTATTGGGATCGCGTCTTTTCAAGTTATTCTGTATATCATTGATTTGGATGACGAGTTCATGGCTTTGTGGCTACAATTGCAGATTATATGAAGACAGGTACAGGGAGAGGGGGCAGGGTAGGTAGTGTGTAGGAGAATGCGCAAAGAAGTGGCAGATGGAATATACTGTATGGTTATACACTTTGGTAGAAGAAATAAAAAAATTTTCTAACATGGGAGAAAATTCAACAATCAAAGATGCAAAGGGACATAGTAGTCCTTGTGCAAGATTCCCTAAAGATTAACTTGCAGGTGGTAAGGAAATCAATTGTAATGTTAGCATTGATTTTCAGTGGGCTCGAATATAATATCAAAGATATGGTAAGGCTTTATTAGGGATTGGTCAGACTGCATGGAGTATTGTGAACAGTTTTGGGCTCCTTACTCAGAAAAGGTGTGCTGGCATTGAGAATATCCAAAGGAGTTTCATGAGAAAAACTCTAGAAATGAAAGGGTTAATGCTAGATGGCTCTGTGCTTGTACTCGCTGGAGCTTGGAATAATGAGGGCGAATCTCACTGAAACCTATCAAATATTGAAAGTTCTAGGTACAGTAGACGTGGAGATGATGTTTCCTATAGTGAATGAGCTTAGGTCCAGAGGGCACAGACTCAGAATAGAGGGACGTCCATTTAGAACAGATATGAGAAGGATTTCCTTTAGCCAGAGAGTGGTGAATTTTTGGAATTCATTGTTACAGACTGTTGCGGAGGCTATTTTCTAGAGCATACTTAAAGCAGAGTTTGATAGGTTTTTGGTTAGACAGGCTGTTAAACGTTAGAGCATATTCTCTCTTTTTTTGTTTCACTACTGATGTAAAGTATTCCAAAGGCTGCTGAGAGAATCAAGCATGAAATAATGTGTTTGCTTAAATAAAACAGGCCTATTGTTTCACAAATATGCCTTAAAATTGTATACGTCGAGCAAATTTTAATATTTCACTCCATTATGTCTCTCCATCAATCTCTTCTCTCTCCCTCTCTATCCTTCTACGGTAGGTATCTATCTACATATCGTCTGCACGTCCAGGAATACTTCCAAAAAATTCTTCATGAACTTAAATTATTAACATGATTCAAGAATTTCCAGATCAACTTCGACTTGGGACCATAGACAAAATGTGAGGATACAGAATGTTAGGGGGTAAGAAATATAGAAGCTATCTGAGTAAAACCTTTTTAATTGGATATCATTGTGTCCTGCAGCACAAATCAAAAAGCGTTTTAGAAACAGAATCTCTGAAGGCACTTTCATAGCCTTAGCACTGAAGGCCCAAAACCAAGCAATAGAAACATAGAAACATAGAAAATAGGTACAGGAGTAGGCCATTTGGCTCTTAGAGCCTGCAATGCCATTCAGTATGATCATGGCTGATCATCCAACTCAGAACCCTGTACCTGCCTTCTCTCCATACCCCCTGATCCCTTTAGCCACAAGGGCCATATCTAACTCCCTCTTAAATATAGTCAATGAACTGGCCTTAACTGCTTCCTGTGGCAGAGAATTCCACAGATTCACCACTCTCCGTGTGAAGACGTTTTGCCTCACCTCGGTCCTAAAAGGCTTCCCCTTTATCCTTAAACTGTGACCCCTCATTCTGGACTTCTCCAACATCGGGAACAATCCTCCTGCATCTAGCCTGTCCATTCCCTTTAGGATTTTATACGTTTCAATAAGATCCCCCCGCAATCTTCTAAATTCCAGCGAGTATAAGCCTAGTCGATCCAGTCTTTTATCATATGAAAGTCCTGCCATCCTAGGAATTAATCTGGTGAACCTTCTTTGTACTCCCTCTATGGCAAGAATGTCTTTCCTCAGATTAGGGGACCAAAACTGCACACAATACTCCAGGTGTGGTCTCACTAAGGCCTTGTACAACTGCAGTAGTACCTCCCTGCTCCTGTACTCAAATCCTCTCGCTAAAAATGCCAGCATACCATTTGCCTTTTTCACCGCCTGCTGTACCTGCATGCCCACTTTCAATGACTGGTGTATAATGACACCCAGGTCTCGTTGCACCTCCCCTTTTCCTAATCGGTCACCATTCAGATAATAATCTGTTTTCCTGTTTTTGCCACCAAAGTGGATAACCTCACATTTATCCACATTAAATTGCATCTGCCATGAATTTGCCCACTCACCCAACCTATCCAAGTCACCCTGCATCCTCTTAGCATCCTCCACAAAGCTAACACTGCCGCCCAGCTTCGTGTCATCCGCAAACTTGGAGATGCTGCATTTAATTCCGTCATCTAAGTCATTGATATATATTGTAAACAACTGGGGTCCCAGCACTGAGCCTTGCGGTACCCCCCAGTCACTGTCTGCCATTCTGAAAAGGTCCCGTTTATTCCCATTCTTTGCTTCCTGTCTGCGAACAAGTTCTCTACCCACATCAATACCTTACCCCCAATACCGTGTGCTTTAAGTTTGCACACTAATCTCCTGTGTGGGACCTTGTCAAAAGCCTTTTGAAAATCCAAATATACCACATCCACTGGTTCTCCCCTATCCACTCTACTAGTTACATCCTCAAAAAATTCTATGAGATTCGTCAGACATGATTTTTCTTTCACTAATCCATGTTGACTTTGTCCGATGATTTCACCGCTTTCCAAATGTGCTGTTATCAAATTTTTGATAACTGACTCTAGCCTTTTCCCCACCACCGATGTTAGACTAATTGGTCTATAATTCCCTGGTTTCTCTCTCACTCCTTTTTTAAAAAGCGGGGTTACATTAGCCACCCTCCAATCCTCAGGACTAATCCAGAATCTAAAGAGTTTTGAAAAATTATCACTAATGCATCCACAATTTCTTGGGCTACTTCCTTAAGCACTCTGGGATGCAGACCATCTGGCCCTGGGGATTTATCTGCCTTTAATCCCTTCAATTTACCTAACACCACTTCCCTACTAACATATATTTACCTCAGTTCCTCCACCTCACTAGACCCTCAGTCCCCTACTATTTCCAGAAGATTAATTATGTCCTCATTAGTGAAGACAGAACAAAAGTAGTTATTCAATTGGTCTGCCATGACCTTGTTCCCCATGATCAATTCACCTGTTTCTGACTGTAAGGGACCTACATTTGTCTTAACCAATCTTTTTCTTTTCACATATCTATAAAAGCTTTTACAGTCAGTTTTTATGTTCCCTGCCAGTCTTCTCTCATAATCTTTTTTCCCTTTCCTAATTAAGCCCTTTGTCCTCCTCTGCTGGACTCTGAATTTCTCCCAGTCCTCAGGTGACCCGCTTTTTCTTGCTAATTTGTAGGTTTCTTCTTTGGAATTGATACTATCCCTAATTTCCCTTGTCAGCCACGGGTGCACTACCTTTCCTGGTTTATTCTTTTGCTAAACTGGGATGAACAACTGTTGTAGTTCATCCATGCGATCTTTAAATGCTTGCCATTGTATATCCACCATCAACTCTTTACGTATCATTTGCCAGTCTATCTTAGCTAATTCACGTCTCATACCTTCAAAGTTACCCTTCTTTAAGTTCAGAACGTTTGATTCTGAATTAACTACGTCACTCTCCATCTTAATGAAGAATTCCACCATATTATGGTCACTCTTACCCAAGGGGCCTCGCACGACAAGATTGCTAATTAACCCTTCCTCATTGCTCAATACCCAGTCTAGAAAGACCTGCTCTCTAGTTGGTTCCTCGACATGTTGGTTCAAAAATCCATCCCGCATACATTCCAAGAAATCCTCTTCCTAAGCACCCTTACCAATTTGGTTCACCCAATCTATATGTAGATTGAAGTCACCCATTATAACTGCTGTTCCTTTATGGCACAGATTTCTAATTTCCTGTTTAATGCCATCCCCAACCTTACTACTACTGTTTGGTGGCCTGCACACAACTCCCACCAGCGTTTTCTGCCCCTTAGTATTATGGAGCTCTACCCATATTCGATTTCACATCCTCCCGGCTAATGTCCTTCCTTTCTGTTGCGTTAATCTCCTCTCTGACCAACAATGCTACCCCACCTCCTTTTCTTTCATGTCTATCCCTCCTGAATATTGAATATCCCTGAATGTTGAACTCCCATCCTTGGTCACCCTGGAGCCGTGTCTCTGTGATCGCAACTATATCATGTTCATTAATAACAATCTGCATTTTTAATTCATCCACCTTTTTACGAATGCTCCTTGCATTGACATACAAAGCCTTCAGGCTTGCTTTTACAACACTCTTAGCCCTTACACAATTATGTTGAAAAGTGGCCCTTTTTGATTTTTGCCCTAGATTTGCTGGCCTGCCACTTTTACTTTTCACCTTACTACTTTTTGCTTCTACCCTCATTTACACCCCTCTGTCTCTCTGCACTTATTCCCATCCCCCTGCCACATTAGTTCAAATCCTTCTGAACAACAGTAGCAAACGCTCCCCCTAGGACATAGGTTCCAGTCCAGCCCAGGGGCAGACCGTCCTGTTTGTACCAGTCCCACCTCCTCCAGAACTGGTTCCAATGCCCCAGAAATTTGAATCCCTCCCTCTTGCACCATTTTTCAAGCCACGTATTCATCTGATACGTCCTCGTATTTCTATTCTGACTAGCACGTGGCACTGGTAGTAATCCAGAGATTATTACCTTTGTTGTCCTACTTTTTAGTTTATCTCTTAACTCCCTAAATTCACCTTGTAGAACCTCATCCCGTTTTTTTCCTATATTGCTGGTACCTGTGTGCACCACGACCACTGGCTGTTCAGCCTCCCACTGCAGAATGTCCTGCAGCCGCTCAGAGACATCCTTGACCCTTGCACCAGGGAGGCAACATACTCTCATGGAGTCTCGTTTGAGGCAGCAGAAACGCCTATCTATTCCCCTTACAATCGAATCCCCTATCACTATAGCTCTCTCACTCCTTTTCCTTCCCTCCTATGCCGCAGAGCCACCCATGGTGCCATGAACGCGGCTGCTGCTGCCTTGCCCTGATGAGACATCACCCCCAACAGCATATCTGTTTAGGAGGGAGACGACCGCAGGGGACTCCTGCACTACCTGCCTGCTGCTACGCTGTTTAGTGGCCACCCATTCCCTTTCTGCCTGTGTAGCCCTTACCCGCGGTCTGGCCAACTCACTGAACGTGCTATTCACGACTTTCTCAGCATTGCGGATGCGCCAGTATGAATCCAGTCTCAGCTCCAGCCGCTCAATGCAGTCTTGCAGAAGCTGCAGCTGGACACATTTCCTGCAAACATAGTCGTCAGTGACACTGGAAGTATCCCTGATTTCGCACATGCTGCAGGAGGAACAAACCACGGGGCCGATCTCAGCTGTCATGACCTACCCAATAGGCTACAGCCTCGCCGCCTACCTTGCTACAAATAAAATACCGCTGCAGACCGTTCTCCTTTTAAAGGAACTTATCCGGCCTTACCTCACTTGGAGCGAAGCTCGTCCTCAGCCTCTGTTCGCCGAAGCCTCTCGAGACAAAGCCTTCCGACTCTCTCTCAATCTCCTCCGTCGCCCGCTCCGTCAAACTGTTCTCTTTGAAATACTCCCGCTGCCTCACGGACCGACGTACACGCGCTTGCGCAGTCCTGTCCCGATCAACCCCCGAGAAGAATGTGGAATCACAGCAGAGGTTGATAGGTTCTTGGTTAGACAGGCTGTCAAAGGTTACAGAGAGAAGGCAGGAGAGTGGGTTTGACAGAGATAATAATTCAGCTGTGATGGAGTGGCAGAGCAAACTCGATTTGCCATGGCCTAATTCAGCTCCTATTTCTCATGGTCTTATGGTTTAAACTAACTTCTTCAGATCTTCTCATAAATGAACGGTTCCATCAAAACAACATCTTGATGAATAACCTCTGTACCCAGCTTATGGCCGGCTGGTGGCTCAGTGGCATCAGCGCCGGACTCCGGAGCGAATCCAAGTCGGGCCACCGCCTCGAGCACGCTTTCCATCCGTGCCGGGTTGAGCGTCGAGCTAGCCACTCGGCCTCGTAAAAAACGGGTCCAGTTCATATCGTGACCCGGTTAATCCGAAAGGAGACCAATCCTAACACCATGCGCCAGACAAGAATGACTTACTGTCTGGTGCGACACGATAAAAAAAACCTCTGTAACATCCAGAGCGTAATTAATCCTCCCTATAGTGTGCCGCCCAGGACTGTGCTCAGTATTTCAGCCGATGCCTAATTAAATATTGGAAACGTTGGAGCAAAATCTCTCTGCTTATTTTTGTTTCACTACTGATAATAATGTAGGCCAGAATCTCATACGCATTCTCCTTTACCTGCCTACTTCCAGAGCCCCCTTCAAGGACTTCTGAACTCGTACTCCAATGTTACTCTGTTCCTCAAAGTTCACTGAGACTCTACTGGTTCCATCTGGGGTATTGGGAAGTAAGCTTTGCTTCCATTCCATATAACACTTTGACCCCATGATACTGATTTTTCAGCAAACATTTGCTATCATCTAAAATTGTTCGTCCATAATATAATATCGTCAGTGAAGCTGAATCATCTGCTCTTTCCCTAGGTGAACTTCAAAGTTCAAAGTAAATTTATTATCAATGTCCACATATCTCACCATAGGCAATCCTGAGATTTATTTACTTGAGTACATTCACATTAAATACAAAGATATTAGATTGTGAGGACATTCAGTCCTCGTTTATTGTCATTTAGAAATGCATGCATTAAAAAAATGATACAACGTTTCTCCAGAATGATATCACAAGAAACACAGGACAAACCAAGTCTAAAACTGACAAACCACATAATTATAACGTAGTTACAACAGTGCAAAGCAATACCGTAATTTGATAACGAGCAGACCATGGGCACGGTAAAAAAAAAGTCTCAAAGTCCCGATAGACTCATCATCTCACGCAGGCAGTAGATGGGAGAAACTCTCCCTGCCATGAACCTCCAAGCGCCGCCAACTTGACGGTGCAGCACCATTGGAGTCACCCGACCGCAGCGTGCTTTGAGTCTGTCTGAAAACTTCGATCCTCCGACCTGCCGCTCCGACACAGCCTCTCCGAGCACCATCCTCTGCTGAGCGCTTAGACGCCGCCCCGACCGCCGAGCAAGAAGCAAAGCCGAGGACTCGGGGCCTTCCCCTCCGGAGATTCTGGATCACACAGAAGCAGCAGCAGCGAAGCAGGCATTTCAGAATTTTCACAAGAAGATATACCATAGATTCAATGAAAGACCACACCCAAGAAGACGGAAAAAACACCACATGCACAAAAGACAACAATCTGTGTGATTAAATAAATACATAAAACTATGGATAAACAAACAGATACATAGATTAATAAAGAAACATGTACACACACACATACACACACACACACACACACACATATTGAGAACATGAGATGAGTAGTTACTGATTCCATAGGTTCTGGGAACAGTTGACTGTTAGGGTGAGTGAAATTATCCCCTGTGGTTCAAAAACCCGATGGTTGAGGGGTAATAACTGTTTGTAAACCTGGTGGTGTGGCTCCTGAGACTTCTATCCCCCCTTCCTTGTAGTTGCCTCCTCGATCTATCTATCTACGCGTACGCTCATAAAAATACTTACTTCAGCAACATCTTTACCTACTGTAATCATCCGCAAGTTTCAGGAGTTTGCAGTTCAATAACTTGGAACAATGGGCAAAATTTGCGAATATGGGCCGGGTCAGAAATTTAGAAAGGATCTGAAGAATGCTTCTTTATAGCTGAATGCGCACCAAAATTATAAATATCCACTATATAAAACAACATTGAGCGGCCTGCTTAGTTTAACGGCTCTGTGCAGCACCACTTTAAAGTGAAAAGCGATGTGGGAAAGTGCTTGCTCCCAGCACTTAGGGCAAAATTCTTCCACGCATTTTTGAACTATGTTTTTAACGACGAAACTAAGATAGACGTTTATCACGAGATAGAAACAGACCTTTCGGACCATTGAATCCATACCATTACTCAGAGCATTCTCATATCTCTCAGACCACAATTATTATGCTACCCAGCCACGACTCTCGTATCGGCCCTTACAAAAGGTTTAATCATACCAGAGTCATATTCACAAACTAAACTTTTGCCCCAAGAGTCCATGGCAGCCACAAACCGTACAATACAATAGAGCAATACTGTCTTAGTCCCTTTGTTTATTTTCCCTACATTCTCAGCATTTCTTCACCGATTCTACCATTCACCATACTTATCTTTAAGGCCTAAATGTTTGTATGTTGATATTGTACTTCATGTAGTTTGGAAATATACGGAAAACGTAAACAAAACAAAAAACAACGTTCCTTCAAAGAAGCTAACATTAATCATATAAATATTTATTTTTCAAAGACAAATCGCTTAACCAATGGCATGCCGCACTGCAACGGAGTTGTTCTGTTACATGTGGGAACGTTGCGCTGTAAAAAAGGCAGCAACATACAGTATGTAGGTCTTTCAGATGGATCATACCCATATGAGCCCTGACACCAGGCAAGCTCTACAAATTTGGAACTTAACCTTAGATGGCGATCACGTCAACTACATTTTCAACCATGCCGTCTTCAAACATTGCTACATTTCTTTTCCATGCTGTTGTCAGTTTGCACAAATTCCATGAAGTCTCTGATCACGTCCAATGAGATTCTCGCAGCTATTCTACAAACGCAAAGGTTACGGTTCGAGCAGTGTTGCACTGGAGCTGTCTGGTACTGTCCCACTTGAGATCACAAAGTCCGGTTGCCAGTGATGGCCGTTTATGCAGTATTCAATTAGTGTTCTATGACGCTCATTGGAAGCCAGTAATGAAAAACGGAAAATACTGGAAGCGCCTTGCACGTCTGGTAGCATCTGTGAGTATTGCAACGCCAGAGAAATACATGTTAAACTGGATCGCTCCACATTGAAATGGTACAACTAAAATTAACCCGTGCGGGCTAATACTGAACACTCTACTTCGTTAACTGCACCTCAGACAATATCCGTATTTATTGTTGCCAATGAATGCATAGCTAATGTAGTCATTCTACAGTTCTGAACAGAGTTTAAATGGTCGTAAGTTTGCTCAAGTGTATTTCTACACATCAAAATTGACTGCGTTGTTTTTGACTTCGACGCGTGAACGTTAAACTCACAAAACTTTTCTTTCCTTTTCCAGTCCTCTTGTTACTATATTAACTTACATAACCGCTAAAATGGATGTCCACAATCCACTTCCGCTAAGGATGCACCGGTAAATTGCCCCCACTCTTACCACATATAGTGCAGGAAGAGTATTCAGCTAATGCCAAATTATGCAAAAGCTGAATATTGACCAGCTTGAAAGTTGGCTTAATAGCCAACAGGGTGTAACATTACCGGCTCATTATGTTAATATTGTGAAGCTTTAGGTTAAAAGGCTTAAAACCGGTGTTTCTCAATGAAACGTGAACACTGCGTAAAAGTACGCAATTATAAATTCTGTCTAATTAAATGACAATAATATTCATATCATATTTTCTGGTTCCATGCCAGATCCCTTTACGCAATTTAGTTCTCAGGAACATAGTCTTAATCCCATGAGTGGTTGCACTGTTTTGTTCAATTCCTGATAATATGAAATGTTACATCATATCCGGGGAATAACTGCAGGTATAAATATGAAACTAATTTTACATAGCAGTTAGAGTCATGAGAACTTCCGACAGAAATGCACGGAATTCCGAAAGGTTTGCTGTTTGCCCTTTACTATTCTGGCGTTGCAGCTGCCGGCATTCCAGGTAATGTACGACAATGATGTTCTAATTGTATCATTGCTTGTTATCTCCAATCTTCGCCAGAGCTGAATGCAAATTATTACAGAATAACAAGATCGGACATGAAATAAATTATTTTTACCAGGACTACAGAAGAACAGCAGACTGATTTTCGGTGTGATATGTATTTCACTTGTTACTGATGCTACTCAGACAATGAAACTTTATCGCCTTAAATCCACGCCACTGGTTTGTGCCCTTGGCAAACTCCCCAACAGATTCAAAGAAAATCAAACAATCCTGGAGATACTACGACCCAAAAGAAAGCAATCCTTTCGCTCGCGCAGAATCTGCGGAAATAGAGCTAAGTAAACTCATCCCACCTTCCAACAAGGTTTGTATCGCCCACTGAACATAGTCACTTCTAAGAGAGTTGAGCGGTTTCTTCTATCACTTCTCCAGAACCAGATCTGCAGATCTTTTATGCTTTCGGATGTTAAAAGTTTCCACTCCTGTCCCTCCTTCCCTTTAATCGTTCTATTTTGTTATTTTAAATTCACTCGTAAATATTTCCACCAGGTATTCTCTTTAAAGTGAGCTCATCTCAACGTATAAGAAAAAATGTGTTAAATGTAGCTGTAGCGTCACATCCCTGTTTATTAATTCATTGCACAGGCCAAACAAGAACGTATCGAATTAACCGTCCAGTTCTCCTATTCTGAAATTACTTCAAACTGAATTGTGTGGGATCTTTCACTAACGCCTTGTCAGTTCCAGACCTCTTCTTTGGTATGTGTTTTCGGCCTCTCATCAAGTCTAGTATCCCAATTGCAATTTGCCTCTGGATGTCAAGAACGCAGTTTTGTTGATAAGGTTGTCATGCGGAATTTTGCAGGTTTCCATCTAAAATCTAAGAGCCCTTACTAGATCTACGCTCGCTGGTGACGTGAACGTCATTACAATAATGAAACATAAAAATAATATGGTAATGACACTTGTCCTGCTATTTTGTGTGTGGTTCCATCTTTAGTCCAAGGCGAAAGGGAAAGAAAGGCATCATTCAGGTAACTATTTTCATCATCTAGGGGACCTGAGTTCATGGACATATGAAGAATATGGGTAGAACAGTCCTGATAATTTCTCATATAACTATTTTCTCCAAATATGTATCGCCCAAAATTTGAAGTCTCGGCAGCCAGTGATGATGGTGTGCAGTGAGGCAAGATGGCATGGATTATTGTTGGTAATGTTCTGAGGCAAATGGTGAGATTTCAAACCCAAGACACGGGTTTCATTGCACCCGACCATTCCGCCGATGACGCCGACTTCGTCTGGAAATGGATTGGTCTAAATATTACGCTAGAATTTTAAATAAAATATTCATCTCGACAATTCATGAAGATTTTGGGGTTCGCTGATGTACTGCAAAGAAGGAAATCTATGGTCCTTACCTGCTTCAGCCCAACGTGAAATCTAAACTGCAAATGTAATTGATGCTTCACTGCTCCTTCAATCGATGGTCGAACAAGGACAGCACGGAATGGGGTTAATAAAAACATTCAGATTGGATGAACGAATAAACTAGTGAAGTCAATATAAACTCCAATCGTTTTCCTGATTACAGATTCTGACATTCCTGGGGACAGTTCTATTACTTATGATTATGGTTATGAGGACACGCAGTCCCCTTTTATTGTCATTTAGTAATGCATGCATTAAGAAATGATAAAAATGATTAAAATGTTTTTCCAGAATGATATCACGAAAACACACGACAAACCGACTTAAAAACTAGCAAAAGCCGGATAACTATAACATACAGTTACAACAGTGCAAAGCAATACCGTAATTTGACAAGACCAGACCATGGCACAGAGAAAATCTCAGAGTCTCTCGAAAGTCCCAACATCTCACGCAGACGGTAAACTTCCAGCGCCGCCAACTTACCGATGCAGCATCCCGGAGGCATCCGACCACAGCCCGACTCCGAGTACGTCCGAAAAACTCCGAGCCTCCGACCAGCTCCCCGACACCGATGCACCGAGCGCCATCTCTGCCGAGCGTTCCGACCCCGGCCTCGGCAACAGGCGATACGCAAAGCCGAGGATTTGGGGCCTTCGTCTCCGGAGATTCTCGATCGCACAGCAGCAGCCGCAGCGAAGCAGGCATTTCAGAGTTTCTCCAGTTGTTCCTCTGCGCTTCACGGCTGTCCCCATCAAATCCGGATTGATGCACGGCCTCTAGTTACACATAATCGATATTCATTCGAAACGGTCCCGCCGCCATTTTCTCCTCCCTCCTCCCTTAATCACTTTTGCGCTCCTGTCTTCCGCCTCACACTCAACTGTTAATTGATCATAAATCCCGTCTGTCTTACAGCGAACTTGGTAGTGATTACGATCGTGCTACGGGGACAATGTAGTCTGGATGTATTTCCTGTTACCTGGTGGCGATGGCCGTGACCGATATCTTTTTCATTATAACGGCAGCGGTAATAAACCGCACTGGGGGTAACCTTTTTGAATTCAGCTTCCTTTTCATCACACCGATTTGTAAACTTAATTTTACTTTTATTTACGGATTTAGAAATTGCTCCGTTTGGATTACCGTAGCATTCACTTTTGATCGATATGTTGCAATTTGTTGCCAAAAGCTGAAAACGAAGTATTGTACAGAGAGAACGGCTGTCGTGGTTGTCGGAACAATTTTGCTCTCCGTTGTGTTACACATATCTCTTATTATTTCGTATACAAGCCTGTCGTTATAATTAACGGTATACCTTGGCTTTGCGACGTAAAGGCTGTATTTTATACCTCTCGGTCGTGGGTTGCATTTGACACCTTTCTGATCATTTGTGCCCCGTTGCTTCCGTTCGCCTTTTTATTACTGTTTAATGTACTCCCCGTCATGACGATGAAAATCCGAAGAAAAATGCTTGTCAATAAAAACACAGAGAGGCGGACAGACGGAGAGTTGGAGAGCCGCAGAAGATCTATTCTGCTGCTCTTCTGTGTTTCTGGAGGATTCATCCTATTATGGTTTATGTTTCTGATTAGATTCCTTTATGTTCGAATCGTAAAACTTAGTTATTTCTCAGTTTCCGATGTTCGTACCTCAAAGTTTATTCTGGAGGAAAGTGCATTATGCTTCAACTTTGAATTTCTGTATAAATCCATTTATTTACGTCGGCACCCAGAGTCAATTTAGAAAGGAGTTAACGAACGGGTTAAAATGGTTGGTGAATCACATTGGATTCTGTAAATTCTAATAATTGAGTGCTTATGATGCATTTTTCGAGCCAAGGCAGCTTAATGTCGCCTCTTGAACGTGCAGTAATTCAGTACAAACTTGGCAGTCCTTCAGAAAGTCCGAAAAAGTCGAAGCCTTTCAGATGCTATTCTGGTCTCAGACGTTCATTGAGAAGATAGGCGATCTTTGGCTTCGGCTCCGTTTTCCCGAATTAGCCCCTGTCCACTGTTTCCCTCAATGCTGAAAATTTAACGAATGTTTATTTTGAATACAGTAGGTTGCAAGATTTAGCACTGCTGGTAAATGTATTTTTTTCCAGTTTCCTGGTTTATTCTAACTGAACCTATGTGTCCCTGATTTCAATTTGCCTTTATAGGCTTTGCTTATAATATAGGAACGCGTTCAATAACATACTCTCTGGTTATTTTGCTTGTGACCTCCTGCACTGATATGACTCAGGGCAGGTTTGAGGTACAAGTCTGGGCAGGTTGAAGCCTCGCGGATCATAGTCGTATCTCAAACTTTAGGCGCTTTGCTCTCTCCGCAAAATGGACTTTATTTGTCTCACGTCTTTTCGTGATCTTATATTCAGACCTGCTGCCATATGCAGCCTCGCCATATGCAATACATTACACAACTCAGAATTAAATTTGTTAACGATACGTGCCAGCAGCTCTTGTCGCTGCTCCAAAGATCCCAACGAGATAAAGCAATACATCTATAAAGTAAATCATTCACAACTGCATCTTCGGGTTCCAAAATGCATTGTCATCTTTTTTAATGGGAGGAAAGAGTTGAATACCTTGTGGCTTTTCAAACAATACTTGGGGCTAATATTGTCAATTTCAGAAGAGTATTTAATTTTAAACAACTTAAACAGAAGGTTTATAACTGCAAGAGCAGCACATGAAAGCATTGAATTGATGTAACTGAGTTAAAATCAATTCACTAATTTATGCGGGGTCTGGATAATTTATTTCATGAACGTTTTTGACCGCGAGAATGATCCCTAGTGCCTAATGCCCTTCGCTGGCTCTCAGTCCAAACGTTCAATCTTGGTCCATTTGCAATTTCCAAAAGTATAACGAGACACATTATAGACCTCTGAAGTTCAGATTGAATTGAAGAATTTGGCACATCAGGAATTCGAGGATTTTACATTCACTTTTTCAGCATCACTGCACTCACAACCGTCTTTCAGGCCAGTTATCTGTGTTCAACAGCTCCTCCCCATGCTATGGCGACGAAATTGAATGCGGTGCTCCATAACTAGAGCGTTATAAATCTACAACATTACTGACCCACTATACAACTCAATGCCTCGACTACTAAAGGCAAGAATGCTATACACATCCTTTACCGCCCTATCAAACCGTGCAGCCACTTTCAGCGAGTATAGACTTAGACCCCAACATCCACTCTTGTACATTAACGGGGTCGAGTGTCTCGCTATTAACCGCGTATGGTCTCTTTATTTTTGATTTGTCAAAGTTTAACACCTCACCCCTGACCGGATTAAACCACCTGCTATTTTCCCGTCCATAACTGCAACCGATCTACATTCAGATATATTTTCTGGCAATCTTCTACATTATCCATAGGCCCAACATTTTTAGGAGATTTCATGAAACAATTTATCTTTAATAATTACTCTAGTTTGAGAAGTCATTTAGTTTCACAAGAAGATTAAGCCAGAAATACAGTTTCCGTATGCTCTTTTACTATTTCACCAAGATTTGGCAGCATCTGAAGACTCGGGACAACTTGTCGAAGTTAAAAACTCCTGTCACAAGTTTCCTTCAGCGCAAAGGAATGACACGTGACCAATTGGACTAATAGGTTCGAATGCATAGCTTTATTGGAATTAACTGGGCTGGGGGGATTATTCGCAAAAAGGGTCAATCAGTTCTAACGGGCATTATCCTTTGGTGTGATAAATGTAGGGTTCTGCCGTAACAACTCGTAATTTGCGAACAAATTATGGAGATATCGGACCAGCCAACCCTGGGGAGGGAGCTTACTTTCATATTCAGAATTGGAACGGATTACAGGAGTTCAAGTTAGATCCACATCAGAGCTGTGTACGATTATAATCGAGACTCTGGAAGAATTCGGCAACTCAAGCAGCGTTTGTGCGGGTAGGAGATGTGTGTGGACGTTTCGGATCAGGAGTGAGAGGTATAAGACAAAATGGCAGTCCATAGCAGAACGTAGGGGGCTGTGATAAACACAAGTAGTTTACAGATGGAACCAGTTGGGGACTGGATGGTGAGTACATAGGATCCTTTGGGGAAGTAGGTTAGAAAAGGAACTCTGTAGGTGATGTGTGGGACGAAACATAGAATGAATTGTCGGCGGAAGAAAGAAAGTGGTGCACTGGAATGAGTGAACAAACGAAAAAAATCTAGGTGGACAGAAGAAATTGTGTTTTGAAGCAAAACGTCAGGGGCGTGTGTCACCTGCAACTAGAAAATGCAACATTCTTGCCGTTTTGTTGTGAGCTACGCAATCTCCCGCTCTTATCCTCTCTTCTCTCGCCTCGACCAAGGGACTCATTTTGCAGTCTCTCCAATCAACAAACTACTTCCAGAATTTACCACACCACCAAAATGATGCTTAATGTGTTCAAGTCAATATCTTAACACCAGATGTTAGAAACACTCTAAATGAGAAACCCAAAACACAGCAATGAAATGAGAAATGGCAGAAGAGATTAAGCAACAAAATTGAAACATTATGGAGCAGAATAAAGCCCGCTAATAGACTATAAAACGGATAATCCAAGTGGAAAGTAGGAGAAAAGCTAATGAAATACTAAAGTGAAAAAAACAGAATTATTATTATTTCAGAAACAATGAAAATGTTTTATGCAGAATATTAAAACTAAATTTGATGCACAAGAACGTCAACAACCCTAGAACAATATTACCAACGAACAGAGAGATAATGAACTTTTGGTCTAATATCTGGTCAAACGGTCAAGAAGCAAGTTGGATCAGGGAGGAAAAACAATGCACACACACAAATGAAGAAATGCAAATACCCAGATGTGCTAAATAATAGATGTTCTAAAAGAGAATATAAGAAATACCCTCAGCTGGAAATGCACTGGCAGTAATAATATTCATAATTATTGGGAGAAAAATATACTTGCCTTCATCGGTACCTATTAATAAATGTCAACAATTTTCTTAAAAATCCTGAAAAATTACTCAAAATTTTGACAGTGGTGAAATATATCTGTTGCCGAAAGGAGAAATCACAAATGATCCATCAAAATACCACCATATTTAAAAACGATATATTAAATTGTAACATCATGCATCTCGCAATTAATCACCACTCTCTTTGGTATCCACAATATACTTACAGAAGAGTAGAAAGGGTGCATGCTGTTACAATTTAATATATAGTTTTTAAGCAAGTCATAGGGAGAGGTAATTTTATGGATCATCTTCCATGTGCTGCAACGTAAAACGTGGACACAATTGAAACCGGTCAATACAGAGCTAAAGGTTTTATATTTGGTTGCACGTACTATATGCATGATGATATCAGCATCACTGGTCGAAAGGAGATTATAGCCTGGAGCTTAATGTCCAAAGATACACATGGTATCGAAAGGACAGGCAGGAGGACTGATGGAGTGGTGTACCTCTGTTGGTAAAAGAAATCATTTTGGATGAAGCTAAGGAACTGCAAGGGTAAAAAAAAAGTCCCTGATGGGAACTGTATACAGAATCCCAAATACTAGTAAGGACGTGGTCTACAAGTTACAACGGGAGATAGAAAATGCATGCCGAAAGGGCAATGTTGGAATAAAATTGGACGATTTAAGATGTAGGTGTTGCTTGTTGGCGTCCGTCTGTCTCGAAGGACAGTGGGTCATGAACATCATTGTCAATAGCTTGGGTGTCAGGTTCACAGATCCTGAGATACCCAGTCATTAAGATCCCCTTCTTAGCCTCACCAGTGTAATCCAAAGGAAAGCTTATGAAGCAGTATGTTTTCCACCACCTTGGCTGCAGGAGCTGCCAGAAGGATGTTCAATGACATACAACCACTACAGGTGCTTCATTCCGGATTTGCGAACTGTGTTTACCCCCTTAGCCTTTGTCTCTCCCGAAGTAACTCACAAGGCAGTGGAGCTATTTACCCACATTTGATGAAATTATATTGGTGCTGGGTTCAAAGAAGAAGGATTTCCAGAATGACTAAGAGAATGCTTTTTAGTGGTTGACCCACTATAGGATCAGCTATTCTGGACTGGGTGTGGTGCAATGAACCCGAATTGATTAGAGAGCTTTAGGACAAGGAAACCTTCCGGTAAAGTTAACATAATATGATTGAATTCACCTTGAAATTTGAGGAGAAGCTGAAGTCAGCTGTATCGGTATACCATGGGGTAAAGGCAATTACAGAAGCATGAGAGAGGAGTTGGCTGGAATTAATTGAAAAAAAAACATTGGCAAGGTTGACAGCAGAGTATCAATGGCTGGAATTTCTGGACGTAATTCGGAAGGCACAGGAGATATATATATTCCAAAGAGGATGAAGGATTCTACAGGCAAAATGAAACCACCATCATTAACAAAGGAATTCAAAGCTAACGTAAATGCTAAGAGAAGGCTCAATAGTTCAAAGACCTGTTGGAGGTTAGAGTACTGAGAAACCAACAGAATATAAAAATACCAACAGAAGGTAACTATAAAGCCATTAAAGTAATGTTGGAATATGAAACTAAGCTAGCCAATAATATTGAATAGGATAACAAATGTTTCTGCAAATACACAAAGTGTAAAGGAGAGTTGAGAGTGAATACCAGAACGCTGAAAAAGATCGTGGAGAGGTAGTAATGAGGAACAAGGAAATGGCGGACGAACTGAATATGTATTTTGCATTAATCTTCACTGTGGAAGATGCCATCCGTATGGAGGAAGATGCAGGTGCCAGGATCATGAGGTGTGTGAAGTTGCCATTACTGGGCAGGAGGTACTTGGGAAGCTGAAAGGTCTGGAGATATATAAATCATCTAGACCAAACGGATTTCACACCAGAGTTCTGAAAAAAGAGGCTGAAGGGATTCTGGGGGGAGTAGTAATAATCTTTTTTGCAAGGTTTGCAGAGAGTACAAAGATAGGTTGAGAAGTAAGTAGTTTTGAGGTGGTAGAAAGGTTACAGAAGGGCTAGACAGATTAGGAGAATGGGCAAAGTAGTGGCGGTTGGAAAGCAGTGTCGGGAAATGTATGGTCACGCTCTTCGCTGGAAGAAATGAAAGAGTTGACTATTTTCCAAAAGAACAGAAAATATAAATATCTGAGGCTCAAAGGGTCTTAGGAATCTTTGTGCAGGATTCCATAAAGATTAATTTTCAGGTTGTGTCTGTGGTTAGGAAGGTAAATGCCATGTTGGAATTCATTTCGAGAGAACTAGAACATAAAAGCAAGGATGTAATTTTGGGACTAACACGGCAATGGTGAGGCGTCATGGAGTATTGTGAGCAATTTTAGTCTCTTTATCTTAGAAAAGATGTGCTTAAAGTCTGAAGGGTTCAAAGGATAGTCGCGAAAATGAATCCAATTAAACGGCTTGACATATGAAGAGCGTTTGATGCCTCTGGCCCTACATTCACTGGAATTCAGAAGAATGAGGGATGTCCTAATTGAAACCTATTGAATGGTGAAATGCATTGATAGAGTGGACGTTGGTGGGGGGGGGGGGGAATGTTTCCTATGGTGCGAGTGTCTAAGACCAGAGGAACAGCCTCAGAATGGAGGGGTGTCCTTTTAGAATGGAGAAGTAGAGGAATATCTTTAGCCAGAGAACAGTGAATCTGTGGAATTTGTTGCCACAGGCAGCTGTAGAGACCAAGTCGTTATGTATATTTAAAGCAGAGGTTAATGGATTCATGATTGGTCAGGGTATGAAGGATACTGAGGCGAACGGGGAAAAGGCAGGAGATTCAGGCTAGATGAAAAATCGATCAGCCACGATGAAATGGTGGAGCAGTCAGAACAACTACAGTTATCAAAATAAACCGAAGCATTTTCCTGAGCGATCCTCTAATCCCACTGTTGCTTTGTCTAGCTTTAAACCCGATCTCTAAATTTACTGAATCGGATAAAAATTAGGCATCAAATCAGAAACACTAAAACTAATTATACATGGTCGATTTGAAATTATATGCTCCTTCATGAGTAAAGCTTAAGCAATTAATTCAAATAGAAGTATTATTGAAAGATATAAACATGGACAGTAGACTCGATAAGTGCACTTAACATATAGGAAGGTGCAACAGTGGTAATAGAATACTAAACAGAGCAGCAGGATACAATGCAAACAATAGTTGAAAATGAAATATAGGTATCTAGGATATCAGCATGTAAAGAAAATAGATTATGGTGTGATAAAAGCAAAACCTCTGACAGAATTTGCTTCAAGGTTTAAGAAAATCTGCCAAACAGAGCTCAATAGTACAAATATAACAAAGGCAATAAACACATTCGCTATACCCATGGTAACATATTCTTTTGGCATGTATACTCGAATGCACTTTTATTAACAATTCCTAGGACAAACGGAGGAAGAGGAATAGCAGGGAAAAAAATTACACAACAGACAGCTAAAACTACTAAGGATATACTTTCAGCAACAAAAACAGGACTCAGCATGCCACATGAGCATATACACTTCTGACAAGAAGTACACACCACTAAACTTAAACGAAAGCTCAATCCTGAAAAATGAAGGAATTATCACTATAGAAGAAACAGTTAAGCAATGAAAGAGAATGACTCTCTATGGAAGTCAGCCCCATGATTTGAGCATAGTGGAGGTGACAAAGAAGCGCCGAACGGCTAGGAGTTGGAGACCTCTTGCCAGAAACAGAAGGGTTCCCAGTGGTAATACAAGACCAGGTGATTAACACAAATGGTTAATAAAAATAATAATAATAATAATAAAAGACCAAATTCAGGATGATAAATGCAGAAAATTCCATGAGAAACCAATCCAGTACATTACAGGATGCTGCGACAGTTTATCTCAGTCTGATTACTTACACAGGCATATTCAAGTGGCAAACATCATTCACCAAAATCTTTCTTTTAAAAATCAAACTAAAAAAATAAATAATTTATTACTATAAAACCAATTTATATAGACTGAGCCAGTCTTAGAGTCAAAGTCCTACAATTTATATTTTAACCAATTGAAAATTACAGGACAATGAAAGATTCAATGTATGTATAAATTATACAACTTTGAGATCTGTCTGCTTGCAGGCAGCTGCGAAACAAGAAACCCTGAAGAACCCAATTTAAAAAAACAGCTGAAAATAAAGGCCAAACCTCATGCACTTCCAAAGCGGGGGTAAAGCACAAAACATGCAAACAATGGAACCGAGCAGCGACAACAGCTTTCCAAACCAAATTGAGTCCTTACATCCAAATCCAAGGCAAAAAGCCTCGATATCAGGTCATGAAATTGCGGTGCATATTGCCACAAATTACGCAGACATGAAGCACAGAGGACGAGGCTAATGTCACAGTTTCGGCGTTGTGGAGAGAGGAGTAATCATCACGGGAGAGTAAGTGAGATTGGCGCGACTCCCGACATTCTGCCCTTCCAGTCTATCACGGCCGGCGTTTAAATTAGGACCCGTGCTCCACCGTGGCGAATTTCTCAGAGCCTAGAATTGCCACTCAGCCATTCATTTCGGGTCCAGATTTCGCTGTCGAAGAAGCCATCTTTGGCCTCTCCAGATCAGCTCAACACTTAGAGCGATCCAATCTTGCAACTGGGCTCATTGCACGGCCATCGAAACTCTTCTGTCTCGACTTCTCTCCGAATCACTCTCTCCAACTCCAGCACGTCACACCATCGCGGCTCATCGCTCGAATTCACACCTTCACCCACTCCTCATTGTTTACGATGATTGTTTGCTGCAGTGTGCTTCAAAAAAGTGTTTTTAATAATGTTCTCAGACGAATTTCTTTGCTTGAGGACTAGCTGTAAGATACCGTACACTTTCAGTTGCGTCATTTTAAACCATATTAACTGCCCGGATATAATAATGCAGGATAAACCAGCAAGAACAACTTATTAGAGATAGCCATTTCAAGCACACATAACAGGCAGAAAACAAGAAGTGGAAGACACTAGAAATATGCTGAATTAAAAGAGGAAATTAAAAGTTATGGAACATGAACAGAGACAACTTGGACTATTGTCCCAATAGTAATAGTTGTAACTGGCATCATCCCAAAGTCACCACACAGTAACTTTACCCAATTAGGGTTACACAGCAATATCTATGTAAATCTTCAGAAAACCACAATTCTTGACACTATAGAATAGTCTGAAAGTTCCCAACAAGTGAGAAATGGGTGTGTGGCTATGCCAGTACCTCAGGTTTACCAGCTAGCGCTGAGAAAACTGTAAGTCATAAGAGCAGCACCAGAACCAGGAGCGAGCCAGCAGCAGCAGGATGCGGCGAGGCGACAACAGCAGTAGCGGTAGGCTGAGTTTCATAATCTCGTCGGACGGTGAACTGTCCAGCCACATTAACTCGGAGAACAGGTGAGGAGCCCAGTCTCGGTTTCGGGGAGAAGACATCTACCGGTGTAAGATCAGCGGTGGCCACCCAAACCACCTCCCGACCGCGCTCCGCCAGTCCTGGAACAAATCCAGATGCGTCAGTACCCAGATTGGGCGGTGCTCTGGTCAGCGTTTCTCCTCCATGTTAGGGGCAGCTGAAGCTAAGACCTGAAATTAAATTAGGGCTACACAGTAAATCTCCAGAAAGCCACAATACTAAACACCACTAGAATAAACATAGAACATAGAATAGTACAGCACAGTACAGGCCCTTCGGCCCACAATGTTGTGCCGACCCTCAAACCCTGCCTCCCATATAAGTCCCCACCTTAGATTCCTCTATATACCTGTCCAGTAGTCTCTTAAACTTCACGAGTGTATCTGCCTCCACCACTGACTCAGGCAGTGCATTCCATGCACCAACCACTCTCTGAGTAAAAAGCCTTCCTCTAATATCCCCCTTGAACTTCCCACCCCTTACATAAAAGCCATGTCCTCTTGTACTGAGCAGTGGTGCCCTGGGGAAGAGGTGCTGGCTAACCACTCTATCTATTCCTCTTATTATCTTGTACACTTCTATCATGTTTCCTCTCATCCTCCTTCTCTCCAAAGAGTAAAGCCCTAGCTCCCTTAATCTCTGATCATAGTGCATACTCTCTAAACCAGGCAGCATCCTGGTAAATCTCCTCTGTACCCTTTCCAATGCTTCCACATCCTTCCTATAGTGAGGTGACCAGAACTGGACACAGTACTCCAAGTGTGGCCTAACCAGAGTTTTATAGAGCTGCATCATTACATCGCGACTCTTAAACTCTATCCCTCGACTTATGAAAGCTAACATCCCATAAGCTTTCTAAACTACCCTATCCACCTGTGAGGCAACTTTCAGGGACCTGTGAACATGTACCCCGAGATCCCTCTGCTCCTCCACACTACTAAGCATCCTGCCATTTACTTTGTACTCTGCCTTGGAGTTTGTCCTTCCAAAGTGTACCACCTCACACTTCTCTGGGTTGAACTCCATCTGCCACTTCTCAGCCCACTTCTGCATTCTCTCAATGTCTCTCTGCAATCTTTGACAATCCTGTAAACTATCTACAACACCACCAACCTTTGTGTCATCTGCAAACTTGCCAACCCACCCTTCTACCCCAACATCCAGGTCGTTAATAAAAATCACGAGAAGTAGAGGTCCCAGAACAGATCCTTGTGGGACACCACTAGTCACGATCCTCCAATCTGAATGTACTCCCTTCACCACCACCCTCTGCCTTCTGCAGGCAAGCCAATTCTGAATGCACCTGGCCAAACTTCCCTGGATCCCATGTCTTCTAACTTTCTGAATAAGCCTACCGTGTGGGATCTTGTCAAATGCCTTACTAAAATCCATATAGATCGCATCCACTGCACTACCCTCATCTATATGCCTGGTCACCTCCTCAAAGAACTCTATCAGGCTTGTTAGATACGATCTGCCCTTCACAAAGCCATGCTGACTGTCCCTGATCAGACCATGATTCTCTAAATGCCTATAGATCCTATCTCTAAGAATCTTTTCCAACAGCTTTCCCACCACAGACGTAAGGCTCACTAGTCTATAATTACCCGGACTATCCCTTCTACCTCTTTTGAACAAGGGGACAACATTCGCCTCCCTCCAATCCTCCGGTACCATTCCCGTGGACAACAAGGACATAAAGATCCTAGCCAGAGGCTCAGTAATCTCTCCTCTCACCTCGTGGAGCAGTTTGGGGAATATTCCATCAGGCCCCGGCGACTTATCTGACCTAATGTATTTTAATAACTCCAACACCTCCTCTCCCTTAATATCAACATGCTCCAGAACATCAACCTCACTCATATTGTCCTCACCATCATCAAGTTCCCTCTCATTGGTGAATACCGAAGAGAAGTATTCACTGAGGATCTCACTCACTTCCACAGCCTCCAGGCATATCTTCCCATCTTTATCTCTAATCGGTCCTACCTTTACTCCTGTCATCCTTTTTTAATTCACATAATTGAAGAATGTTTTGGGGTTTCCTTTACCATACTCGCCAAGGCCTTCTCATGCCCCCTTCTTGCTCTTCTCAGCCCCTTCTGAAGTTCCTTTCTTGCTTCCCTATATTCCTCAATAGACCCATCTGATCCTTGCTTCCTAAACCTCATGTATGCTGCCTTCTTCCACCTGACTAGATTTTCCACCTCACTTGTCACCCATGGTTCTTTCACCCTATCATTCTTTGTCTTCCTCAACGTGACAAATTTATCCCTAACATCCTGCAAGAGATCCCTAAACATTGACCACATGTCCATAGTACATTTCCCTGCAAAAACATCACCCCAATTCACACCTGCAAGTTTGAGCCTTATAGCTTCATAATTTGCCTTTCCCCAATTAAAAATTTTCCTGTCCTCTCTGATTCTATCCTTTTCCATGATAATGCTAAAGGCCAGGGAGCGGTGGTCACTGTCCCCCAGATACTCACCCACTGAGAGATCTGTGACCTGACCCGGTTCATTACCTAGTACTAGATCTAGTATGGCATTCCCCCTGGTCGGTTTGTCCACATGCTGTGACAGGAATCCGTCCTGGTCACACTTAACAAACTCTGCCCCATCTAAACCCTTGGAACTAATCAGGTGCCAATCAATATTAGGGAAGTTAAAGTCACCCATGATAACAACTGTGTTATTTTTGATCTTTTCCAAAATCTGCCTCCCAATCTCCTCCTCTGCATCTCTGCTGCTACCAAGGGGCCTATGGAATACCCCCAATAGAGTAACTGCTCCCTTCCTGTTCCTGACTTCCACCCATATTGACTCAAAAAAGGATCCTGCTACATTACCCACCATTTCTGTAGCTGTAATAGTATTCCTGACCAGTAATGCCACCCCTCCTCCCCTTTTTCCGCCCTCTCTATCCCTTTTAAAGCACTGAAATCCATGAATATTGAGAATCCATTTCTGCCCTGTGTTACATACCCCGTAACTGGGTTGCCAAACCAGCAGAAATGGATCACTCAGTTGGAGTCTGGATTACTAGAACTAAGAAAGTTTTATTAAAGAAACAAGCAACACAGTACTCTAATCAAAAGGATAATGAATGCAACAGTTCAGCAATGATAAACATACATGTACACAGAATTAAGATAACAGGATCAATCAAGCTCTATCGTTGTCTAGGGGTAAATGCCCAGTTTCAAAGTGACGCAAAGTTCAGTTCAATTTAATTCAGTTCAGTTCACAGTAATCGCTGCCATGGCGATGGACAGTGGGAGGAAGGAGAGAGAAAGCAAAACGAATGAATATTCAAAACGACTTCCACACAGACCTTCGCAGTCAGCTTTCGGACGAGTCCTTTGTGATGTCATCTGAGGTCACCGACCGTGACCCCTCCGTTTCCAGATACGATCGTTTCCCTGCGGTGAACCTGGCACCCAGGCAAGGGTGGACACACACCAGGTTCCCGCCAATCGTGCCTTTCCACCCTGTGCGTTTATGGCCTGGTACTTCCCACCAACTTGTGAGAGACGCACCGCTTCCAGGGTCTTGTTACCTCGGGTGTCATGTGTGTCTTGCCTTAGCAAACCTGTCCCTTTTTATCCCCATGCTGGGGTATCGCCTGTCCATCACTTCAAACGGTTCAGGGTTCAAAGGGGGAGCCGATCTTGACAGCGCTCCTTCCTTCATTAACATCTCCAAATGCGGCTCCATTGTTTTCCTTATCTCTCTCTCTCTCCTGAAGACAGGTGGCAGACCAACTGCTGATTCCACTGGTGCCAGCCCAGGCCAGCTACATCTTAATCTATGTGTATTCTTGTCACACCTGGTGCCAGCCAAGTGTCTGTAATGGCCACTACATCATAATTCCTTGTATGTATCCAAGCTCTCAGTTCATCACCTTTGTTCCTGATGCTTCTTGCATTGGGGTACACACATTTCAGCCCTTCTACCTTACTGTCTTTACACCATTTATTCTGCTTCTCTTTCCTCAAAGGTTCTCTGTATGTGAGATTAGCTTTACTCCATGCACTTCTTTCACTGCTCTATCGCTCTGGGTCCCATACCCCTCGCAAATTAGTTTAAACCCTCCCGAACCATGCTAGCAAACCTACCTACAAGGATATTGCTCCCCCTCGAGTTCAGGTGCAACCCATCCAATCTGTACAGGTCCCACCTTCCCCAGAAGAGATCCCAATGATCTAAAAATCTAAAACCCTGCTCCCTGCACCAACTCCCAGCCACGCATTCAACTGCCATCTCCTCCAGTTCTTACCATCACTGTCACGTAGCACTGGCAGCAATCCTGAGAACGCCACCCTTGAGGTCCTGTTCTTCAGCCTTCTGCCTAGTTCCTGAAACTCACATTTCAGACCTCATCCCTATTCCTGCCTATGTCGTTGGCCCCAACATGTATCACGACTTCTGGTTGCTTTCCCTCTCGTACCAGGATGTCGTGCACCCGGTCAGAGACATCCCAGACCCTGGCACCCGGGAGGCAACAAACCATGTGAGTGTCCTTCTCACGTCCGCAAAATCTCCTGTCTGCTCCCCTGACTATAGAGTCTCCAATGACGACAGCTCTCCTCTTCTCCGTCCCACCCTTCTGCACCACAGGGTCAGACTCAGTGCCGGAGGCCCTGCCACCGTGGCTCACACCGGGTCAGTCGTCCCCGCCAACATATCCAGAATGGTAAACTTATTATTCAGGGGAATGGCTACAGGGGTGCTCTGCACTACCTGTCTGCTCACCTTCGCTTCCCCCCCCCCTGACTGTCACCCAACGACCTGCTTCCGACAGCCTAGGTGTGACTACCTCCCTGTAGCTCTCATCTATGACTGCCTCATTCTCCCTTATGAGTCGAAGGTCATCCAGCTGCTGCTCCAGATTCTTTCCATGGTCTTCCATATCACCCAGCCATATGCACTTCTGGCAGATGTGACTCTGCGGGAGAGGGGAGTTCCCCCATGACTGCCACATCTCACATGAGAGGCACATCACTGTCTCAGGAGACATTGTAAAAACTAACTGCGAGCTAGCTTGTCCTCCACCTCTTCTCGTCGAAGCCTCTCAAGTCAAAGCCTCAAAGCTCCACTCCTTCACTGCCGCACTCACTCACTGGCCGCATTTCAGTCCCGAAGTTCCTAGCAATTGAGAAATGAGCGTGCTTGGTTACGCCCGTACCTCAGGTTTTACTAGTTTGAGCTGAGAGAAAAAAAAATCTAACAATAATAAAGTATTCCGTAATACCATGAAAGGATGTAACGATCAGCTGAAAATAGTTTCCGCATTTCTAAATCAAACCCAGTGGAAAAGCAGAAATCTTTGGTGTTGCTATATTGACTAATAAAAGGCATTTGACTCTATCCCACACTCATGGTTAATAGAAGTTCTTCATATAGAGATAGAAACTACACTTAGTCTTGTGGAATTCCTGCAACATCTGATGAAGTATTTACATATTGTAATCACCCTATCAATTAACAACCAAAAAAGGACAACCACCGTTATCAAAACAAACTGAGGCGTTTTCCAGGGCATCTCTCTAAGACCACTACGGTGTTGTGTACCGTTAAATCTGCTCTCTAATTTACGGATTCGAAGGAAAATTGTGTATCAAATCAGAAACACCGAAATGAACTATACCTCAACACAGTTTTTATACATGGATGACTTGAAATTATATGCTCCTTTATCAGTTAAGCTGAAACAATTATTTCAAATAGAGGACCTATTTTCAAAAGATATGAAGATGAACTTCGGACTGGATAAATGCAGAACATTAAAAATAAATAAAGGTGCAAAAGAACCAGTCGAATGCAAAACAGAGCAGCTGGATACATACAACCGATGGATGAATATGAAACATACAAGTATCTGGGCTAACAACAAGGAAAGAAAATAGATTGTGGCGTGATAAAGGAAAACCTTTTGACAAAATTTACTTCGAAACTTAAGACAACCTGCTAAACAGAGGTCAACAGCAAAAATAAAACAAAGGGAATAAACACTTTCACTATACCTATATTAATGCATTCTTTTGGCATGATACCTTGGTCCAAAACTGATCTGGAAAGGTTTCAAAGAAAAATAAGAACTGAAAGGAAAAGTTTTGGAACATATTATGTGCATTGGTATGCCCTTAGATTATTACTGCCTAGGACAGAAGGGAAAAAAGGAATAACAGACATTACAAAATCTACACAATAGGCAGACAAAACTGCTAAGGATCTAGTTTCATCAACAAAAACAGGAATCAGCTCTTGGTGCAAGCATATGTAATTCTAAAAAGAAGTATACACCATTATACATAAATAGGACCACAACCCGGAAAATGAAGACGTTATCACCATTGAAGAAAAAGTTAAGCAATGAAAGAGCATGGTCGTCCGTGCAAGACATTCTCATGATCTGAACAGACTAAATGCTGACAAGGAACCTGCCTCAGTACCTGCCTCAGAGTTGGAGACAGAAGGATTCTTTGTGGCAAAGAACCAGGTGGTTAACACTCACACACACACATACACACACACACACACACACACACACACAATCAAAAATACATAATAAAAGACGAACAAATTCAAGATGATAAATGTAGAAAACACTGGGAAAAACCAAAAACAATCCAATTAATTTCGAGATCATGCATCAGTTTAAAACAATCTGATTGCCTGCGCAGACATAATCAGGTGGCAAACATCGTTCAACACAAGCTTGATTAAAAAAAACAAACTCATAAATAAAATCACATCTTGCTATAAATACAAGTCTGATCCAGTTTTAGAATCAGAATACCACAAATTATATGTTGACCGATCAGTTATTACACGAGCATTTGTGATTTCTTCTGGCAATGGATTACATGATATAGCTTACTTGTTGGTTGATAAGTATAAAAACACAAGAACATAAGAAATAGGAGCAGGAGTAGGCCATCCGGCCCATCAAGCCTGCCCCGCCATTCAATAAGATCTGTCCGTAAACTCAGCTCCAGTTATTAAGAACTAATTCTGCAATGTCTTCTCATGTGCGCATCTAGAATCCCCATCTAATTGGCTCACTCGACGTGATTTCTTAATAATCCTTAATTGTTAGAGTGCTATTTCCCCCAGTGGGTTTTGTTAATATCTTCATGATTTAGACCAGACTTTCTCAACGTTTTTTTTTGCCCTGGAGGAACCCTTGAAATAATTTTCAGATCTCAGAGAATGCTTGCATAAAAAATATTTTATCTGTAGATATAATAACCCAAATATAATTGTCAATGCTATTTTGAATAGAGAATGGAATTTTAGCCAACATTTCTTGAGAAAAGAGACAGTTATGTTTAGTTTACTGTCACAGAAATCTTGAGTGTATAATCAGGTGGCAGCACACAAAGTTTTTCCTCTTCACTCTGAGTTAAGTTCGCAGGCTAAGCAGAAGATTCAGAGAAAGGGTCCCTCATCCAGTATTATACAGTTGTGTTGAAAGGGAGGAAAATACTGTTTAATCTTGTTCTGTAGTTCTATCAGGTAGTTTTGAAATAAGACTCATGACTTTCTGACATCCTTCCACAGTCTCAAGCCCAAGCAGCAGTGGAAAAATTCAAGATTTCCATTTGAAAAATGATTTTGCTAAATATTCAGTTTTCTGTTGAATCCAATAATCTTTTCCCTTGAAGTCAAGACATTTTCTATAGGGCCTTGTAGGCACTTGTTCAATTGGTTGATATGATGAAAAGTGTCTCTTAACTAGGCTGGATTCTGCAGTCTTTCCCCACCCTCAAAGCACCCCTAAAATTTCCCACTACCGACTTGAAAGTATTCCTACAAGTCACTTTGCAGCACAAACACCTTTTGAGAACTCTTTCTTTGCTAAGACACCAGACTTCTGTATGTAGCAGGAGATTGGTGTGCTCATTGTTCAGGTTATCACATACTTTTTAAAACATTCTCAAGTGAACTGCTCTTAAAGCTACTAAATGAGTTACTTCCTGAGACGTTTTATCGATTATGACTCTACTTTCAAAAGCTTTAACCTGTTTGATTTCAGATTCCAATTGTTTAAGATAATCAGCACTTTTACATGTCATATGGCTGTGATTGGTAGTGTCTTTTCAATTTTGCTGGCGCCATTGCTACATTTTAAAGTTGTTTGCCACAGACTAGGTACAATGGAATAGAACAACTTGAATTACCAGTCCATGTAAAACCCATTGATAAGTAGCTTTCATTGTAAAGATGTAGTACCGATCACTTTAGGCCTGCCTACAGCTTTTGTCTGCAGGACCCAGAAGTGGCTGGTTCTGGGGCAACAGGAGCCCTGCTACAGCCCTGAGACCTCCAATGGCGAAGAGCACTCGGCCATTAGTTTGTGCACGCACCCTGTCGGCGGCTTTCCGCCCCAGGACTCTGCAGAGATACCTGGTCAGTGAGCACCCTCCGAGATGGCATGCGCTGGCGACGCATTTCCTCCGTCCGGAACACTGCCTATAGGAGGGCACGCGGCTCCCAGCCGATATCATCTGCCGCGCCGCCGTGAGGGAACTCATTCGCTTTTAACCAGGGCTGTTGAAGTATGGGGTATAGTCTCATGCAAACAGCGTGCTCCTCCGCAGGTCGGGGACGGTGCTCTAGCTGCGAGGGAGCTGGTCCCCATTCTATCACGGTGGCTGTCGAGCAGGGTTGCGTAACAGAACGGGTTTAGGCTGCACTACCACCTGATGGGCCGTAAGTGCTCGTCGAACCCAGGACTCGAGATGCCACGCGAAAGAGCATCCCGTACAAGGTGAGCCGTCTCGCTGGGTTGCCATTGTGCCCTTCCGTGACGCTCCGAAGTGTTTCTTGTACGGGCTGCTGCTGTTGCACAGCTTTCACTTCCTTGCCTTCGTCTGCCGACCTGACTCGCCTTGGTGATCTGTTTTATCAGCTGGCAGCAGAAGAGATCCCCAGTGGAAATCTTTTTATGCAAGGGTCCTTCCCCCGAATATTGAAGATATAGACTGGAAGATGCTGCATAGGGCAGTACCATGCAATGGGTCTTTAAACAGGTTAATTGACAGTCCGTCCACCAGTCCATTCTGCGGCAGGGCGGAGACAGCGTATTACATTGATATGGAGTGTAGGAGGTTGCAATCCCTGTTCTGAGTAAAGGCGCCGCTGCTCAGGTTCTGGTTGCACGGTAGCCCCGCATTCCTCATGTACAGGCAGTCAGTACGAAAGGGAGCGGGTCATAAGGAGGATCTACGGATGGGCTTTTCGTGGGCCTGGACAAAGCGGCCATTCACGGGTCTATGCTGCGAAAAGTCGAGGGCTCTTCCAGAGTTTGCTGCTTGCCCCTCTTCCGAAGATTCTTTCGTGTTGTCCTTGGAGAGGCAGCATGCGCTCACAATGGGTACAGTGAAGGATTTCCGGGAGCGGTTGGCCCGCCAAGGAATTCATTGTTTTATAGATAGGAGTAATCATATTTCAATTTGAATTTATGCACTCTTGTTAATACTTCATGTTGGTACTTTGTGAATTTGTTGTGCAAGTAAACTTACTGTATAGTCTTGTAAAAAAAATCGGACCTTTTTGTTTCATTAGTGCAGTGCAATGATTCAGAAGATTGTAATCCTTCATCATTAACCTTGTCAGAATTGTCTGTCGGCCTAGGCCTAGAATTATCCTCTTCCATCTCACACCATCTCTTCATAAACAGCGACATTGGACAGTTTTTCTAATGAAAATTTCCCTCCAATTTTCTACTGCACCGGTAGGGTTTGTTCACTCCCAGACATCAGTCGGCGGCGCGTAAGGGGTACTTGTGGAAGTAATTCCGAAGGTAGAGGCTATCGCAACAGTCCACGTTGGGAAGTCTAGTCACACTCCTGCTCAGCGTACCGTCCTCCCCTCGGTACAATACAACGCTCACCAATTATCAGGCTACCGTCCTCCCCTCAGTGCAATACCCTGCTCACCGATTATCAACGGCCTCCCCTTTCTCACATTAAAACTGAGAATGGACTCATGGAACTAAACACAGCTCTACTGCACATTGCCATACTGGGCTATGAGACCTCTAACGAGAATAAGGTCCATCATTCCTTATTCCAGGTTTTCCAGGTTTTCCTTGTCCTGTTGTGTGCCTTAATTGAGGCACATGATTCCCATTTTGGGCTGGCTACATAAACAGCTCCTGGGTTCAGCTTTAGTTGCTGGATCGTTCCCTTCTGTTCCCTTCCTCTTCCTTCTGAAGCCTCGCCTGCTACCTTCACCTGAAGCCTCGCTTGCTACCTTCGCCTGAAACCTTTGCCTGAAGTCTTGCCTGTGACCTCGCTTGTGACCACGCCTTCGCTAGGTAGGTCCGGCCATTTGCCGCTACCTTGAGTTGGGAGCTGCCTCAGTGTCCACGCCTTCACTAGGTACGTCCAGCCGTTTGCCTCTACCTTGTGTTGGAAACACTCTCGTCGTGTTCAGTATTCTGTGTATGAGTCCCGGCCCTACGTTCTGCTCCCTGGGAGGGGTCCTGACTCTGTGTAGAGCCCCGGCCCCAAGTCCTGTTCCCAAGGGGGGGTCCCGGCTCTGTGTTCCATGTTCCTGTTCTCTATTGACCAAGGCTCTGCGTTCCTGTTATCCCTCCACCAAGGCTCTGCGTTCCTGTTCTCCCTCAACCAAGGCTGTGCGTTTTTGTTCTCCCTCGACCAAGGCTCTGCGTCCTGTTCTCCCTCGGCCAAGGCTCTGCATTCCTGTTCCCCTCGATCAAGGCAAGGCTTCGTGTTCTCGTCCTGTCCATGTGCCTTGCCTGGCCCAGGAGTCCCGTGAAGCAAAAAGGAAATTATAGACCTGTTAGCTTGACATCGGTGGTTGGGAATTTGTTGGAGTCGATTGTCAACGATGAGGTTACGGAGTACCTGGAGGCATATGACAAGATAGGCAGAACTCAGCATGGTTTCCTTAAAGGAAAATCCTGCCTGACAAACCCATTACAATTTTTTGAGGAAATTACGAGTAGGCTAGACAAGGGAGAAGCAGTGGATGTTGTATATTTGGATATTCAGAAGGCCTTTGATAAGGTGCCACACATGAGACTGCTTAACATGATAAGAGCCCATGGAATTACGGGAAAGTTACGTGGATAGGGCGTTGGCTGATTGGCAGGAAACAGAGAGTGGGAATAAAGGTATCCTATTATGGTTTGCTACCGGTTACCAGTGGTGTTCCACAGTGGTCCGTGTTGTGGCCTCTTCTTTTTAAGTTGTACATCAACGATTTGGATTATGGAATAGATGGCTTAGTGGCTAAGTTTGCTGATGATACAAATATAGGTGGAGGGGCTGGTAGTGCTGAGGAAACAGAGAGTCTGCAGAGAGACTTGGATAGATTGGAAGAATGGGAAAGAGGTGGCAAATGAAATATAATGTTGGAAAGAGTATGGTTATGCACCTTAGCAGAAGAAACAGATGGGCAGACTATTATTTAAATAGGGAGAGAATTCAAAGTTCTGAGATGCAACGAGACTTGAGAGTCCTCGTGCAGGATACCCTTAAGGTTAACCTCCAGCTTGAGTCAGTGGTGAAGAAGGCGAATGCAATGTTGGCATTCATTTCTAGAGGAATAGAGTATAGGAGCAGGGATGTGATGTTGAGGCTCTATAAGGCGCTGGTAAGACCTCAAGGAGTACTGTCGGCAGTTTTGTGCTGACGTTGGAGAGGGTACAGATAAGATTCACTAGAATGATTCTGGGAATGAAAGGGTTAACATATGAGGAACGTTTGTCTGCTCTTGGACTGTATTCCATGGAGTTTAGAAGAATGAGGGGGGACCTCATAGAAACATTTCTAATGTTGAAAGGCATGGACAAAATGGATGTGGCAAAGTTGTTTCCCATGATGGGGGAGTCTAGTGTGAGAGGGCATGACTTAAGGATTGAAGAGCGCCCATTGAGAACAGAGATGCGAAGAATTTTTTTTTTAGCCAGGGGGTGGTGAATCTATGGAATTTGTTGCCTTGGGCGGCAGTGGAGGCCAAGTCATTGGGTGTATTTAAGGCAGAGATTGATAGGTACCTGAGTAGTCAGGGCATCAAAGGTTATGGTGAGAAGGCGAGGAAGTGGGACTAAATGAGAGAATGGATCAGCTCATGATAAAATGGCGGAGCAGACTGGATGGGCCGAATGGCCGACCTCTGCTTCTTTGTCTTATGGTTATATGGTTTCATGGTCCTGCCCAGGAGTCCCGTGTCCTATTCAGGAGTGCTGTGTAATGACCAGGAGTCCCGCATCCTGCCACCACGTACAGTCCTCTTGCCTTGCCACATCTTGTCCTCGCCTGGATTCGGAGTCCGAGCCCGAGTCAAGACCCAGGTTCCGGGTCCCTGTCCAGTCTCTGGCTGAGAGTTATTGTCCAAGTTCCAAGTTCCAAGTTCCAAGTTCCTTGTTCCTCGTCCAGGTCCCACATTCCCAGTCTAGTCCTAGCCCAGGCCCTGTATCCTAGTCTTGTCCGGTCCTGTGTCTTGTCCAGCGTCGTTTTTCCCCCACTTCCCTTGCTTTCTTGAGAGACTTAGTCCTGATATTAGTACTTCAGTGCCTGTGTCATGCATTGGGACCGCTCCAAGTGCCCCCCTTATGAGAGAACAGTCCAGCCAAATATGAACCCAGCAACACAGACATTGTCGTTTTAATCTTGCCACCCAGGTTTCCCTTCTGTTAAATACCCTCCCACCCACTCGTGTCGATCTTAGTCCTGGAGTGCCTGTTCAGTCGCCACGAGGCTCTCATAGAGGGGAGGGGGTACTGTGATGGTCTGGGCCATGAAGTTCGCATTCCTGTTCGTGGTCCGGTCCATCGTTCCTTATTCCACGTTTTCCAGTTTTCCCTTGTTCTGTTGTATGCCTTAATTGAGGCACATGATTCCCATTCCGGGCTGGCTACATAAACAGTTCCTGAGTTTAGCTTCAGTTGCTGGACTGTTCCCTTCCCTTTCCTTCTCCTTCCTTCTGAAGCCTCGCCTGCTACCTTCGCCTGAAGCCTCGCCTGAAACCTTTGCCTGAAGTCTTGCCTGCTACCTCGCTTGTCACCACGCCTTCGCGAGGTAGGTCCGGCCGTTTGCCGCTACCTTGAGTTGGGAACTGTCTCTGTGTCCATGCCTTTGCTAGGTTGGTCCGGCCGTTTGCCGCTACCTTGTGTTCGGAACCGTGTTTTTGTACCCTCGCCTCCGCTGGGAAGGTCTGGCCGTTTACCGCTACCTTGAGTGGAGATCTGTCTCTCAGTGTCTGTGTCTTGTACTTGGGTGTGCTCCCAGCGTGCTCCGTTATGACATATAGTGCCTGTCCCGAAGAAAACATACATCAACAATTTGAATGACTATTGTCCGGTTGCCCTTACACCAACAATAATGAAATGCTTTGAGAGATTGGTCATCTCCTACATTAGAGTCACTATCCCTGCTACACTGGACTCACACCAGTTTGCCCATAAAGCAAACAGGTCCGCGGAGGATGCCATCTCATTAGCTCTTCACACTGTCCTGACACACATGGAGGAAAAGGTCACACACGTGTGGATGTTGTTTGTTGATTATAGCTCTGCTTTTAATACTGTCATCCCCAGCAAGCTCATCTGCAAACTCCACCAGCTAGGCCTCGGCTCATCACTCTGCAACTGGGTCCTGAAATTCTTATCAGAGCGCTCACAGACAGTGAGACTGGACCCTCACCTGTCCTCCACTACTATCCTGAACTCGGGTACACCACAAGGTTGTGCATTAAGTCCAATACTCTACTCCTTCTTCACTTACGACTGTGTACCTGCATTTAACACCAATACCATTGTCAAATTCGCAGACGACACAACAGTGATCGGGTTGATCTCCAACAAAGATGAATCAGTGTACAGAGTGGACGTACAGAACTTAGTGAGCTGCTACTCAGAGAACAACCTGTCTCTTAATGCAGCAAAGACTAAGGAGTTAATTATCATCTTTGGAAAGTCACGGGATGACGAGTATGCTCCAGTCTACATTAACAGAGACACAGCGGAGAGAGTATCCAGTTTCAGGTTTCTGGGAATACACATCCCAGAAGACCTTACATGGTCCACTAACACCACAACAATAGTTAAGAAAGCACAGAAACGCTTGTTTTTCCTCAGGATGCTGAAAAAGGCTGGTCTACCTGAACAGACGCTGGTGACCTTTTACCGCTGCACCATAGAGAGCATCTTAACATACTGCATCTCTGCGTGATAACTCAGTTGTACAGCAGCTGATAGGAAAGCACTTCAGAGAGGCGTCTCTAGCGCACAGAAGATCATTGGGACACAGCTCCTGGCCTTGGAGGACACCTACAGCTCACGCTGCCTAAGGAAATCTGTAAGGACAATACACACCCATGTAATCATCTGTTTGAACTTCTTCTATCTGGCAGACGTTATAAGATTTTCTATGTCCGCACTTCCAGACTGAAAATAGCTTTTTTCCCCAGAGCTATAATTGCTCTGAAGCAATCGATCAAGCATCATCCACAAATTTGTTATATTGCTACTTTAATACTGGTTTTATGACTCATGCATCTGAGTTGTGCTTTTGTACTGCTGGACATTGCTTGTACTGGCTGGTTACTTGATTTTATTTATTGTTTATTTATTTTATTTGTTGTTTTATAGCATTGAGTACGAGAGTTGCAAACTCATTTTCGCTGTATTGGTGCATGACAAATTGTACTATGCATTGACAATAAAGACATTTCGTATTTCGTATTCGTATTTAATATTGCTGCCAGTTTACACTGTATGCGTTTAAGCATAAGAAGGCTGAGTATAACAAGATTTTCATGTTAAAATGCCACAGAGAGATGTTATGGATGTGATAGAAGGTGAGGACGTCGATACAATAGCTATCACTAAAGAGGTAGTGCTGAAGAAACTTGTGGGCCTGAAGATAGATAGGTCTCCTGGTACTGATGGAATGCATCTCAGGGTACTGCAAAAAATGGCAGCGGTTGTAGCAGAGGCTTTGATGATAATTTTCCAAAATTCTCTTGACTTTGGGCAGACCCCGGCGGATTGGGAGATTGCGAGTGTCACGCCTCTGTTCAACAAAGGATCTAGGCAAAAACCAGGTAACTATAGGCCAGTTAGTTTAACATCTGTAGTTCGGAAAATGTTTGAAGCTATCATTAAAGAAGCAACAGTGAGGCATCTGGAAAGAAATTGAACCATCAGGCGGACGCAGCATGGATTCGGCAAAGGCAGGTCCTGTTTGATAAACTTACTGGAGCTCTTTGAGGATATAATGAGCGTAGTAGATAGAGGGAAACAGATGGATGTTACTTACTTGGATTTCCAGAAGGCATTCGATAAGGTGTGCCGCAGGGGTCAGTGCTGGGCTCATAACTGCTCTGGAGGAAGGGACCGAGTGTAGTGTATCTACGTTTGCTGATGCTACTAAACTGAGTGGGAAAGCAAATTGTGCATAACTCTGCAGAGAGATATCGATTCGAAAAAGGAAGTCTGAGAGTCGGAGCGGGAATGTGGAGGAAGACCTTTTTGAATTATTCGGTTTTTTTTCCATCGACGTTCAGAGAGGTGGGACTGCGCAGGCGTGTGACGTCGGGCAGTGAAGCGCGGAAGATTTAAAAGGGCAGAAATCCTGCTTCGGGTTTGATTCGAAGAAGGAAGTCTGAGAGTCGGAGCGGGAGTGTGGTGGAAGAAATTTTGAATTTTTCGGTTTTTTTTCCATCGGCGTTCAGAGAGGCGGGACTCCGCAGGCGTGTGACGTCGGGCAATGAAGCGCGAAAGATTTAAAAGGAACAGAGCCTCATACAGCGGGCAGCGTAGTTTGCGGGCTACGGAGTGAGCCGGGAGCAGAGTGAAGGCTTAAGGGCCTCGGCTCAACGGGCTTAGGCGGAAACGGGCGAGACGAGGACGGTTTGGTATTTATTTTTTTTTGTTGTTATTTGAGGAGAGGGGCAGTATGAGTGTGAGGGCAGTTTGTGGTTCTCGGTGTCGGATGTGGGAGGCCCTGGAGTCTCCAAGCCTCCCGGACGTCCACATCTGCGCCAAGTGCATCGAGATGCAGCTCCTAAGGGACCGCGTTAGGGAACTGGAGCTGCAGCTCGACGACCTTCGTCTGGTCAGGGAGAGTGAGGAGGTGATAGAAAGGAGTTACAGGCAGGTGGTCACACCGGGACCACGGGAGGCAGACCAGTGGGTCACGGTTAGGAGGGGGAACGGGAAGAGTCAGGTAATAGAGAGTACCCCGTGGCTGTGCCCCTTGACAATAGGTACTCCTGTTTGAGTACTGTTGGGGGGGGACAGCTTACCTGGGGGAAGCGACAGTGGCCGTGCCTCTGGCACAGAGTCCGGTCCTGCAGCTCAGAAGGGTAGGGAAAGGAAGAGGAGGGCAGTTGTGATAGGGGACTCGATAGTAAGGGGGTCAGATAGGCGATTCTGTGGACGCAGTCCATAGACCCGGATGGTAGTTTGCCTCCCTGGTTCCAGGGTCCGGGATATTTTTGATCGTGTCCAAGATATCCTGAAGTGGGAAGGTGAGGAGCCAGAGGTCGTGGTACATATAGGTACCAATGACATAGGTAGGAAAAGGGAAGAGGTCCTGAAAGGAGAGTACAGGGAGTTAGGAAGGGAGTTGAGGAAAAGGACTGCAAAGGTAGTAATCTGGGGATTACTGCCTGTGCCACGCGACAGTGAGAGTAGGAATGCGATGAGGTGGAGGATAAATGCGTTGCTGAAGGATTGGAGCAGGGAGCAGGGATTCAAGTTTTTGGATCATTGGGACCTCTTTTGGCGCAGGCATGACCTGTACAAAAAGGACGGGTTACACTTGAATCCTAGGGGGACCAATATCCTGGCAGGGAGATTAGCGAGGGCTACTGAGGTGACTTTAAACTAGAATGGTTGGGGGGTGGGAATCAAATTAAAGAGACTAGGCGAGAGGAGGTTAGTTCACAACAGGGGGTTGGGAACCAGTGCAGAGAGACAGAGGGGTGTAAAATGAGGGTAGAAGCAAAAAGTAGTAAGGTGAAAAGTAAAAATGGCAGGCCGATAAATCCAGGGCAAGCATCAAAAAGGGCCACTTTTCAACATAATTGTATAAGGGCTAAGAGAGTTGTAAAAGCGCGCCTGAAGGCTTTGTGTGTCAATGCAAGGAGCATTCGTAACAAGGTGGATGAATTGAAAGTGCAAATTGTTATTAATGAATATGATATAGTTGGGATCACAGAGACATGGCTCCAGGGTGACCAAGGATGGGAGCTCAACATTCAAGGATATTCAATATTCAGGAGGGATGGACATGAAAGAAAAGGAGGTGGGGTGGCGTTGCTGGTTAGAGAGCAGATTAACGTGATAGAAAGGAAGGACATAAGCTGGGAAGATGTGGAGTCGATATGGGTAGAGCTGCATAACACTAAGGGACAGAAAACGCTTGTGGGAGTTGTGTACAGGCCACCTAACAGTAGTAGTGAGGTTGGGGATGGTATTAAACAGGAAATTAGAAATGTGTGCAATAAAGGAACAGCAGTTATAATGGGTGACTTCAATCTACATGTAGATTGGGTGAACCAAATTGGTAAGGCTGCTGAGGAAGAGGATTTCTTGGAATGTATGCGGGATGGTTTTTTGAACCAACATGTCGAGGAACCAACTAGAGAGCAGGCTATTCTAGACTGGGTATTGAGCAATGAGGAAGGGTTAATTAGCAATCTTGTCGTGAGAGGCCCCTTGGGTAAGAGTGACCATAATATGGTGGAATTCTTCATTAAGATGGAGAGTGACATAGTTAATTCAGAAACAAAGGTTCTGAACTTAAAGAAGGGTAACTTTGAAGGTATGAGACGTGAATTAGCTAAGATAGACTGGCAAATGACACTTAAAGGGTTGACGGTGGATATGCAATGGCAAGCATTTAAAGATCGCATGGATGAACTACAACAATTGTTCATCCCAGTTTGGCAAAAGAATAAATCAAGGAAGGTAGTGCACCCGTGGCTGACAAGGGAAATTAGGGATAGTATCAATTCCAAAGAAGAAGCATACAAATTAGCAAGAAAAAGTGGCTCACCTGAGGACTGGGAGAAATTCAGAGTTCAGCAGAGGAGGTCAAAGGGCTTAATTAGGAAGGGGAAAAAAGATTATGAGAGAAAACTGGCAGGGAACATAAAAACTGACTGTAAAAGCTTTCATAGATATGTGAAAAGAAAAAGATTGGTTAAGACAAATGTAGGTCCCCTACAGACAGAAACAGGTGAATTGATTATGGGGAGCAAGGATATGGAAGACCAATTGAATAATTACTTTGGTTCTGTCTTCACTAAGGAGGACATAAATAATCTTCCAGAAATAGTAGGGGACAGAGGGTCCAGTAAGATGGAGGAACTGAGCGAAATACATGTTAGTAGGGAAGTGGTGAAAGGTAAATTGAAGGGATTGAAGGCAGATAAATCCCCAGGGACAGATGGTCTGCATCCCAGAGTGCTTAAGGAAGTAGCCCAAGAATTAGTGGATGCATTAGTGATAATTTTTCAAAACTCTTTAGATTCTGGACTAGTTCCTGAGGATTGGAGGGTGGCTAATGTAACCTCACTTTTTAAAAAAGGAGGGAGAGAGAAACCAGGGAATTATAGACCGGTTAGCCTAACATCGGTGGTGGGGAAACTGCTAGAGTCAGTTATCAAAGATGTGATAACTGCACATTTGGAAAGCGGTGAAATCATCGGACAAAGTCAGCATGGATTTGTGAAAGGAAAATCATGTCTGACGAATCTCATAGAATTTTTTGAGGGTGTAACTAGTAGAGTGGATAGGGGAGAACCAGTGGATGTGGTATATTTGGATTTTCAAAAGGCTTTTGACAAGGTCCCACACAGGAGATTAGTGTGCAAACTTAAAGCACACGGTATTGGGGGTAAAGTATTGATATGGATAGAGATTTGGTTGGCAGACAGGAAGCAAAGAGTGGGAATAAACGGGACCTTTTCAGAATGGCAGGCAGTGACTAGTGGGGTACTGCAAGGCTCAGTGCTGGGACCCCAGTTGTTTACAATATATATTAATGACTTGGATGAGGGAATTAAATGCAGCATCTCCAAGTTTGCGGATGACACGAAGCTGAGCAGCAGTGTTAGCTGTGAGGAGGATGCTAAGAGGATGCAGGGTGACTTGGATAGGTTAGGTGAGTGGGCAAATTCATCGCAGATGAAATTTAATGTGGATAAATGTGAAGTTATCCACTTTGGTGGCAAAAATAGGAAAACAGATTATTATCTGAATGGTGGCCGGTTAGGAAAAGGGGAGGTGCAACGAGGCCTGGGTGTCATTATACACCAGTCATTGAAAGTGGGCATGCAGGTACAGCAGGTGGTGAAAAAGGCGAATGGCATGCTGGCATTTATAGCGAGAGGATTCGAGTACAGGAGCAGGGAGGTACTACTGCAGTTGTACAAGGCCTTGGTGAGACCACACCTGGAGTATTGTGTGCAGTTTTGGTCCCCTAACCTGAGGAAAGACATCCTTGCCATAGAGGGAGTACAAAGAAGGTTCACTAGATTGATTCCTGGGATGGCAGGACTTTCATATGATGAAAGACTGGATGAACTAGGCTTATACTCGTTGGAATTTAGAAGATTGAGGGGGGATCTGATTGAAACCTATAAAATCCTAAAGGGATTGGACAGGCTAGATGCAGGAAGATTGTTCCCGATGTTGGGGAGGTCCAGAACGAGGGGTCACAGTTTGAGGATAAAGGGGAAGCCTTTTAGGACCGAGATTAGGAAAAACTTCTTCACACAGAGAGTGGTGAATCTGTGGAATTCTCTGCCACAGGAAACAGTTGAGGCCAGTTCATTGGCTATATTTAAGAGGGAGTTAGATATGGCCCTTGTGGCTAAAGGGATCAGTGGGTATGGAAGGAAGGCTGGTGCAGGGTTCTGAGTTGGATGATCAGCCATGATCATACTGAATGGCGGTGCAGGCTCGAAGGGCCAAATGGCCTACTCCTGCACCTATTTTCTATGTTTTCTATGATAGGTTAAGTTAGTGGGCAAGGGTGTGGCAGATGCAATACAATGTTGGTAAATGCGAGGTCATCCACTTTGGAAGGAAAATGGAAGAGCAGATTACTATTTAAATGCTAAAAAAATGCAGCATGCTGTTTGCAGAGGGACTTGGAAATGCTTGTGCATGAATCACAAAAGGTTGGTTTGCAGATGCAGCAGACTATCAAGAAGGCCAATGGGATGTTGACCTTCATTGTTAGAGGGATTGAATTTATGAGCAGGGAGGGTATGCAAAAATGATATAGGGTGCTGGTGAGGCCACACCTGGGGTGCTGCGTGCAGTTTTTGTCTCCTTACTTGAGGAAAGATCTACTGGCCTTGGCGGTGGTACGGAGGATGTTCACCCTGTTGATTCCAGGGTTAGACTATGAGCAGAGACTGAGTCGCCTGGGACTGTACTCACAGGAATTCAGAAGAATGAGGGGAGATCTTATAGAATTATAGAAAATTATGAAAGGGATAGATAAGATAGAGGCCAGAAAGTTGCTTCTGCTGATAGGTGAGACTAAAATTAAAGGCTATAGTCTCAAGATTCGGAGGAGTAGATTGTTGGACAGAGATGAGGAGGACTGCTTTAACCAGTGTGTGGAGAATCTGTGGAATTCTTTGCCCAATAAGGCAGTAGAGGCTACCTCAGTAAATATAATTAACACAATGTTGGGTAGATTTTTGCATAGTAGTGGAATTAAGGGTTATGGGGAAAAGGCAGGAAGGTGAAGTTGAGTCTATGATCAGATCAATCAGGATCTGATTGAATTGCGGAGCAGCCCTGCCGGCCCAGATGGCCTGCTCCTGCTCCTCTTTCATATGTTCTTATGTTAAGGTAAATACATTAATTCACACTGAAGTTTGACTTTTAAAAAGTGTTCTGAAGTCCAAAGTATGTGCAATAAAACATACAATAAGGCCGTTTTCATCAAAATTACTTTTAACTTAAGAAATCATCCACATTGAGGAAGATATTTGCGTTTATGTTTATTTATATATTGGGATATAGTGTGGTGTATGTGTCACAATGGGGGGTGCTGGGAATGGACCCAAATGCGAGACACAGACACTGAAGTACAAGGAACAGGACTTGACTAGAATAGGGACGTTACAGGATACAGACAAGGAGCAAGGACAAGAAAGCCGACTAGGGCTTGTACCCCGAGCCAGAGACTGGACAAGGACCCAGAACCTGGGTCTTGCCTCGGTCTCGGGCCCCAGAACCAGGCAAGGACATGACATGACTGCAGGACTGGTGGCTGGAGTCTTGAGGCTTGAGGCTTGGGGCTTGGAGACAGGCTTGGGGTCTTGAGGCTTAAGACTTGGAGAAAGGCCTGGGGTCTTGAGGCTTGAGGCTTGGAGACAGGCTGGGGTCTTGGTCTTGAGGCCTGCAGGCTGGGGTCTTGGTTTTGAGGCCTGCAGGCTGGGGTATTGATCTTGAGGCCTGCAGGCTGGGGTATTGATCTTGGGTACTTCGAGGCTTGGGTATGGACTCCGAGCCAGAGACTGGGCAAAGACCCAGAACCTGGGACTCGACTCGGGCTCAGACTCCAGAACTAGGCGAGGACAGGACAACGCTACAGAACTGGACATGGCTTGGGTGTGGAACTCCTGGGTAGGACGGGACACAAGGACATGTAAAGGCACATGGACAGGACTCAGATAGGACTGGACTAGGCACGGACTGGACTAGGTATGGCCTGGACTTGGGCCTTCAGGAGCACGGAGCCTTGGACTAGAAGAGACAGGAGCACGGAACACAGAGCCGGGTCCCCTCCTTGGGAACAGGACATAGGGCCGGGACTCACACACATTACACAGAGCCAGGACCCCTCTTTGGGAACAGGATGTAGGGCCAGGACTCACAGAACACTGAACATGAAGAGACGGATTCCAACACTAGGTGGCGGCAAACGGCCGAACCCACCTAGCGAAGTCGTGGACAAAGAGAGACGATTCCACACAATGAAAGACAGTTTCTTATCTTGACCTAACAAGGCTCCGGTCTTGCTCCGGCGGTAAGACTTCAGCGATACAGGCGAGGTATACAGGCGGGGTATCCAGGCTAGGTGAGCAGGCAGAGAGTCAGGCGAATTATCCAGGCAGAGAGTCAGGCAAAGGGGGAAAAGACAGGGAGGGGAACAGGACAGTCCAGCATGGAATCCCAGGTTTACAGAGGTATTTATGTCTCAGCCCCAAAACGAGAAACATGTGCCCACAACAGAACTGGGGAAAACCAGAATCCCCGGATCAAGGAACGATGGACCGGACCGTGAACCGGAACACCGATTTCAGGGACTGGACTATGACAGTACGCCCTTCCGGTCCTTCGAGTCATGCCGCCCAGCAATCCCCAGTTTAATCCTTGACTGATGATGGGAGATAAAATAATTTACCAGCTGCTACGTCTTTGGAACGCCTGTGGGAAGAAACCAAAGCACCCGCAGGAAATCCGTGTGGTCATAGGGAGAACATAAAAAACTCCTGACAGGCAGCGGCTGACAATGAACCCGGGTCGCTGTACTGTAAAGCGTTGTGCTAACTATTACAATACGGTACCGCCCTAATGAAAGTTGCAAAGTACTTCCGAGTTGTCAATTCAAATTACACACTAATAGACATCGGGAATTTCGTTTGAAGTAAGTTTTGCTTCTGTTCCGTATGACACTTTGACCCCATGAGATTCCTTTTTCAGGAAATATTTATTATGTAAAATTTTTCGTGAGTTGACCCGAATTGGTTGATATCGTCAGTAAAGGTGAATCATCAGCGCGCACCAAATCCAACTTCAAAGTTCAAAGTAAATTTACTACCAAAAACATATATGTCACCATAGACAACCTTGAGATTCATTTACTTGAGGGCATTCAGAGTAGATAAAAGATATACAGTAGATTCAATGGAAAACAACACACAAAAAGACGGGAAAAACAACACAGGCACAAAAGACAAAAATCGGTGTGATTAAATAAATCAATAGACAATTAGTTAAACAGACTGATAGATTAACAGATAGAGAAACATGTGATGAGTAGTCCTTCATTGTGATTCCATAGATTATGGGTCAGTTCAGTGTTAGGCTAAGTAGAGTTTTCCCTTGTGGCTCAAGTACCCGATGTTTGAGGGGTAATAACTGTTTCTGAACCTGGTGCTGTGGATTCTGAGGCCCCCATCCGCCCTCCATGATAGCTGCCTCCTCGAATTATCTATCTATTAGCTGTGTGCGCTCAGATAAATACTTCTTTCATAAATAACTTTACCTACTCTAATCATCTGCAAGCTTCAGGAGTTTCCAGTTGAACTCTAACTTGGAAAGGTTAGGAGTGATAGATTTAGAAGGGATCTGAGGAAATGCTTTTAGCTGATTGCGCATCAAATTATTAACATCAACATTATAAAACAACATTAAGTCGCCTGCTTCGGTTGACTCCTGAGCATTGCAAACTTTTGTTTGTCCGTTTGGATATGGCCCAAGTGAGGGGAGAGAGAGACTGATCCGGGTCGATAGTTCACAGACTTTAATGCGAACAGTATATTAAGGGAAAAGAAAACAAGAAACGACAGCCCATACAGGTCGGGTTACTAAACTCTGAAACAGAAAACTTGATGCGAATACCGGGACTGAAAGGAATAACGAAATATAAAATGAATGCAACTAGTCTTCAGCGTCAGTCGGCTCGCTAATCCACTTTTCTCAGGCAACGCCGAATACAAGCCGGCAGCGTAACATTGCTGTGTTTTGCTCACGTCTCGGCAAGCCCTGCGACCAAACGAAGGGAGTTCAATACAGCCATAAAGAAATAATAATTAGCTGACTTTCCTGCGCAGCCGAGTCCGTGCATGTGACAGTTTAAAAGTTAAAACTGATGTGAGAAAGTGCTTTCTCATCATACTTATTGAAATATTCATCATCGCATTTTTAAACTATGCTTTTATTGATAGAGAAGGGATAGCTATTTCTCCAGACATAGCAACAGACCTTTCGGCACGTTGAATCCATGCCATTACCCAGAGCAATTTCATATGTGCCAGATCATACATATTTTGCTACCGTGCCACCAGACTCGTATCGGTCCCTACACTCACAGTAATCATACACGAGGCTGTGTTTTAGTGGGATGCCAATTAGCTTCCCTTTTTTTATAGATGTGTATAGTCCATCCCACAGGAATAATGTACAGTTCTGGTCAGTACCTAACAGAAAGTATTTGACAACATGAAGGAGGTTGTAGAGATTTATAGTAGTGTTGCTAGGATTGAGGAACTTCAATTCAAAGGGAAGACTGAGTAGAATGGCATCTGTTTCTATTGATTATGAGAAGTGCAGTGGTCCTTCCGAGAGATGACCGATAACTTGCCAACCTCAAAATCACCTGTATATTGCTACCGTTTTCTTTCTTTTACCCAATTAGATATGCTTTCGAATACTGTGTCTAAACCTCTCATACCTTGTTTTAATATAAGAATCCTTTCATTGCTGTCTTTGGAAATTAATTTTAAAAAATGTTCACTTTCCAAGACCATTTCTTTCCCATATAGAAATATAGACTGCGCAGTTCAAAATACCGAATAAAAGGCATTTTCCCAGCTACTGACATCAGGTTAACTGGCGTGTGATTTCCTCGTTTCATTCTTTTTTCTTGAGCAGGGGATTTAGATTCCCCATTTTTCAATCACAATAACTTGTTGAATATAGCTCTTTGAGTTAAGAGTAATATGTACAACATGCGTTGGACTGGGTTTAGAGCAGGTTTCGCTCAGTGATGCAAATGTTAGGTCAGTTACTTGGAATTGTGGAAAAACCTGAGACTGGAGCAGAGAGGATTGCAGTGTGCGGAGGAAATGGGGAGGTGATTAGATATGAGAAGGACGGAGGTATATTTTCAGTGTTGAAGGCAATGAGGAATACGGACTAAAGTGTTGTGAAATTACTTCTGGAAGGAGACAAGTCATAATCAATGTTATATCATTACAGTGATTGTTTAAAGAATGAGAGGGACATGGGTTGTTATGAAACAACCCATCTAGGAAACGCATGTATATGCTAGTACTGTGACAAGGGTGGGAAAGTCATTAACTAGTCACACTGGGCAGACTAGTTGATGCACCTGCAATACTGTGGGAAGGACTCGTGCTGTTGTTTTTCCTCCAGTCACATCAGTGAGTTCAGATTGATGAGAGAATATCTACGTACTCTCATTGTATCAAGAGATTCAGCTGTTCAGTCAACCTTACGCAACACTTGTGTGTTCACACTAGCAAAAATCCATTTACCTGTTCTTAATGTTTCAATGGCTTCAGTCAATCATCCAGTTTGCCAGCGAAGTTTTCACACCAGGGAGAGGACATTCATCTATTCCATCCGTGGAAAGGGATTCACCAATACATCCCACCTTCTTTCTGAGATCATACTGGATAGAAGAATTTCACCTGAACTGTGTGTGGAAATGCATTTGCTCAGTCATCCACCCTGCTGAGACAGCAGCGAATTCATAAATTGCCATGATTTTGTTATTAATCTACTATTAATCACATTCAGTACTAAATTGCATTCATCACAGTGATCGGTGTCCTTTTATACCCATATAAAGATCTGGTTTTTGTTTCTTAGTATGTATAGTTCCAGCTTATTGACCTTGAGCCTGCAGTATGTTTTAAGGATCACTGTCAGTGACGCTGCTTAACTTAAACATTCTCAACGGAAATTTAGTTGCAATAAAATTATGAACATTTACTTCACGTCTAAAATTTCATTAACTTAAAAACTGTAGATGTTCTTCTAAAGTTGAGCTTGAGGGTCTTATAAATCAATGTCTCCAGTCGGATATTTTTATTTATCCTTGTTGACAGTTCTTACCATGGACATTATATGCATGATTAACCTCAGAGTGCACCAGAAAGAAAAGGGTTGTGAATTGCTGAATTAGTGGTCTCAAAGTACAGCTGATCTCAGCTGTTGCGGGATTTTTCTATGCAAAGTTTGCACTTATTTTTCTGGCCCTATAGGTAGGCATAGGTCAGACAGGAAGAGACTTGTGATGCAGGTAATCTAATGATTTATGTCTGAAGCAGGTCACAATGCATCATAGGCTAGCTGTAGACAGAGTAGATGTTGTGGACATCAGTCTGAGCAGTTGAACATAAGGAACCAGTGTTCTATAGGAACTGGTACTGCAAAAATTTGTATTCATTATTCAGCAATCAGATATACAAAGTGAAAATTTGCTTGCCTCTAAATTGGGACATAGTTGCAACAAGGAAGGCTTCAATTGCATTCAGTTGTATTTATAAAGGAATGCAAGAAGCAGAAGTAGTCGGCCTGTTCATAACATTCTGTTGGGCTTATCTTTTACCTTGCACAATTATCCTGCAACAATTGTTGATTTCTTTCAATGACTAAAAGTCTGTTTATCTCTGTCTTAAACAGATTCATGGACTGAACCACAATACCTTTGTAGAGTAGGGGATGATTGAGTAGAAAAGGCAGCAGCTCGCAGCAGTTTTGGAGCTTTGAGCAGCACCTAATCAGAGAGATGTGTGGTTGAAGTTGTGAGAGACAGGAAATATACAGAGATAATTATACCCAAGTTGCAGAAATCAGAAAACTAGGTGACAGTCAGGAAGGAGAACAGGCAGTGCAGAGTACCCATGTGGCCATCACCCTCAACAGCATGTTAAATAAACTGCAGATGTCCACACTGAAATTGTTCAACTAAAATTCACCCGTGCAGGCTAATTCTGAACTCCTTCCTTCCTTATCTGTACACACAAACAAAGACTCATACTGAATGCTTTGGACGTCAAAGGTCGATTGTTGATACTGAATGCACAGCTGATCTGGCCACTATACAGTTCTGAACACAGTTTTCACGGTTGTAAATTTTCTCAAATTTTTACGCATCAAAATTAACTTCGTTGTTATGGACTTAGACGCGTTAATGTTAGGCTCACAAAGTTATTCTTTTCCAGTCCGTTTGCTAACTAGATCAACATGCATTGAACATAACCGCTGAAACGGACTGCTGCAATATACATCCACTCAAGATGCACCGATAAAGTGTCTCTACTCTTACAACAAATATTGGAGCAAGGGCACTCAGATAATCCCAAATTATGTAAAAGCTGAGTATTGACCAGCTTGAAAGCTTGCGCGAGTAGCCAATAGGGTATAACATTACTCGTAGTGTATAACATTATTAGTAGTGTATACGTATTTCAGCAAGGTATTTGATAAGGTACCCCATGCAAAGCTTATTGAGACAGTATGGAGGCAAGGGATACAAGGGGACATTGCTTTGTGGATCCAGAACTGGCTTGTCCACAGAAGGCAAAGAATGGTTGTAGACGGGTCATATCCTGCATGGAGGCCAGTGACCAGTGGTGTGCCTCAGGGATCTGTTCTGGGACCCGTACTCTTTGTGATTTTTATAAATGACTTGGATAAGGAAGTGGAGGGATGGGTTAATAAATTTGCTGATAACACAAAGGTTGGGAGTGTTGTGGACAGTGTGGAGTGCTGTCAGAGGTTACAGCGGGACATTGATAGGACGCAAAACTGGGCTGAGAAGTGGCAGATGGAGTTCAACCCAGATAAATGTGAGGTGGTTCATTTTGGTAGGTCAAATATGAAGACAGAATATAGCATTAATGGCAAGACTCTTGGCAGTGTGGAGGATCAGAGGGATCTTGGTGTCCGAGTCCATAGGACACTCAAAGCTGCTACGCAGATTGACTATGTGGTTAAGAAGTCATACAGAGGATTGGCCTTGATCATTCGTGGGATTGAGTTTAAGAGCCGAGAGGTAATGTAGCAGATATATATAGGACCCTGGTCAGTCCCCACTTGGAGTACTGTACTCAATTCTGATTGCCTTACTACAGGAAGACGTGGAAACAATAGAAAGGGTGCAGAGGAGATTTACAAGGATTGGGGAGAATGCCTTATGAGAATAGGTTGAGTGAACTCGGCCTTTTCTCCTTAGAACGACGGAGGACGAGAGGGGACCTGATAAAGGTGTTTAACATAATCAGAGGCATTGATCGTGTGGACAGTCAGAGGCTTTTCCCCAGGGCTGAAATGGCTAGCACGAGGGGGTATAGTTTTAAGGTGCTTGGAAGTAGGTACAGAGGAGATGTCAAGGGTATGATTTTTACGCAGAGAGTGCTGAGTGCTTGGAATGGGCTGCTGGCGGTGGCGGTGGAAGCGGCAACGATAGGATCTTTAAGACACTCCTGGATGGCTACATAGAGCTTAGAAAAATAGAGGGCTATGGGTAAAGCCTAGGCAGTTCTTAGGGCGGGACATGTACGGCCCAGCTTTGTGGGCCAAAGGGCCTGTATTGTGCTGTGGGTTTTCTATGTTTCTATGTTTCTATTCCTTCCTTCCTTCCTTGAGTCCTTAACTCCTGGTGGAGTCGTCGGGGCGCCGTCATGACAAGCTTTGCACAAGTCTGTCCCATCTGTCGCGGTTGTGTGCCAGAGCCTGGGTCACCGCAAGTTTTCCCTGTCCATTCTTTAATGTTGTCCATCCATCGTTTCCTCTGTCTACCTCTTCTCCTTTTCCCCTCCACAGTTCCTTGTAGAATGGTCTTTGCAAGGTCAGCCATACCATCTCAGCTTTCTTTTCTTCACCTTTGTGGGACGGTCTTCAGGGGGGGCAATGTGTGTTCGATGGTCTTGCGAACCTGCTCATTTGTGATGTGGTCCACGTATGAGATGCCCAAGATGTTGCGATAGCATCTCATTTCCAATGCCCGTATCTTCCTCTGCAGCACTGCTGTGAGGGTCCATGTCTCTCATGTGTACAGGAAGATGGAGAATACCAATGCACGCAGGAGTCTGATCTTGTACTTCATGGTGATGTTGCTGTCCCTCCATATTGTCTTGAGTTTGGATAGTGCAGTCATTGCCTGTGCGGTTCTTGCCAGGACTTATGGTCTTGAACCTTCATCACTGGTGATTGCCCCTAGGTTTTTGAACTGCTGTACTGTCTCAAGTTTCTGATCATGGACTGAGATGTCTGTTGTGATGGCACATTTGGCATTTGCATGTACTTGGTTATCTCGGGACATATTTCCATTCCAAACTTTGTGGAATAGATGTTTCTATTTATGGCTTATTATGCCAATATTGTGAATCTCTGGGTTAAAGGACTTAAAACATGTGTTTATCAATGTAATCTGAATATTGCAAAAACATACAATGATACATTGACTCATTAAATGAAAATAATTTTATAACATTTTCTGGTTCCATGCCAGACCCTTTTACGCAATTCATTTCGGAGGAATATAAGGTTAGTCCCAAGAGTGGTTGCGCAGTTTTGTTCAATTACTGATAATATGGAATGTTACATCAAATACGGAGAATGACATCAGGTATTAATATGAAGCTGATTTTACATAGCAGTTCATGTTCTGAATACTGCCGAAAGAAATGCACGGAATACCAAGAGGTTTGCTGTTTGCCCTTTACTATTCTGGCGTTGCAGTTATCGGCATTCCAGGTAATGTACGACGATGATGTTCTAAGAAATTCCCTGTTGATCTGTATTATTGCTTGTTGTCTCCAATCTTCACTATAGCTTAATGCGAATAATCACAGAGTAACAGAATTGGACATTGGAGAAATTATTAGTATCATGACTACAGACTGATATCCCGTGTAAAGATGTATCTCGTTTGTCACTGGTGTTAGTGCGATGTCTGTCGTAAAGTGCACTCCATCGCATTAAATCATGAGATTGCTTTGTGCTCTCGGCACACTCCTGAATAGATTCCCTGAGACGGGCGACGACGTAAAAAAAACTATCCTTTCTCTCGCGCTGAATCTGTAGAAATAGAGCTAAGTAAAATTCGTCCTACCTTCCAACACGGTCTATACCACCGCCAGAGCAAAATCACTTCGAAGAGTGGTGAAATGGTTTCCTCTGTCAATTCTGCAGAACGTAATCTGCAGATCTTTTATGAATTTGGGTGTTAAGGTCTTCAATCCTGTACCTCCTTCCTTTTAATCGTAGTATTTAGTTATTTTAAATTCGCTCGTACGTATTTCCATCAGCTATTTTCTGTAATCTGAGCTCAACCTTACATATAAGAAAAATAGTGTTGAGTGTCACGTCCTATTTATTAGTTCACTACACAGGCTAATCAAGAAAGCTTCGAATTAGCCGTCCAGTTCGCCTATTCTGCTACCGAAACATACCTGTGCACGTAGAATTTAAATCGTTTATTACTTCAAGTAGTTAATTCTTTCTTTGCTGCACCTCCCATTGAATACCACGACACTTAGGGGAAGGAGCTCCATTTGTCGTTTTTCTGCCAAAATGAACCTCCCAGTCCTGAGTTCCCTCAGAATAAATTGGTATTTGCATCGGCACACACACGCGGCCAATTCTTTCACCACCTGCAATCTTCTACAACACAAACATTCACATGCATTTATGTCCAACACAGTAATGTGCATTACAAAAGCAAATGACTTGAAACCTAATTGTGTGGAATATTTTACTATCGCCTTGTCAGTCCCAAAACACCCCTCTCGTATGTGATTTCGGCCTCTCATCAAATTTAGGATCCTAATTGCAACTTGTTTCTAGAATACCATGCACTTATTAGATTTACGCTCGTTGATGACGTCAACACTGTTACAATTCCAGTGATAAATATAAAAAATGTTGTAAAGATATTTGCCTTCTCATTTTATGCGTGGTTCCATCTTCAGTCAAAGGCAATAGGGGTAAAAAAGCATAATTTAATTGACGACTTTCGTCATCTTGCGGACCCGAGTTCATGTACATATGCGAAGAGAGTCTTGATATTATCTCATATAACTATTGTGTCCAATTACTTATCCCCTAAAATGTGCGGTCTAGGTAGCCAGTGATGATGCCGTATAGCGGCAGGGGAGCATGTACTGTTGTTAGTCACGTACTGAGGGGAATGGGGAGATTTCATACCCAAGACGTGGGTTTTATTGCACCCGACCATTCCGCTGATGATGTCTCCTTCGCTTGGAAATGGATTGGTGTAAATGTTGTTTCTAGAATTTTAAATAAAAATACTCATCGGCGTAATCCTAATCATGAAACATCAAGATTTTCGGGTTCGCTGATATACTTCGAGGAAGGAAATGTAAGGTCCTTATCTGCTTCAGGCCTACGTGAATGCAAAGCCACAAATGTAATTGATGCTTAGCTGCTCTTTCAATCCACGAACAAACAATGACACCACGAAATGATATTAATAACGGCATTCAGATAGCAGGAATCAATAAATTAGTAAGATGATATAATCTCCAACCCGTTTTCCTGATTACAGAATCTGACATTCTTGGGGACAGTTCTATCACTTCTGCGCTCCTGTCTTCCATCTCACACTCAACTGTTATTTGATCATAAATCCCGTCTCTCTTTCAGCGAACTTGGTAGTGATTGCGATCCTGCGACGGGGACGATGTAGTCTGTCTGGATGTATTTCCTGTTACCTGGTGGCGATGGCCGTGACCGATATCTTTTTCATTATAACGGCAGCGATATTCAACCGCACTGTGGGTAACCTTTTTGAATTCAGCTTCCTTTTCATCACACCGATTTGTAAACTTAATTTTGCTTTTATTTACGGATTCAGAAATTGCTCCGTTTGGATTACCGTGGCTTTCACTTTTGACCGATATGTTGCAATTTGTTGCCAAAAGCTGAAAACGAAGTATTGTACAGAGAGAACGGTTGTCGTGGTTGTCGGAACGATTTGTGCTCTCAGCTGTCTTACACACACCCCTTATTATTTCGTATATGAGCCAGTCGTTGTAATTAATGGTATACCTTGGCTTTGCGATATAAGGCCTGTATTTTACACCTCTCGATGGTGGATTGCATTTGACATCTTTCAGCGCATCAGTGCCCCATGTCTTCCATTCATCCTTATATTACTGTTTAATGTACTCACCGTCAGACACATCTTCATGACGATGAAAACCCGAAGAAAAATGCTTGCCAATAAAAACACAGAGAGGCGGACAGACGGAGAGTTGGAAAGCCGCAGAAAATCTATTCTGTTGCTCTTCTGCGTTTCTGCTGGATTCATCCTTTTCTGGCTTTTGTTTCTGATTAGATTTCTTTATGTTCGAATTGCAAAGCTTAGTTATTTCTCAGGCTCCGATGCTAGTAACTCAAAGTTTATACTGGAAGAAAGTTCATTTATTCTTCAATTTTTGAGTTTTTGTGTAAATCCATTCATTTATGTTGGCACCCAGAGTCAATTTAGAAAGGAGTTAAAGAACGGGTTAAAATGGTTTGTAAATCGCATTGATAGATTCTGTAAATTCTAATAATAATTGAGTGCATATGATGCATTTCTCTCACCAGGACAACTCAACATTGTCTCGTGAACACATGGTAATTCACTATTAAGTTCTGCAGTCCTTAGCGAAGTCTGAACATGTCCATGGCAAAATCTTTCAGATACCATTCCGGTCTCAGCCGTTAATTGAGAAGACAAGCGATCTTTGGCTTCAGCTCTATTTTTCCCCAATTAACCCCAGCCCACTGTTGCCCTTAATGTTGAAAATTTAACGAATGTTTATATTGAACGCAGTAGGATGCAATATTTAGCACTGTCTATAAACGTGTGTTTGCCAGCTTTCCAGTTTATTCTAACCGAATCTATACGTTCTTTATGACAATCTGCAGTTGAAGGTTTTCCTTATAACACAGGTATGCATTAAATGATATCCCTTCTGGTTATTTTGCCTGTGATGTCGTGCTTAATATGGATGAGCGCAAGTTTGAAGTGCAACTCTGGGCACATTCAAGCCTTCCAGATCGTAGTCCAATCTCAAACTTTAGGTGATTAGTTTTTTCAGCATTAGAACTGTCTATTTTTCTGGAAGTCATTTCTCTCAGTATTTGTTTGTTCTTATATTCAGGAATGCTGCCATATGCAATACGTTATACAAGTCGTGATTGAATTTGTTAATGCTCCGTTTCAGTTGCTTTCTTTCCTGCTCCGAAGATCTTAACAGGCTTTGTGGCTAAGTTTGCTGATGATACGAAGATAGGTGCTGAGGAAACAGAGAGTCTGCATAGAGACTTGGATAGCTTCGGAAAATAGAAAATGAAATACAATGTTGGAAAGTGTATGGTTATGCCCTTTGGTAGAAGAAATAAACGGGCAGACTATTATTTAAATGGGGAGAGAATTCAAAGTTCTGAGATGCAACGGGATTTGGGAGTCCGCGTGTAGGGTACCCTTAAGGTTAACTTCAAGGTTGAGTCGGTGGTGAAGAAGACGAATGCAATGTTGGCATTCATTTCTAGAGGAATAGAGTATAGGAGTAGGGATGTGATGTTGAGGCTCTATAAGGCGCTGGTGAGACCCCACTTGGAGTACTGTGTGAAGATTTCGGCTCCTTATTTAAGAAAGGGTGTGCTGACTTTGGAGAGGGTTCAGAGAAGATTCACAGGAATGATTCCGGGAATGAGAGGGTTAACATATGAGGAACGTTTGACCGCTCTTAGACTGTACTCCTAGGAGTTTAGAAGAATGAGGGGGAACCCCATAGAAACAGTTCGAATGTTGAAAGCCATGGACAGAGTGGATGTGGCAAAGTTGTTTCCCATGGTGGGGAGTCTAGTACAAGAGGGCATGACTTAAGGATTGAAGGTGCACGTTCAGAACAGAGATGCAAAGAAATTTTTTCAGCCAGATGGTGGTGAATCTGTAGAATTTGTTGCCACGGGCAGCAGTGGAGGCCAAGTCATTGGGTGTATTTAAGGCAGAGATTGATAGGTATCTGAGTAGCCAGGGCATCAGAGGTTATGGTGAGAAGGCGGGGGAGTGGGACTAAATTGGAGATTGGATCAGCTCATCATAGAATGCGCAGCAGACTTGATGGGCCGAATGGTCGACTTCTGCTCCTTTGTCTTACGGTCTTAACAAAGCAAAGCATTCAATTCATGAAAGTACAACTTGGATTCCAAAATTTATTGCTACCTTTTTAATGAGAGGAAAGAATTGAATACCTTGTGGCTTTTCAAAAAATACTTGGGGCCAATGTTATCTCTTTCAGAAGATTATCCATTTAATTTTAATCAACTTCAACAGAAGGTTTGTAACTTCGGCAGCAGCACATGAAGACAGTAAATTAATAGAGCTTGGTTACAATCAATATATTAATTTATGCATGGTCTGGGTTCGGCAGGAGAGCACAAAGGGCTGACAGATACAGGTTTCAATTGGGAGACGTGGACTGTAGGATGAATGTGCATTGAGTTTGGCAGTTTGAGTCTGACAGCCGAGGGGTTGATTATACTCTGAATCTCGAATGGTCCCAGGTAGCGAGGGCGAGTTTCCTGGGTTCATTCTTGAGGTGAACGTCTTTAGAAGAGAGCCAAACCTTCTTCCCAGACCGATAATCAGGCGCAGGTATCCGATGGCAATCGGCAATCTTGCGGTTGCGTTCGGTTGAATGGAGCAGGGCCGCGCGTGTGTCTTTCCAGATCTTGCGGCACCGGCGGAGATGGGCCTGAACAGAAGGCACAGCAATGTCATCCTCATGAGGGGAGAACAGAGGGGGTTGTTAACCGTGGGAGCATTCGAAGGGAGACATTCCGGTGGCGGTGCTGACGAAGGGGTTGTGGGCATATTCTACCCAAGCGAGATGGATGCTCCAGGACGACGGGTTGTTGACGGTTATGCAGTGCAATGCTGCTTCAAAATACTGGTTTGCTCGTTTTGTTTGACCGTTCGTCTGCGGATGAAAGCCGGATGACAGACTTACTGAGGCTCCAAGGGCTTGACAGAAAAAATCTCCAGATTTGAGACACAAATTGGGGACCCCGGTCAGAAATAATGTCAGAGGGAATCCCATGAAGGCGGAAGACGTGATGGACGAGCATGTCGGCTGTATCACGGGATGTAGGGAGTTTGGGAAGGGCTACGAAGTGCACGGTTTGGTAGAAGAGGTCCACCACGGTGAGTACGGCAGTGTTCCCATGTGAAGGGGGTAGTCCAGTAACGAAGTCCAGCGCAATGTGCGACCAAGGGCGGCTAAGGATTGGTAGGAGACGAAGCAATCCAGCAGGTGGTCGCTGGGAAGCTTTACCGCGGGCAAAAACAGAACAGGCAGAGACGAAGGAATGGGTGTCAGCGTCCATGGAGGGCCACCAGAAATATCTCTTCAGAAGGGACAGAGTCCGATCGATTCCGGGATGGCAGGCGAAAAGAAAAGTGTGCCCCCACTGGAAAGACTGCGACCGAACAGAATCGGGCACGACAAGGAGATTGGGGGGGGGGGGGGGGGGTGGAGGTGAGGGGGAGGGAGTCCGTTGCCTGGGTCAGGTTGAGTCCGTTGGGCCTCTGACTCTGCACTAGATCTCCCAGGTGAGGGCAGCCACTACACAGGATGGTGGAAGGATGGTCTCGGGGTTGGGAATGTCCTCCTCGGAAACGTATTGACGGGAGAGAGAGCATCGGGCTTCCCGATCTTGGACCCCGGACGATAGGTGAGGGTGAACCTGAAATGGCCAAAAAATAATGCCCAACGGGCTTGGTGGGAATTCAGGCGTTTGGCGGTTTGGATGTGTGACAGGTTCTTGTGATCAGTCCAGACGATAAACGGATGTTCCGCTCCCTCCAGCCAGTGCCTCCACACCTCCAAAGCCAGTTTGACAGCCAGTAACTCCTGGTTCCCTACATCACAATTTCGTTCAGCGGGGTACAGCCGACCAGAAAAGAAGGCACAGGGATGAAGTTTTTGGTCAGGGCCGGAACGTTGGGAGAGGACCGCTCCCATCGCAGAGTTGGAGGCGTCGACCTCCACAATGAATTGACAAGAGGGGTTCTGGTTGGACTAGGATGCGAGCGGATGCGAAACACCTCTTCAGCTCCGAGAATGCTGAACCCAGAGAAAAGGGGTCGGAGGCGAGGTGAGTCGAGTGAGGGCGCTGCCACCCGGCTGTAGTCCCTGATGAAACGACGACAGAAGTTTGCAAACCCCGGGAATCGCTGGAGTTGCTTGCGTGTCGTGGGTTTTAGCAACTCCGCCTCCGACCGGATCTTTTCGGGATCCGCCTTCACTTGCCCGCTCTCGATGTTATACCCTAAGAAGCTGACTGTGGGGACATGAAACTCGCACTTCTCAGGTTTAACGAACAGTTTGTTTTCCCAGAGCTTCTGTAGAACCTGACGGACATGGTGGGTGTGCACCTGAATACTGCTGGAGAAGATTCAAATAAACAAACACAAAATGGTTAATAAAGTCTCTAAGGACATCGTTTATCAGAGCTCGGAAGAGGGCGGGGGCATTGGTGAAGCCGGATGGCATGACCAGGTATTCGAAGTGACGAAGAGGGGTGTTAAATGCTGTTTTCCACTCATCTCCCTCCCTTATTCTGACCAGATGGTAGGCACTTCGTAGGTCCAGCTTGGAGAAGATGGTGGCTCCGTGAAGTGGTTCGAAAGCAGAATTGATAAGGGGCAGTGGATACTTGTCTTTAAGCGTCGGTAATCAATGCAGAGGCGCAGTGAACCGTCTCTCTTCCCCACAAAGAAGAAACCTGCGCCAACAGGGGAGGTTGAGGGTCGGATAGTGCCAGCCGCGAGAAAATCATTTAAGTAATCCGCCATTGCTGCCCTTTCGGACCGGGACAGGTTACACAGCCAGCTGGTGGGTAGAGGGGCTCCGGGGAGAAGGTCAATAGCACAATCATAAGGTCGGTGTGGAGGCAGGAAAAGGGCTCGTTGTTTAATTAGCACGTCCCAGGTCGTGATACTCTGCTGGAACCTTGGATAAATCAGGGGTTTCATAGGTAGACGAGGTTGCGGTGACTTCGACAGGGGAAAGGGCCGACTGGAGACAAGTGGAGTGAGAGAACGGACTCCAGCTGGCTATCTTCCCGGTGGACCAATCAATGTGGAGATTATGGCGGTTTAACCAGGGGTATCCAAGAACTATAGGAGCATGAGGAGAGGAAATTAGGTTAAATCGAACCTGTTCCCGATGGTTTCCAGACAGAATAAGAGACAGGAGTGGTGTGCAGCGAGTAACTCTGGCCAGAGGTCCATCGTCCAGTGCGCAGGCTTCCAGACGGGTACTCAACGACTCCCAAGGGGTTCCGGCCCAGGAAGCTATGTTTTCATTCAACAGGTTTCCCTCGGCGCCGGAGTCCACTAGAGCGGACAGAGGCACGGAGTGTTGGTTTTAACTTAGTAGCTTGGATCTGCATCCGGGTTCGGGGTACAGAAGGGAATGCTGTCTGGCTCACCAGGATCCCCCTCTCTACCGGTGGGCCCTCCCTTTTGGCCACTGGCCGCAATAGAGACATTCCCCTGCACTTAATCTCCGTAGTCGCTCTTTAAGGAAAATAAACAGTTCCGCCCCAAATGCATTGGTTCCGCTCCTGGGATGGTGGAAACGGCTGGACTGGGAGCTATTCTAGGAGCGGGAGGGGAAGAGAGGCTAGGGCTGGTGGGAGACGGTAAAGAGTGTCGTGGAGTGGCCAAAGGTAGTGGACGACCAGTTCTCTCCCGAAGGCATTCTCAAAGACGATTGTCCAACCTGGCGGCTAGGGAGATCAAACAATCCAGGCTGTTGGTGTCATCCCTTGCCGCCAACTCGTCTTTTACCAGGTCGCTGAGGCCTTTTCAAAATACCCCTTGGAGTGCCTCATCATTCCACCCCGAGTCGGCCACTAACATCCGGAAATCCACGGAATAGTCGGCAACACTGTGTGAGCGCTGACGGAGAGTGAGTAGTCGCTTAGCGGCATCTTTACCATGGACGGGGTGGTGAAAGATCCTTCTCATTTCTGTGATAAAGGTGGGGAATGAAGAGCAGATAGCCGGTTGATTATCTCAGATAGCTGTAGCCCACGCTAAGGCACTCCCCCGCAACAACCCCATGATATAACCCATCTTCGACTTGTCTGTGGAGTACGTGGATGACTGCTGTTCGAACACCAAGGAGCATTGCAGAAGGAAGGCCCGGCACTTCCCCAAATCCCCAACATGGTGTTCCCGTTCAAGTACGTGCGGCTCTCTTGACGGTGGTGTTACCGACACGTAGGGGGTTGCCACTACAGGCTGACTGGGCTGGTTTGACTGAGTTCCAGGAGTGGATCGGGTAAGATAAACGGATACTCAATCCACCTGGTCACTGATCTACTTTAGGTTAGCAGACAGGGAACGGAATTTCTCCATGACATCCCAGAGAATTTGATCGTGCAGACCCAGTAGGGATCCCTTGCTGCGAGGGCTTGTTGCAGGGTATTCGTGTCCACTGGGTCCATAGTGACCAGATCGTTCTGTTGTAAGGAGCGACTGCGGCGAACCCAAGTGCAGGACACAGGCACGGAGATTAAGGTAGGATGCTTATGCGGACCTGAACGTTCGACAGCAAACAGGAGGGATCTTGACACGGAGACTTGACATGGAGAGACGGAGTCTCGTAGATAAACCTTGAAACTGGAGCTAACTTAAAACAAACAGTTCGAAGCGGCTGGAAACGTTAGTTAACACACAGGAAAAAGACCAACGATCTGGCAACTAGGTTCTGTAACACCGGGGGGTTCTTATACTGCAGGTCCTGATGGAAAGCAGGTGTGTCGTAATCAAAGAAAATTAGAAGTAATTGGGAAATTAACGGTCAGAACCGTACCACAGTCAAAGGAAATTAGAGGAAACTAGGGAATAAACGATCACGACCGTGACAATATAGTGTATATGGATTTCAGCAAGGCACTGATAAGGTGCCCCATGCAAGGCTTATTGGGAAAGTAAGTAGGCATGGGATTCATTGGGACATTGATTTGTGGATCCAGAACTGACCTGCCCACAGAAACAAAGAGTGGCTGTAGACGGGTCCTATTTTGCATGGAGGTTGGTGACCAGTGGTGTGCGTCAGCACTCTGCTCTGTGATCCCTTCTCTTCGTTATTTTTAAAAATGACCTGAATGATGAAGTGGAGGAATGGGTTAGTTATTTTGCTGATTACACGAAGGTTGTGGGGTTGTGGATCGTGTGGAGGGCGGTCAGAGGTTAGAGCGGGAGATCAATAGGACGCAAAACTGGGCTGAGAAGTGGCAGATGGAGTTCTACCCAGAGAAGTGTGGGCTGGTACAATTTGGAAGGTCAAATATGATAGAAGAATATAGTATTAATGGTAGTGTGGATGATCAGAGGTGGTCGGAGTCCATAGGACTGCTGCACAGGTTGATTCTTTGTTTAAGAAGGCATACGGTGTATTGGCATTCATCGAGCTTGGGACTGAGTTTAATAGCCGAGAGGTAATATTGCAGCGATAGAGGGCACTGGTCAGACCCCACTTGGAGTACTGTGCTCAGTTCTGGTCAGCTGACTACAGGATGATGTGGAAACTATAGAAAAGGTGCAGAGGAGATTTACAAGGATGTTGCCTGGATTGGGGAGCATGCCTTACGAGAATAGGTTGAGTGAACTTGGCCTTTTCTCCTTGGAGCGATGGAGCATGATATAGGAGCATGGGTGATGGACGTCTATAAGCTGATGATAGGCATTGATCGTGTAGATAATCAGAGGCATTTCCCCAGGGCTGAAATGGCTATCACGAGAGGGTACAGTTTTCAGGTGCTTGGAAGCACGTAGAGAAGAGATGTAGAGGTAAGTTTTTTTTTGCGCAGAGAGTGGTGAGTTGAGGCGGATGCAATAGGGTCTTTCAAGAGAATTTTGGACAGGTACATGGAGCTCAGAAAAATAGAGGGCTATGGGTAGCCCTGGGTAACTTCTGAAGTAAGTACATGTTCGGCACAGAAATGTGGACAGAAGGGTCTGTAATGTGCTGTTGTTTTATTTTTTGTGTGTGTTTCTGTGTTACTATTACCACCCTATCAAACCGTGTATCCACTTTGAGCAAGTTTGGATTTGGTCCACAACGTTCACTTGTCCGTTAACAGTGCCGTGTTTCTTGCTATTAACCGTGTATGGTCCCTTTATATTTGATTCCCCAGTGTGTAACACCTGACCCTAGACCGGATTAAACTTCACCTTCCATTTACGCGTACATATCCGGAACCGATCTATATTCTGATATATATATTTTGGCAATTTGCTACATTATCCACAGCTCCAACATTCAAGAGACCACGAATCTTATTAAACAATTTATCTAAAAATCCTGTGGTTTGAGAAGTGAAATTTTCGCAAAAAAGATAACCCCGGAATACATGTTTTTCTGTGTTTCACCAATGTTTTGCAGCATGAGTCCACACGCAAATTCTGACGACCAGGAACTACTTGTCTAAGTGCAAAGTTGCCATCACAAAATCCATTCAGCACAAAATGACCAATTGGACTAATGGGTTCAAATTCATAGCTTTATTGGGGCCACGAGTAGGGTTTGGTGGATGGATGGAAGATGTGGATTTTTCGAAGATTATTTAAGAGAGTGGCACTCTGTGTGCGAAGTGCAGAATCCCAAGGTAAATCGACAACAGTGGGTTATTTGTGGGTCTCGCCAACCTACCGATGCATTATGGGGCGTATCTGGATTGGTCAGCCTAGTTCGATTCCCCCGGGATTGAAATTGTCCGTCCTTAATACGATAGGGCTCCCCGGGAGAAAGGATAGCGATAGGAATACTTTCAGGCTGCCGAAGAACAACACATTTTCCATAATTCCTCAGTGATAATGACTGAAAGTGCACAATCATCAAAGTGAGACCTCATCAATGTCTTATACAGCTGCAAGTAATTTCCGAATTATTATATTTCCCAATTACTACTAAGTTATCGAGCGGAGATGCTACTTTCCACAAATTATGCACTTTTTCTCGATGGTCCCTTTGAAGCATAGCACTCGCCAGGATCCTGTCTTTCAATGTACATGTTCTAACATCGCTTCACCTCCCAAAATACAACACCTTAGATTTATCTGGATTGAGGTACATTTACCAGTTCTTGGATCACATTTCCATCTGATCAAGATAACACTGCAATATTTCATAACCTTCTACACTGTCTGTAACGTCACTTATTTTTGTATCATCTGCAAGTTTACCAAGCATGCCTTGTACATTCCTATGCAAATAATTGATATACATTATAAGCAACAACGGGCCCAGCACCAACCACAGTGCCACTCTGCTAGACACAGGCCTTTGGAGGAAGCGCCCTTCCGTCATCAACCTCTGCTTTCTATGAATACATACTGAATCCCATCTGTTATATCGTACTGGATCACGGATTTTCTTCCATTGACCTTTTTTTTGCTGATATTAGGACCACACGCCTTTCATTGCCAGGCTATAAATGTTCATGTAGTCTGGTAGTTATAGGTCCGTGAGCTTAAAGAAAATACAGGAAAATTGAAAAAATCATATCTGTATATTGGCAAATGAATTCACTTAAAGTCGAGGTTGCTTTAACAGATATACTGTGGCAGGGCCACCGCTTTCTTATTTTTGTCAGGACTCTTTTCTGTTGGACCTATCCATTTAGATTCTCTGTTATCCTAGATATCGCCACATATTTGTCGTTTGTGTAACTTACGGTGGCCGAAGTACACATTTTTGGATTGACATGCATAGTTGAAGAAGCAGCTCTCTATATTTCCTCACTGTCGAGTTTGCCACCAACGTTGTCCGTGGACACTTGCGTCTCCCTTGTGTAGCTCTACTCTGCCTGGGCTCCTCGAAGATACATGGAGAAATGGTCTTTATATATACTGTAGTCACTCTTGTTCTATCCGGTGGCCTTCTGCCACAGTTTTTTCTTTAAACTGCAGAATAATAGAGTAATAGCATGCAAAGAGACTCTTTGGCCGACCAGGTGTCCATCAAGGAAGTTCCATTTCCCTTCATTTGGCCCATGTCCCCCTGAACCCATTCTTGTCCATATAACTAACATAGCGTCGACCTTACAGACTAAATTCAATACATCTAGCCAGTACTCAAGCTCAGAAAAAATTATAGTGCAAAAATAGGAAGAATAAGTTAGTGTTCACGGGTTTGTGGACTGTTCAGAAATCTGGCAAGAAAGGAAATGAAGCTGTTACTATAACCTTCAGACTCATGTCACCCTGTTAAATGAAAGATGGAATGTAACTAGGAAGTGTGCAGATTTAACTGTATGTTACCCGGACTTGGGGAACTGAGTAACAACGGGTTCATGGACAAGGACTTTATTCCCTGGAAGGTAGAGGCTGGAGAAGTGACCTTATACCAGTAGAGAGGATCATGAGGGACAGAGAGACCATGAAATCACGTAGGTGAAAAGGTGCTAAAACTAGTAGGCACCGGTTTAAGATCTAAGATCAATTACTTAGAAAAGCATGGCACCGCAGTATTGTAGCGGTTAGCATGCTGCGGTTACAACTTAGAATGCCAATTAAAATGACATGCAGAAGAATTATGATGACGGCATGCTGAGCGAGCACAGGTCATCATGACAGAGAAGGCAAAATGGAAAGGACAGGTGTTACTACTTTTGCAATTGCAGCAGAAGGTGATAGGACACAAGAGGCATGGGTGAAGGAGCTGGACCATTGAATAGTATGACAGTTAGCCCAGCAGAAATTAGACAGTGGATGAGAACGAGAAGTGACACCACAGATCACGCTGGAGCTAGAGAGAATAGCAGTATTGGGTGTGTGCAAAGGTGGGATGAAGATAGTAGATTACGGGATGTTGATTGCTTTTCTGTCCCACTAAAAGGAGTGAAGTGACAAGAGTAGTATGCACGAAATGGAGGCAATGTGCGCGAGCGCTCTACCAGCAACGGCGGAGAGGAGGCTAAATAGAGAAAGAGGGATGACACTTCAGAGGACCTGGAGAATAAGGCCATATCTTGAGAAATGATCCGGCTAGAAATAAAGAAATTGGGAAAAAAGGATGCCATCCATGATGGGTCAACTTTGTGATCAAAGTTCATGCTTGAAGAGGAAACTCTGGGAGTAAATGGATATGGAAGCTGTTACTAGTAGTCTGTCTCCTGAGCTGCGGACAAAAAAACGTGAATCAGAAGTGGTCCAGCTGGACTGAAAGTTGTTTGTAAAGGTCTTGAAATTCATGCTTTCCAGAACAGTGCAGGAAGAAGATTATAGTTGCCATTGAAGTAGCAGAGAAAGAGTCTCTGATGTACCTGAACAGGGATATCATGCAGCGAACAACATGACAGCTGTAGCTGAGACCCATTAATGTGTGAATGACTACACTTTTGATATTTAGGTGAGTAAAGAAGTGAAACAGAAATTGTTAAGAGTAAGGACAAGTTCTGTCAAGGGAATAAATGTTAGTGGAAGACAATTCTTTGCATCTTTGTTCAAGAAACACAAGGCCCTAAAGATTTTTCATCTTAGACAAGGACTATATGTCCATAGTCAAGATGTGGCAGTTGGGACCAGTAAATTGAAAATTATCAGCATGTTGGAAGATATGAGAAGTATCCTGAATATCAGTGAGAACGGTTTGAATAAGATAGTCATTAAAATAGTGAAGCAGTTGTATAGATTGGGAGGGAACACATTCAAATTAGACAAGTTGGGAAAGGAAAAGTATGTAAAGATTCGGAACTTAGGATCAAACAGAGCACATGCGGAGTATAAAGAATCAAGAAAAGAAATAAAGAAGGGAATTACGAAACCCAGAAGGGGATATGAAATATTGTTGACAAGAAGGATTAATGTGAATCCGAAAACATACACACATCAAGCGCAATAGGATAACTATTGAATGGGTAGTACCACTTAAGGATAAAGATGGAAACGTTTGGATATGGAGAATGTGAGTGAGGTACTTGATGAGAATATTGATGGCTCTGCTGCAAAGTTTGTGGACGATATAAAGATATTTGGAAGGGCTAATAGTTTTTGGCGAAGTAGAGAGGAAACAGAAGGAGTTACAGAAATTAGGAGAATGGGCAAAGAAGTGACAGATGCAATACAATGTCGGAAAATGTATAATCATATACTTTGGAAGAATAAATAAAAAGTTAGGGTATTTTCTAAATGTTGAGAAAATGCAAAAATGACATGCGGAAAGGCAATTGGGGGTCCTTGTGCAGAATTCACTTTAGAAGTGAAAAGATATCTATGGAAAAGCTTGATATGGCAACTACAAGGGGTTCCACAGGGCATGGCTGGAGCTAGCACTGGGCATGACACTAAACCCACTGCTGATAATGCCCTGCTGAATAGTCGGGCAGGCACCAAGAAATCTGAAAAAGATACAGCTAGCCATCAAATTAGACCACTAACTCCTTTGGCTGTGATGGCTGCAACTATTTCACAGGGGAGTAGTCCAATTAAATCTGAGACCACTCCAGCAGTGAAGAGAAGATACACTTGAAATTTTCATTAGAAGTAAATACATTTATAATGCATATGTATTTTCCATTAATGGAACTTGTGACTGGCATGACAACATACTGGGACAAACCTCATCAACAGCCTATTGCACAATATTCCTTCATTAAGGTAATGCACAACGAAAAGCAGATCAACGCAGAGTGATAGTAAAAATTACTAAATCCCTATAGACATGTTAAACAAAATAAAACTTAAGGTTGCACAAGAGCTAGAAAGTAACCAACCTAAAGGCTACAACAAAGCTATGCAAGAAAACAATGGAGATGAAACCCATCGAGGAATTGATGAAAATACAATTTTTCTAATTGCTTCACAACTGGACGATGACAACAACACAGATGTAGAGACTTCACAAACTGCTGCTGACGCAGCTGAGCTTACGGACAAAATTGTCCTCATATTTAAAATCACACTTGCAGAATTTATTGGCATTAGCACAGGAAAAAGACCCTACGTCCCAAACGAAAATTCATCATTAAAATTGCAAAAATTCTTAATACTCTTCACAATATTATGTTACCACATCATTGAGGAGAACTTGAAACATTTGAAGAACGCTCGCAAGAACCTACTGTGCAGCTTTAAGACTAATGCAGTGCAATGGCTACAAAACAGAGGGACTCATTAATAGAAATCCAAAACCGAGCCATGAAATGAGAAAACCGGAACAGCAGAAGAGAGTTTCAAAACATAACACATGCACAAAAGACAGCAATCTTTGTGTTTAAATAAAGAAATAGATAATTAGATGAACAGACAGATAGATTAACAGATAGATAAACATGAGATGAGTAGTCCTTGATTGTAATTCCATAGGTTATGGTTATAGTTCAGTGTTACGCTGAGTGAGGTTTTCCCCTGTGGTTCAAGAACCCGATGGTTGAGGGGTAATAACTGCTTCTGAAGCTGGTGGTGTGGATTCTGAGGCTCCTATCTCTTCTCCCTTATAGCTGCCTCCTCGTTCCATCTATCTATTTCATGCGTGCGCTCGGAGAAATACTTCTTTCAAAAATATCTTTACCTACTGTAATCATCCGCAAGCTTCAGTAGTTTCCAGATGAACTCCAACTTGGAACATTGAGTAAAGGGTTAGGGGGTGAGAGATTTGGAAGGGACCTGAATAAAAATTCTTTTTATGTGAATGTGCACCAAATTGTTAATATCAACTTTATAAAACAACATTAAGCGGCCTGCTTAGTTTGACTCCTCAGCGCTACACAGTTTTTGTCAGTCCGTTTGGATATGGCCCCCAAAAGGGGAGAGAGAGACAGTGAAACGGGACGTTAGTTCATAGACTTTAATGCGAACAGTATATTAAGGGAAAAGAAATCAATAAACGCTAGCCCAAATAGGTCGGGTTACTAAACTCTTAAACAGAAAACTTGATGTCAACACCGCGGCTGAAAGAAATAACGAAATATAAAACGAATACCGCTAGTCTTCAGCGTCAGTCGGCTCGCCAGTCCACTTTTCTCAGGAAAGGCTAAATACAAGCAGGCAGTGTAGCATTGCTGTGCTTTGCTCACCTCTCGACAAGCGCTACGACGAAAAGAAGGGAGTTAAAGTCAGCCATAAAGAAATAATAATTAGCTGACGCTTGCCTTTTCAGGAGCGCAATTGCTGCATTTGCCTCGCAGCCTAATCCATGTATGTGACAGTTCAAAAGTGAAAAGTGATGTGGGAAAGTGCTTGCTCACCATACTTATTGAAATATTCTTCATCGCATTTCTAAACTATTCTTTTAATGATGGAAAAGAGATAGCCAGTTCTCAAGACAGAGAAGCCGATCCATGCAATTACTCAGATCAATCTCATATGTCCCGGACCATTGATGTGTTGCTACCGAGTCACGGCTGTCGTATCGGTTCTTACACTCGGGTTAATCATACCCGAGTCATATTTACCATCTAAACTCCCACGAGTCTAGAGCAACCACGAACCGCACAACGCACCAATACTGTTTTACGTCCTGTGCTTACTTTCTTTACATTCTTAACAATTCTTCACCGATTCTGCTATTCACTAGACTTAATTTAACTACAAAATCTACAGGTTTGTGTGTTGATATTGCACTTCATGCATTTTGGAAATATATAGAAAGCCTAAACAAAACAAAATCCGATGGCCATTCAAAGCACATACCACTAATCACATAAATATGTTGATTCTGAAGGACAAATCCCTTACCCAACAGTATGCTGCACAGGAAAGAAGTCTCCGTGCTAAGTGTGGGAATGTGGCTTCAATATAAAAATGGCGGCAACGTACAATATGCAGGGCTAGCAGACGGGTCCTTCCCATAAGGCCTTGACACTAGGCAGGCTATACAAATTTGGGACCCAGCTTCAGTTGCACTGGGGCCATCTGGTACTATCCCACTTCAAATAACAATCTACCGTTGCCAGTGACTGGCCGTTTATGCAGTATTAATCAGCGTTCTGTGAGTCTAATCGAAAACCAGTGATAAAAACGGAAAATACAGGAAGCACCTTGCAGGTTTGGTAGCATGTATGTAATTAGGATTTGGCGTTCAGGCACTTTGTTCAAGGCACTGATCTGTCCACACCAATCCGTAGCACTGGTAGCTGTCCATAAACACAAAATAATCTGCAGATGCTGTTGTCAAAGGAACACTCACAATGCGCTGGAGGAACTCAGCAGGACAGTGGGCATCGGTTGAAAAGAATAGTCGACGTTTCAGGCCGAAACCCTTCGTCAGGACTGAAGGAAGAACTTTGGAGAGGGTTTGAAGAATGCTGGTAGTTGATAAAAACAGTAATTTTTAAGACAAAGGGGTGGGGGAGGGGAAGCAGGGAGGTGATTGGCAGGAGAACAATGGTAGAAGGAGGGGGAACTATGAGGGAGGTGATGCGAAATAGGGATAGAGGAAGGGAGGGAGAGGGAATTACCGGAAGTTGGAGAATTCTATGTTCATACCGAGAGGCTGGAGACTACCTAGACAGTATATGAGGTGTTGCTCCTCAAACCTGAGTTTAGCCTCATCATGGCAGTAGAGCAGGCCATGTATGGACATATCTGAATGAGAATGGGAAGCAGAGTTGAAGTGGGTGGCTACCGGGAGATCCTGTCTGTTGTGGTGGACGGAGTGGAGGTGCTCGACGAAGCGGTCCCCCAATCTGCGTCGGGTTTCACCGATGTAGAGGAGGCCGCACTGGGAGCACCGGATGCAATAGCTGACGCCAACAGATTCGCAAGTGAAGTGTTGCCTCACCTGGAAGGACCGTTTGGGGCCCTGAATGGTGGCAAGAGAGGAGGTGTAGGGACAGGTGTAGCACTGACGCTTACAGGGAGAAGTGCCCGGTGGGAGATCCGTGGGGATGGACGTGCGGATAGGTGAGTCGCGGAGGGATCGATCCCTGCGGAAAGCGGAGAGGGGTGGAGAGGGAAAGATGTGCTTAGTGGTGGGGTCCTGTTGAAGTTGGCAGAAGTTGCGGAGGATAATGTGCTGGAACCGGAGGCTGGTGGGGTGGTAGGTGAGGACAAGGGGAACTCTGTCCCTGTTGTGGTGCGGGAAGGTGGGGTGAGGGCCGAAGTGCGGGAAATGGAGGAGATGCGGGTGAGGGCATCATTGATCACCGTAGAAGGGAAACCACAATCCTTAAAGAAAGAGGACATTTGAGATGTCCTGGAACGGAAAGCCTCATCCTGGGAGCAGATGCGGCGGAGACGGAGGAACTGGGAATAGAGAATGGTATTTTTCCATGTGGCGGGGTGGGAAGAGGTATAGTCGAGGTAGTTATGAGAGTCAGTGGGCTTGTAGAAGATGTCAGTAGACAGTTTGTCTCCAGAGATGGAGACCGAGACATCGAGAAAGGGTAGCTGTCCTGCAAAACCAGAAATATACATGTTAAAATAGAGCCGTCCACAATGAAATTGTTCAACTGAAATGAACCCGTGCAGGCTAATACTGAACTCCCAGCTTCCTAAACTGCACACTCAGACAATGACTCATACTGACTGGAGTGGACGTGAAATCTGGATTTTTGCTACTGAATAGACAGCTGATATAGCCACGTTACTGTTCCGAACGGAGTTTTCACGGTTGTAAATTTGCTCAAATGGATTTGTACACATCAAAATTAACTGCGTTGTTTTGGACTCGACGCGTTAACGTTAAACTCGCAAAGCTTTTCTTTTCCAGGCCGTTTGTTAACTAGATCAACATGAATTGAACGTAACCGCTAAAACGGACGTCCTCAATATACATCCATTCAGGATGCACCGTTAAAGTGTCTCTGCTGTTGCACCATATATTGCAGCAAGAAGTAATGCCAAATTATGCAAAGGGTGAATGTTGACCAGCGAAAGCTTGCGTGATTAGCTAACAGGGTATAACATTACTGGCTTATTATGCTAATATTGTGAATTTCTAGGTTAAATGGCTTAAAACAAGTGCTTGTCAATGTAGTGTGAATATTGCAAAAACATGCTATTAGACCTTGACTCTTATTAAATGAAAATAATTTTCATAATATTTTGTGGTTCCATGCCAGATTCCTTTACGCAATTGAGTTCCGAGGAACTGAATTCCCATTAGTCCCATGAGTAGCTGTGCAGTTTTGTTCAATTACTGATTTTATGAAATGTTGTATCAAATCCGGAGAATGACATCAGGTATAAATATGAAACTGCCGAAAGAAATGCCACAGGAAACAGTTGAGGCCAGTTCATTGGCTATATTTAAGAGGGAGTTAGATATGGCCCTGGTGGCTAAAGGGATCAGGGGGTATGGAGAGAAGGCAGGTACAGGGTTCTGAGTTGGATGATCAGCCATGATCATAATAAATGGCGGTGCAGGCTCGAAGGGCCGAATGGCTTACTCCTGCACCTATTTTCTATGTTTCTATGAATACCAAAAGGTTTGCTGTTTGCCCTTTACTATTCTGGCGTTGCAGTTATCGGCATTCCAGGTAATGTACGACAATGATGTTCTAAGGAATTCGCTGTTGAGTGAATATAATAATATTGTTTATTATCGCCAATCTTCGCTATAGCTAAATGCAAATAGTCACAGAGTAACAGGATCGGATATTGGAGAAATTATTATTATCATGACTACAGACTGATATTCCGTGTAAAGGTGTATCTCGTTTGTTACTGATGCAGGTGCGATGTCTGTCGTACAGTGCACTCCATCGCATTAAATCCATTAGACTGCTTTGTGCTCTCGGCAAAATCCCGAATATATTCCCCGCGATGGTCTACGATGTGAAAGAAAGCAATCCTTTCTCTCACGCCGAATCTGTCGAAAATAGATCAAAGCAAATTCGTCCTACCTTCCAGCATCGTCAGTACCACCGTCTGAGCAAAATCACTTCGAAGAGTGGTGAAATAGTTTCCTCTGTCAATTCTGCAGAACGTAATCTGATTTTGAGTGCTAAAATCTCCAATCCTGTACCTCCCTCCTTTTAATCGTAGTATTTAGTTATTTTAAATTCGCCGGTACCTATTTCCATCAGCTATTTTCTGTAATCTGAGCTCAACCTAACGTATAAGAAAAATAGTGTTGAGCGTCACATCCTGTTTATTAGTTCACTACACAGGCTAAACAAGAAAGCATCGAATTAGCCGTCCAGTTCGCCTGTTCTGCTACCTCAACGTACCTGTACACGTAGAATTCAAGTCTCTTATTACTTCAACTAGTTTACTCTTGCTTTGCTGCACTTCCCATTGCATACCACGGTGCTTATGCGAAGGAATTTCCATTTGCCCTTTTTCTGCCGAAATGAACCTCCCAGTCCTGACTTCCCTTAGATTAAACTGGTATTTGCATCGGCACACACACACGGCCAATTCTTCCACCACCTGCAATCTTCTATAACACAAGCACTCACATGCATTTATATCCATAATAGTAATGTCCATTACAAGAGCAAATGACTTGAAACCTAATTGTGTGGGATATTTTACTATCGCCTTGTCAGTCTCAAAGCACCCTTCTCGTATGTGTTTTCGGCCTCTCATCAAATCTAGGATCCTAATTGCATCTTGCTTCTAGAAAACAAGAATGTAATCTTGTTGATTAGATTGTCATGAGGAACTTTACAGGTTTCCAGCTAAAATCTATGAGTACCATGCACTTATCAGATTTACGCTCGTTGGTGACGTCACTCTGTTACGTCTCTAGTGATAAATATACAAAAAATGTTGTAATGGTACTTGTCCTGTCATTATATGCGTGGTTCCATCTTCAGTCAAAGGCAAAAGGGAAAAAAAGGCATCATTTAATTGATGACTTTCGTCATTTAGGGGACCGGAATTCATGTATGTATGCTTATAGAGTCTTGATGTTATCTCATATAACCATATATAACCATATAACAATTACAGCACGGAATCAGGCCATCTCGGCCCTTCTAGTCCGTGCCGAACCCTTACTCTCACCTAGTCCCACCGACCTGCACTCAGCCCATAACCTTTCATTCCTTTCCTGTCCATATATCTATCCAATTTAACTTTAACCGACAACATCGAACCTGCCTCAACCTCTTCTTGCTGGAAGCTCGTTCCACACAGCTACCGCCCTCTGAGTAAAAAAGTTCCCCCTCATGTTACCCCTAAACTTTTGCCCTTTAACTCTCAACTCATGTCCTCTTGTTTGAATCTCCCCCATTCTCAATGGAAAAAGCCTATCCATGTCAACTCTATCAATCCCTCTCATAATTTTAAACACCTCTATCAAGTCCCCCCTCAACCTTCTATGCTCCAAAGAATAAAGACCTAACTTGTTCAACCTTTCTCAGTAATTTAGGAGATTAAACCCAGGCAACATTTTAGTAAATCCCCTCTGTACTCTCTCAATTTTATTGACATCTTTCCTATAATTCGGTGACCAGAACTGTACACAATACTCCAAAGTTGGCCTTACCGATGCCTTGTACAATTTCAACATTACATCCCAACTCCTATACTTAATGCTCTGATTAATAGAGGCCAGCATACCAAAAGCTTTCTTCACCACCCTATCCACATGAGATTCCACCTTCATGGAACTATGCACCATTATTCCTAGATCCCTCTGTTCTACAAAATTCTTCAATGCCCTGCCATTTACCATTTATCTCATATAAATATTTTCTCCAAACACGCATCCCCTAAAATGTGAGGTCCAGGCAGCCAGTGATGATGATGTTGCTGGCCACGTACTGAAGGGAATGGGGAGATTTCATACCCAAGTCATGGGTTTTATTTCTCTCGACCATTCAGTTGATGACGCCTCCTTCGCCTGGAAATGGATTGGATAACTGTTGTTTCTAGAATTTAAAATAAAAATATTCATCACTGTAATCCTAATCATAAATCATGAAGATTTTCGGGTTTCCCTGATGTATTTCGAGGAAGGAAATGTAAGGTCCCTATCTGCTTCAGGCCTACGTGAATGATAAGCCACAAATGTAATTGATGCTTAGCTGCTCTTTCAATCCATGAAATGATATTAATAACGGCAGTCAGATTGCATAAATCAATAAATTAGTAAAATAATATAATCTCCAACCGTTTGTCCTGATTACAGAATCTGGAATTCCTGGGGACAGTTCTATTTCTTCCGTCTCACATTTAACTGTTAATTGATAATAAATGCTGTCTCTCTTACAGCGAACGCGGTAGTGATTGTGATCCTGCGACGGGGACGATGTAGTCTGTCTGGATGTATTTCCTGTTACCTGGTGGCGATGGCCGTGACCGATCTCTTTTTCATTATAACGGCAGCGATATTTAATTGAAGTCTGTGTAACTACTTTGAGTACAGCTTCCGTTTCATCACACCGATCTGTAAACTCAGTAGGATGCAATATTTAGCACCGCATGTAAACGTGTGTTTGCCAGGTTCCTTGTTTGTTCTAACTGAAACTATATGTTCTTTATTACAATTTGCAGTTGAAGGTATGCATTAAATGACATACTTTCTAGTTATTTTGTCTGTGACGTCGTGCTTATTATGGATGAACGCAAGCTTGAAGTACAAGTCTGGGTATATTGAAGTCTTCCAAATCGTCGTCAAATTTAAAAGTTTAGGTGATTTGTTCTCTCAGCATTAGAGCTGGCCATTTTCTGGACTTAATTTCTCTTAGAATTTTTGTGTTCTTATATTCAGAAATGCTGTCATATGCAATACATAGTACAAGTCAGGGTTGAGTTTGTTAACGCTCCAGTTCGGCAGCTCTCATCGCTGCGCCAAAGATCCAAACAAGACAAGATATTGAATTCATGAAAGTACAACTGCACGTTTGGGTTCCCAAATTCATTGCTATTATTTTTATCAGAGGAAAGAATTGAATACATTGTGGCTTTTGAAAAATGTAACTTGGGGCCAATGTTGTCATTTTAAGAAGATTATCCATTTAATTTAAAGAAGTTTATAACTTCAGCAGTAGCACATGAAAACGGTAAATTAATAGAGGTTTGTTGCAATCAACATTAATTTATGCAGGGTCTGGATAATTTTTTTTTGAATTATGATATGTTTGTTGTCCGCAAGTATAATCCCGACTGCCTGTTGCCCTTCGCTGGCTCTCACTCAAAGCGTACAGTCTGTGGATTTGCACGTTTCCAAAAGTATAACGACAGAAATTCTCGACCTGTGAGTTGAATAATGTGGCATATCATGAGATCTGCGATTTTACAATCACATTCTCAGCATCACGTCACGCGCAGCCTTCGTTTCATGTCAGCTGCCTGTGTTCAACAGATCCTCCACATCCTGTGACGACCGGAATTGAAACTGTTATTCCAGAAAGAGCATAATTAGAGTTTTATAACGTTGCAGCATAACTTCCAGACTCTAGAACTCAGTGCCTCGACTAATAAAGCAAACGTGCCGTCCACATTCTTTTTTTCTGGGTGTTCTGTACAGGGTGTCGGATGAGGTAAGTCCGGGGACACCCAGCCTCCCGGGCGGCCACTCCTGCAGCAAGTGCGTCGAGCTGTAGCTGCTTAGAGACCGGGTTAGGAAACTGGCGGTGCAGGTCGATGACCTTCGTCCTGTCAGCGAAAGTGAGGAAGCGATAGAGAAGAGATATAGGCAAGTAGTCGCACCGGGGCCTCGGAACAATCGGGAGAGGGAAGGGCAAGAGTCAGATGTTAGAGAGTACCCCTATGGCTGTCCCCCTTAGCAAAAAGGACTCCTGTTTGAGTACTGTTGGGTGGGACGGCCTACCTGGGTGAAGCAACAGTGGCCGCGCCTCTGGATCAGAGTATGGCACCGTGGTTCAGAGGTATAGTGATCGTGAACAAAGCGGATGAGCTTAGAGCGTTGATCAGTACTTGGAGAGATAATGTTGTGGCCATTACAGAGACTTGGATGGCTCAGGGGCGGGAATGGTACTCAGAATGCCAGGCTTTTGATATTTCAGAAAGGACAGGGAGGGAGGCAACAGAGGTGGGGGCGTGGCACTGCTGATCAGAGATAGTGTCACTGCTGCAGAAAAGGAGGAAGTCATGGAAGGATTGTCCACTGAGTCTGTCTGGGTGGAATTTAGAAAACAGGAAGTAGTTAATAACTCTACTAGGTGCTTTTTATAGACTAACTAATAGTAACCGGAACATCGAGGAGCAGACAGGGAGACAGATTCTGAAAAGATGTAATAATAACAGGGTTGACGTGGTGGGAGATTTTAATCTTCGAAGTATTGGTCGGCATCTCCCCACAGCAAGAGGGTTAGATGGGGTAGAGTTTGTTAGGTGTATTCAGGAAGGTTTCCTGACACAATACCTAGATAATCCTAGACGAGGAGAAGCTGTACTTGATCTGGTATTCGGAAATGAACCTGGTCAGGTGTCAGTTCTCTCAGTGGGAGAGCATTTTGGAGATAGTGATCACAATTCTATCTCCTTTTGGCATTGTAGAGGGATAGGAAAGCGTTTAATTGGAGTAAGAGGAAATATTAAGTTATTAGGCAGGAACTTGGAAGCATAAATTGGGAACAGATGTTCTCAGGGAAATGTACGGCAGAAATGTGGCAAAGGTTCACGGGATATTTGCGTGCGTTCTCCATTTGTATGTTCCAATGAGACAGGGAAAGGATGGTAGGGTACAGGAACCGTGGTGTAGAAAAGCTGTTGAAAATCTAGTCAAGAAGAAAAGAAAAGCTTATGAAAGGTTAAAAAAATACGTAATGATAGAGATCTAGAAAATTATAAGGCTAGTGGGAAGTAGCTTAAGGATGAAATTAGGAGAACCAGAAGGGGCCATGAGAAGGCCTTGGAGAAAACCAAGGATTGAAGAAAACCCCAAGGCATTCTACAAGTGTGTGAAGAGCAAAAGAATAAGCCATGAGAGAATAGGACGAATTAAGTGTGGCAGTGGAAAAGTGTGTATAGAACTCGAGGAGATAGCAGAGGTAATTAATGAATATTTTGCTTCAGTATTCACTACGGAAAGGGATCTTGGTGATTGTAGTGATGCCATGCAGCAGATCGAAAATCTCGAGCATGTAGATATTAAGAAAGAGGATGTGCTGGAGCTTTTGGAAAGCATCAAGTTGGATAAGTCACCGGGAGACTGGAAGAGATGTACCCCAGGCTATAGTGGGAGGCGAGGGAGGAGACTGCTGAGCCTCTGGCAATGATTTTTGCATCAACAATAGGGACGGGACAGGTTCCAGAGGATTGGAGGGCTTCAGAGGTTGATCCCTTATTTAAGAAAGGGAGTAGAGATAGCCCAGGAAATTATAGACCAGTGCGTCTTATTTCAGTGGTTGGTAAGTTGATGGAAAAAAATCATGAGCGGCAAGATTTATGAACATTTGGAAGGCATAATATGATTAGGAATAGTCAGCATTGCTTTGTTAAAGGCAGGTCGTGCCTTACGAGCCTCATTGAATATTCTGTGCATGTGGCTAAACACATTGATGAAGGTAGAGCAGTAGATGTAGTGTATATGGATTTCAACAAGGAATTTGATACAGTACACTATGCAAAGCTTATTGAGAAATTAAGGTGGCATGAGATCCAAGTGGACCTTGATTTGTGGATCCTGAATTAGTGGTTCATATTCTGCATGGAGGTTAGTGACCAGTGGTCTGCCTCAGGGATCTGTTCTGGGACCCTATCTCTTTGCGATCTTTATAATTGACCCAGATGAGGAAGTGGTGAGATGGGTTAGTTAATTTGCTGATGACACAAAGATTGGAAATGTTGTGGATAGTATGGAGGGCTGTCAGAGGTTACAGCAGGACATTGTTAGAATGCAAAAGTGGGCTGAAAGTGGCAGATGGAGAACAACCCAGATAAGTGTGAAGTGGTTCATTTTGGTAGGTCAAATATGATGTCCAAATATAGTATTCATAGTAAGACTCTTGGCAGCATGGAGGATCAGAAGGTCTTGGGGACTGAATCCATAGCACACTCAAAGCTGCTGCGCAGGTTGACTCTGTAGTTAAGAAGGCACACTGTGTATTGGCAATCATTAACCGTGGAATTGAGTTTAAGAGCCGAGAGGTAATGTTACAGCTATATAGGGCACTCGTCAGACCCCACTTGGTGTACTGTGCTCATTTCTGACCACCTCACTACAGGAAGGATGTGGAAACTATAGAAAGGGTGCAGAGGAGATTTAGAACGATGTTGCCTGGTTTGGAGAGCATGCCTTATAAGAATAGGTTGAGTGAATTTGGCCTTGATTCTTTAGAGCGATGGAGGATGAGCGGTAACCTGATGGAGGTGTATAATACAATGAGAAGCATTGACCGTGTGGACAGTCAGAGGCTTATCCCCAAGGCTGAAATGGCTAACATGAGAGGGCACAGTTTTAACCTGCTTGGAAGTAGGTACAGAAGTAATGCAGGGGTAAGTTGTTTAACGCAGAGAGTGCTGAGTGTGTGTGGCATGGGCTGCCGGCAGCAGTGTTGAAGTCAGATACGATGGGGTCTTTTAAGAGACTCCTGGATAGGTAAATGGAGTTGAGAATGATAGAGGGTTATCTGTAACTCCAGGTAATTTCTAAAGTAAGTACATGTTCAGCACAGAATCGCGGGCAGACGGGCCTGTATTGTGCCTGAGGTTTTCTCTGTTTCTATGTTTCTATTACCATCCTGTCAAATCGAGCAGCCACTTTCACCGAGTATGGACTTGGATCACAGCGTTCACTTGTCCATTTACAGTGCTGCGTGTCTTGCTATTAACCGTGTATGGTCTCTTTATATTTGACTTGCCAGTGTGTAACACCTAACCTTTGACTGGATTAAACTTCACCTGTCATTTCCCTGTCCATATCTGCAACCGATCTGTATTCTGATATATATTTTGGAAAACTTCTACATTATCTACAGCCCCAAAATTCAAGAGACCACCAGATCTTATAAAACAATTCATCTAAAAATCCTGTGGTTTGAGAAGTTAAACTATCACAAAAAATATTAACCCCGGAATACAATTTACTCAGTATGCTAATTTTTCTGTTTCGCAAAGTTTTTGCAGCATGACTGCACACACAAATTCTGGAGACGAGGAACAACTTATCCAGTTGCAAATTTGCCATCACCAAATCCCTTCAGCGCAAAATGACCAATTGGACGAATGGGTTGGAATGCATAGCTTTATTGGAATAAACTAGGCTAGGGGAAATAGTCGCAAAATGCGTCAATCAGTTCTACTGGCATTATTCTTTGTTGTGATAAATATGTGGTTCAGCTGTAAAAAATCGCAATTTGTGAAAAAACTATGGAGATATTAGAGCAGCCGGATTATGGAAGAAGGAATGGTTTTTAATGATGAACCCTTCCTCTCCCTCAACATGTTCATGGATATCTGACTATTAACTGCTGTTGGGTTCATATTACTCAAAATAAAGCATGGGTCTGGGGAACAAATGTTCAAATACAACACTGTCACAGGGTTATAGAGCACTATAGCACATAAACAGGCTCTTCAGCCTTTCTAATCCATGGTGGAGTACTACTCTGCCTATTATCAAACACTTGCACATGGATCATAGCCCTCCAAACCGCTCCCTTCCATGTACCTATCTAAATTTACCTATCAAAATATTTATCTTAACTATTGAAACTGAATCCACATCCAGCTCTTGTACCGGCAGCCTATTTCACCTGTCACTACACTTTAGGTGAAGAAGTTCTCCCTTATGTTCTCCTTCAATATTTCACCTTTCATACTTAATCTAACCTCAGTAGAAAGAGCCTGATTGCATTTACCCTGTCTATACCCCTCATAATTGAGTATACCTCTTTCAAATCTCTCCGCATTCTTCTAAGCTCTAGAGACTAAATTCGTAATATTCTACCTTTTGCAATAACTCAGGTCCTCAAGTCCTGGCAACACCCTTCTAAACTTTCTCTGCATTCTTTCAATCTTATTGATATGTTTCCTGGAGGCAGGTGGCCTACCCTGGACTCAATATTCCAAATTAGGCCTCACCAACATCTGATGCAACATCAACATATCGTTCTAAATCCCGTACTCAATACTTTGATTTATATACGAAGACCATAACACCATAGGACAGAAGAGTAGAATAATGCCATTTGGCCTATGGGATCTGCTCCGCCATTTCATTATGACTGATCCATTTCCATCTCTGCGCCATTCTCCTGCATTTTCCCCATAACCTTTCACGCACTGACTATCCATCAACCGTTCCTTAAGTGAACCCAGTTCAATTATGTTATGATGATGATAATAATAATAAGTATTATCATTATTATTAGAATCATAATATAATTATTATTACAATAACAATTATATTATGATTATAATAATCTGTATTTTTTTTCTGATATAATGTACCGATGAGGAACCAAGGAGTGAACTATGTGAAATTCAATTCCTCATTGGTATATGCTGAAATGTGTAACACAAAATGGAGGCTTGTAAAACCAAATGATGTCATTTTGAAACGTGGTAATAGCCTGAATATAAGCATGAACATATATCCCTGAAATGTGAGCTGTTGAAGGATATTTTCCTCCCTACAGACCAGATGCCTTGTTTTTAAGTACATACGTGCCTAGGCCAAAGGTCACAATGCAGGCGAATCCCAGCAGGAAATATTCTGGAGTAAAAATTATGTTGGATTTTTGAAAGGTAAAAAGGGACAATTTCTTTGTCCATGTGGGAATGTCCTCCTTGGCTGAGTCGCGATTTGCTTGAGGAGATATAGATACAGACAAGGACATCGAGAGAGAACGAGAAAGAGAAACTGGAAAACCTTTCAGCCACTTCCGACAGTACATTATGTGATGTAGCTTAGTAACTGGTTAATAAGTATTAGTTTATCTGTTTTCCGAACTTATTAACTGTTATTCTTTCTTTCTGTATTTTATTTTGTTTGTAGCTGGAATTAAGAAATTTCTTACAAAATCTAACACGTGTATTATGCCTTCTTTGTTTGCTGCTGAATAGAATACAGTAGAAGGGAATAAGAAATATTTTTATTAGTCACAATTACATCTTAAATATAGAAAACCTAGAGCACAATACAGGCCCTCTAGCCCACAGAGTTGTACCAAACATGTTCCTACCTTAGAAATTACTAGGCTTACCTGTAGCCCTCTATTTTACAAAAGCTCCATGTACCTATCTAAAAATCTCTTAAAACACCCTATCGTATCCTCCTCCACCACCGTTGCCGGCAGCCCATTCCACGCACACACCACTTTCTGAGTAAAATACCTACCCCTAACACCTCCTCTGTACCTACTCCCCAGCATCTTAAACCTGTGTCCTCTTGTGGCAACCACTTCAGCCCTGGGAAAAAGCCTCTGACTATCACATGATCAATGCCTCTCATCATTTTATACACCTCTATCAGGTCAACTTTAATCCTCCGTCGCTCCAAGGAGGAAAGGCGGTCCCGGCGACTTATCCAACTTGATGCTTTGCAAAAGCTCCAGCACATCCTGTTTCTTCATATCTACATGTTCAAGCTTTTCACTCTGCGGCAAATCATCACAACAATTACTAAGATCCTTTTCCATAGTGAATACTGAAGTAAAGTATTCATTAAGTATCTCTGCTATTTCCTCCGGTTCCATACACACTTTTCCACAGTCACTCTTGATAGGTCCTATTCCTTCACGCCTTATCCTCTTGCTTTTCACATACTTGGAGAATGCCTTGGGATTTTTCTTAATCCTGCCCACCAAGGCCTTCTGATGGCTCCTTCAGGCTCTCGTAATTTCCTTCTTAAGCTCCTTCCTATTAGCCTTATAATCTTCTAGATCTCTGAACCTTTTGTAAGCTTTTCTTTTCTTCTTGACTAGATTTATTACAGCCTTTGTACGCCACGGTTCCTGTACCCTACCATAACTTCCCTGCCTGATTGGAATGTACCTATGCAGAACTCCATAAAAATATCTCCTGAATATTTGCCACATTTCCTCTGTACATTTCCTTGCGAACATCTGTTTCCAATTTAAGCCTCCAATTTCCTGCTTGATAGCCTCATAATTCCACTTACTCTAATTAAACGCTTTTCTAACTTGTCTGTTCCTATCTCCCTCCAATGCTATTGTAAAGAAGATAGAATTATGCTCTCCCGCTGAGAGATCTGACACCTGACCAGGTTCATTTCCCAATACCAAATCAAGTACAGCCTCTCCTCTCGGCATATCTACATATTGTGTCGGGAAACCATCCTGAATGCACTTAACAAACTCTACCCCATCTAAACCCCTTGCTCGAGGGAGATGCCAATTTATATTTGAGAATTTAAAATCTCCCATCACGGCAACTCTGTTATTATTACACCTTGCCAGGATCTGTTTCCCTATCTGCTCCTCGATATCCCTGTTACCATTGGGCGGCCTATGAAAAACACCCAGTAAAGTTATTGACCCTTCCTGTTCCTAACCTCCACCCACAGAGACCCCGTAGACAATCCCTCCATGGCGTCCACCTTTCCTGTAGCTGTGACACTATCTCTGATCAACAGTGCCACGCCCCCACCTCTTTTGCCTCCCTCCCTGTCCTTTTTGAAACTTCTAAAACCCAGCAATTGAAGTAACCATTCCTGTCCCTGAGCCATCCAAGTCTCTGTAATGGCCACCACATCATAGCTCCAAGTACTGATCCACGCTCTAAGCTCATGCGCTTTGTTCACAACATTCCTTGCGTTAAAATAGACACATCTCAAACTTTCGGTCTGAAAGCATTCCTTCTCTATCACCTGCCTATCCTCCTTCTCGCACTGTCTACAAGCTTTCTCTATTTGTGTGCCAACCTCCTCTTTCCCTGTCTCTTCAGTTCGGTTCCCACCCCCCAACAATTCTAGTTTAAATTCTCCCCAGTAGCCTTAGTAAACCTCCCCGCCAGGATATTGTTCCCCTGAGATACAAGTGCAACTCGTCCTTTTTGTACAGGTCACTCCTGCCCGAAAAGAGGTCCCAATGGTCCAGAAATCTCAATCCCTGGCTCCTGCTCCAATCCCTCAGCCACGCATTTCTCCTCCACCTTATTCTATTCCTGTTCTTACTGTCACGTGGCACAGGGAGTAATCCTGCTTCTCAACTTCCTTCCTAACTCCCTGTAGTCTTTTTTCAGGACCTCTTCCCTTTTCCTACCTATGTCATTGGTACCAATATGTACCACGACCGCTGGCTGTTCTCCCTCCCACTGCAGGGTATCTTGGACGCGATCTGAAACATCTTAACATCAAATGTACAGTAAAATGCGTCATTTACATCCCTGTCCAATCAATCTATGCCTCTTATCATATTATTTTACTATGACTCTTCGTGTGAAGGTCTGAAGTGCATTTTGACTAGTTACATTTCGGGATCTCATACAGAATGAATTAGGGGTATTGAATGAAAATTGTTGTCATGAAAAATCGATTGCTATTTTCTGCGGTCCCACCGGAAGTTCTTCGAACTGCTTGTCATTGACGACCTGTTTAACTTATGTACCAACAAAGATTCCTTCCTTAATCTTGGCAGCAGTCATATTGATTTGAATTATGAATTGAAATAACAAATAGAGGAATTTATAAAATATGTTGCTGATAGGGATTTCGTGACCAGAAGCCAAAAGTCCATAAGATGTACCCAAAAGTATTTCGGAAGCAAAATTTTTGTTGACAAGTGTTATCACAAGGTGCTGTACATGAAGCTTCTATCAAGATAAGAGTCTATTGTATTACAGGAAAGATATTAGCATTGATATAAGATTACTTGACTAGCAGAAGGCAAAGAGTCAGAATAAACGGGCCTTTTCTGGTTGGCTGCCCGTGACAATGGTGTACCGCAGGGGTCAGTATCGGGACCTCTTCTTTTCAAGTTATATTGCATGTCAGTGATTTGGAGGATGGAATTTACGGCTTTGTGGCCACGTTTGCTGATGATACAACGACAGGTGGGGAGGGGCTGTGTAGGTAGTGTATGGGAGAATAGGCAAAGAAGTTGCAGATGGAACATAGTGTACATTTTCCTACAATTTGGCCGATGGAATAAAGGTGTTTTCGAAAAGGGGAGATAATTCAGAAATTAAGGATGCAAAGTGACTTAAGAGTCTTTTTGCAAGGTTCCCTAAAGATTAACTTGCAGGTTGATTCGCTGGTAAGGAAGTCAATTGCAACGTTAGCGTTGATTTCAAGAGGACTAGAATATAAGATTAATGATGCTTTATAAGGGGTTGAACAGACGGCACAGGGTATTATCAGCAGTTTTGTTCCCCTTATCCAAGAAATGATGAGCTGGAATTGGAGAAGATCCAAAGGAATTTCACAAGAAAGACTCCGGAAATGAAAAAGTTAACGTTTCATAGCTCTGTGTCTGTACACGCTGGGGTTTAGAACAATGAGGGGGAATCTCATTGACACCTATTGAATATTGAAAGTCCTTTTAGAACGTACGTGGAGATATAGTGAGTCAGTTTAGGCCAAAGGGCACAGCTTCAGAATAGCGGGACGCCGATTTAGAATAGAGATAGGAAGGAAATTCTTTAGCCAGAGGGTGGCGAATATTCGGAATTTATTGCCACAGACGTTTGTGGAGGCTAAATTATAGAGTATATTTAAAACATAGGTTGATAAGTTCTTGGTTAGACAAGTCATCACTGGTTAGAGAGAGAAGGCAGGAAAGTGGGTTTGAGAGATAATGAATCGGCTACGATGGGATTACAGAGCAGGTTCGATTTGTCATGGCCTGATTCTTCTCATGGTCTTATGGTCTAAACTAACTTGTTCAGGCTCTTCTCATAAATGAAATGTTCCATCACAACAACATTTTGCTGAATCACCTCTATAATATCTGAGCGTAATTAATCCTCGCTATAGTGTGTCACACAGGATTATGCTCAGCATTTGAATTGATGCCTAGTTAGAATTTAAAAACGATGGAGCATAATCTCTCTGTTTTTTTTGTTTCACTGCTGATAATAATGAAGGCCAGAATCTCATATGCATTCTTAAATACCTGTCTACTTCCATATTCTTCTTCAAGGAGTTCTAAGCTTGTCACTCTGTTCTTTAAAGCTCGCCAAAGCTCATGGCAAATGTCCCATACTCCCCAAACCACCTCACATTTATGGGGTTGAACTCCATCTGACATTTATCAACCTATTGCTCGAAAAGACTGATATTATTCTCTTACCCATGAGCAGGCTCCACACTAGCCATGTCTCTGCCAATTTTGACATAATTAAGGATTAATAATGCTTCATATGCATATATGCAAATTGTTCATCTTTCTTTGTAAACACGATGGTCCGAACTCTTAACCTCAAGGACGCCATTAGTGAAGACATCCATTCTTAAATCAACCCTCTACCATAACACTCTGCTCCTATTGCCATGCCAATCTGCGATCGTTTTTCTTTTGGCAAAATGCTATTGGACCAGTCACCACGTGTGGGTTTTTCAAAGGCCTTAATGATGTCGCTATAACTATAGTTCCGTCCTCATCAATACACTTGGTTAATGAAAAAAACGGATCTGATATAAAGTATTCTTACTGCTGCTGACAGAATCAAGCGGATGAATGCATCCGGTTTCACAACTACTCTCTAAAAATTACATACGTCGAGCAAATTTTAATATTTCACTCAATTATCTCTCTCTATTAATCTTCTCTCTCCCCCTTTCTATCTACAGTACCTATCTGACTACTTACCGTATGCGCATGCAGGAATGCTTTCAAGAATATCTTTACGAACTGGAATCGTGAACATGATTCAGCAATCTCCTGTTCAACCTCGACTTGGAACATAGACAAATTCTGAGTTACAGAGGGTTAGGGGGTAAGAGATTTAGAAGTGATCTGTGTAAAAGCTTTTTAACTGGATATCACAGAGGACATGCAGTACCAATCTAAGAGAGTACTAGAAGCTGAGTCTCTGAAAGCAGTTGAAAAGCTTTAGCATAGAAGGCCCAAAGCAAGGTGAGAGAACGTGGAATCAAATGTTATGGGTGCTCAATGGTTCTGGTTGGAGTATTGTGAAGTAACCTCTGCTTCCATTCTGTATGACACTTTGACCCCATGATACTGCTTTTTCAGGGAACATTTATTATCTAAAATTGTTCGTGAGTGGAAACAGTTCGCATAATATAGTCAGCGAAGCTGAATCATCTGTGCTTTCACAATCGAACTACAAAGTTCAAAGCAAATTTACTAACAAAGTTCATATATGTCACCATAGACAAATATGAGATTCATTTTCTTGAAGGCATTCAGAGCAGATACAAAGATATACAATAGATTTAATGAAAAACGGCACACAACAAGACGGGGGGAAAAAACAGCCCATGCACAAAAGACAGCAATCTGTATGATTAAATAAAGAAGCAGATAATTAGATAAACAGACAGATAGAGAGACAGATAGATAAACATGAGATGAGTAGTCCTTGATTGTGGGCATTGACAGTAGATATAAAGAACAGTTCAGTATTAGGGTGAGTGAAATTATCCTGGGCGGTTCAAGTACCCGATGTTCGAGGTGTAATATCTTCTTCTGAACCTGCTGATGTGGGTCCAAAGGCTGCTATCCCTCCTTCCTGATAGCTGCTTCTTCGATCTATCTATCTGCTGCGTGCGAGCATTGAAATACTTACTTCAACAACATCTTTTCCTACTGCAATCATCCGCAAGTTTCAGGAGTTTCCAGTTCAACACCAACTTGGAACAACGAGAAAACTTTGAAATGACATAATTCGTCTCCGATGTACATGGTGGATTAGTGGGTAGGAGGTTAAGAAGGGATCCAAGGAAACTTAATTTTACTTGAATGCGCGCCAAAGTTATTAATATCCGCTTTCTAAAACAACATTAATCAATCTGCGCACTTTAACGGCTCTGCGCAGCACAGTATTGAAGTGAAAAGTGGTGTGGGAAATAGCTTGCTCCCTGCAATTACTGCAATACTTTTCATCACATTTTTAAGCTTGGCTTTTAACGATGGAACTTTGATAGATATTTCTGACGACATACAAGCAGACCTTTTGGGACAGTTGAGTCCATGCCATTACTCAGAGCAATCTTATATGTTTCAGGCCACGCTTACTTCGCAACCGAGCCTGACTCTTGTATCGGTCCTTACACTCGGGTTAATCATACCGAGTCATATTCACAAATAATCTTTTGCTCGACGAGTCCATAGCAACCACGAACCACACAATACAATACACCGATACAGTTGTAATCTCTTTGTTTATTTTCCCTACATTTTCAACAATTCTTCACCGATTTTACCATTCACCAGACTTAATTTAACTTCAAGACCTAAATGTTTGCATGTTGATATCGTACTTCATGCATTTTGGAAATATATGGAAAGCTTAAGCAAAACAAAAGTCAATGGTCCTTCAAAGGAGTTAACATCGATTATATAAGTATGCTGATTTTTCGAAGATAAATCAGTATGGGAATATGGCGTCTCAGGCTTCAACTACATTTTCACCCATATCGTCTCCAAGCATGGTCGGATTTGTTTTCCATGCTGTTGTCAATTTGCGAAAATTATATGAAGTCTCTGATTTTGTCCAATGCGATCCTCGCAGCTATTCGACAATTGCAAGGGCTACGGTTCGAGCAGCGTTACACTGGAGCTGTCTTGTAATGTCCCACTTCAAATCACAAACCCCCGTTGCCAGTGACGGCCGTTTATCCTGTATTTAATCAGTGTTCTGTGACGCTCATCGGAAGCCAGTGAAAAAAACGAAAAACACTTGAAGCACTTTGCCGATCTGGTAGTATCTGTGGAATTAGGATTTTGCGTTTCAATCCCTTTGCTCAAGGCCATTGCTCTGTCTGCACATATTACACTGGTAACTGTCCTGCAACACCTGAAATATACATGTTAAACTGGAGCCGCCCACACTGAAATTGTTCACCTAAAATTAATCCGTGCAGGCCAATAATGAACTCTGCTTCGTTATCTGCACACTCAGACATTGGCCGTATTGATTCATAATTACTGGACTGGATGTGAGTAGTGAATTAATGCCACTGAATGCACAGCCGATATGGCAATTTTACAGCTCTGAACAGAGATTTCACGGTTGTAAATTTGCTCAAATGGGTTTTAACACATCGAAATTAACTCCGTTGCTTTGGACTTCGACGCATGAACGTTAAATTCACAAAGCTTTTATTTTCCGACCCGTTTGTTTACTCGATCAATGTGTACAGAACGTAACCATGAAAACAGACGACCGAAATATATTTCCGCCTGGGAAGCACCGGTAAAGTGTCTCTACTCTTACGACATATATTTCAGCAAGGGTACTCGGCTGGTGCCAATTTATGCAAAAGCTGAATATTGACCAGCTTGAAAGCTTGGCAGAATAGCTAACAGGGAATAACATTGCTAGTTCGATATACAAATATTGTGAAGCTCTGGTTTAAAACGCTTAAAACAGGTGACACTCAATGTAATAGCATATACAATTATAAATTGTCTTTTATTAAATGAAAATAATATTTATAACATATTCTTTTATTCCTGCCAGATCCATTTATGTCATTCAGTTGGGCGAAAATAACTTTAATCCCATGAGTGGCTGCGCTGTTTTGTTCAATTCCTGATCCTATGAAACGTTACATCATCTCCGGGGAATGACATCAGGTACAAATATAAGGATGATTTTACATAACAGTTAGTGTTAGAGAACCTCCGACAGAAATGGACGGAATACCGAGAGGTTTGCTGTTTGCCCTTTACTATTCTGGCGTTGCAGCTGTCGGCATTCCAGGTAATGTACGACAATGATGCTCTAGCTAAGTAATTCGCTGTTGAATTGTTACCTCTACTCTTCACCATAGCTGAAAGCGATTAATCACAGAGTAACAAGATCGGCCATAATAGAGTCTATTCTTATCATGACTACAGAAGAACGGTAGACTGATTTTCGGTGTAAAGATGTAGTTCGCTTGTTACTGATGTCAGTGCGGATATCTGTCGTACAATGCACTTCATCGCCTTAAATCGACGCGATTACTTTGTGTCTTCGGCAAACTCACGAATAGTTTCACAGAAAATCAGACAATCCCGGAGATTCTACGACACAAATGTAAGCAATCCTCTCCCTTGCGCTGCGCTGAATCTGCTGAAATGGAGTTGAGCAAACTCATCCTACCTTCCAGCACGGTCCGTACCAGCGGCTCAGCAAAATTACTTCGAAGTGTGATGCAGTAGTTTCCTCTATCACTTCTCCAGAACGTGATCTGTTCATCTTTTAACTTTTAGGGTGTTAAAGTTTGCAATCCTGTCACTCTTTCCTTTTAATAGTTCTATTTACTTATTTTAAATGCTCTCGTACATATCTCTACCAGGTATTATCTGTAATGTGAGCTCATCTCAACGTAAAAGAAAAATTGCGTTAAATGTAGTTGTAGCTTCACGTCCCTGTTGATTAATTCACTAACCAAGATAACATCGAATTAGTCGTCCGTTTCGCCTATTCTGCTAAATAAACGTATCTGTAGACGGACAGTTCAAGTAATTTATTTTCTGCGCTGTAATTATATACCACCCTTTCTTGCCTTGCTACACCTGCCATTTGATTTTAGGATGCTTATGTGAGAGAATTTCCATTCGCCGTTTGTGTGCCCAAAATGAACATTCCATTAGTTACTTTCCGCAGCCTACTTTCATTCACACACACACACACACACACACACACACACACACACACACACACACACACACACACACGGGCAATTCTTCTACCGTCTGTAATCTTCCATAACACAAATACTCACATACATTTATATTCAAAATATTAATGCCCTTTACAAAAGCAAATGACTTTAAACTGAATTGCGAGGGATCATTTACTAACGGCTTTTCAGTCCCAAAACACTCTTCTCGTGTATGTTTTCGGCCTCTCCTTAAGTCTAGGATTCCAATTGAAACTTGTCTCTAGATGTTAAGAATGCAATTTTGTTGGCTGGGTTGTCATGTGGGACTTTGTAAATTTCCATCTGCAATCTATGAATAACTTGCCCTTATTAGATTTACGCTCGGTGGTGACGTCAACGTAAACATTAAAAAACAAGGCGGTAATGACACTTATCCTGCCAAATTATGCGGGTTTCCATCTTCAGTCAAAGTCGAAAGGAAAAGAAAGGCGTCGTTCAGGTGACGACTTTCGTCATTTAGAGGACCTGAGTTCATGTACATATGAAAAATAGACATACAGATTCTTGATATTATGTATTTTCTCTATTATAACTATTTTCTCCAAATACTTTTTCTCCAAAGACCTATCCCCAAAACTCTGAGGCAGCAAGTGATGGTGGTGTGCACTGAGGCAGGGGAGCACGGATTATTATTGGACACGTCCTGAGGCAATGGGGAGACTTCACACCCAAGGTACGGGTTTCATTGCACCTGACTATCCTGCTGACGACGGCGCCTTCGCCTGGAAACTGATTGGTGTAAATGTTGTTTCTAGAACTTTAAATAAAAAAAAATCATCTCGGTATTCTCAATCATGAAACATCAAGATTTTCGGGTTCGCTGATGTACTTCGGGGAAGGAAATCTACGGTCCTTATCTGTTTTGGTCAACGTATATGTTAAGCCACAAATGTAATTGATGCTTAGCTGCTCCTTCAATCTATGGACGAACACGAGCAGCACGAAACGGTATTATTAACGATATTCTGATTGCATAAATGAATAAATTAGTAAAGTTAATATAAACTCCAACCCGTTTTGCTGATTATGGAATCTGATATTCCTGGGGACAGTTCCGCGCTCCTTTGTTCCGCCTCACATTCGAGTGTTAACTGACAATAAATCCCGTCTCTCTTACAGCAAACTTGGTAGTGATTGTGATCCTGCTACGGGGACGATGTAGTCTGTCTGGATGTATTTCCTGTTACCTGGTGGCGATGGCCGTGACGGATCTCTTTTTCATTACATCGGCAGCGATATTCAACCGTACTGTGGGTAACCTTTTTGAATTCAGCTCCCTTTCCATTACACCGATTTGTAGAATGAATTATGCTTTTACTTACGGAGTTAGAGATTGCTCTGTGTGGATTACTCTGGCGTTCACTTTTGATCGATATGCTGCAATTTGTTGCCAAAAGCTGAAAACCAAGTATTGTACAGAAAGAACGGCTGTTGTGGTTGTCGGAACGATTTGTGCTCTCAGCTGTGTTACACATATCCCTTATTATTTCATATATGAGCCCTACTTTGTAATTAACGGTATACCTTGGCTTTGCTATATAAAGTCTGTATTTTATACCTCTCGGTCGTGGATTGCATTTGACACCGTTCTAATCATTTGTGCCCCGTTGCTTCCATTCACTCTTATATTGCTGTTAAATCTACTCACCGTCAGACACATCGTCATGACGATGAAAATCCGAAGAAAAATGCTTGTCAATAAAAACACAGAGAGGCGGACAGACGGAGAGTTGGAGAGCCGCAGAAAATCTGTTCTGCTGCTCTTCTGCGTTTCTGCTGGATTCCCCCTATTATGGTTTATGTTTCTAATTAGATTCCTTTATGTTCGAATTGCAAAGCTTAGTTATTTTTCAGGCTCCGATGATCGTAACTCAAAGTTTATTTTGGAGGAAAGAGCATTTATGTTTCAACTTTTGAGTTTTTGTATAAATCCATTTATTTATGTGGGCACTCAGAGTCAATTTCGAAAGGAGTTAAAGAACGGGCTAAAATGGTCTGCGAATCGAATTGTTGGATTCTGTAAATTCTAATGTTTGAATGTTTATGGTGCATTTTTCTAATCAAAGCAGCGCAGCTTTGCCTCTTGAACGTGCAGTAATTTTCTATAACCTCTGCAGACCTTAAGAAAGTCTGAACATGCCGAAGCCTTTCAGATGCAATTTCGTTCTCTGCCGTTCAGTGAGAAGATAGGCGATCTTTAACTTTCGCCCCATTTTCCTCAATTAGCCCTTGTTCTTTTTCCCCCTTAATACTAAAAATGTAGTGAATGTTTGTTTTTTTTTAAATACAGTAGGCTGCAAGATTTAGCACTACTGATAAATGTGTGTTTTGGTTTATTCTAACTGAACCTATGTGTCCTTGATTTCAATTTGCCGTTGTAGGTTTTGCTTATAATATAGGAACGCGTTCAATAATATACGCTCTGGTCAGTTTTCCAACGACCTGCTGCACTGATGTGACTCAGCGCAAGTTTGTGGTACAAGTTTGAGCAGCCTGAAGTCTTATGGATCAGAGTCAGGTCTCAACATTAGAACGAACCATTTTGCCATACTCCAGACAGTGCAAACTAGAGTTTTATAAAACAGCAACATTACTTGCCGACTCTAGAACTCAATGCTCCGACTAGTAAAGGCAAGCATACCGTACGTACACATTATTTATCAGCCTGTCCACTTTCAGCGCGAATGGACTTGGCCCCCAATGTGCATTTATACATCAGCAGTGCCGAGTGTCTTGATATTAACCGTGTACGGTCCCCTTATATTTGACTTATCAAAATCTAACACCTCACCCCTGACCAGAATAAACTTCACCTGCCATTTCGACGTCCATATCTTCAATCAATCTCTATCTCTTGGAAATATTCTACATTATGCACATAGCCAACATTTTTCAGGAGACCACACGATCTTATAAAACAAATTATCTTTAAAAATACTGCAGTTTGAGAAGTCATTTACTTTGACGAACTGGATTAACTCAGGAATACAATTCACGGAGTACGCTCCTTTTCCTTCTGCTTCGTCAAGATTTTGCAGCATAACCGCGCACGCAAAATCTGACGACTATGGACAACTTGTCCATGTCCAAATTTTCCAACACAAAATCCCCTTCAGAGCAAAACGAATGACACATGACCAATTGGACTAATAGTTTCGGGCAAATATTCGTTAGACGCTTCTATCAGTTCTGACCAGCATTATTCTTTAGTGTGATAAATGTAGGGTTCTGCTGCAACAAATCGCAATTTACGAACAATTTATGGAAACATCTGACCACCCAGCACTGGGAAGACCGCTTACTTCCAGACTCAGAACTGGAACTGATTACACGAGTTCAGGTTAGATCCACTTCGAAGTACAAATGAGACACTAGAAGAATTCGGCAATTCAAGCAGAGAGAGTGCAGGTAGGAGATGTGTGTCGACTTTTCGGATCAAGATGAGAGATGTAAGAAAAAAAAAGTTTATGGCAGTACGTACGGGGGCTGTGATTGGCGCAAGTAATTTATAGAACTAGATGGGAACCGGATAGTGAGTAGATAGGACCTTTTGGCTTAGTGAGTTAGGAAAGGAGCTGGTAGCTGATGAGTAGGACAAAATACAGAGATAATTATCGACGGAAGAATGTGGTACGGGGGAATGGGTGAACAAACGAAAAAATTAGGTGGACAGAAGAAAGTGTGCTTGGATGCAGAACATCAGGGGCGTCGGTTACTACAATCGGACAATGCAACATTCATGCCGTTTTGTGATGAGCTGCGCGTTCTCCCACTCTTATCCTCTCTCCTCTCGCCGAGAACAATGGACGCATTTCACAGTCTCTGCAATCAACGGGCTACGTCCACAATTTACCACACCACCAAAATGATGCTCAATGTGTTAAAAAAAATCTTAACACAGACATTACAAACGCTCTAAATGAGAAGCGCGCTGTGGACCGGAAATCGCAGGGTGGATGCAGCGTCAAAGCCCATGAGGGCGCGGCGTGGGGAAATATTGTCTAGTTTTGCAGAACGGGATATGGTATAGAAATAACCGCGGTATGAAGTGATGATCATTGTCTACTTTTTTACACCCGCGCAATTTAGCCAGTGAGACAAATGATCGTTGATATGATACAATAGCTGTTTCAAAGAACTATAAATGATAGTGACTATATTGAACAAGAACTGAAAACCACCTTCTAATCTGTGATTCCACAGTTCCCAAACACATACAGGTATCGATAGAAAAGCCGCGTAGGCATAGTACTACCTCTTAAGCCAAGGAATGCTTTGCAAAATATTTAAAAATCGTCGGATGCATGGAGTTGGTGGGCAAAGTATGGAACTGAGGAGCAAATGTGCACGTACAACCCAGATTCGATCTTCCCTGACACGTCGGTGATCGTACAGCTACTGATATTATTCTAACGATTATGTCATTCAAATCGAACGATTCAACCTTTTAGAAAGCTGACTCGTGCCGGAGAAACAGGGAGAAATGTTTTTCAATGATCTTTATAGTGCAGAATTACGAACGGCGATCCTGTTAAAGCTTTTAAGCTTCTTGAAATGATTTTCTGTGTGGATGCTGAAGGTCTGTTTCTTTTGGACAAAAAAAAAAGATGCTCCGGAAGTAACCTATTAAGCCAAAGAGCCGTCCATTTAGGAGTGAGATATGAAGCTACTTTATTATATAAAATCATTCAACACTTAAGAACGTTCTGCCGTGAATGACAATGTTTGGTCATTTTATACATTCAAGGTCAGGAATGAGAATTTTTCAACAATTGTGGTTAATCGGGGGAAAGGACCCCTCAATACAAGTTCAAGTTCGCTCAATTATCATTCAACGAAACATGAATACCCTTGAACACAGCCAAGCGAAACAGCGTTACTCTGGGCCACGGTGCAAAGGTGCTGTACACAGGCGTCTTCACGGCCAAGTCCTTGCTAAGACCGAGGCTACCCGCCGTGCACCAATACATCGGTGAATGGGATTGCAGCATTCCACATTAACAATATCCAACAGGGTCTTGCGATCACAAAAAAAGTGACTAAGATGATCACTAGCTGTTGGACTGCCAAACGCCTTCGCGCACAGACACCTCCGAAAGGCCTCTCTGATACAGGCACGATTCGCACCAAGTTCAGCTCTTTCAGTTTATCCACCAGACGGCAAATCGCTAATGGGGTAGACCTGTATTACTTTACGTTCCTAATGGCCAGCAACGTTTTCTGATAAAATAAAAAAAAGTTTTTAAAATACAGTCAACACACATCAAAGTCGCTGGTGAACGCAGCAGGCCAGGCAGCATCGCTAGGAAGAGGTACAGTCGACGTTTCAGGCCGAGACCCTTCGTCAGGACTAACTGAAGGAAGAGTGAGTAAGGGATTTGAAAGTTGGAGGGGGAGGGGGAGATCCAAAATGATAGGAGAAGACAGGAGGGGGAGGGATGGAGCCAAGAGCTGGACAAGTGATAGGCAAAAGGGGATATGAGAGGATCATGGGACAGGAGGTCCGGGAAGAAAGACAAGGAGGCGTGGGGGGGGGGGGACCCAGAGGATGGGCAAGGGGTATATTCAGAGGGACAGAGGGAGAAAAAGGAGAGTGAGAGAAAGAATGTGTGTATAAAAATAAGTAACAGATGGGGTACGAGGGGGAGGTGGGGCATTAGCGGAAGTTAGAGAAGTCGATGTTCATGCCATCAGGTTGGAGGCTACCCACACGTTGGTGTTGTTCCTCCAACCTGAGTGTGGCTTCATCTTTACAGTAGAGGAGGCCGTGGATAGACATGTCAGAATGGGAATGGGATGTGGAATTAAAAGTGTCGCCTCACCTGGAAGGACTGTTTGGGGCCCTGAATGGTGGTAAGGGAGGAAGTGTAAGGGCATGTGTAGCACTTGTTCCGCTTACATGGATAAGTGCCAGGAGGGAGATCAGTGGGGCGGGATGGGGGGGACGAATGGACAAGGGAGTTCCGTAGGGGGCGATCCCTGCAGAATGCAGAGAGAGGAGGGGCGGGAAAGATGTGCTTAGTGGTGGGATCCCGTTGGAGGTGGCGGAAGTTACGGAGAATAATATGTTGGACCCGGAGGCTGGTGGGGTGGTAGGTGAGGACCAGGGGAACCCTATTCCTAGTGGGGTGACGGGAGGATGGAGTGAGAGCAGATGTACGTGAAATGGGGGAGATGCGTTTAAGAGCAGAGTTGATAGTGGAGGAAGGGAAGCCCCTTTCTTTAAAAAAGGAAGACATCTCCCTCGTCCTAGAATGAAAAGCCTCATCCTGAGAGCAGATGCGGCGGAGACGGAGGAATTGCGAGAAGGGGATGGCGTTTTTGCAAGAGACAGGGTGAGAAGAGGAATAGTCCAGATAGCTGTGAGAGTCAGTAGGCTTATAGTAGATATCAGTGGATAAGCTGTCTCCAGAGACAGAGACAGAAAGATCTAGAAAGGGGAAGGAGGTGTCGGAAATGGATCAGGTAAACTTGAGGGCAGGGTGAAATTTGGAGGCAGAGTTAATAAAGTCAACGAGCTCTGCATGCGTGCAGGAAGCAGCGCCAATGCAGTCGTCGATGTAGCGAAGGAAAAGTGGGGGACAGATACCAGAATAGGCACGGAACATAGATTGTTCCACAAAGCCAACAAAAAGGCAGGCATAGCTAGGACCCATACGGGTGCCCATAGCTACACCTTTAGTTTGGAGGAAGTGGGAGGAGCCAAAGGAGAAATTATTAAGAGTAAGGACTAATTCCGCTAGACGGAGTAGAGTGGTAGAGGGGATCTGATTAGGTCTGGAATCCAAAAAGAAGCGGAGAGCTTTGAGACCTTCCTGATGGGGGATGGAAGTATATAGGGACTGGACATCCATGGTGAAAATAAAGCGGTGGGGGCCCGGGAACTTAAAATCATCGAAAAGTTTAAGAGCGTGAGAAGTGTCACGAACATAGGTAGGAAGGGATTGAACAAGGGGAGATAAAACCGGGTCGAGGTATGCAAAAACGAGTTCGGTGGGGCAGGAGCAAGCTGAGACAATAGGTCGGCCAGGACAGGCAGGTTTGTGGATCTTGGGTAGGAGGTAGAAACGGGAAGTGCGATCTACCTCCGCCATTTCCCCCCGGCAGCCCATAGCAGGCACCCAAATCGTTTCCGTGTAAGTAAAATCTCCTTTAAACCCGCCCCCCCATCTCAATAAAATATAAAACAACCATTGAAAAAAAAAGACCAAACAACAGGAATGCAGAATGGACGGCTGTTCTTGAACGGCTGAGTGTTTTGTGTTGTTGAGGCTCCGGCTGCGAGGTGTGGGAACTATAAGGTTGGTAGCAGTGGATGGGAGATCCCCTGAGCGGATAAAGTCGGTGATGGTGTGGGAGACAATGGCCTGGTGCTCCTTAGTAGGGTCACGATCGAGGGGTAAATAAGAGGAGATATCCACGAGTTGTCGCTGTGCCTCGGCAAGGTAGAGGTCAGTACACCAGACTACAACAGCACCCCCCTTATCGGCAGGTTTAATAATAAGGTCAGGATTAGTGCGGAGGGAGTGGAGAGCAGAGCGTTCCGAAGGAGTGAGGTTGGAATGGGGACAAGGTGCGGTGAAGTCGAGACGGTTGATGTCCCGTCGGCAGTTAGCGATAAAGAGATCCAGAGCAGGCAGAAGAAGAGGAGGGTTGAAGGCGGGAGAAGGGGTCATCGGTGGGGGTGGAAGAGTCCTTGCCGAAGAAGTAGGCTCGGAGACGGAGACGGCGGAAGAAGAGTTCCGCATCGTGGCAAACACGGAACTCGCTGAGGTGTGGGCGAAGGGGGACAAAGGTGAGGCCCTTACTGAGGACAGAGCGCTCTGCCTCCGACAGTTGAAGGTCAGAGGGGATGGTAAAGACCCGGCACGGATGACAGCTGGGATCAGAGGGGTGCGGGGAGAGGCTGGGGGTGTCATTGGAGAGGGGATGGTTGGGGTGAGAGGAAGCTGGAGCCTCTGAGGGCCCAGGAGCTGACGGTGGGATCTGAGGGAGACGGAGTTGCAGACTGGTGGTGGGGGAAGGGGAGACGGGAGTCACAATAGCAGTGCAGAGCGGTGGTATTCCTTTTTTAAAGAAAGGGGCTTCCCTTCCTCCACTATCAACTCTGCTCTTAAACGCATCTCCCCCATTTCACGTACATCTGCTCTCACTCCATCCTCCCGCCACCCCACTAGGAATAGGATTCCCCTGGTCCTCACCTACCACCCCACCAGCCTCCGGGTCCAACATATTATTCTCCGTAACTTCCGCCACCTCCAACGGGATCCCACCACTAAGCACATCTTTCCCTCCCCCCCTCCCTCTGCATTCTGCAGGGATCTCTCCCTACGCAACCCCCTTGTCCATTCGTCCCCCCCCCCCCATCCCTCCCCACTGATCTCCCTCCTGGCACTTATCCGTGTAAGCGGAACAAGTGCTACACATGCCCTTACACTTCCTCCTTTACCACCATTCAGGGCCCCAAACAGTCCTTCCAGGTGAGGCAACACTTCACCTGTGTGTCGGCTGGGGTGATATACTGCGTCCGGTGCTCCCGATGTGGCCTTTTATATACTGGCGAGACCCGACGCAGACTGGGAGACCGCTTTGCTGAACACCTGCGCTCTGTCCGCCAGAGAAAGCAGGATCTCTCAGTGGCCACACATTTTAATTCCACATCCCATTCCCATTCTGACATGTCTATCTATGGCCTCCTCTACTGTAAAGATGAAGCCACACTCAGGTTGGAGGAACAACACCTTATATTCCGTCTGGGTAGCCTCCAACCTGATGGCATGAACATTGACTTCTCTAACTTCCACTCCCCCTCGTACCCCATCCGTTATTTATTTTTATACACACATTCTTTCCCTCACTCTCCTTTTTCTCCCTCTGGCCCTCTGACTATACCCCTTGCCCATCCTCTGGGTCCCCCCCCCCCCCCCGTCTTTCTTCCCGGACCTCCTGTCCCATGATCCTCTCATATCCCTTTTGCCAATCACCTGTCCAGCTCTTGGCTCCATCCCTCCCCCTCCTGTCTTCTCCTATCATTTTGGATCTCCCCCTCCCCCTCCAACTTTCAAATCCCTTACTCACTCTTCCTTCAGTTAGTCCTGACGAAGGGTCTCGGCCTGAAACGTCGACTGCACCTCTTCCTAGAGATGCTGCCAGGCCTGCTGCGTTCACCAGCAACTTTGATGTGTGTTGCTTGAATTTCCAGCATCTGCAAAATCCAGCAAATTCCTGTTGTTTGCGTTTTAAAATACAGTTATATATTTCGTTTTTCCATTGAAGCTGTAGTGATTGAATGCACCGTCATCTTACCGGAAGATATCGGAATGGGGTATCAACCACCGTAGAATAAATTATATGAATTTTTACACTATTTTGCTCTTAAGTGCCTGAAATGTACGCCAGTTCATGACTTCTTCAGCCCTTCTTTCCGTTTCTCTGCAAGCTGCTTACAACTGGGTGTTGTATGGCACAATTTAAAGAGCGACTAAGCAACAAACTTCGGCAGTGGTGTTGTATTCACCCTATTGCTAATAGGAACAAAACTTCAAGGGCTTTTTGACATGCTATAACGGGAAGAGTTAGCTCACATGTCGTTGCAAAGCTGATTCTGCTGTGCCGGTAACCGATTGCCCATTTGTAGGATACAGGAGCTCATTCCCATAGTTTACCATTTGTGCCACGGTACTGGTGTCCCTTTTCAGGCGCCTCAGGGACTTTTTCTTGTCTCCAGTGACTCATCGTCACACCGACGTCACGGCCAGTGCTGAAGAACCATTGGTAAACCACTGTAGATATAAGAGGCACTGTACACTCTTAGCTAAGAATCTGATTGTTTAGTTTTGTAGTTGCGTAACTTCGGGAGACTTAATAAGGTACCTGTTGAGTTTGAAGCATTACTGGATGTTTGTAGTTTATGTAACTGAGGGTGGCTTAGATGTCTCGTCAAATGTTTTATTGTTGTAAATAAACGATTAACGTGCTTATTTGTAATCAGTGCCTTCTGTCTCACCAAGCCTGTGAACTTGCTTCCTCGTAACATTTGGCGCTGCGAGCAGAACTAGTGATAGAATGGGAGATTTATATCTTTCGAACGTTATTTAACAGACAGGGTCCTCTGTATGAGCAATGCAGTGTCCCGGAATAGACCGTCAACAATGCGGAATTTGGGAGTCTTACCAAACTACTGATGGGTTATGAGGCGCCCCTAGATTAGTCATATCAGTTGGATTCCCTCAGGGTTGAAATTGTACACCACATCGTGTCTATACTTAATTCGCCAGGATTCCCCAAGTGAAAGGATAGCTTTAGGAAAGTTTTCTGAAATTTTGCATATTTTTTCAGTGATAATGAATCAAAGTGAGACGTCACCAATGTCTTATATAAGAGATTTATCTGGATTGAAATACATTTGCCAGTACTTAACTCGGATTTCCATCTAGTCAAGATAACTCTGTAATTTTTCATAACCTTCTGTACCACCTGTAACAACACCAATTTTTGTATCATCCGCGTATAATAACCATGCTTTGTACATTCAAATGCAAATAATTTATGTACATCATTAGCAACTAAGGTCCCAGCATCAACCACTGTGCTACACCACTAGACACAGTCCTTCAGAGGAAACAGCCCTCAGCCATCATCCTCTGAGTTCTGTGAATCAATTATGAATCCTATATGCTGTATCCTCCTGGATCACATATTTTCTTCCAGTCAACTTCCTTTAGCTGATATTAGGCTCACAGGCCTATAAGTGCCAGAATATAAATGTTCATGTAGCCTGGCAATTATAAGCCTGTGAAGCTATTGAAATTAGATGAAAATAAACAACATACGTGTATCTTTGGCAAATGGATTCATTTTAAATCAATTTTGCTAATCAGGTATATTGTTGTAGGACTAAGATGCACATTGAGTGGGGTCTATATCTTCCTTTAATTTTAAAGAAATCGGTGCTCTATAAAAGGTTTCTGGTAGTTTACCAAGTTTTAATGAGGCCTCGAGAACCCTGGATAATCAGGGGACGAATGAGGGTGCAAAAGTTTTTAAAAATTCCATTTTAAACCCATCAGGGCCAGGAGCTTTCCCCGAGTTCATAGAAAAAATAACATTCTTAATCTCATCAGTAGTGAAGGAAGTTTCTAACATAGAACATATATCGTGTGATATCTTAGGGAAGTCTAGGTTATCTAAAAAGTCACACATATGTTTAGAATCTCGTGGAGATTCTGATTGATATAAAGAGGAATAAAAATCAAAGAAGGATTGACTAATCTCAGCTTGATCAAACGTCAGTTGATCTTTTTGATTATAAATCTGATTGATTTGAAGTGTAATAGAGTTAGTCTTCAACTGATTAGCCAACAGTTTACCAACTCTGTCACTATGTATATGAAATTCACTTCTTGTCTTCATTAATTGGTTTGCAATAGAGGACGAAAGTAATAAACTGTGTTCCATTTGAAGTTCAGTTCTTTGTTTATACAGCTTCTCAGAAGGAGCTGTAGTATATTTCTTATCTATTTTCTTAATTTTGTCCACAAGAGCAAGCTCTTCCTTCTTCAACCTTTTCCTCAAAACAGCAGAGTACGAAACAATCTGGCCACGAATATGAGCTTTGAAGGAATCCCAAAGGGTGTTCACGGATCTTTCCTCTGTACTGTTATTTGTGAATAAAAGATCAATTTGTTCATTCATGAAGTTAACAAAATCCAAGTCCTGAAGCAACAGCGAATTAAAACGCCATTGTCTATTGTCATGAGCATTGGCCAATAATTTAATAGAAAGCTTAAGTGGAGCATGGTCCGAAATGGTTATAGAGTCATATTCGCATTTAACTACTGAAGAAATAAGACGAGAGTCAATAAAAAAAAATCAGTTCTTGAGTAAGAGTGATGAAGAGGCACAAAGATCAGCTGCTTCACCACCATTCAGGCTGCATCCCAACAGGAACATTACCTTCCTCTTCTCAGGACTCCAAACACATTCTGGCCAACCATTGCCTAATGGATCTCTGCTTAATGGTGCCCCTACTCAGGACTTTCTCCACCTGGAACGAGAGGACAGGGCTGCACTCCACCATAGCAGAACATCCTGCGTATGCCCAGAACATTCAGATAGACCAATATCCTTGTTAAATGTTGACTCCAAGATTTTTTCTAAATTATTAGCAAATAAACTAGAAAAAGCACTTCCTTTTATTATTTCGGAAGATCAAATGGGTGTTATTAAGATCGCTATTTTTTTATTATATTCGTACACTTTTGAATATTGTCTATACCCCGTCAGAAACCGATCCTGAATGCGTCATTTCCCTAGACGCTGAAAAAGCCTTTGACAGGGTTGAATGGCCCTACTTATTTAAGGTGCTTGAAATGCTTAACTTCAGCCCGAAATTTATATCCTGGGTTAAATTGTTATACCATTCTCCTATGGCGTCAGTTCGTACGAATACTCAAAACGCACGTTTTTTTCCTCTATTTCGAGGTACCGGACAAGAGTGTCCTCTTAGCCCTTTATTATTTGATATAGCTTTAGGACCACTAGCAATTGCTATTCGAGAATCTCCTAACATTATTGGTATAACTCGTGGGTTAAGGTCTCATAAGGTATCACTTTACGCTGATGATTTACTCTTATATATTTCCAATCCTTAAAAATCTATCCCAGCAGCTCTAGATTTATTAGCCCAATTTAGTCTTTTTTCAGGATACAAATTAAATCTTAATAAGAGTGAACTTTTCCCTATTAATAAGCAAGTTCCCTTATATCAGAACCTGCCGTTTAGATTGGTGAATAATCACTTTTCATATTTTGGGATTAAAATTACCTGTAAACATAAGGATTTAATTATTTGCCCTTAATTGACCATATCATACAATTTCCCTTTAAATGGTCTCCACTTTATTTAACTTTGACTGGTCGTATTAATGCTGTTAAGATGTTTATTCTGCCAAAATTTATATATGTATATCTCAGGCATTACCGATTTTTGTTGCAAAATCCTTTTTTTGATAAAGTAGCCTCTAAAATCTTTTCATTTATTTGGCAAAATAAAAACCCGAGATTGGGTAGAATACATCTACAGAAAGCTAAGAGAGATGGAGGCTTGGCATTACCTAACCTTAGATTTTATTACAATTAATATTCGACACATGAAATTTTGGTTACTTGACCAAGGTACACTATCCATTCCTAAATAGGTAGTATTGGAATTACATTCTGTTCAAGGCTATGCACCTGGCTCTATATTAGGATCTTCTCTTCCCTCCGATTTGAAACGGTATAAGCAGGTTTGCAACCCGATAGTTAAACATACCTTACGTATCTGGTTTCAATTCCGAAAATCTTTTGATCTTAATCAATTTGTGCTAGCGATTCCTATTACTGGCAATATATTTTTTCTCCCCTCCTCTACGGACCGTGCCTTTCAAATTTGGAAGACTAATGGTATATCACGGTTTTCTGACTTATTTTCAGATGGCTCCCTTATGTCTTTTGAACAGTATTCTAATAAATACAATTTACCAAGAACACATTATTTAGATATTTGCAAGTTAGAAATTTCCTAAATACCATACTGTCTTCCTTTCCGGCCTTACCCCCTCCCCCCAGAAATATTTTAGACGCTATCATCAACCTTAACCCGTTTCAGAAAGGTGTAACGGCTACTATTTATAATACTATCATGAAATTTTGGAAAGCTCCATTCGACAAGATTAGGACTGACTGGGAAAGGGAATTGGGTCTTACTATCCTGGCTGAGGACTGGGCCTATATTTTACAACTTGTTTTACAGCTTATATTTTACAACCTCTATCTGTTCCAAACACTCTTTAATTCAATTTAAATTTGTCCATAGAGCACATATCTCTAAAGATAAATTAGCTCCTTATTACCCTCATATTAACCCTCTTTGCGATAGATGTCATGGGGAGATAGCCTCCCTGACCCACATGTTTTGGTCTTGTCCTACTCTGGAAACTTTTTGGAAAGACATTTTTAATATTATCTCAAAGGTTCTGAATAGTGATATTTCTCCCCATCCTATTACTGCTATCTTTGGATTACCTAAAACTTCTAATAATTTACCCCCCTCAGCGCGTAGAATGATTGCATTTCTTACTTTAATGGTGAAAAGATGTATTCTACAACATTGGAAGGAGATTAATGCCCCAACTACTTTTTTTGGTTCTCTCAAACGATACTGTGTATAAATTTGGAAAAAAAATCAGAAGTAATCTTTATGATACTTCAGTTAAATTTGAACAGACCTGGAGATCTTTTATTCAATATTTTCATTTAATGTAACTTTTTTTTCTCTCTGACCATATATACACTCCCTTCGTGGATTTTATCTGTTATTAGCGGAGGTCGGGTTTGAGAACGCGATTGTTTAATTGTTTAAAGTCCAGTATATATCTAGTTAGTCCATTGCTTTGCTTTGTTAGGTTAGTTGCACGGTAGGGTTTTTTTTCTGTTTTTTTTTCGTTCTATTGGTATATATGAAAATTAGTAAGCAATTATATTACCTTCTTATTCTATAATTAACATACGTTGTTTGTATTGTTTTCTTTTGTATTAATATTACTTTTATATTTATATCCTAACAATGTATTGGTTGCTATATGTTTTACTCTTTGTGTACTAATTCAATAAAAAGATTTTTTTTAAAAAGAAAGATCTTTGTGCCTCTTCCTCATCCCGGGCCTTTCCGATGTTATCATCTCTCCCGGCCACCTGTGCGTAGGAGCCCGCCCGTTTCGGTCAGGCCCTGTACAGGTGGTCCGCCTGCCCGCAGAGGTGGCAGGACTTGGCCTCCGTGTCCCTCCACCTTGCAGTTTCTGCACAGCACAGCCTTACACTGGGCTGCGATGTGCTCTGCCTTACCGCAGTTCCGGCACACCTTGGGTTGCCCGGCATAAACCAGGAAGCCCCGGTTCCCTCCTGTTGCGAACACTGAGGATGGATGGATGACACAGCCGCTGGTGTCCACCCTCAGCTTCACCCTGACCTGCCCTTTACTTGTCCATACTCCCAGACTGTCGTTGGCGTTCTCACACTTGCCCACGCTCTCCACATATCGCGCTGGGAATGTGAGGATGCCAACGACCGGTACATAGGGGTTGAACATTTGTACCAGAACCGTTCTCTCTTGCTGCGTTACGTCGGTTAGAGGGGCTGCGCTTTTAGTAGCGACAGCGGCGCCTCGCTCCCCTTCTCACTGAAGCAGTCACGTAACTTCTGCCACCCTGGGGCATGCCCGAAGGTGACGTCGTAGTAACCGGCGAAATCCCGGACGCTGTAAAGATCGTCCACCTTGAAGCCACGGCAATCCGGTAGCACCTTGCAAATGAAGGTCTCCCTACTGAAACCGTTGCCTTCTTTCAAATCTCGAACGCTCAGTCTGACCGTCTTCTTGACCCCAGCCCCATGAATCGAAGCGCTGGTCTCTCCAGCCTTCCTCTTCTCTGATGCGTTCGTCTCTCCAGCCATCCTTCCCTCCATCGCCGCTGCACAGGGGGAAAGGGCCAGATTTCGGAGCCAATGCCCTCCACACTCCACCCCGTGTCAGCCCGAGGCCGCTCACCTGCCAACGCTCTGTGTGTGCTTAAATGACCACCGGCGATCAGAGCGTTCCGGTAAAGAACGCTTGATCTTAGCTCTTCATCACCGTCTCTCCCCTGCCAGGTTAGCTCCTGGAAGTTTTCCTCTCGGCGCCGGACATCATGTGTCAGAACGGATATCCAGAAAAAAACTACCCAGAGCGATGTAACAGGGAACCAGTCTCCATCATCAGGGACAACACCCCCCGCCCCCCGCCTTAGATTACATCTACACTTGTTGGGAGACCGCCGGACGTGGAGCGAGAGTCCGAAGGGCAGCGACGATCGGAGGAAGTCGCAGTTGAACGATCGACTTATCAGCGAGTTCCAACTTTGCGCAACAGTCTGTTTGATAAGATTGGGCCCTTCTTTTTATTTCGTTTCTTTACTGACCATATAGTCTTGGCGGAAAAGGACCTTGGCGATTGTAGGGATGACTTGCAGTGGACTGAAAAGCTTGAGAATGTGGGTATTAAGAAAGAGGATGTGCTGGAGCTTTAGGAAAGCATCAAGTTGAATAAGTCACCGGGACCAGACGGGATGTACCCCAGGCTGCTGTGGGAAGCAAGTGAGGAGATTGCTGAGCCTCCGGCAATGACCTTTGCATCATCAATGAGGCCAGGAGAGGCTCGGAGGATTGGAGAGTAGCGGATGTTGTTCCCTTATTCAAGAAAGGGAGTAGAGATATCCCAGGAAATTATAGGCCTGTGAGTCTTACTTCAGTGGTTGGTAAGTTGATGGAGAAGACCCTGAGAGGCAGGATTTGTGAACATTTGGAGAGGCATAATATGATTAGAAATAGTCAGCATGGCTTTGTCAAAGGCAGGTCGTGCCTTACATCCAGATTGCACTTTTTGAGGATGTGACTAAGCACATTGAAGAAGGTAGAGCTATAGTTGTAGCGTATATGGATTTTAGCAAGGCATTTGATAAGATACCCCATGCAAGGCTTATTCAGAAAGTAAGGAGGCATGGGATCCAAGGGGACGTTGCTTTGTGGATCTAGAACTGGCTTTCCCACAGAAGGCAAAGACTGGTTGTAGATGGGTCATATTCTGCATGGAGGCTGGTGACCAGTGGTGTGCCTCAGGGATCTGTTCTGGGACCCCTACTCTTTGTGATTTTTTATAAATGACCTGGATGAGGAAGTGGAGGGGTGAGTTAGTAAATTTGCTGATGACACAAAGGTTGGATGTGTTGTGGACTGTGTGGAGGGCTGTCAGAGGTTAAAGCAGGACATTGATAGGATGCAAAACTGGGCTGAGAAATGGCAGATGGCGTTCAACCCAGATAAGTGTGGGGTGGTTCACTTTGATAGGTCAAATATGATGGCAGAATATAGTATTAATGATGACTCTTGGCGGTGTGGAGGATCAGAGGGGTCTTGGGGTCTGAGTCCATAGGACACTCAAAGCTGCTACGTAGCTTGACTCTATGGTTACGAAGGCATACAGTGCATTGGCCTTCATCAATCGTGGGATTGAGTTTAAGAGCTGAGAGGTAATGTTGCAGCTCCTTAGGACACTGGTCAGACCCCACTTGGAGTACTGTGCTCAATTCTGTTCGCCTCACTATAGGAAGGATGTGGAAACCATAGAAAGGGTGCAGAGGAGATTTACAAGGATGTTGCCTGGATTGGAGGGCATGACTTGTGAGAATAGATCGAGTGAACTCAGCCTTTTCTCCTTGGAGCGACGGAGGATGGGAGGTGGCTGATAGAGGTGTACAAGATAATCAGAAGCATTGATTGTGTGGATAGTCAGAGGCTTTTCCCCAGGGCTGAACTGGCTAGCACGAGAGGACATAGTTTTAAGGTGCTTGGAAGTAGGTACAGAGGAGATGTCAGGGGTAAGTTTTTCTATGCAGAGAGTGGTGAGTGCATGGAATGGGCTGCCAGCGGTGGTGGTGGAGGCGGAAACAAAACGGTCTCTTAAGAGACTCTTGGGTAGGAACATGGAGCTTAGAAAAATAGAGGGCTATGGGTAACCCTAAGTAATTTCTAAAGTAGGGACATGTTCGGCACAGCTTTGTGGGCCAAAGGGCCTGTATTGTGCTGTAGATTTTCTTTGTTTCTATGTGTCAATGTTCCCACCGCTATCTCTCTCTCCCTCAACCATACAGGTAAAATATCATCAACACGTTATCTACTGGGGAGGCAAAAGAACTGATGCAACATTACAGTGGTTTGCAAGCTTTAAATATATTTAATACGTTTTGGAAAGAGATACATTTACAAAAAGCAGGAAGTTAAGGACTAAAATTTCCACTCAGTAGATTAGTAAGTTATAAAATGATTTCTTCTCAAATTTAAGCGGCGTCGTATCATGTCCAAGACGGAAGAGACTGGAGCGTAAGTGGACAGGGGCATCAGTGCACTGTAGAGGCGTTGAATCTCCTAGAAACGGCTGAAGCGGTTTTTCTGCAGATCATTGCCAACGTGGACTGTTACTGCCTGCAAGATGAAAAGTGAAAGCTTAGTTTGAACTTGGAACTTTGAAAAATTTTCTATCAAAGTATGTACAGTACTGTGCCAAATTCTTAGGGACAGGCACACAGACACACAAACATATATATAAATAGCGTGCACAGTGCTGTAGTGATTTTATGGATTACACTGTACTGCCGCAAAAAAAAAAACAAATTTCATTACGTATGTGAGTGATGATCAACCTGATTCTGATGTGGGTCTCTATTGTGGACTGGGAGAGGGGGGATCATGGTTGGGAATAGGGGAAGGGAGAGGCAGTGAGTGGGAAGCACCAGAGAGACATCTGTAATGATTAATAAACCAATTGTTTGGAATCAAATGGCCTTGCCTGGTGTCTCAGGGCTGGGTGTGTCTGCAACCATGCCATCCAAGTGCACTGGCACTCCTCCTCCGCCACCTGTCCCACACCCCTCCCGCGGTGCTCCACCCTCGCCATTCCCAACATTCTTTGCTCCTGCCAGATTTACAAGCTCGCTCTCCGCTCCATGTTGACAAATACAGCGCTGTGTGCAAAAGTCTCAGGCACCCTAGCTAGATAGATATGTAACGCTCGGCTCGATCAACTCACGTCCCTCTAGGGGAACTGCCGTAGGCCCTACCAAACGGAGTACTCACGTTTGCGTAGACGCTACGTAATGCACCCCGATACAAGCCCACACTGTAAAATATCAAACAATACACAATGTACAGTTAAGTTACACTTCATAACTCTTTTTGGTGGTGTGGTTAGTGGACACAAAAAAAAAACAAAGGTGCCACTCAGTAAATTTGTCAGTTTTGTGCACCAAATTAAGTCGTTGGAGCTCACACCTCCCCGATCCGTCCACAAACGACTCCGAACCTCCAACAACCTCCGAACCGTCGAATTCCGGTATCCGCCATCCCGGAACCGCCGACCGCTCCCGCACTCGTCCATTCTCTTCACTCGCCTTGAGCAGGTACACAAATTGGGTGTGACATATATATGTGAATAGGGCTTCTTATAATGTCAGGCACTGAACCAAGATGAAAGAAATACATGAATTCCCAAGCTCCACAGAAATATAGTGATAGTTACGACATTAACAAGATTATAGCCTATCACTACACTTCAGTGTACAATTAGTACAATAAAACATATAATACTTAATTTAATAATATGACAAAGTATTACTAATTATCATAAAATATAATTATCAAGCAAGTAAAGTAACATTGTTTGCTTAGAAGCCATAGGGTTGTTAGTGAGAAAAATTTACTTTTGTATTTGCGACCACCATAGATGTAGCCTGACTTCTACGGCTGATTCAGAGCAGACAGCAGGGCCCGCAGTGCTGAGCAGTGTTCCTAAGCAGGTATCAAAATAACAGAAACAAAGCAAATAAGTTTTTTACACTTTCAGCCACATAAACTGGAACCAAGTAATCAAGTATGAAACAAGAACGTCTGATGAACGATTGGTAAAGCCACGAATATTGGTGAATATTAGTATCAAAAGCGGTAGGTTGGCAACTCTGCCTCGTACCGTTTCTCTCGCAGAAATGGTTGGACAGGAAGTGTACCTGTGTGTCTGGATATTCACAATATCCTCACACATCAGGTATTACATGGTTAGACCAATACAGATCCTGTTTAGTCTTTAAGTATGTAGAAAGTGAAAGAAGCTTGAATCTTTACAGAAATTATAATGGTATCTGTATGAATAGAAAATATCGCATTTTGTAAGTGAGAAATGTTAACAGTGGAGGACAGCAACCATTTGGGAGGTTTGGAAATGTATTTCGTCTCGTTCATTGCTCACTACTCTTTTTCCTATCAACACAAAGATAAAAAGAGCCTCTTTCCAATCAACTATAGCGGCCGCTGTTAAATTCCCCGCTTGTATATTTTGACATTTTTTACAGAGGTGCTGGAGTGGCACTCTGGTGAGATCCGGCAGCAGTGCACCCCTAGCTGAGGGGTAATAACTGTTTCTGACCCTGGTGGTGTGGGTCCTGAGGCTCCTGTACCTCCTTCCTGGTGGTTGAGGGGTAATAACTGTTCCTGAACCTGGTGGCACTGAAGGCATTACGCTGACTGCGGTGCTTTACAGACACTTAGATAGGCTGACGGATGATGGAAAATGGCAGGCTGTGCAGGAGGGGAGGGTTAGGTTGATTGATTCATTGATTGAGAGACGGCACAGAATTGACCCTTCCGGCCTTTCGAGCCTCACCGCCCAGCAATCTCCCGATTTAACCCCAGCCTAACCACGGGGCAATTTACAATGACCAATTAAACTACTGACCGGTACGTCTTTGGGCGGTGGGAGGAAACTGGAGCACCCAGAGGAAACCCACGTGTTGCCGGGGGTGAAGGTACAAACTCCTTACAGACAGCAGTGGGATTTGAACCCGTGTCACCGGTACTGCAAAGCATCGCGCTAACCACTGTGCTACCGGGCCGCCCCACCATCTTGAGGGAGGTTGAAAGGTTGGCACAACATCTTGAGCAGAGGGGCCTGTGCTGTGCTCTACTGCTGTATGTTCTGTGTTTTTAAGGTTCAGGAAAACTCTCAGCACTACCTCCCAAGGCAGCACTGTACCTTCGGTCCTGCGCCCCATGGACAGGTTTCTGGATTAGCTCGTGAAGGGCGTAAAATGAGAGCTAGACTCTGTGCGTGTGCCCAAGGCGCTGACATAGAACAGGACAGGAGAATTCCCCACCCTCAGGAGCATGCGAAAACTGGGCGAAAGTGGAGTTGAAATTAAATGCAGAGTCAAAGGTCAAGAAAAGGCCACCAAGGAGATGGCCACCAAGGAGACGATAAAACTTCTGGCATTCACCTTTTTTTTTACCTGCCACGACTGTTGAGGTCCCTTTGTCTAATCCTGGGTTTTGTGGAACAGGTAGAGCCACGGAGGTGCAAAGCTGGGGGCTTGGAGGACACAAACAGCTTCCCTCTGCTCCTGTCCTCGGTCACCCTCCCGGGATAGGCAGACGCGTTGGGAAATCTCTCGGCAACTTGATTCTGCTGGTGCTCGGGCGGGTTCCTGCAGTCGCGTTCCACGGCACTGTCCCGTAACCAGCTCCTGCAGCAGATCCTGTCTGGGGTATGAACTGAATACTTTAGCTAACGAAAAACATTCAAGATTGTTTAGTGTCATTTTCAGTACACATAAGTGTCAAGGAGAACGAAATAATCATAACTCTGGATGGGATGCAGGAGATAAATAAAACACACCAAACCAAACACAAGAAGATCTGCAGATACTGGAAATCCAAGGCAACACACACAAAGTGCCAGAAAATCTCAGCAGGTCAGGCAGCATTTACGGAAAAGTGTAAACAGTCGAGGCTTTAGGCTGAGACCCTTCATCAGGACTGGAAAGGAAGGGAGAAGACGTTGAGGGTGGGGGAGGAGAGGAAGAAGTACGAGGTGGTAGGTGATAGGTGAGACCGGAAGAGGGGGTGGGGTGAAGTAAAGAGCTGGGAAGTCGATTGGTGGAGGTGATGAAGGGCTGGGGAAGGGGGAATCTGATAGGAGAGGACAGAAGGCCATGGAAGAAGGGGACGATGGTGGAGCACCAGAGGGAGGTGATGGGCAGGTAAGGAGATAAGGTGAGAGAGAGAAATGAGAATGGGGAATGGTGAAGAAGAAAACTAGAAGTTCGACAAATCGATGCTTAACTCACTACTAAGATAAACTCCATAAGGTAAAGAACACAATAATAATAAAAACACAATAAATATAAATACATAAGATAGCTTATATACGTGGATTGATTGTACGTGCATAAAGTAACTCTAGGCACAGGAGCGTCTCAAAATCACAACCAGCTTTAATACCATCAGTACATCCCATGAAATTTGTCGTTGTGCGGCAGCAGTACCTTGCAATAGAAAATAAAAACTGTAAATGACAGTAAATATATAAAAAATTAAACAATTAAATATGTAGTGCAAAAAGACAAAAAGAAAATAGTGAGTTAGTGTTCACAGGTTCGATGTCCATTCAGAAATCTGATGACGGGGGAGAGGCTGTTCCTGAATCACTCAGTGTCTGTACAGAAGGTGACTCTGACAGGAAATGATCAGGTGGTGGTGGTTGGGGGTGTGGGTTAGTGTTGGGGAAAGTCACTGTTTCTGGGTCTGGTGGTCCAGGCGTGGTTGCTATGCAGCCTCCTCCCCGATGGGAGAGGGACAAACAGTCCGTGAGCAGGGTGGGTGGGATCCTCCCTGATGTTACTGGCCCTTTCCCGGCCCTTGATGGTGGGTAAGCTCCTGGACCGGCTTCACTCACCCCCCCCCCCGGTGGCTCGTGGCTGTGGACCCACTTCTGGGGATCCTGCGTTCTGATGTTTGATGTTCTGAGCGTTACTCGTTTGTTGTTTCTGTTGTTTGCGTGACTTTGCACGTCTGATGGTCTTGTTTCGTGGGTTGCTTTCTTTAAGTGGGTTCTCTGACATTTCTTTGTTTTGTGGCTGCCTGCGAGAAGATGAGCCTCGAGGCTGTGCACCGTAAGCATACTTTGATAATTACTGTACTTTGTACTTTGAACTTGGAATACATCCTTGATGGCTGGTAGTCTGGTGCTGGTGACGCGTTGGGCACTTGATTGTTTCCTGAAACACTTAACTCAACAACTAATAATTCAGTTTTACTGAGCCCACAAGGCTGTAATAAAATCTAGCACACATTCAAATTTAAAAAAAATGTTCCTACACAAGGTTTATTAGCCACTTTATTCGGTACACCGGCTCGTAAATGCAAATATCGAACCAGCCAATCATGTGGCAGCAGCTCAGTGCATGAAAGCATGCAGACATGGTCAAGAGGTTCAGTTGTTGCTCAGTCCAAGCATCAGAATGGGGGAAGAAATGTGATCTAAGTGACTTTGACCGTGGAATGATTGTTGGTGCCATACGGGGTGGTTTGAGTATTTCAGAAACTGCTGATCTCGTGGGGATTTTCAAGCACAACAGTCTCTAGAATTTATAGAGAATGGTGTGAAAAACTAAAAAAAATCCCGTGAGCAGCAGTTCTGTGGGTGAAAATACTTTGTTAATGAGAGAGGTCAGAGGAGAATGGCCAGACTGGTTCAAGCTGACAGGAAGGTGACAGTAACTCAAATAACCAGACGTTACAACAGTGGTGTGCAGAAGAGCATCTCTGAATGCACTTCACGTCGAACCTTAAATAAACACAAAAACTACACTGGACTACAGACCTACCCAGGACTGCATAAAGTGCACAAAACAGTGCAGGCACTACCAATAAATAATAAACAAGACAGTAGGCACAGTAGAGGGTATATTAGGTTGGTGTCAAGCCAGGCTCTGGGTATTGAGGAGTCCGATGACTTGGGGGGGAAGAAACTGTTACATAGTCTGGTTGTGAGAGCCCGAATGCTTCGGCGCCTTTTTCCAGATGATAGGAAGGAGAAGGGTTTGTATGAGGGGTGCGTGGGGTCCTTCATAATGCTGTCTGCTTTGCAGATGCAGTGTGTGGTGTAAATATCTGTGATGGTGGGAAGAGAGACCCTGATGATCTTCTCAGCTGAGCTCACTATCCGCTGCAGGGTCTTGTGATCCGAGATGGTGCAATTTCCAAACCAGGCCGTGATGCAGCTGCTCAGAATGCTCTCAATACAACCTCTGTAGAATGTGGTGAGGATGCGGGGCAGGAGATGGACTTTTCTCAGAAATTTCATGACATATGTGAGTGATGATAAACCTGATTCTGATGTGGTCTCTATTGTGGACTGGGAGTGGGTATTCGTAGATAGACCATAAATCTTAGCAACAGAATTAGGCCACTTGGCCCTCCGAGTCTGCTCCACCAATCCTTCATGGCTAATTTATTGTCCATCTCAACCCCAGCCTTCTGCCTTCTCCCCGTAACCTCTGACACCCTTACTAATCAACAGCCTCTTAACCTTCATTTTAAGTACACCCAACGACTTGACCTCCACAGCCGTCTGTGGCGATGAATTCCACAGATTCACCACCCTCTGGCTAAAGAAATTCCTCCTCATCTCCGTTCTAATGGGACGTCCTTCTATTCCATCATGGCTGATTTATAACCTCAACCACATTCTCCTGCCTTCTCGCCATAACCTTTGATGCCCTGACTAAACAAGACCCTATCAAACTCTGGTTTTAAATATCCCCAATGACTTGGCCTCCACAGCCGCCTGTGGCGATGAATTCCAGATTCACCACCCTCTGGCTGAAGAAATTCTTCCCCATCTCTGTTCTAAAGTGACGAACCTCATTTCTGAGGCTGCACTGTCTGGTACGCCACTCTCCCACTTTCAGAAACATCCTCTCCATGTCTGCTCTCTCTAGACATTTCAGTCTAACCTGACTGAGATATTTTAAAGAAAAGGCACGGTGTTGGATCAGTTTAATGTTCTCGGGAAATAATTGCAAGGGACCCATTAGTATCTGTTCAAAACTCGTAAAGTTTCTTTCAGGATGGGCAATGCAGTAACTGCATTTGCCAGCTGGAAACATGAGGGGAAACTTTTTCACTCAGAGGGTGGGGAGAGTTTGGAACGAGCTGCCAGCATAAGTGGTGCGTGGGAGCTCGGTTTCCACGTTTAAGGGAAGTTTGGATAGGTACACGGATGGTAGGGGATATGGATGGCAATGGTCCCGGTACAGGTCGATGGGAATAGACGGTTTAAAATGGCTCGGCATTTAAATGGGCTAGATGGGCTGAAGGGCCTGCTTCTCTGCCGTATTTTTCTATGACTCTCCGACGCCGCAAGAATCTTCTACCTTGGGGGAATGGAGCTTTCCCAAATGCTTTCACTCCCACCATCCTCCCACCTGGGCATGGGGTTAAAAACCCCGAGCTACAGAAACCCCAACAGAAGCTCCATCCCTGGGAGAGGAAGGATATGCCAAGAAGATGGGCCACACCTGGGAACAGGTTGAAAGACTCCCAGGATGGAGGACTCTGGCGAGCTGCTGTTAAAGGCCTGTGCCCCAGATGGCGTTAGTGGTTCTGTAAGTTTGTGTTCGCTCCCCACACTGCATTCTCGATCCAGCCAAGCCGCTACAATCAGGGGGCCGGTTCAGACCGAGCAGTGATGGGACCACTGAACAGACTCTCTATACACTGACTGGCCTGATCTCAAATAATAACAAGGCAGCCCACAGAGAAGTCGTCATCACCCTGACACAGTGGTGTCAAGAAAACAACCTCTCCCTCAATGTCGCAAAAACAAAGGAGCTGGTTGTGGATTACAGGAGGAATGGAGACATCAATGGATCTGGGGCTGAGAGGGTGAACAGCTTCAAGTTCCTCGGTATACACGTCACCGAGGATCTCACGTGGTCTGTACATATCAGCTGTGTGGTGAAAAAAGCACAACAGCGCCTCCTTCACCTCAGACAGTTGAAGAAATTCGGCATGAGTCCCCAGATTCTAAGAACTTTCTACAGGGGCACAACTGAGAGCATCCTGACTGGCTGCATCAGTGCCTGGTATGGGAACTGTACCTCCCTCAATCGCAAGACTCTGCAGAGAGTGGTGTGGACAGCCCAGCACATCTGTAGTTGTGAACTTTCCATGATTCAGGACATTTACAAGGACAGGTGTGTACAAAGGGGCTGCAGGATCATTGGGGACCCAAGTCACCCCAACCACAAACTGTTCCAGTTGCTACCATCCGGGAAATGGTACCGCAGCATTAAAGCCAGGACCAACAGGCTCCAGGACAGTTTCTTCCACCAGGCCATCAGACTGATTAATTCACGCTGACACAACTGTATTTCTGAGCTATATTGACTGTACTGTTGTATAACTTACTGGACATACTATTTATTACAAATTACTACAATTTACACATTGCACATTCAAACTGAGATGTAACATAAAGATTTTTACTCCTCGTGTATGTGAAGGATGTAAGAAATAATATTCAATTCAATCAAATTCAATTCGGTCTCTCACTGGGTCAGTGAGACGGGCTGGCAGCTGCTCTTGCCACACCTGTTCGCTCCCCTGCCGTAGTTTTTCCCATGACCCTGTCCCGTGCACTATTTCTGTTCATTTCCATCTTACAGACCGTTCTCAGGAACTGAACCCTGTCTACTCCTGAGAGAGCCTGTAAACGCATGGAATCCTATAAGGGTCATAGAATGCATCCAGTCATTGGGTGGTGAATCTGTGAAATTTGTTACCACAAGACGGCTGTGGAGGCCAGGTCATTGGGTATATTTAAACCGAAGGTTGGCAGGTTCTTGATTAGTCAGGGTGTCAAATGATATGGGGAGAAGGCAGGAGAACAGGGTTGAGAGAGATAGTAAATCAGCCACGATGGAATGGCAGAGCAGACTCAATGGGCCAAATGGCCTAATTCTGCTCCTATGTCTTATGGTCTTACAGAGGCCAAAAAATTCACAAAGTCTGCTCCAGTTTCTAGTATTTTCTAAAATTTTGTCATTTTAAAATGAATTTTATAAGCTCAGTGGTAGAGTATTTGAGTACAGATTAGCAGCCAAAGAGTCATTTAGTTCATAAATAGGCCTTTCAGCACATCCAGGCCGTGCCAATTTATTAAGCTGCCGAGTCCTGTCGTCCAGCACCTGGACTGTAGCCATCCCTACCCTCCCATCTATGGACCCATCCAAACTTCTCTTCAATATTGCAATCTAACCACAATTTACCACTTCCGCTGGCAGCTCATTCCACACACTGAGTGAAGAAAATTCCCCTCAGGTTCCCCTTGAACACTCACCTTTCACCCTTAACCTATGACCTCCAGTTCAGTGCCACCCAACCTCAGTGGGAAAAGCCTGCCTGCCTTTACACTATGGATACTTCTCATCATTTTCTATACCTCAATCAAGTCTCCCCTCCACCTCCTATGCCCCGGGGAATGAAGTCCCAAACAATTCAGCCTTTTCCTATAACTCAGGTCCTCAAGTCCCTGTAATCGTGGTTGGCATTAGGGCAAAGGGACCGATAGCCCTGTGACTATGACTTGGGCTTCCTGTTGACACAGGCCTTGGTCAATTCAAATTCTCAACTTGCCTATGTGTGATTTAGAACATAGATCATCGAATACCACAGCACAGTGCATTCCTTTTCACCCACGATGTTGTACCAACTTTTAACCTACTTTAAGATCAATCTAACCCTTCTCTCCTACTTAACCCTCTATTTTTTCATCATCATGTGCCCATCTAAGCATTTTCTGAATGCCCCTAATGTATCTGCCTTTAGCACCACCCATGACAGGGTGTTCCATGCACCCACTACTCTCTGCCTCTATCATCCCCTCTATATTTCCCTCCTATCGCCTTGAAATTATGCTTCTTGGCATTTGCCATTTCTGCCTGGGAAGAAAACTCTGGCTGTCCAATTGATCTGTGCTTCTTATTGTCTTATACACTCCCATCAAGTCACCCCTCATCCTTCTTTGCTCCAAAGAGAAAAGCCTCAGCTGGCTAAACCTATCTTCACGAGACATGCCCTCCAGTTCAGGCAGCATCCTGGTAAATCTTCTCTGCACCTTACCTAAAGCTTCCATATCCTCCCTGTAATGAGGTGACTGGAACTGAACACAATACTCCCAAGTGTAGACTAACTAGAGTTTTGTTAGAGCTGCAACATTACCTCGTGCCTCTTGAACTCAATCCCCTGCCTAACGAAGGTGAACACAACATATGCCTTCTTAACCACCTTAACAACTTACTTGGTAACTTCAAGATATCTATGGATGTGGATCCCAAGAACCCTCTGTTTCTCCAAATTGCTGAGCATACTACCATTAACTTTGTAATCTGCCTTGAAATTCTCGGCTTTGGGCTTGCTATTGATCAAGCCCTTGGGCTTCAAATTCGGCCGTCCAAGATCAACCACTGTCGAAAGACTGTTTCTACTTACATTGGTTATATTTTCTTCAGATGAAATGGACACAGGCTGGGCCCGACTCTGAGGCTTTACTTTGATCTGCCTTGGTAGCTTGTCATGTGGCTGAAGTTGCCCTTCTTCCAGGTCCTGGTTTTGCAGCTGGGCCACATGCTGAGCCTGGGTCGCTGGTTGAAATTGGTCGTCCTGTTGGGCTTGGATCTCTGGCTTGGCCTGAGCCTCAGGGTTCAATTGATCATCACCCAGCACCTGAGATCCAAAGTCAGCCCCCTTCTGATTCTTTCGCTGGGTCTCCAGCAGAGATGGGTATTGTGACTCCTGCCCATTTTCATCTTGCGCTTCCTGCTGTGCCAGGTCTTTGGCCTCTTTCAGAGCTTGGGGCTCCAGTGGGACCAGATCTTGAACCTGCTGCTGATCCCCATCTTCGGCCTCTAGTTTATCCAGGACTTGGGCCTGCTGTTGGAAATTTTGCACATTGGCCTCCGGTTGGTTCACTGCCTCACTCACAGCATTTCCCTCTTGTGCTTCAGCAGGGATCTCCGATGGAACCTCTGTCTGCTGCTGCTTCTGGCCTGGTTCTTTCTGCTCTGCTTGGGATTGGTTCTGGAGCAGCGAGCAGTGTTCTGTGCCATTGGCCTTCTGTTCAGAAACCAGCTCTGGCTCAACATCTGCTCTGCCTGGAGACAACTCACAGCTGTGGCCCACATTCTTCTCCTCCCAGCCGCCTGCTCGCTGGCTTGGGCTGGAGACAATTCCTAGCACTTGGCTGGTCTGAAGAATACAGAAGAAAAAAAACTTTGAAAACAGCTGGCATTTTAAAAACACTCAGTAAAAAACAATCTTGGCAGTCAGTGTCAGATGAACTTCCTGAACTTGTGACACTCAGAATACCATTCAGTTTCGCCTCAAAGACTCAGAGAGGCGTGCAGAAGAATCCTTGACAATGGCACCAGTGACAAGAACACGATGTAGTCAAAGATTTATTTCCATGATATTAATGCCATTCCTGATATGGGAACAGGTCAGTGAGCAGCTGGCCCAGGGAGAGGGGACCATTTAATGTGGTGAGATGTGAGAAGCCCCAGTGCTACTGCCCTTTCAGACAGGTGTTGAAGGCAGATTTATTAGAGGCAATCAGATAATGGAGGGTGGGTCAAGAGAAACTGCTTTCAGTGGCAGGAGGGTCAATAACTGGAGGAAAGAGATTGAGGATAATTCTTAAGCTGCCATAAATCTCTTCACTTTGGTTACTGAGATTCCAGTTCTTGGGTTTCTGCTCAGGCCTCTTGTTCAGTCTGGAATCAGCCTAGGCCTGGGTCAGAGGGGCAATGAAGTAATTTCTTTTTAACATAGACAGTTGTGATTTAGAATTCACTGTGGCCTGGCCTACCGAGTTCCTCCAGCATTTTGTGTGCGTTATTTTAGATATTTCCCTGAAGGGTAAACGCCACAGGGGAGCTGGACTATAATGTGTGGTTAATGGTGCAGCTGAGTGGTGGGTGGAGATACATCTCTACCAAAGGAGGTATAAGGTGCTCCTTCCCTCCACTAGTCTGCAGGTCACCCTTGGGCAAGGAATAGCACCTGCTTAGCCCTCCCGATCAGGGTCACATGAAACCACGGAAGCAGGTGGTGGTTGGTTGTACGAACAAGCGGTGCATATCACAAGTCCTGGTTATACGACCACTGATGCCAGGCAGACAGTCTCTGAAGAGTATTGATAATGGCTAGGGTCGCCCGTCTTGTAAAGACACTGGCCCAGAAGAAGTTTGCCATTGCCCACAGTGCCAAAGACCATGATTGCCCACATCATACGGCATGACACATAATGATGATGGTGAAAGGAGTAACAAAGTAAAATATCCTTTAAACAGAGAGAGAGAGAGAGAGAGAGAGAGAGAGCAACATCACAGAATGTTACTGTACAGGGAGAGCTGGGGGCGTGACAGAAAGTTAACTGTGAGAAATGTAGATAATGGCAAAGACAAATGGAATTCTACACACGAAATACTGGAGGAACTCAGCAAGTCAGTCAGCATGTATGGAAATGAATAAACAGTTGACGTTTACGGGCCAAGACCCTACATCAGGACTAGAAAGGGAAGGGGGAAGAAGCCAGAATAAAACAGGTGGGGAGAAGGGAAGGAGGACACGCTGGAAGATTACGTGTGGAGCTAGGTGGGTGGGGGAACGGGATGAAGTAAGAAGCTGGAAGGTGATAGGTGGAAAAGTTAAAAGGGCTGGAGAAGGAGGAATCTGATAGGAGAGGACAGTGGACCACAGGAGAAAGGGAAGGAGGAGGGGTACCAGGGGAGGTGATAGGGAGATGTGGAAAAGAGGCCAGAATGGGGAATTGGAAGCAGGAGGGAAAAAATTACCGGTAGTTGGGAACATAGAAGTTCATGCCAACAGTGAAAAGCTCTACATAATGGAAGCTTGTTTGCCACAGCCAGATTTCTTTGTCCTCAAAGAATTATAATTTACAAGGTATTGGGGCAGATTTCACTACTACAGCAGACAGCAGACAGGTGGGAAAGGTCCCAATGGTACAGGGTAGGGAGTAGGCTTGGGACTCTTCAGTATTATAGCCAGACACCAGGAAACCAAGTTATCATGCCACGAGTACACCAGGTAATGATATCCCCAGCAAGAGGGCATCTAACTGCTTACCCCTAACATTCAATGATCCAACAGTTGTTGAGACCCAACTGTCAATGTCCTGGAGGGGCCAACATTGTCCAGAGTCTCAGCAGGACAGCCCGGATAAATACTGTGGTACCAGAGCAGATTGGATGTTGTGAACTCAATGAAGACCTTCCCATCTTCACCCTCTTCCCTTCCTAATCCCCCTTCTCCCATGGCCCACTCTCCTCTCCCATCAGATTCCTCCTCCTCCAGCCCTTTAACTCTTCCACCTCTACCAGGGGTTCCCAACCTTTTACTTGCCATGGACCAGTACAATTAAGCAAGGGGTCTCAGAGTGAATGTGGAGAGGATGTTTCTTATGGTAGGGAGTCTAAGACCAGAGGACAGCCTCATAATAGTGAGGTGTCCTTTTAGAGATGAATAGGAAGATGAGAAGAAAGTTCTTTAGCCAGAGAGTGGTGAATCTGTGGCATTTATTGCCACAGTCAGCTGTGAAGGCCGAGTATTTTTGTATATTTAAGGCAGAGGTTGGTCAGGTCATGAAGGGATAAAGGGAGAAGGCAGGAGATTGGGGCTGAGAGGGAAAATGGATCAGCCATGATGAAATGCAGAGCAGACTAATGGTCTAATTCTGCTCCCATATTTTGTGGTTTTAGGATATTGGGAACCCCTGACCTAAACACTTCCAGCTTCTAACATTATCCATCTTCCCCCTTACCTGGTCTCACCTATCACCTGCCAGCTTGAAGTCCTTCCCTCCACGCTCCCACCACCTCCCAGTCTTATTCTGGCTTCTTCCCAGTTCCTTTCCAGTCCTGATGAGGGGGTCTCGGTTTGAAACATCGACTCTTTATTCCTCAGCAGAGTTGCTGCCTGACCTGCTGAGTTCCTCCAGCACTTGGTGTGTGTGTTGTGGGTTGGAAGCAAAATATGCTTGACCCTGATGGACTGAGAGAGACACAATCTCCACCTACTGGCTGTTTATTAATACGTAAACCAGTACAGGAAAAAAAGAATTGTGGTCAGCATAGAGCAGACATGATTACATCGCACGGCAGGGCAGGCTTCTGACAACCAAGTCCAGCTCCTGGCCTTCACGTCTGGCTGAGCTACTAAGATTGGCGGAACCGTTTCTACTGACAGGAGAAGGCACCTAGGTGGGTTACTGACGCCTTAAAACCAGTTGCTTTGGGCTGATGCCAAACTATCGATCTCTGCCATTCCTTTGCATTCATCTGCTGCGTGGAGAGAGCTAGCCTGCTGTGTGGGCAACACCTTGCTCTCCGTGTTGTACTTCCCTGGCTTGCACATCATGTAGACAGCTAGGACACAACATCCATGGTCCATTCCGACCAATGCAGAACCTCCAGGCCTAGCTCATTAACAGACTCCTTCAGCGGACTGGAGGACAGTCTCCATATGAAAGACCGGAAGAACTGAAGACATTGGAGTAGAGTTAGGCCTTTCAGCCTATCGAGTCTGCTCCGCCGTTTCAACATGGCTGATCCATTTCCCTCTCAAACCCATTTTCCCTTTAACCTTTGACGCCCTATCTAATTATTTGGTGATGCGTTGCCTGAGCTGCCTATTCAAACATCCAATGTCAGTCCATCCTTTCTGAGATAAGGGGCCCAAAAATGCACACGAGACTCCAGATGAGGCCTCACTACTGCCTTATAAAGCCTCAGCATTACATCCTTGTATGCAGAAAGACTGGAATCCTCTCTCTCACTCACGCTGACACCAAGCTGTCTGGCCAGGGCAAACATCTGCCAACAGGTTTGGTTGCTAACTTGAAATCCAGCTCACATTCCCAACCTCCGAACCAAAGCCCTGCTTGTGCTGAAGGCTAAAGCAGTGAAAAGACCCGTTGGCGTGACCCTCAGACGTTCCTTCAAAGATATCCCTGCAGCTGAGGGCAGGAGTCCTTTAATAGAACATACAACAGTATAGTACAGGAACAGGCCCTTCGGCCCTCAATGTTGTGCCAGAACAATTAAATTAGTAATCAGATAGCTAACTAAGCTCATCTCTCCTGCCTACACAATGTCCATATCCTCCCATCTTCCTCACATTCATGTGCCTATCTAAACGTCTCTTAAAAATCTCTAATGCAGCTATCTCTACCACCACCGCAGGCACCCACCACTCTCTGTGTAAACGATCCGCTCTCACATCTCTGAAATTACCTTCACTCACCTCCTCCTCTCCTTGGACTCCCCGCTCTGGTTCTCTGCCTGCTCTGGATCTTCTCATCTCGAATTGCCGACGGGACATCGACTTCATCATTCCTTCACTCCTCCACTGAATGCACTGCCCTCTACCCTCCCCGCACCAATCCCAACCTGACCATCAAACTGCCTCCAAAGCCAGTCTATCCTTCCTCAAGTATGGAGACCCGAACTGCACACAGTACTCCAGGTGCAGCCTCACCAGTACCCTGTACAGTTGCAGCATAACTTCCCTGCTCTTCAATTCAGTCCCTCTAGTAATGAAGGCCAATACTGTATTCCATTTGCTTTTGTGATAGCCTGCTGCACCTGCAAACCAACCTTTTGTGATTCATGCACAAGTACTCCCAAGTCCCTCAGCACAGCAGTATGCTGGAAATTTTCACCGTTTAAATAATAATCTGCTCTTCGATTTTTCCTAACAAAGTGGATGACCTCACATTTACCAACATTGTACCCCATCTGCCAGACCCTTGCCCACTCACTTAACCTATCGATATGTATCTCTCTGTATCTTCTGCACAATTTACTTTTCCACTCAATTTGGTATCATCAGCAAACTTAAGCGATACACTACACTTGGTTCCCTCTTTGAGATGGTTAATATATATTGTGAACAGTTGCGGGCCCAGCACCGACCCGTATGGCACCACTGCTCACCACTGATTGCCAACCAGAGTAACACCCATGCATCCGAACTCTGCTTTCTTTCAGTTAACCAATCCTGTATCCATGCTAATACATCACCCCAACTCTTTGCATCCTTATCTTATGGATAAGTCTTTTATGCAGTACCTTATCAAACACCTTCCAGAAATCCAAGTAAATAACATCCATCTGTTCCCCTCTATCCACTGTGCTCGTTATATCCTCAAAGATCTCCAGTAAGTTTGTCAAACAGGATCTGCCCTTGCTGAATCCATGCTGCATCTGCCTGATGGATCCATTTCTTGCCAGATGCCTCGCTATTTCTTCTTTAATGATAGCTTCAAGCATTTTCCAACTACAGATGTTAAACTAACTGACCTGTAGTTACCTGCTTTAGCCTACATCATTTTTTGAACTGTGGCGTGACATTCGCCGTCTTCTAATCCACCAGAACCTGCCCACAGTCCAGAGAATTTTAGTTTATTTTCTTTCCTTATTCCCTTTCTTTATTAATTGCTTGATGGGTCTTTGTTGCTGTTTGAAATTTTCCCAGTCTTCCAGTTTCCCACTACTCTTGGAGGCTTTCTATTCACACGCTTTTAGTTTGACACCTTCTTTAATTTCCTCAGTTATCCAAAACTGGCTCTCCCCACCCTTACTGTCCTGCTTTTAACTGGAATATACTTTTGTTGAGCACCGTGAAAAATCTCTTTGAAAGTCTTCCACTGCTCCTCAATAGTCCCACCATATAGCCTGTGTTCCCAGACTACTTTTGCACCCTCCATTTGTATGGGAAACTCAGTCATACTGTGATCACTCTTTCCGAGAGGATCCCTAACTACAAGATCACTAATTTTACCTTTCTCATTGCACAGGACCAGATCTAAGATAACACATTCTCTTGTAGATTAAGTAACACGCTGTTCAAGAAAGCCATCATTTATGCGTTCGATGAAGTCCTCCACAAGACTGTCTCGACCAACTTGATTCACCCAATCTCTGTGCAAGTTAGTCTCCCATGATAACTGCTGTTCTATTCTCCCGTGCCTGAGATATTTCTGTTTACTGCCTGTGCCACTGTGATGTGATTATTTGGTGGCTGATCGACAACTCCCAGCAGGGATTTTTTTTCCCTTACTGTTCCTAATCTCTACCTAGATGGACTCAACGTTCTGCTCCTTAGATCTTATATCGTCTCTCACTGTCGCACTGATCTCATCCTTACAGCGCTACCCCACCTCCCTTACCTTCCTGCCTATCGTACCGTATAACCTGATATCCTTGGATATTTAATTCCCAATCTTGACTTAGCTGAGAGGTTGCTTTGAGCTGAGCTGTAAATCATCTACAAGATGTCAGCTCAGCTGAAATCATCTACATCTCGTAGATTAAATCATTCGTCCCACCTAAGACGACTTAGCACGTCAACCAAGAGAATGGTTATCAAACTGATTGTTCATTTGTATCAATAGTCCATTGACTTGGCCGGAATGGTTATCAAGCTGATTGTTCTTTGTATCCATAGTCCATTGACTTGGCCGGAATGGTTATCAAGCTGATTGTTCTTTGTATCCATAGTCCATTGACTTGGCTGGAATGCTTATCAAATTGATTGTTCTTTTGTATCGGTGGCCTTATAACCTCTGACAATTCTGACATCAGGCAGTGAATTAGTTGAACTGCTGGGGAGATCAGAAAGGTTCTCTCCCTGATGTCGGGTCCAAATTCACTCACCGGCTGAGCTCGAAGAAATAAACGGGTGGAAAGATAAGTAACGATCTTTTTGTACTGTTGTTATTTGATCCAGCAAAGTTACGTTTACAAACCTCCTCTGCATCTTTCCAATCATGAGGCAACCAGAACATGACACAATTGTGTTGTGGGTAGTGGGGAACTGGTGTGGGATCAGAAAGAGGGTGATAGGGTTGAGGAGGGATTATAAAGGGGTAGTAGAGAATGTGGTTAAGAGCATAAGATGCAGATCAGAATTAGGCCATTTGGCCCATCAAGTCTACTCTGCCATTTCATCATGGGTGATCCATTTTTCCTCTCAGCCGCAATCTCCTGCTTTCCATATAACCATATAACAATTACAGCACGGAAACAGGCCATCGTGGCCCTTCTAGTCCGTGCTGAATGCTTACTCTCACCTAGTCCCATCTACCTGCACTTAGCCCATAACCCTCATTCCTTTCCTGTCCATGTACCTATCAAACATTTTTTTAATGACAAAATTGTACCTGCCTCTACCACTTCTACTGGAAGCTCATTCCACACAGTTACCACTCCCTGAGTAAAGAAGTTCCCACTCTTGTTACCCCTAAACTTTTGCCCCTTAACTCTCAACTCATGTCCTCTTGTTTGAATCTCCCCTACTCTCAACGGAAAAAGCCTATCCAAGTCCCCCTCATAATTTTAAATGCCTCTATCAAGTCCCCGGTCAAACTTCTACGCTCCAAACAATAAAGACCTAACTTGTTCAACCTTTCTCTGTAACTTAGGTGCTGAAACCCAGGTGACATTCTGGTAACTCTCCTCTGTACTCTCTCTATTTTGTTGACATCCTTCCTATAATTTGGTGACCACAACTATACACAAGACTCCAAATTTGGCCTCACCAATGCCTTGTACAATTTCAACATTACATCCCATCTCCTATACTCAGTGCTCTGATTTATAAAGGCCAGCAGACCAAAAGCTTTCTTCACCATCTTATCCACATGAGATTCCACCTTCAGGGAACTATGCACTATTATTCCTAGACCACGCTGTTCTACTGCATTCTTCAATACCTTACCATTTACCATGTATGTCCTATTTTGATTAGTCCTACCAAAATGTAGCACCTCACACTTATCAGCATTAAACTCCATCTGCCATCTTTCAGCCCACTCTTCTAACTGGCCCAAATTCTCTGCAAGCTTTGAAAACCCACTTCATTATCCAAAATGCCAACTATCTTAGTATCATCTGCATACTTACTAATCCAATTTACCACTCTATCATCCAGATCATTAATGTATATGACAAACAACATTGGACCCAGTACAGATCCCTGAAGCACACCACTAGTCACCGGCCTCCAACCTGACAAACAGTTATCCACCACTGCTCTCTGACATCTCCAATCCAGCCACTGTTAAATCCATTTTACTACTTAAATATTATACCTAACGATTGAACCTTCCTAACTAACCTTCCGTGTGGAACTTTGTCAAAGGCCTTACTGAAGTCCATATAGACAACATCCACCACTTCACCCTTGTCAACTTTTCAAGTAACCTCTTCAAAAAATTCAATAAGATCTGTCAAACATGACCTTCCATGCACAAATCCATGTTGACTGTTCCTAAACAGCTACCCTGTCTATCCAGATAATTATATATACCATCTCTAAGAATATTTTCCATTAACTTACCCACCACTGACGCCAAACTTACAGGCCGATAATTGCTAGGTTTACTCTTAGAACTTAGCAATTTACTCTTAACTTTACTCTTAGAACACCTCCACCACCATCGCCAGCAGCTCATTCCACGCACTCACCACTCTCTGCATAAAAAGCTTAGCCCTGACATCTCCTCTGTACCTACTTCCAAGCACCTTAAAACTGTGCCCTCTCATGCTAGCTGGGAAAAAGCTTCTGACTATCCAAACGATCAATGCCTCTCATCATCTTATACACCTCTGTCAGGTCACCTCTCATCCTCCGTCGCTCCAAGAAGAAAAGGCCGAGTTCACTTAACCTATTCTCATAAGGCATGCTCTCCAGTCCAGGGAACATCCTTGTAAATCTCCTCTGCACCCTTAATATGCTTTCCACATCCTTCCTATAGTGAGGCGACCAGAACTGAGCAGAGTACTCCAAGTGGGGTGTGACCAGGGTCCTATATAGCTGCAACATTACCCCTGGGCTCTAAACTCAATCCCACGGTTGATGAAGGTCAATACACTGTATGCTTTCTTAACCACAGAGCCAACCTGCACAGCAGCTTTGAACGTCCTATGGACTCGGACCCCAAGATCCCTCTGATCCCCCACACTGCCAAGAGTCTTTTTCTTCATTAATCTTCTTATTGATTTAAAAACAGCTTAAATACAAATCAAGAGGAGAATTCATTCAAATATATATATCTGTAACAATATAATCCAAGATTAAGATAGACATTGTCAAAATCATAGATATTGTTAAACTAGTATAAAATATATAATAAAAAATGAAAATAACAATTGTCTTAGCAGTTTATGAAGAGAAAGGGAAAATCATTGGGTTTTAAATGAAAAGGAAAAAGAACCCACTACACTAAAGAAACAAAAAAAAAGAGGACTGGGCAGTCCATTTTCAGGATACGATCGAGAAAGAAAGAAAGACTTTCTGATGAAATCTAAAACTTTGAAAAAAAGACTGAAAGAGTAATAAATAATTAAATGAAAATATTGGATAAAAGGTCACCATATTGCTAAGAGTCTTACCATTCATACTATATTCTGTCATCATATTTGACTTACCAAAATGAACCACCTCTCACTTATTTGCGTTGAACTTCATCTATCACTTCTCAGCCCAGTTTTGCATCCTATCAATGTCCCGCTATCCACACTATCCACAACCCCGCCAACCATTGTGTCATCAGCAAATTTACTAACCTAATCCTCCACTTCCTCATCCAGGTCAATTGGTGGCCACCAAGAGGTCCTGGTTTCTTCTGCTGAATGGACTGTAGGTGCTCGTCAAAGTGGTCTCCCAATCTGGGCCGGGTCTCACAGGTGAAATGTTGCCTCACCTGGAAGGACTGTTTGGGCCCCGAATGGTAGTGAGGGAGGAGATCCAGGGGCAGCTGTGGCACTTCTCCTGGTGGCCACCAATTTTAATTCTACTTCCCATTCCCATTCCAACATGTTGGTCCATGGCCTCCTCTACTGCCGCGATGAGGCCACACTCGGGTTGGAGGAACAACTCCTTATTCCGTCTGGGTAGCCTCCAACCTGATGGCATCAACATCAATTTCTCCTGCTTCCGGTAATGACCCCCCCACTTCACCATTCTCCATTCACATTTTGCTCCCTCACCTTATCTCCTTACCTGCCCATCACCTCCCTCTGGTGCTCTTCCCCCTTCCCTTTCTTCCATGGCCTTCTGTCCTCTCCTATCAGATTCCCCCTTCTCCAGCACTTTATCTCTTTCACCAATTTCTCAGCTCTTTACCTCACCACTCCCCATCTCCTGGTTTCACCTATCACCCACAACCTTGTACGTCTTCCCCACCTTCTTACTCTGATCTCATCTTTTTTTTTCTAGTCCTGATGAAGCATCTTGGCCCAAAACGACAACTGACTGGTACAAGCTGACAGGAAGGTGACAGTAACTCAAATCACCTCACGTTACAACAGTGGTGTGCAGAAGAGCATCTCTAAACACACATGTCGAACCTTGAAGTGGATGATGAAGAATACCATTTTCACAATACCAGTAATATTGAAAAAAAATATAACGTTGACTTGCAGTCTATGCAGAAGTAAACATCATGGTACCTGCAGCTGCCTAAATTGACATACAGTGGCAGGAAAATGTTTGGGCACCCCGGTCAAAATTTCTGTTACTGTGAATAGTTAAGTGAGTAGAAGATGAACTGATCTCCAAAAATCATAACGTTGAAGATGAAACATTCTTTTCAACATATTGAGCAAGATTAGTGTATTATTTTGGTTTTGTACAATTTTTGAGTGAAAAAAAGGAAAGGAGCACCATTGGAAAGTTTAGGCACCCCAAAAGATTTGAGCTCAGAGATAACTTTTACCAAGGTTCCAGACCTTAATTAGCTTGTTAGGGTTATGGCTTGTTCACAGTCATCGTTAGGAAAGGCCAGGTGATGCAAATTTTAAAGCTTTATAAATACCCTGACTCCTCAAACCTTGTCCCAACAAACAGCAGCCATGGGCTCCTCTAAGCAGCTGCCTAGCACTCTGAAAATTAAAATAAATGATGCCCACAAAGCAGGAGAAGGCTATAAGATGATAGCAAAGCATTTTCAGATAGCCGTTTCCTCAGTTCGTAACGTAATTAAGAAATGGCAGTTAGCAGGAACGGTGGAGGTCAAGTTGAGGTCTGTAAGACCAAGAAAACTTTCCAAGAGAGCTACTCATAGGATTGCCAGAAAGGCAAATGAAAACCCCTGTTTGACTGCAAAAGACCTTCAGGAAGATTTAGCAGACTCTGGAGTGGTGGTGCACTGTTCTACTGTGCAGCGACACTGAAGAAATATGACCTTCATGGAAGAGTCATCAGAAGAAAACTTTTCCTGCATCGTTACCACAAATTTCAGCATCAGAAGTTTGCAAAGGAACATCTAAACAAGCCTGATGCATTTTGGAAACAAGTCAATGGTAGAATTGAGTTTTCTTCAGTTGGCAATTCTTCTAGAAGTGCCAGGATTTGTTTTCCTCAAAGACCATTTCTATATTTTAAAGATTCTTTGCTTCCTGCAGGGAGGAGGTGTGAGGCTATTTGGCTAACCATTGGTGGGAAGGTAATTTAGATTAGGAATCAATTAAAGCCAATTGTACGGACAAATGTCAACTTTCCCCTTATTATTCTTTTGCCTCGGAGAACAATTTAGAGTGATTTCTTTTTTTTAATCCTAACTTGCCCAAAGAGGTGAATATTAATGCACTGAGATCACGAATGTAATTCTGTGTCGTTTTCTTTTCTGTGTACATTGTAACAAAAAGTCTGTCAGACACAACTGTTTCATTCAATAAATCACAAGACCCACCCCAACTGAAATTTGTGGCCAACGATTATAATCAAGGATGGGAAGGTTCAAATAATGAAGTGCTTCAAATATTTGGGATAGCATTTTATCAGATTGCATGTTTTAATTAGTTTTAATCAGTGGCTGATGTCATCACAGTGGGTCATGACATCACAATGGCTGATGACATCACAGTGGCTGATGACATCACAATAGCTGATGACATCACAGTGGCCAAATCAGAAACCATGAGAAATATTTTGTTGATATCAGATAAGGAGCACAAACTGTTGTGTCTCAGTCTTCAGCTAAGAAATAATAGAGAGCTAAAGAGGTGATAACTCCCGAACAAATGGGGTTGAGATGGACCAGATGCTTGCTCAGGCAGGATGAAGAGGAAAGATCTCAGGTAATTCCAAACTTGTCAGCAAGTGTTCAGTGTCCAGCTGGCCCCCGTTTTTTGAACGTTCACTTTACGACTCCTCGCTGTTATGAAAGACCAAATTAATTACCGGTTTTCGCTGACAAGAAGGTGTTTTCACTGTTACAAAAAAATGCAGCATGCACCCCGAGCAGCGAGAGTGGTGAAAATAGCGTTCAGCGTTTCTTGTGAAGCGAGCCGTTATAGAGGCAGCGCGCACCCCAAGCTGCGAGAGTGGCGAAAAGCCAAGCTTCTTCCCCGGGAACTACACTCAGCATCTCAGCATTAAGCTGCCATAGCTTTGAACTGCGTGAGATTTTCACTACAATTGACAATGCTGCAATGATTGCAGAAAAGTATGACTTTAACTTTGAAAGGGCACGTAGGTTCAGGGCAGGTTTGCAGGATGTTTTGAGTGCTTACAAAGAACTGTATGATAGAAAGATGTGTGAACGTTCCAGTGTGCTGGCTGTCTTCTTGACTCTGCTAAGTGAAACTACGCTGTACATCAGTGGTCCCCAACCTCCGGGCCGCGGACCGGTACTGATCCGCGAAGCATGCAGTGGTGGAGCGATAGCTGGAACGCACCCAGAAAAAAGCCAAAATAAACAAGCTAATTAATTAGGTGCTGCCTGGCATGTAAATGTCGGCCCAGATCAGAGACGATGCAATCAGCACCTAATTAATTAACACACATAAGAGTTGCTGGTGTACGCAGCAGGCCAGGCAGCATCTATAGGAAGAGGTGCAGTCGACATTTTGGGCCGAGAACCTTCGTCAGGACTAACTGAAGGAAGAGCTAGTAAGAGATTTGAAAGTGGGAGGGGGAGATCCGAAATGATAGGAGAAGACAGGAGGGGGAAAGATGGAGCCAAGAGCTGGACAGCTGATTGGCAAAAGGGATATGAGAGGATCATGGGACAGGAGGCCTAGGGAGAAAGAAAGGGGGAGGGGGGAAGCCCAGAGGATGGGCAATAATGGATGGGGTATGAGGGGGAGGTGGGGCATTAACGGAAGTTAGGGAAGTCAACGTTCATGCTGTCAGGTTGGAGGCTCCCAGTCGGAATATAAGGTGTTGCTCCTCCAACCTGAGTACGGCTTCATCTTTACAGTAGAGGAGGCCATGGATAGACATATCGGAATGGGAATGGGACGTGGAATTAAAATGTGTGGCCACTGGGAAATCCTGCTTTCTCTGGTGGACAGAGCGTAGGTGTTCAGCGAAACAATCTCCCAGTCTGCGTCGGGTCTCACCAATATATAGAAGGCTGCATCGGGAGCACGGGACGCAGTATAGCACCCCAGCCAACTCACAGGTGAAGTGTCGCCTCACCTGGAAGGACTGTCTGGGGCCCTGAATGGTGGGAAGGGAGGAAGTGTAAGGGCATGTGTAGCACTTGTTCCGCTTACAAGGATAAGTGCCAGGAGGGAGATCGGTGGGGTGGGATGGTGGGGACGAATGGACAAGGGAGTCGCGTAGGGAGCCATCCCTGTGGAAAGCGGAGGGGGAGGGAAAGATGTGCTTAGTGGTGGGATCCCATTGGAGCTGGCGGAAGTTACGGAGAATTATTTGTTGGACCTGGAGGCTGGTGGGGTGGTAGGTGAAGACAAGGGGAACCCTATCCCTAGTGGGGTGGTGGGAGGACGGGGTGAGAGCAGTTGTGCGTGAAATGGCAGAGATGCGTTTGAGAGCAGAGTTGATGGTGGAGGAAGGGAAGCTCCTTTCTTTAAAAAAGGAGGACATCTCCTTCGTCCTGGAATGAAAAGCCTCATCCTGAGAGCAGATGCGGCGGAGACGGAGGATTTGCGAGAAGGGGATGGTATTTTTTCAAGAGACAGGGTGAGAAGAGGAATAGACCAGATAGCTGTGAGAGTCTGTAGGCTTATAGTAGGCATCAGTAGATAAGCTGTCTCCAGAGATAGAGACAGAAAGATCTAGAAAGGGGAGGGAGGTGTCGGAAATGGACCAGGTATTCAAGGACTCGGCAGCTAACCTCAATGAGTATGCCTCAGCTGTCACAGACTTCTTTGGAAATGCACAGAGAACTGTGTGTCTCACAAGACGATCCGGGTATTCCCTAACCGGAAACCTTGGATGAATTATGAGGTCAAATCCCTTTTAAAGGCTAGAGCTGCGGCTTTTAGGTCCGGGGATACCAGTGGCTACACAGAATCCAGGCGTGAACTCCGGGAAGCCATTAGGGGCGCCAAGAGGCAATATCGAGCCGAGTTGGAAGCCCAGGTTAACCAAAGGGATGCCATTAGACTATGGCAGGGTCTAAATGAGATCACTGGGCACAAAGAAAAGGCTGGGAGTTTCTTGTGTGATTCTTTCAAGGGTAACATGTTTGAGATGAACATTAAACTTTGAGGGTTTGGGCTAATAGGTTGCAGCAGGTTAGTGAAATATATGGAAGGATATAATGGGATGCATTGAAAGGGCAGGGAGGGGGCAATCCAGTGGACGGATGTACAGAATTTAAGTTGCTGGATGTTAAATGTTTGCAAGCTTCCTGCCCATCTAATCTTTATTTTATCAAATCAGAAAATACTAACAGCTCGGGAACTAATCTATTTCCATTCTCTTGCCCTTGTGCAGTCTGCTTCCTCAGAAGACAGTGTCCCTTCATCAAACGAAGCTGATAGAAAGACTAACACCAGCCCTAGTTTACAGTCATGCCAAGGATCCTGCAGCTCGTCTGACGAATCTGTATCCGTGACACAATCAGGTATGAAGTTTCTGACAGCTATGTGTGAGCTTTTCAGTATTTATGCTTGGTAGGTACTCACAGAATTCCATGTAAGCACAGCTAACATTACAGCTCAGTACTGATGGGATAGTCTCAGTAAATCTAGCTGCTCATGAAGGGTTGCAATTGTCCATATCAGCAGAATTGTATTCAGCTGCAAACTGTAATCTCGAGGCCTGGTCTATCACTCCTTTTCACCATTACTATCAAGCTAGGGACCAATGCCAGTTCAGTGGCGAGTATAGAAAGAAGTTTTACAAGTTGCATTGGGTGGATCTGAACTGAATAGAGCTGCTACACAGAACCATCAGCTTGTTAAATGGCAAAAGCAGCATGCAGTAAACAGATGCATCACACACAATGCTGGAGGAACTCAGCAGGCCAGACAGCATTAAAGGAAAAGAGTAAACAATCGATGTTTCAGGCTGAAACCCTTCACGACTGGAACGGAAGGAAGAAGGAGTCAGAAAAAGAAGGTGGGGGAAAGGAAGGAAGAGATACAAGTTGGCAGGTGATAGGTGATACTGGGAGAGGTGGAGCGGTTAAAGTAAAGAGCTGGGAAGTTGATTGGTGAAAGGGGTAAAGGGTTAGAGTAGGGGGTATTTAATAGGAGAGGACAGAGGACCATTGAAGAAGGGAAGGAGGAGGAGCCCCAGTGGGAGGTGATGGGCAGGTAAGGAGATGAGGTGAGAGAGGGAAACGAATGGAGAGGAGGAGGAGGCAGTTACTGGAAGTTTGAGAAATTGACGTTTGTGCCATCAGGTTGGAGATCACCCAAACAAAAAATAAGCTCTTGCCGCTCCAACCTGAGGGTGGCCTCACAGTGACAGGAGACCATGGACTGACATAATGGAATGGAAAGTAGAGTTGGAATGGCTGGCTACCGGAAAATCCCGCTTTTTGTGGCAGATGGAGCGAAGCTGCTTGACAAATGTCTCCCAGTCTGGTCTGATCAATATATAGGAGGCAACACCAGATACTATAGGTGATCCCAACAGACTCACGGGTGAAGTGTCGCCTGGCGTGGAAGGGCTGTTTGAGGCCCTGAATGGTAGTGAGGAAGGAGGTGTAGGGGCAGGTGTGGCCCTTGTTCTGCTTGCAAGGATAAGTGCCAGGAGGGAAATCAGTGGGGAGGGATGAGTGGACAAGGGAGTCGTGTAAAGAGTGATTCCTACGGAAAGATGTGCTTGGTGGTGGGCTCCCTTTGGAGATAGCAGAAGTTGCAGAGAGTTACGTGCGGGATGCAGAGGCTTGTGTGGTGATAGGTGAGGACAAGAGGAACCCTATCCTTCGTGTGGCGGCAGGTGGAAGGGTTCAGGGTGATTTGTGCAATGTGGTTGAGGGCTACGTTGATCGTGGAGGAAAGGAAGCCCTTTTCTTTGAAGAAGGAGGGTATCTCAGTTGTTCTGGAATGAAAAGCTTCATTCTGGGAGCAGATGCAGTGGAGCTGGAGGAACTGAGGCCAGGGAATGGCATTTTTGCAAGTGATAGGGTGGGAAGACGTCTTGTCCAGAGAGCTGTGAGAGTCAGTGGGTTTGTAAAGAGTATCAGCAGATAAACTGTCTCCAAAGATGGAGACGGGGATCGAGAAAGGGGTGAGAGGTGTCAGAAGTGGGCCAGTTGAGGGCAGTGTGGAAATTGGAGAAAGTTGAGGAAATTGATGAGCTCAGCATGGGTGCTGGAAGCAGGACCAATGCAGTTATCTTTGTAGCGTAGGAAGAGTTGTGGAGTGATGCCCGTTTAGGTTCGAAACATGGACTGTTCCACAACTGTTAACTCTTTTCCGTAGCTGTTGCCTAGCCTGCTGAGTTCCTTCAGCATTTTCTGGGTATTACTTTGGACTTCCTACATCTGTAGATTTTCTTATCTTCAATGAAGAGTTTAGCAGTTCCCCAACCAATGGATCTGATCAAAGTTCTGCCACCCTGGATCACACAGTCGTGATGGTGATAGGTTAGCTAACATGAGGACACTTCTCCAGTGAAGATCCCCACCTTCAATTAAACCAGAGCCTGGAATGAACTTTGTGAAACCATATTCAACTCGAAGAACTGAGTGAATGATGCATCTGTGCTTCCTCCCAAAGCCCTCACTGTTATAATGGTAGTTTTCAGCCAAATCAAAGAATGAGCGAGTAGCAGGAACAGCAATAATAATGAAAATGGGCAACCTCCGATGTGTCGTGCTTAAAGTTGCACTTCAGAACTAAATGCCTAGCAAGCCAAGCATATCCAGTACAGGTCTGTCAGTGGCAACTACATGTCCCTAGTTACGTTCTATCCACCAAAAACAGAGTATATCCGATCTGGCTAATTACTGTCCTATCATAAAAGTAATGGGAGGTGTCACCAACTGTGCTCTTAAGGGACATTTGCTCTTCAGTAATCTGTTCCCCCATGCCCATTTTGACTTTCCAGGGTCAGAGTTAGTGCAGTATTTACAGGTGATTTGAGTGACTGCCTTTAATGAGGCTGTATTTGACAGGGTGTGGGATTAAATAGCCCGAATCAAATTGAACTCTGGAAATCAACGTGAAAACTACACTGGCAAGATTTGTACCACACAAAGGAAAAGGTTTAAAAGCAGTGGTCAGTGAGTTCTAACTTTGGTTAGTGAAATGTTGCATGTACTCTATTTTGCAGCAAGTGTTTCTCTGCATTGATGCAATGCTCACCATTAGCTTCCATTTTTTTAAAATCCGATTTTATATTTAAATTGTTTCCTGATGTTTCCCTGCTTATGATCACAATGAGTCCACAACTGTATTTGCTGTTGAGAGTGTGAGCCGCGTCTCCAACGAGGCCGTGACTCTGGCTGGTCGGTGTCCGACGAGGTTGGGGCTTTATGTGCGTAATTGGTATTGTGGGGGATATCAGTATTTCTTTCCTTCCCTGTTTGCCCTTCATCTATTGGCTTACTGGGCCAATTAAGAAGACATTTAAGAGTCTATTGCCTTGCTCAGCTGTGTGTTAGTAGTATTCTGAGCTTTAAGAGTGCATTTAGTGAGTTATGGATCTGATTGCACTGTACAGTGACAGCTTTTGATTATATTTACGGGAGAATGGTACCAGGAGGACAGTGTCAAAATCAAAATGCATTTCCTGCCACTGGGGATCTCAGGACATGTGTGATAATCAAAACAAAATCGTATGTGAGAGTTTCCATTTAATTCTGGCAGCTATTAATGCATTGAATCAGGTGGATTTTAATTCGAAATTTAAGCTTCAAGTAGCAATAAATGAATAGAAACTGAGTAAAATTGTTAGTTGATTTCACCCTGCTGAGGTATGTATTTTGAATGATAAATAATTGGTTGAATTGGAAGCTACTACCTATTATAACTTTGATTTGATTGCATCCTGAACAGAGAAAGCATCTGAGCAGAGTGATATCGAGGGCAGGATTCATGCACTTAAAGATGATCTGAGGAAACATAAACCTATTGTAAACAAATTGAAGAAAGGGCAGAAGCTTCGGAAGGAGAGATTGAAGGCACAGGAGGCCAGTCTGATTAACGAACTAAGGGTAAGATTATCGTCGTACCTTCTCACCTTGACTGCCCTGCCAGTCTTTGATTAGGGCAATAAGAAAGTTGTATGTATATACTACCCCAAAATCAATTTGCTATCCACAATATTCATTGTTTAATTTGGAAAATTATTGAGGAAATTCAGTAACACACATCAAAGTTGCTGGTGAATGTTTATGTGTGTTGCTTGAAATCCTAGCATCTGCAGATTTCCTGGTGTTTGAGGAAATTAAGTATCTGATTATTCAAAGGACTTGATCGACCTTTATTCTTTTTGTTTCTGTTCCATTGCTGGAAAATCCTTTATATCACCCTCAACTCATTCTTAAGGCCCTTTGCATTGCTATATTGCTTCTGACTTTCAAAAGTCTTTGAAAAGTATGCAGCATTCAATAGCGCGTTCGGTTGTCTTTCCCCAGTTGCTGCTATTCTCCTGCTTTGTATCTGCTATGTTAAAGCAGCAGGAGGCAATGCTTTCTGAAAGTTTGGAGAAATCTGGATTGTTGCAGTCTTTACAATTTATTTTTTACAGCATTTAGCCAAATTGATTTGCCATCCTCTGAATATTTTCAGTTGTCAGCCTTGATTAATTTACCAACTAAAATTGGATTGATTAAGTTGAAAATGCTTTTGCTGATTTGTTGAGTTTGCAGCCACTGTCTTCGTATGCCGATGGAAAGCTGTTTCCAATATCCTAAGACATATGTGAATTTTGGACTGTACTTCATATTGGTTTCCTTCAGGTTTTTGGTGTTTTGTTAATTGTGGCTGGTTGGTGGGTGGGTGAGCTGTAAATATTTTGTGTGTAAGGTGGGGTTGGGGGTTTTGATGTTACTGTCACTGGTCTGTTTTGCAGGCGAGGGGGTCGGGGATTGTTATTGTCATTTTTTTTCCTGTGGGGGAGCAGTGTGGATTTAATGCTATTGTCTGTGATTTTTCTGCAAGTGAGCAGGTCGGGGATTGTTATTGTCGCTGTGTTTCTCTGTGAGTCAGGGGATTGCAGATTGTTATTGTTGCTGTTTGTTTTCTGCGAGTCAGGGGGTCGGGGATTGTTATTGTTTCTTTTCTTTGTCGTACTGATGGTGGGGAGAGTTGGTGTCTTTTCTTTCATCAACTCTCATGGTCTTTCTGTATTTCAGGGCTATCTGGAGAAGACAAGTATCAGAGTTGTACGTGCATACTTTGACAATAAAATGAAGCTTTCAACATTTCACCGTTTTCTTTCTCTTGTATTACCAGTCCTGTGATGAATCGATTAAAAGGACTCCAGCAAAACTAAGCAAAGTGTCCAGTTCCACCAAACCACAAATCAAAACCCCTTCCTCCATTGCTGCTGAGAAGCCCAAGGCTAAACCACTTTCTCTACAAAGGTAATGTCACTGGGCAATACAGCCTTAGTTGGAAAAGGACTTCTCAGAATACTGGTAGTGTCACTGTTTTATAAGTTAAACATAATGGGATGGCCTCTCCCCTATTGAAAGTACTTATTTTTAAATTAGGTTGCACGTGACTGTTGTTCATTTATTTAGCAGACTTCTTTAAAGAGTAGTACAGTATTTTCTACTGAGGAGGTGGAGCATGAAACAATGACAGTGACTTTTGAAATATTATTTCAGTAATTTTGTTTCTCTCTTTTTAGACACTGCTTCACCTGCTGAATATTTTGTCATTCTCTTTACATTTCCAGCACCTGTGATATTTTGATTTCTGTTTTCAAAAAGTTTACCTAAATTTCTAGCAGGTTTTCTTTCAATAGCTGATTGTTCCATCCAGTGACATAATTCATTCTATTCCGCAGTTTAATGATAATCTGTGAAATTTGCTGTGCTCCTGAGTCTGTGGGATTTGGCTCAGAAATGTTGTGAGTAGCTTGCTGTAACGTGCACGGAATCAGGCAGAATTTGTGAAAAGAAAAGCAGTCTACAATGTCGATCTGCGATCCTTCGTCACTGCAAAATTCCAAAGACAATATGATATTTATCTGCCAAGCTCTTAAGCTCAAAATTAGTTTTCTGCTTTTTGTTTTCAGGACTGAATCTGAAAAGAGCTGGAAATCGCTTCCTGAGGGTGAAGGATCTAATGTGTCATTGAGTTGCTTTGTTAAAAAGGGTACGTCTGCATCTCAAAATGTTCTCTCTGTAAACACCTGAGATGACACATTCCAAAAACACTTGATAAAAGAAAGTTTTTTAAGTTGAAAGTTTACAAGTATAAACACTTTTAAAAATTAGTTGAACAACTAAATTGTGTTTCTAAAAATAAAACCTACCTGCCTATTTCCTAAGCCAAGCTCATAGAACCATAAAAATAAATATGTTGGGAATTGCATCTGTGATGGTCAAGAAAAGAGCTATCCATTCTAATTCCACGTCCTACCTCAGGCTCTGTAGCCCAGTTGATCACAGCGCTTCAGATATTCATTTACTTTTTAAATATGAGGGGAATTTATGCCTTGGAAGTATTTCAGATCCCTCTACCATCCTCTGAGTGAAAATACTTTTAATACTACTAGCAGTTACTATGGACCTCAGTTTTTTTTTAATCCCCCTGTTCAGGAAATAAGCCCTTCTCATTTCTGCCATTTAATCCTCTCAATTTTATACATCTCAAGACTAGAAAACAACCCAAACTTATCCAATCTTTCCTCCATAGCTACAATTTTCCAGGCTTAACAATATCTCTTGTAAGACCGACCTGGGCTCCCACAATCCAGGCTATTCATATGGTACGGTATTGAAGGATTACTCTACCAATAGAGATGCAATGGTAACCGGAAACCTGTCTGGTTTTATCAATGTAACAGATAATGTAGTCCTAATTTTAAAAAGAAGTAGGAAGTGTTCTTCTTCCAGTTCTTGCCAATGTTTTTCTGGCAACCGACACTTAGAAAATTATCTGGTCCGTAATCTCTCCATCACTTCAATCACTTTCAGTTGCTTGGCCCAGATCACTTTATTTTCACTATGGGTTTAGTGTTTATACATTTTCATCCCCTTCCAGGAAGTCCTTAAGTTCTGCTTCTTTCTAGACAACAGACCTCATCAGTTCCCCTTCATCACCATCTTTCCTCATCTGGTAGAACTAGTTCTTACTCTCAAGTTTGACTTAGGTTTCTCCCACTTTCTCCAAACTAAAGGTGAAGCCTCGGACAGTTGCATGGGCCCCAATTAAACATGCCTTTTCAGCAGTTATATGGGACAATCCATGTTTCAAGCCTTCACTAGTAACGCCTTGGCTTCCTGCATATGGCGTGCACGCAGTAGCTTCATTTCGGGTACAGTGAACCAGATGCCCGATATGTTAACTCCACCTGCTCTCCTTGCTGATCTCCAGGGTCCCAAGCTTAAACCTCTCAGGCTGGGGATTGCCCTGCAGGTGATAGGGCATGGTCCTCAATTTCTCAACTCCCAGCATGCCCAGTAACTCATAGATGAGTCTACTCTCGAAGTCCCATCCCTGGTCGCTATGTATCCGCCTGGGGAAGGCCATAATGCATGAAATACTTCTCCCATAACACTTTTGCCACCGTAGTCGCCTTCTGGTCCTTGATAGGAAAAGCCTGAGCATATCCAGTGTAGTGGTCCGTGATGACTAAGACATTGGCCGTGTTGCTGGCATCGGGTTCTATAGACAGGAAATCCATACACACCAGGTCCAGGAGCCCTGCACTCTGCAGGTATGACAGAGGAGCTGCCTGCACAGGCAGTGTCTTCCAGCGTATGCAGCGAATGCACGACTTGCAGTACTCTTCAACCTCCAACTTCATTCAGGGCCAGAAAAACCATAGGTCTTTTCCACCCCCAAATGTCCAGAATCATCATGAAGTGAACTCAACGCAATGCTCCGATACTTCTCAGGCAGAACCAGCTGGCAACGCCGAGGTCGGTCCGGGGCTGACATGGCCGGTATAAAATTTGGTTCTTTAACTTCAAACGAGGCTATTCTCTCAGTAATGGAGGTACTGAAGCTGGTTTTGTCTTCTCCGCCTGCGCCATATCCCCCTTTCCAAATACATACCAGATAGTGCCAGTGCCCGGATCACCTCACTGAGCAGCTGCCACTCCTCCAGAACTCAATTCCGGCAGCTGCTTGCTCTTCAGAGCACGGTGATGGCAAACTGACACATGGCCTTTATAACCCTTATTTTGTTGTGTGGTTAGTAGAGAAACCAAATATAAAAGACAAAGACGCCACTCTTGTTAAAGTTAACAGTTTGTGCACAAAAATCTTTGGAGCTCACGCCTCCGGTGTTCCTCCTCAATGACCTCCGCCGAAACGTTGCCAACCGCTGGACCCTCGAATTCCCGTAGACTCCGTCCGGTGATCACCGAGCACTCCCCGCACTCGTTCTACCTCCTCACTCGCCTCGACCGAAAAACCACAAAAGCTCGGTTCCCAGACAAACAAGATAGAATAATGTGTCTCTCGTTTGGTTAGTTCCCTGTTATCTGTAGTTAAAACCCAAATATCGCAGCTACAGAGAAACTATTACATCAGCAGTTAGCATTACAGAGACGCCATTTCATTAGCCTTAGCAGTTAACATTACCAAGAACCCTACATGTGTTAGTCGGTATGTGTTCTAAGACTGGGGCTCTCAGTACATGTGTGATAAACAAAACAAAATGGTATGTGAGAGTTTCCAATTAATTCTGGCAGCTATTACTGCGTTGAATCAGATAGATTTTAATTGGAAGCTTAAGCTTCAGGTAGCGATAAATGAATAGAAACTAAGTAAAATTGTTACTTGATTTCTCCCTGCTGAGGTGTATATTTTGAATGATAAAGAATTGGTTGAATTGGAAGCTACTACATATTATAACTTGGATTTGATTGCATCCCTAACAGGGACAGCATCTGCCAAGAGATCTAGTGTAGACAAATTGAAGGAAGTGCATGAAAAGTATCAGGAGGAGAGATTGAAGGCACAGGAGGCCAGACTCAGTAAAAAACTAAAGGTAAGATTATTGTTATACCTTCTTACCTTGACTGTCCTGCCAGTCTTTGATTAGGGCAATAAGAAAGTTGTCTGTATATACTACTCCAAAATCAATTTGCTATCCACAATATTCATTGTTTAATTTGGAAAACTGTTGAGGAAATTAAGTATATGGTTATTCAAAGGGCTTGATCTAGCTTTATTCTTTTTGTTTCTGTTCCATTGCTGGAAGATCCTTCATATCACCGTCAACTTATTCTTAAGGCCCTTTGCATTGCTATATTGCTTCTGACGTTCACAAGTTTTTGAAAAGTATGTAGCTCATTCCACACTCTCACCACCTTCTGAGTGAAGAAATTCCCTCCTCATGTTCCCCTTAAACCTCTCACCTTTCACCCTTAAACCATGGCCTCTGGTTGTAGTCCCACCCAACCTCAGTGGAAAAAGTCTGCTTCAATTTACCCCAGATCCCTCATACCTCTGTCAAATCTCCTCTCAATCTTCTATGTTCCAAGGAATAAGGGCCTAACCTATTCAATCTTCCCTCATAACTCAGGTCCTCCAGTCCTGGCACCATCCTTATAAACCTTCTCTGTACTCTTTCAACTTTACTGACATCTTTCCTGTGGGTAGGCAGCTGAAACTGCACACGACACTCCAAATTAGGTCTTACTACTGTCTTATAGAATTTCAACATAACGTCCAAACTTACCTTGATTTATGAAGCCCAAGGTGCCAGAAGCTTTCTTCATGACCATATCTACCCATGGCACCACTTTCAGTGAATTATGGTCCTGTATTCATGGAAATGGATGACCAAAGCAGAGGCTCGGCATCTGTAGAAAGAGAAACCATTTAATGACTGGGCTCGGGACTTGTGCTGACGAGAATAATGTTGTGCGGTGCCCAGTGGAGTGGCCAGTAATATCTTTTTTTTTCCAGAATTCTGTTCAGGGTTGGATGGCATTGATCAATTTCATTTCTTTCCTTTCCCCAGTTACGGTTGAACAACATAAAGCAACTGTCCACAATTGCCTTGGCCTTGGGGGAAGAGCATACCCGGAGTGAGCTGCTCCCACTTCTGACTGGTAGGTACAAAGCTGCGTGTGGTTGGGCTGCCTCGGTTTGAACAATCGCCTCTCAGAATCGCCTTGCCACTGATTTCTCGTCTCGATGCAGACACCATTTTCGATGAAGACGAGGCACTGCTGGCATTAGCGGAGCAACTAGGGAGCTTCACGGTGCTCGTTGGCGGACCGGAGTATGTTCACTGTTTGCTGGTAAGAGCGGACGTACATTTACAAAGCACTGCACAGGACGGTCACGCGGTTAATGCCATTGAAGTGGTATTACTGTCTTAATAAAGGTTAATTTCCAGAAGATGATTCTCAAAGCAGCAGGGTTCCACAGGCAATGATAAAGTAAGTGACTTAATAATGAGTCATAGAAAAGTTCAGCACATGTTCCCCTTAAACATTTCACCTTTCACCCTTAACCCATGACCTCTAGCTGCAGTCTCATCCAACCTCAGTGGACAATGACTGCTTGCATTTACCCTATCTAAACCCCTCATAATCCTGTCTCCTTCTGTCATATCTCTTTGCAATCTTCTATGTTCCAAGTTAAAAAAAAGTCCTAACATATTCAATCTTTCCATATAACTCAGGTCCTCCAGACCCAGCAATGTCCCTGTAATCTTTCTTTGTTATGATGGGTTGCTTGAATGAGGGGTAAATGGACACATACAGAACCCTCTCTGCTTTTATTGTTTGCAATAAAATCTTTGAGGCAGATGAGGCTTTGTGCCACCCCAACATATTTGTAGGCACGAGAAAGTTTGCAGATGCTGGAAATCCAAAGCAACTCTCACAAAACGCTGGAGAAACTCAGCAGCTCAGGCAGCGTCTGTGGAAAAGAGTAAGCGGTCAATGTTTCTGGCCGAGACCCTTCTTCAGGACCTGGTTGAAATATTGGAGGGGTGTATCATTGAGAATTGCTACAGTGAAGTGTAGTTACTCTATCCCTGATCCAGGTTCACCCGCGCAGCCTGTTGGAAAACCTACACGGACTGATACCGTCCCCCGAACACTGAAACCTCTGCTCTGTATTAACCAAATATACGTTCAACATGAGCCCAACCGGGGGAAACAAAACACAGATTTTAATGCCCAGATGCAATGGTCCTATGCATTAAATATTTATTTAAAATAACATACTTGCATTGTTTTTAAATACCCATAATGGGGAACAAGATTCTGAAATTAAATAACGAGGGCCTCAGGCTATTACAGGGCATAGATCAAATTGAAATGATTTTCAGTGATCAGTTCATCATAGGACAATTCAGAATTAAAACAATGAAATCAATTTATGAAACCACCAAAGTAGCTCGATCAATGAGGTTTAACCAGGATGCTGCCTGCTTTAGAGGAAGTGCTACAACTTTATCAGACTCTGGGTGGGCCACGTCTGGAGTACTGCATGCAGTTCTGATTGTCCCACTATAGGAAAGATGTTGGGGCTTTGGAGTCAATGCGGAAGAGGTTCGCCAGAATGTTGCCTGGTTTAGAGGACTTGCGATCATGAGAGCTGGATAAACTTATGTTGTTTTCTCTGAAGCGCTGGAGGCCGAGGGGAGATCTGCTAGAGGTTTGTAAGATTATGAGGAGCATGTGCATAGATAAAGTAGAGAGGAGTATCTGTTTCCCAGGATTTAAATGTCTAATACCAGAGGTATGCATTGAAGGTGAGAGTGGGTAGGTAGGTTCAAGGGGGATGTGAGGGGTAAGTTTTTTTACCATCAGAGTGGTGGATGCCTGGAATACATTGACTGCTATGATGGTAGAGGCTTTTCAGAGACTTTTGGATAGGCACATGGGTATGAGAAAGATGGATGGAGATGGACATTGTGTAGGTAGGAGGGATTAGTTCTTGGTGGTTTTTGATTTTCTTTTTAGCTGGTTCAGCACAACATTGTGGGCCGAATGGCCTGTTTCTGTACTTTACTGTTCCATGTTTTACTTTATTGTTTGCAGTGGTTCCAAATTAGACATTCCAGCATTCAGTATGTTGAGTGTAGAGTGTGTACATTCTTTTTGTATTGATACTCCTTTCAAAAATGTTTTCTTTTTGTGTAAAATTACCTGCGAGTACAGGCAGAGAATTCTTAAAGCATTTACGTCAGGAATCCAATTTGCTCATGTGTGGGTAGGGGCTGTATATAAAATATCACAAACTGTTAGCAGTGTTTCTTGAAGAACGCTGAGATGGCGTGGCTTTGTATTATAGAAAATAGCAATTCAGAAATGTTTTCTCGGAGCCCCTGTGATGGCTGCAATTCTAAACTGGAACGTGGGCGCAGTTGTTGTTTGAATAGTTCCATAAGATATAGGTGCAGAGTTAGGCTATTTGGCCCATCGATCCATTTTCCCCTCTCAGCCCCAATCTCCTGCCTTCTCCCTGTATCCTTCCATGCTACGATTAATCAAGAGTCTTACAAATTGTCTTTCAATCATGGCTGATCCTTCTTTCCCCTCCTCTGCCCCACTCCCCAGTCTTCTCCCAGTAACCTTTGATGCCATGAACCTATCAAGAACCTATCAATCTCTGCCTTAAATATACCCAATGACTTGACCTCCACAGCCACCTGTGGCACAGAATTCCACATATTCACCACCCTCTGGCTAAAGAAATTCCTCATCATTTTCATTCTAAAAGGATATCCCTCTATTCTGGGGCTGTGTCCTCTAGCCTTAGACTCCCCTGCCATAGGAAACATCCTGTCCACATCCACTCTGTTCAGACCTTCCAACATTTGATAGGTTTCAATGAGGTCTCTTCTCATTCTTCTGAACTCCAGCGAGTACAGGCCCAGAGCCATCTAACACTCCTCACGTGACAAGCCTTTCATTCCCAGTATTATTTTCGTGAATCTCCTTTAAACTCTACACAATGTCAGCACCTCCTTTCATAGATGAGGGGCCCAAATCTCCTCATAATACTCTAAATGATGCCTCACCAATACATTATAAAACCTTAACATTACATCCCTGCTTTTATATTCTAGTGCTCTCGAAATGACTGCTAACATTGCATTTGCCTTCCTCAGCCTGCAAGTTAACCTTTAGTGAATGCTGCACGAGGACTCCCAAGTCCCTTTGCACCTCGGATTCTTGAATTTTCTCCCAATTTAGAATGTAGTTTACACTTTTATTTCTTCTAACAAAGTGGATGACCATGGACTTCCCTCAAACTTTGGCAAAATTATTATGACAGGCAGCTTCATGTTTATTTGCATATTAAAACCTCATAGGATGAACAATTATTGGTACTTAATTTGAAGATGAAATGGTAGTTACTGATAATTAGGAACATGACAGTGTAATTTCCATTTAATATTAGTACAGTGTTTTCTGGTTAGGAACCTTGAGAATTTCTGTGATTGAGAAAATATGTCCTTTGATTTATACAGTTTTTGGTAGTTTGTGTTTTATCCTCCAGCACGGCTCTATATTGTTCTACCTTTAAATGTTTCTCTGTCTCATGTTCTTTATGAGAATTCCTAATTCTCAGCAATGTAAGAATTTATCTTAAAGATTGTTTCTAAATATTGTGTTTCTTAGAAGTAGAGTAAAAAGAAGATGTGTTTCAGTTTAATTCTTTCCCACTAATCAGCCTCCCTTGGAGAACCTGGCAACGGTGGAAAAATCGGTAGTACGAGATAAAGCCATCGATTCACTGCGAGCCATCTCCCACGAGCACTCTCCTGCAGACCTAGAAGTCCACTTTGTGCCACTGGTCAAGCGCCTGACTTGTGGTGACTGGTTCACGTCCAGGACTTCGGCATGCAGCCTTTTCAGTGTCTGCTACCCTCGGGTATCCAGCTCTGTAAAGGCCGAGCTGCGTCAGTAAGTACTTTCCTCCCTTGGAATGCTGCAGATGAACATGATAGAAGTTAGCTAGGAATATTACAGTATTATTGTAGAAAATCTACATCCTGTAGTATCGCTCATTATGTACCGTGTCGTATGGTGTGGACGATCGTGGGTCTTTCCGTGGACACAATTGTTCTTGGCGAAGTTTTCTACGGAAGTGGTTTGCCATCTCCTTCTTTCTGGGCAGCGTGTGTCTTTACAAGACGGGTGACCCCCAGCCCATTATCAATACGCTTCCGAGACTGTCTGCCTGGTGTCAGTGTCAGGAGTTGAGATCTGCACCTGCTGCTCATACAACCGTCCACCACCTGCTCCCACGGCTTCACGTAGTCCTGATCGGGGAGGCTAAGCGGGTGCTACACCTTGCCCTAGGGTGACCTGCAGGCCAGTGGAGGGAAGGAGTGCCTTACACCTCCTTTGGCAGGGACGTATTTCCTTCCTGCCACCCAATTTCGGTATAATTTGGTTTTATTGGCGATAAGATGCTACCACCATGGTGGACAGGACCTTGTTTTAACTGAGTGGGTAGAAGTTTCTAGTTTAGAGAATAATCAGCCCCAAAATAGCACAGAAAGTGTGGCATTTTTGTTTTTAATGACATAAACTGAAGGTTTTTTGTGTGTTTTTAGTGAGGAAGGAGCAAAAGCCAAGGTGCATCATAGTGGAGTGGTGCTCATCGCTTACTCTCGGCTGTGGGGTTGAAGTGGCCTTGTCATTTACAAAGGCGTGCTCTTTTTGAGAGCCGTGTCTTGTCAAGCCTGTTGCTCTGCTTCAGGGCCATTTTGATTAATCTGGCGCGCAGAGGATTTCACCTGTTCGGAGGTGTTTGAGTTTTGTCGGACGAGAAGGTTGCTTTGGTAACTGTGTGCCCCTGCAGTCCACAACCAATGGCTCTGTTCTCCTCCAAGTGCAGGAGTCCCATATCTGGGGTTCACTTCCAGCCGCTTTACTCCCTGAATTAAAATTTTTTGTGGTGTCATTTGTGTAAACTTTCAGATACAGTCAGTTGTTTCAGAAAAAGACAGGGCTGTATGGTGGGGAAATTCTAGGCAGCTTCTAGAGTAGGTTACGTGGTCAGCACAACATTGTGGGCTGAAGGGCCTGTAGTGTGCTGTAAATTTCTATATTCTGTTGCTATCTTGAAGTATTTCTCAGGATAAAATCTGAATACCACAAATATTGGATTTTTGGATGGTGTGGTGGAGATGCGTCTCTACCAAAGGAGGTGTAAGGCTTCCTTCTGCTGGTCTGCAGGCCACCCTTGGGCAAGGTGTAGCTCCTGCTTCGATACCACCGACTCCCCTCCCCACCGCCCCCGCCCCGATCAGGGTCAGGTGAAGCCATGGGATCAGGTGGTGGATGAGCAGCCGGTGCAGATCACAAGTCCTGGTTATGCGACCCCTGACGCCAGGTAGACAGTTTCTGAAGTGTATTGATAATGGGCTGGGGGTCACCCACCTTGTAAAGACAAACACTGCCCAGAAGGCGGAAATGACAAACCACTTCTGTAGAAAACTTTACAGAGAACAATCAGGGTCATGGAAAGACCGTGACCACCCATAGCATATGACACAGCACATAATGATGATGGGTTTAGCAAAATATTTTAGTAGCTTCTGATTTAGAAACATTAATTGCAAAAATGTCAATTTTTAGTGCTTGTATTTCTGCTTGCGAATTGTTAAGTTCTGCATCAATGGGCGACTACTCCTATGTGACCTTTAATTTTATTTTTTCTGCAGACTTTTCCACAGCTTGTGCTCAGATGACACACCAGTGGTCCGCCAGGCAGCAGCATCAAAGTTGGGTGAATTTGCAAAGGTTGTGGAGCTGGAGTTTTTGAAAAGTGACATTCTACCCCTCTTCACTTCCCTGGCTTCTGATGAGCAGGTATGTAGTTGTAGAGCAGACACTGGGGTGGCAGCGGGAAGTCAAATTGAAGTGGGTGGCCATTGGGATACCCTGGCTGTCTCAGCGGACCCAGAGAAGGTGCTCGTTGAAGAAGCCGCCCCCCCAACCCCATCTGTGTTGGTCCTCCGATGTCGAGGAGGCCACGGCAGGAGCTCCAGATACAGCGAATAGCCCCGAGAGGAAAGCACCGCTTCGCCTGCAAGAACTGTTTGCAGCCCTGAACGGAGGCAAATGGGCGAGTGTAGACCTTGTCTTGCTTTCAGGGAGAGCGGCGAGGATGAATGAGTGGCGTGGAAACCTGAAGGGTGGGGTGGGTGAAGGGGGGTGTGATTAGTGGCAGAGGCCCCTTGCAGATAGCGGAGGATTGAGATTAGTCTAGGAGTCTATTGTGGGTGGTGGGGGCTACAGACACTGATGCGCTGGAAAGGCTTGTGGGGTGGGAATGCAGGTGACGTGGATGAGGGAAGCGTGGATTATAGTGAAGAAAGGTGATCTTATTCCCCATGGCTTGTCATGATTCATCTTGCTGAAGCTGCTGCTGTCACCTTGGCTTTATGTCACATGTGTATCAATTGCTTGTACTGAGAAGCCTCTGTATCCCACACATCATGGCAGTGTGTGAAATAAGGAGAGCAGTTGGCTCATTCCGGTCACAGGCTGTCTGTCATTCCGCTCACTGGAGCAATTGCATGATTTCACACCTCTCCCCCCCACATTACCGCTTGCATTTTACTGTATGGATCAGCTGGAGGTGGGAAAGATTAGTATGGATGGTGTGTCCGTGGCAAAGAACTGAGTTGCATCCGGTCAATACGTCCATGTACTCAATATGCTTCGCCTTGTTAATGCCACTTCCTGCTTGCAAAGTTTCTGTTGTCGTAGTCTGCACCATCTGTTCACCTTTGTAACCGGGGTTCACAACCCTCTTTTACGCCATCGACCCCCTACCATCAACCGAGGGGCCCCAGGTTGGGAGCCCCTGCTTTATAAACTTCCTTTGTCCACAGTAGATGGAAGCGGTGCCTGTCAATCTATCGACATGATTACACCATTCCAGTACTCCAGCTGGAGATGCTCCTCCAAGAAGGTGGTTATCTTGAGGCTTTTGCCTGAAGAGTGAACTGTTTAATCAGTGTGTGTCCTTTCATATTCCTCCAACCTAAAGTATCCCGGGCAAAAGGCTTGACGCAGTCCGCAGTATCCTCGTGCACGAAGGAGCCAGAGTTGTACAGAAATAGTACGCTGAAGGGGAGCTGGGATGGACACTTTGGACTCTCACCTAGCTTCTGGTTAACGGTTGGACGTGTGCTCCTTGGTGTTGAGTAAGCTTCTCTTCTGGTTACTGTCCAGTGACTCCTGGAAATAAACCTTCACATCTGTAGCCAAGGAGATGTTCACACTTGCTCCAGGTTCAGACCCCACCAATGATGGCTAGCATATCAAAACAAGGATGTAATGTTCACATTTTATAAGGCTTCACTTGGAATATTGAAGGTAGTTTTGGGCCCCTTATCTTACAAAGGGTTTGCCAAGACAGGAGTGGGTTCAAAGGAGGGTCACGAAAGTGATTGAAAGGTCCAGGATTGAAAGGCTTGTCGTACGAGGAGCATTTGATGGCTCTGTGCCTGTAATCATTTGAATTCAGAAGAATGAGGGGGAGGGATCTCATTGTAACCTGTCAAATACTAAAAGGCCTCTAGAGTGGATATGGGGAGGATGTTTTCTATGGTGGGACAGCCGAAGACCAGAGGAAGCAATCTCAGAGCAGAGGTTTGTCCATTTAGAATGGAGATGAGGAAGGATTTCCTTATCCAGAGAATCTGTGGAATTCATTGTCACAGAGGAGAAGTCATTGGGTATATTCAGGGCAGAGAGGTTGATAGATTCTTGATTAGTCAGGACATGAGAAGTGACCTGGTTGAAGCGTATAAGATGATGAGAGGCATTAATCGTGTGGATAGCCGGAGGCTTTTTCCCAGGGCTGAAATGGCTAACATGAGGGGGTATAGTTTTAAGGTGCTTGAAAGTAGGTATAAGGGGGACGTCAGAGGTAAGTTTCTCACCTAGAGAGTGGTGGGTGTGTGGAATGCACTGACAACAAAGGTGGTAGAGATGGATACAGTAGGGTTTTTTAAGAGACTCTTAGATAGGTACATGGAGCTTAGGAAAATAGAAGGCTATGCGGTAGGGAAATTCTAGGCAGTTTCTCGAGTAGGTTACATGGTCGGCACAAATTTGGGGCCGGATGGCCTGTAAAGTGCTGTAGATTTCCATGTTTCGATGAAGGGATATGGGGAGAAGGCAGGAGATTGGGCTGAAGGTGAAATGGATCAACCATGATGAAATGGCAAAGCAGACTCGATGGGCCAAATGGCCTAATTCAGCTCCTACATCCTACGGTGAAAAGTGACCACTTGGGTGATTAGCTTGGAGATTCACTCAGCAGAGAGTGGTGCTTCAAGAGCAGGAGAAAGAAAATTGATTTATCAATAAATTTTTGCACTGTCATGACATTTGCTAATATACTAATCCAAGGAATGCTTCCATCAAAGGTTGCATGTTGATACACTCCAGTACTTGTATCCTGGGAAGATTCCAGCACACATTGCAAAGTAATGAAACCTGTTGCTACTTTCTAGGTGATCTGAACGGATATCATCTGGGAAACAATTGTTATATTGTCAGTATTTATTTTTATGAATTTTTTGATGAGATTAGTTCTTCCTAATGTTAACTTCAGTAAATTAATTTTGTTTTTTAATGAAGAACCAGCTCGATCCCGGTTTGAACATCTTTTTCACAGGATTCGGTGAGGCTGTTGGCAGTTGAGGCTTGTGTGAGCATAGCCCAGCTGCTGCCCCAGGAAGACCTGGAAGCGTTGGTGATGCCGACCCTCCGGCAGGCAGTGGACGATGAATCCTGGCGTGTTCGCTATGTGGTGGCAGACAAATTTTCTGAGGTACGTGTTATTGCTACAGCACAAAGTGCATCTCTTTGGTATGATGATATGGTGCATTTATGTTTTAAAACTAGTCTTTAAGTTTTCTGTTCCAGCTGGAATCCCTTCTGATTCTGTCAAAAGTCATGAAAACACGATTAGTTCCTCTAATATAGTTTTAAAAAACCATTAAATCAAGCACCTGCGTATTTTTAATATAATTGACTGACATGCCAAAAGGTGCTGAGATTTCTTTCCAGATTCATTTAATTAGCCTGTTTTTAAACATGGATCTGAAATAGAACAAAGTTGGTCTGAATTGAGCTCAGATCTTTTTCAGTGTATCTGAAGGATAATCCTGTGACAGGGGTTTAGAACAAACTTGTTGGCATAGTGCCAGGGATCTGGGGATTCAGCACGTGCACAGGTTGATGACACTGATATTTTTCACTTTTGACTGGAGGAAGTTAAGGGGAACTTCAGTTCTGTTTAAAAATGAGCCGAAAGATCGAAAAGCCAGGACGATCCTCAGAGACTTTGACACTCAGGAACTTGAAATTACTCACCGTTTCCACAGTCCCCTTGATTAGGACTGATGTGTGTTCCCTTGACTTCCCCTTCCTGACGTCCACAATCAGTTCCTTGGTTTTACTGTCATTGTGGTAAATTTTGTGATGTAGTGCATTAATTAATTAATTTAATTAAAATTTTGATGGACTGGACTTTGCTGGTTCCTTCCCACTGCTGACTTCACACAAACCAGGTATGGTGTAGGGAGGTGGTGATTTAACTTCACCCTCCTGTGGTCCACAATCAGTTCCTTGGTCTGACTGACAAAGTGCCAGATTGTTGCCACACCACTCAACCAGCTGATCTATCTCACTCCTCTTCGGCTCCTTGTCACCATCTGAAATTCTGCCAACAATAGTTGTGTCATCGGCAGATTTATAGCCCTGAAGAGCAGTCTCGGCCCGAAAGATCGACTGTTTATTTCATTTCCATAGATGCTGCCTGGCCTGCTGAGTTCCTCCAGTATTTTGTGCTAAGTTTCCAGCATCTGCAGAATCTCCTGTGTGTTTATAGTTTTTGAACCAGATGGTCTTTGTTCTGAGTACAAAACTTGTTGCCTCAGGCTTCCTCCTGGTGCTCCGGTTTCCTCGCACAGTCCAAAAGCATTCCGGTTAGTATGTTAAAGGGTCATTGCAGATTGTTGCACAAGTTGGTGGCTTACTGGCGGTGCAGTTTGAAGGGCCGGAACAGCTTGTTGTGTTCTGTGTCTCCAATTAAATCTATGCCCTTTAGTCTTAGGCTTTCCTAGCCTGGGAAAACACTCGGATCAACTGAAATCTCCGTGCTTTTCTCACCACAATGTAATCCAAATCCTCAAAATAAAGGCACATTGCCTACACAGGTTAATTGCAAACATTAACGATCAGGTTAACATTATTTAACAATTAAGAAACATTATTTAATCATTAAATAACATTATTTAGTTGTTTTTTTTGACCTGAGAAATTAGCTGATTAGAATTGCTCACGTTGTTGTCTGTGTACCATACTTTCGGATTCAGAGCCATCAACGACAATATTTTCTCAACTTTGCCTTTCTTTAAAAATTTAAAATTCCGTCTCTTTAGGCCAGGAAAATCTGGTCCCACCCAAAGAATTGAAATTAAATCTTTCTGTTCTGTATGAGTGTAAAATCTGTACTGAAGCAGCTGGTTTATCTGTGGATATTTTATCAAGGATAGATCATTACAGCTGTTTTACCTGGGTAACACTAAAGAATGCTGCTTCTAAATGGACACCATTTATCTGACCATTCCCTTTTTCTCCCCACTCATTTATTTCTTTACCAGAGCATCGGGTATCCACTCATTGATAAACATCTGAACACAATGGCAACATTTCTCTGGGTTTCTTTCCTCTTACCCCATAGCTTCACGTGACCCTGATTGGGGGGTGGGGTTGGCTAAGCAGGTGCTACACCTTGCCCAAGGGTGACCTGCAGGCTAGCGGAGGGAAGGAATGCCTTACACCTCTCTTGGTAGAGATGTATTTCCACCCCGCCACCCATGATAAAATTACATAATTCAAAACTGTAAACCTGATCGAAAATTAAAGCAAATTACAGATGGACCAGTGTTCAAAAGCACACAGAAAACACCGCCATTTTGTCAGTTTAGGATTATTACCCCTGGAACAGGCAAAGACTTTATATTGTCTGTCTTTATAAGATAACTAACCTGTGTTCAAAAATAAGCTCCATATAAGGTAACACACACAAAAATGCTGGAAGAACTCAGCAGGTCAGGCTGCATCTATGAAAGTGAATAAACAGTCGGTGTTTTGGGCCAAGACCTTTCATCAGGACTGGAAAGGAAGGGGAAATATGCCAGAACAAGATAAAGGTTGCCAGAGCACTTGTGAAATTGGCACCAACCCATTATTGGAAAACAATTGCATTAGAACGGTACGGAGTTTATTGTATTTATAATGTTCTGCTATCATTGCTAATGACAGACCATCACAAAAGGCACTTTCTATGCTCAAGATCACGTATAAACTAATCTTGCAGTGAAGTCTGTAGCTAAGGTATAGTTCAGATTTTTAATTTTGAAGTTCATATTTTCAGAGTACATACATGTCACCACATACAACCCTGAGATTCATTTTCCTGTGGGCATACTCAGCAATTTCTATAGAATAGTAACTGTAAACAGGATCAATAAAAGATAAAGTACAAATGCAAATATAAATAAATAGCAATAAATAACAAGAGTATGAAATAACAAGGTAAAGAGTAATTAAAGTAAGATCATTGCTTGTGGGAACATCTCAATCGATTAAGTGTACTGATCCCCTGTAGTTCAAGATCCTGATGGTTGAGGGGTAATAACTGTTCTTGAACCTGGTGGTGTGGGTCCTGAGGCTTCTGTACCTTCTACCTGATAGTTGAGGGGTAGTAACTGTTATTGAACCTGGTGGTGAGAGTCCTGAGGCTTCTGTACCTTCTACCTGATGGTTGAGGGGTAGTAACTGTTATTGAACCTGGTGGTGTGGGTCCTGAGGCTCCTGCACCTTCTACCTGATGGCAGCAGCGAGACAAGCGTGGAAAAGAAAGATGGTGTTGTCTTTGTGATTCCTCTGTTCACGTGTTAATGCACAGATTGCTGCTATTGAAACCCGCTCTATCTTTGTTACTCATTTGGTTTCTCTTGCCTTTAAAGCTTCAGAAAACCGTGGGTCCTGAAATTGCGGAAAATGATCTGGTTCCTGCTTTCCAAAACCTGTTGAAAGATTGTGAGGCTGAAGTGCGAGCAGCTGGGGCCAACAAAGTTAAAGGTTGGTTGGGAATTCTCATTCTTGTCTTTTCCATCCGGTTAAGATGTTGTTGGTGAAGCACAGTGACAACTTTCTGGCAGCAGAAACAACTATCAATTACTTTAGTAATAGACTCTTGTTCTGGGCAATGACACTGCAATCTGTGCCTGTAACTTTCCTAGTGGAGATGAGCCTTTGATCCAGCTGTACAACCTGGCATTTTGCAGTGCAGTCCTAAACATTATTTGCTTCCGTTTCTTGTCTGCACAATTTGTCTTTTTTTTCCTGCGCATTGTGTGATTGACGGTTTTCTGGTTTTTAATAGGTTCTGTTGGGTTCCTTTGCTTTCTGGCTGCCTGTAAGGTTGTGTATAGTACACATGGTGGTTGCACATTTTGTCCGACGATGACAGGAAACCTGTGCGGGAGAGTTTTTAAAATGGAAAACCCTTTGCACTGTGGCAGTTCCACTCTCTTGGCCTCAGAAGTCCGGGTCCAGTGGTATGAACAAGCGCCAGAAGAAACTGGGGTCTTCTTGTTTGCAGTGGATGACCAGGACGCTTTCTGTGTCTTTTCATGCCCCTCGTTCTCCACAGAGCGATGCAGAGCCACCTTCCTGGCCATTGGGCTTTACTGTAGATCGCACCCGCCCAGTCCGCTGAGGCTGACTTTGCGCGCTAGGACTGGCTTGTCCGAATCTCACCGGAGTATGAGACTGCTGTCACGTGCAAATGGCTGCTTGCAGCCACAGGGGAGAGATGAGTGTCCGGTGGGGAGCACAGGTGAGTGAGCTGCCCCGGAATGGACACGACAAGCCCCTTCACCAGAGGTGCGACCCCTTCCCTGGACACCCCTGAACTTTGAACTCCTGTGAAAGATGTAAACAAGGTTGAAAGAATGCAGAGAAAATTTACAAGGATGTTTCCTGGTCTGGAGGACCTGACTTAGAAGGAAAGATTGAATAGGTTAGGACTGTATTCTTCAGAATGCAGAAGATTGAGAGCAGATTTGATGGAGGTACAATATTATGGGGGGGTATGGATGGGATAAATGCAAGCAAGTTTTTTCCACTGAGGTTGGGTTGGACTACAACCAGAGGTCATGGGTTAAGAGTGAAAGGTGACAGCTTAAGGGGAACATGAGGGGAAACTTCTTCACACAGAGGGTCATGAGAGTGGAACGAGCTGCCAGCACAAGTGGTCCATGCAGTTTTGATTTCAATATTTAAGAGAAGTTTGGATAGGTACATGGATAGTACGGATATGGGGCGGGGGGGGGTGTTATGGTCCTGCTGCAGGCAGATGGGAGTAGACAGTTTGAATTGTTCAGAATGGACGAGAGGGGCCAAAGGGCCTTTTCTGCGCTGTGCTTTTCTATGACTCTATTTAATGTGGTACCACATATCCAGGTGACACTTCTCCAAGTGAGAACAGCATGCCAGCATGCCTCCCCTTTGGCATCCTGATCTGATCCCAGAACTGGATGACAGCAAATGGAAAGGAATTGTGTGCCACTTGACTTCATGTTTCGATGGTGGCTGCTCCTTACAAAGTGCACTTCATTGCTTGTGCAGAGTCTTGAAAGGTTGTGAGATTGTGAAAAAGAGTGAATGCTGTTCTTTACGTTTGTACCACTGACTGCCTAACCCGAGGCCCTCCGTTGGTCAGGGTCCAGCATGGATGTTACGTGCAGCTGTCTACGTGATACGTAAGCCAGGGCAGTATGATATGGAGAGTAAGCTGTTGCCCATGTAGCAGGCTCCCCCTCTCCACGCATCTGATGAATCCAAAGGATCGGCAGAGACCGATACAGTTTGGTACCAGTGGCCTCGCAGGAGTTGCCAGTCAGCGTTGAACTCAACGTAGGACTGCCTCGGAGAATCCGGCTCCGGATTACAGATGTGCCAGAATTGAACCTGTGCTGTCTGACTCTTGATGTTTACACTGTAGGTGCTGGCCTTGCTTTTCCTTGTGCGACTTAAATTGTGCTTCAGAATGTATGTTTTCTCTTGCCACAATCTTGTGAGAAGATACAAATATTAAGGCAGATGCTTTTCAGCAATTGCTTAATCTGTTAAACTTTATTGATTTATCATTGTGGTGAGAGTGTGGAACGAGTTGCCAGCGCAAGTGGTGCGTGCAAGCTCGATTTCAACATTTCAGAGAAGTTTGGATGGGTACGTAGATGGTAGTGGTATTGAGGGCTATGGTCCAGATGCAGGTTGATGGGAGTAGGCAATTTAAATGGATCGGCACAGAATAGATGGGCTATTTCTGTGCTGTACTTTTCTCTGACTCCATTGTTTTGTTTGAGAATAACTCTCTAACATGCAGTACTCTATCTTGCAGATTTCTGTGAAAACTTGCCAGTAGATTGCAGGGAGACTGTCATAATATGTCACATCTTGCCGTATGTTAAGGTAATATGCCTTCTCAAATTCTTGGCTGGTTATACAGTCTATCTAAAATTAATGTAGCAACCCATCTCATTCACTTCAGGAAAAAGTCCCTCAGTAATTTGGGTGGGCCTGAAACGAGGATTCAGGCACCATTTATCAGTGTGAACTGCTTGTAACTGGAAAAGCTCAGTGTCCAAGCACGAGTCACATCTTGCCCCCTCTCCCGCCCCATCCCCCTCTCCCGTCCCATCCCCCTCTCCTGCTCCCTCCCCATCCCCCTCTCCTGCTCCCTCCCCCTCTCCCAAAGGGCTGAGTTCTGCCAAAGGGTTTTGGACAGAAATGTCGACTGTCCTTTTCTCCATAGGTGCTGCCTGGCCTGCTGAGTTCCTCCAGCATCTTGTGTGTGTTGCTGGTTTTTTAACATGGTGTTGGCTGCCTGGAGTGATGGTGGAGGCAGATATATCGGGGACTTTTAATGACGTTTAGATAAGCACACAAATGTGAGGAAAACGGAAGAATATGGACATCGTGTAGATTAGATTGCCCACTTGATTAGGAATTTAAGTATAACATTGTGGGTTATAGGGCCGGTTCTGTTCCATGATTTATATAAACTAGAATATCAAACTGTAAAAGAAATTATTTAAGAATGATCCATGACTGACCAGGTGGATCATAAGAACGTGGAGCAGGATGGCATCATGAGTGAGATATCTAATGACAAACAAGAGAAAATCTGCAGATGCTGGAAATCCGAGCAACACACACAAAATGCTGAAGGGACTCAGCAGGCCAGGCAGCTTCTATGGGGAACAGTACAGTCGACGTTTCTGTAGGTGCTGCCTGGCCTGCTGAGTTCCTCCAGCATTTTGTGCGACTGAGATATCTGTCTGGGTTTTCATTTGATCATTTTATGTGTTTCTTTTCCAGGAACTTGTGTCTGACACCAATCAACACGTGAAGTCAGCTCTGGCCTCTGTTATTATGGGCTTGTCCACCATCCTGGGCAAGGACAGCACTGTTGAGCACCTGCTTCCCCTGGTCTTGGCTCAGCTCAAAGATAAGGTAATTTTATCATGAAGTACAAACTTTAACATACCCCTTGCGTGACTGGTGGCCATGGTGGATAATATTTGATTAGCCTACCGAAATCAGGCAAACACCAATGGAGAGCTTTCTTCTGTGTGCTGTTTGGAAGCTGTTGTCAAGTCCAGAGTGCTGATGAAAGGTCACTTATTGTTCATTAGGCGATCAAAAAGTTGGTTGTCGTCTCTGGAACTTGTACATCTGCTGAAGGTGACGAGCAGTCCATGCTCCACCACAAGATACAGGTATCTGGATAAGTGTGCCAGAACGGGACGTGTTGCAACACAGACTGATGTGTCTAGGCTTTTACTCTCATTGATATCGATTCCTGGAAGGGGACAGCAGTTGGCCCATGTTCATCTGCTTTCTTTCCTGTTGACAAACATTGTAACTGCCGTTTGCTTGGAGCTGTGCGGTGATGTCCAGCATTCTAAAGTGGATAATCACAGATTCTGCAGATGCTGGCAATCCACAGCCACACGCGTGCACACACACATACACACACACACACACACAATGCTGGAGGAACTCAGCAGGTCAGGCAGCATCTATGGAGGGGAATGAACCCTTGGGCTGACACCCTTCGTCAGGACTGGAAAGGAAGGGGGAAGGCGCCAGAATAAGAAGGTTGGGAGGATGGGGGGAGTACAAGCTGGTAGGTGATAGGTAGACCAGGTGATGGGAAAGGTTGGTGTGTAGGGGAGGGGAGTTGAAGGCAGGTGATGGGTGGGAAAGGTGAAGGGCTGGAGAGGATAGCTAGTAGGGGAATTAAGGTTTATGGGGAAAAGGCAGGTAGATGGAGCTTAGTTTATGGACAGATCAGCCATGATCTTACTGAATGGCGGGGCAGGCTTGATGGGCCGGGTGGCCTACTCCTGCTCCTATTTCTTATGTTTTTATGAATCATGAATGGAATAACAACTGTTTCTTCCACCAGAGTCTCTCGAACTGTTCTTTTAGTTTGAGAACTTCAGATAAGAGCAAATGTGCAGTGCGTTCTTTAGAAGCAGTGATGTGAGCTAGTTTGTAATCTTAGTGCATATTGGATTAAAGATGAATCGTTTAATGGTGTGATGGAGCTGTTATTTTTCCATCCATCAAGTTCCTTATTTATTTTGGCATGAACTTAAACAAAACTGTTGCATGTGCAAATTCTGGATTTTTAAATTAATATGGAAATTTGCATTCTTTCATTATTTTTACAGAATTAAGATTATTTTTAAAAATGTAAAAAAAATCTCTCCCCTCTCCTCTCCTTCCTCAATTCCCCACTATGAGCTTTTACTTCTCACCTGTCTATTACTTCTCCCTGCGTCCCCACCTCCTTCCATCTGTCCTGTGGTCCACTCTCTTCTCCTCTCCTCTCTCAGATGCTTTCTTCTCCAGCCATTGACCTTTCCCACCCACCTGTCTTCACCTAACACCTTCCAGCTGGCCTCCTTCCCCTCTCCTCACCTTTATATCCTAGCATCTTCCGCCTCCCTTTACAGTCCCGATAAAAGGCCTCGGCCTGAAACACCGACTGTTTACTCATTCCCATAGATGCTGCCTGAGCTGCTGAGTTCCTCCAGCGTTTTGGGTGAATTGCTCTGGATTTCCAACGTCTGCAGACTTGATTCCCTTCATGTGCTACACCTCAGAAGATTCCCCAAATGTCGGAAATGCCTCGATTTTCCAGGCACAGCTGACAGATTCCAAGTGTACATCTTCAAATTGTCAGCTGTTAATTCAAGCCTTGAATTATTTGTTAGTTTGAAATGAAATCAAGAAAAAAGCCTGCCGAATCATGATTTGAACTGTTGGATAATTTAATAGTAATTAGTATTTTGCATCTATTTATGCCAAAGGTGCAGAAAGATTTCTCAAACGCAGAAATTCAAGTGTTTTTCTTTTGTGAAATGCAGCTTTTCACAAAATGACCGTTGTTTCCTCCCATGGCCCTCCCGAGGAGCTCGCCTGCACTCAGGGAGAGTGAATGGACAATAAAGGACAATTAAGACTCAGGAACAGAATTAGGCCACTCAGCCCATCGTGTCTGCTTAGCCATTCCATCATGGTTGGCTTATTACCCTCTCGGCCCCATTCTCCTGCCTTCTCCCCCGTAAACTTTAACACCCTGACTAATCAAGGACCTGTCAGCCTCCACGTTAAATATACCCAGTGACTTGTCCTCCACAGCCATCAGCGTTGATGGATTCCACAGATCCACCGCCCTTTCACTGAAGAAATTTCCTCTCAGCTCTGTTCTAAATGGACGTCCCTGTATTCTGAGGCTGTGCCCTCTGGTCACAGGAAACCTCCTCTCTGTTCTAGGCCTCTTAATATTCCATAAGTTACAATGAGATTCACCCCTCTTCCTTCCCGTCTGAACTCCATCGAGGACAGAGCCGGAGCCGTCAAGCACTCCTCTTGTATGTTTCACTCCCAGGATCATTCTCGTGAACTCTCTCTAATACCAGCACATCTTAGATAAAGGGTCTAAAGCTGCTCACTATACCCGCAACTGCGTTCTGACCAATGCCTTATAAAGCTTCAGCATTACCCTTATATCTTTTCTAGTCCTCTCAAAATGAATGCCAACATTCCATTTTCTTTCCGTACCACCAACTCAGCCTGCAAGATAACGTTTAGGGAACCCTGCACGAGGTCTCCCAATTGCCTTTGCACGTCTGATTTCTGAATTTTCTGCCCATTTGGAAAATAGTACACGTCTTTACTCCTTCTACCAAAGTGCATGGCCATACGTTTCTGGTAGTAGGCACCCTTCGATCCCGGGGATGATGGGTTTGTGCCTCTGGTGGACTGTGTCCTCTCCTGGGCAGGAAGGTTTGAAGGACCGGCTCTTGCCCCTGCAGCAGGCTCCCCCTCTCCACGTCACTCATGTTGTCGAAGGGAAGGGCAAGCGCCAATACAGCTCGGCACCAGTGTCATCGCAGAGGTTGCCGGAGTGAAGCTGTAAACGACATCAAACTGCCTTAGGGGTTTGCCCCCAAAGCCTTTCCCATGGGTGGGCATGACTGCAAGGCAGTGGAGGTTTAAAATCAGGGTTTTCCCTCTCCTAAGCGGGCTGCCGCCCAAGGCTGAGGAATCCTACCTACCAGAAACACTTTTGGTCAGTGCAGTATATTCCAACTGCCACTGCCTTGCTATTCTCCCAATCTATCAAGTCCTTCTACAGACTCTCTGCCCCTCCACCTATCTTGGTATCATCCACAAATGTGACCACCAAGCCATCAATTCCGTTGTCCAGATCATTGACATCTGCTTGAAAAGAAACGGTCACAATACCAACCCCTGTGGAACACTAATGGTCACCTGCAGTCAACCAGAAAAGGCCCCTTTCATTTGCAACTCTTTGCTTCCCGTCAGTCAGGCAATCTTCTATCTTTACTAGGACATCTTCTGTAATACCATGGGCTCTTAACTTGTTAAGGCGTCTCATGTGCGGCATCTTGTCAAACTCCAAGTAAACAACATCCACTGACCCTCCTTTGTGTATCCTGCCTGTAATTTCCCCTAAAGGAAACCATGCACTTCCAAGTACTGGAAGCCTCGTATTTATTAATGGATTCCCAACATTTTCCCAACCACTGAAGTCAGGCTGAAGGGCCTATAGTTTCATGTCTTTTGCCTCCCTCCCTTCAGAGTGAAGTGACATTTGGAAATTTCCAGTCCTCTGGAACCATTCCAGATTCTAATGACTCTTGAAAGATTATTACTCATGCCTCCCCAATCTCTACAGCTGCCTCTTTCAGAACCCTGCGGTGTAGCCCATCTAGTCCAGGTGACTTGACTACCTTCAAAACTTTCAGCTTCCCAAGCACCTTCTCCTTAATAAAAGCAACTGCACTCACTTCTGCTAACTGATTCTCGAATTTTTGGCATACTGTGACCATAACTTGGACCATAATGTATAGTACTGTGCAAAAGTCTTAGGCTGGTGTATATAGCTAGGGTGTCTGAGTTTTGCACGGTCCTGTAGTAATTCTTATATACTGCACTGTGCTGCTGCTGCCGCAAAGAAAAATCAAATTTCTTGACATCTGTGAGTGATGATAAACCTCACAGATGTCTGATATGGGTCTCTGATGTGGACTGAGAGTGGGCAGGGGGCAGGGAGAGGGGAGTTGTGTCCCTGTCCCCCTCTTTTGGTGAATGTCGGTGATAGCGTAGGATGATATCGTGGTTCTGCATTTGTGTTTATGGACTGTGGACTTTTTCAGATTTAGGGTTTTTATATTCTGTTTTTTTCATCGCCTTATTCTTTTCGTTTTGTTGTGCGAGGGGAGGGTGTTTGGGGGTAAAATGCTCTGTTCGTTTTTTGTGCGGGGGATGGATTGGGGGGGGTCGATGTTGCTATTCCGTTTTGTGTGTGGAGGGAGGGGTAGTTTTGGGGATCAGATGATCAGGATGCCATTATTTTTTGTACCAGGGCTCGGGAGGTGTAGGTTTCCTGTTTCTCTCTGAATGACTTTCATGTTCTTTCTTTGCTTCGTGGCTATCTGGAGAAGACCAATTTCAGGGTTGTATTTGGATACGTGCTTTGATCATAAACAAACCTTTGACTCTTTGGTTGGGAAAAGGGGGAAGGGAGCGGGAAGCACCAGAGAGACATTCTGTAATGACCATTAAACCTATTGTTTGGAATCAAATGGCCTTGCTAGTGTTCTCAGGGCTGAGTGTGTCTGCATTCACGCCACCCCCTCCTGCCCCTGGCACTCCACCTCAGCCACCTGTCCCACACCCCTCCCGTGGGTGCTCCACTCTCACCATTCCCAACATCCTGTGCTCCCGCCAGATTTACAAACTTGCTCTCCACTGCACGTTGGCAAGTACAGTTCTGTGCAAAAGTCTTTGGCACCTTGGCTAGATGTGCATGTGCCTAAGTACTGTAAGTGTGAAAGTGGCATTCATATTTCTTTTGTGGGATTAATATTTCATAAATATCCAAGATGATACTTTGAAAGCAGAGAGTCTGGGGAGCGCCAGCGTGTTTGTCAGACAGCGTTCGCAGTATGAATGTTTTTCACCTTTGCTATACTCAGAAAATTGCCTTTCCTTCCTAGTGCCCTGAGGTCCGTTTGAACATTATCTCCAATCTGGACTGCGTGAATGAAGTTGTTGGAATTCACCAGTTATCACAGTCTCTCCTGCCAGCCATTGTAGAATTAGCAGAAGATGCCAAATGGAGAGTGCGCCTTGCGATAATCGAGTACATGCCTCTGCTTGCAGGGCTGCTGGTGGGTGGTTTATTCTAAAATGTTTTTATAGTCTATTAGCAATGCTTCCATATGGATGATTTGCAGAATGGAAATGATTGCCCATATCAAATTGATACTTTAGTTTAAAGACGGAAATAACTTTGAACATCTTCTTTCCTTTTGCACCAGAAGCAAATGTGCGATAGTAACAATTATACTTGTAGCCCACTGACATGGGTAGTCTTACTTTAGACTCGGGACTCCCAACCTTTTTTTTAATTGACCATTAACCAAGCAGGGGTGGAAACCCCTGGTCGGGACCATCAGGTTTAGACCCCTGTTTATGGACTGCGGACTTTGTCAGACTTACGGATTTTATATTCTGTTTTTATATTGTCTGTTTCTTTTCATTTTGTTGTGCGAGGGGAGGGTGTTTGGGGGTAAAATGTTCTGTTGGTTTTTGTGTGGGGGGTGGGCTGGGGTTGTTGCTGTTCCATTTCCTGTGTGGAGGGAGGGGTGGTTTTGGGGGGGGCTGATGATCAGGATGCTATTCAATGACTTTCATGTTTTTTCTTTGTTTCATGGCTATCTGGGGAAGACAAATCTCAGAGTTGTACATGATAATAAGTGAGCCTTTGGCCTGCACATCAAACAGATCCAAACAGAAAGGGCAATAGACTCCATACAATCAGATGAGGGGGTGACAACGGTTGTCGCAGAGGAAATAAACAATATCTTTTTGAGATTTTACCAAAATCTGTACAGCTCAGAATATTCAGATTCAGCTCCACAAATACAAAAGGAATTTCTCGACTTGTTACAATTTATACCCCGAGATGAAACGTCCTTGACCTCACTGGAGTTTAACTTAGAGGCTAAAGAATTATCTGCAGCTATAACTAACATGAAGGGAGGGAAAACTCCTGGGCCCAATGGAGATTCCGATTGAAATATATAAAATCTTTAAGACTAAACTAATACCACCTCTGCTTGATATGTATCAGGAGTCATTTGACACTGGATCCCTTCCCTCCTCTCTTAATATGGCAGCAATCACACTACTATTAAAACCTGGAAAACCACCATCCCTTTGTGGATCTTTTTGGTCAATCTCACATCTGAACAATGATCTCAAAATTCTCTGTAAGGTATTAGTTTGGAGGCTGGAATCACTGTTGCCAAAAATGGTCCACCCTGACCAAAATGGATTTGTAAGGGAAGGCAGGGTTTCCACAACATTCGAAGAGTGCTTAATATACTTTATGAAAAATCTGGAAGCTCTGATAGTGCTATTCTGTCATTGGATGCCGAGAAAGCCTTCGACAGAGTGGAGTGGAATAGGGGGAAAATTTCTAAGATACAGCTTCTATATTCTAACCCAGAGGCTGAAGTTTTGACTAATGGGCTTTTTTCGGCATCTTTTAAACTCCAACGGGGAACAAGACAGGGCTGTCCCCTATCTCCCCTCCTGTTTATCCTGGCCATTGCGCCACTTGCTGTGGCAATTTGAAAACAGGCTAACATAGCAGGAATAACTATAGGAGATGTAGAACATTGCATAGCCCTGTACATGGATGATGTCATTTTGTCAGAACAAGGTTTACCTATTTGGGTGTTAAAATTACTCCTACTATTGATAAAATTATCCCAACTAATTATAACCCTCTCACAGACTCAGTTATTCAACTTACAAACAGATTGACGAAATTGCTCATAAATTTGATTGGACGCATAAACATTCTAAAAATGTCAATTTTACTGAAGTTCCTGTACCTTTTCCAATCTATCCCACTTTCTCCTCCATCATCTTTCTTTTATTTATTTTTTTTTAAATTTTATTTTTATTTGGATAAGGAATTCACAAATATCATGTACTTTTTTCACACATATAACCTTTTCCATTTTTTTATATGTATAAAACTACAATTATTTATACATTCTTAAGTACACATTGAGAAGATATAAAAGGAAAATAAACATTTAAGTAGATAATTATGTACTGTGGTAAATCTAACCAATTAGGCTCAGTAATGGAATTAGTTGTTAAGAAAAATGGTAATAATAGTTTCCATATAACCCTTCTGGACCATTTCCACTGGTCCAAAATGTTATATATAAGCCTAAGTATCAACCATTGCAGGTGCTTATATCCTAATTTGTTCATGCTTGCTCCTGCCCGCAGACATAATTATCCAATCCCTATGTACTTATTTACTCTTTCTTTTATTTATTAAAGAAATTTTTTCTAATTTCATCTGGAATAATAGATGTCCAAGACTCAGGCTTTCCCTGTTATATCTGCCGTATGATAGAGGTGGCTTACAGCTACCAAATCTTATATGGTATTTCTGGGCGGCCCAAATTAGAGCAGGAATGTTTTATTTTGTTAAGGATCACTCCCCTCCTTGGGTCTCAATGGAATCCCAGTTGATCAATATCCCTCTAGAACTATATATGTATTCAGCAAATAAGAAAAACCTGGTCACACAATCTAAAATCCCTTTCTTAAAAAATACAATAATGATTTGGCACGATGCTCTTGCGTAAATGGGTGAGACATCACAGTTATCCCAGTTTACTCCTATCTTTGGTAATGATAGCTCCAGCCCGGCAGAGCGGATCCTAGTTTTAAAACTTGGTCGCCCCGAGGCATAGCTAAGGTGTCTGATCTTTATAATGGCAATTCATTTATGTCTTTTGAAGAACTCAAGGCCACATATAGAATCCAACAGAACACTTTTTTAAATACCTTTAGTTGCAAAGTTTTATTATGTCCAGGCAAAGTTACAGTTTGAAGCTCCCTCCTTTATTTACCCTAGAAGACATCACTCTGAAATTATCTGAAGCTAGGGGACAAGTGTCTGAATTATACATGAAAGGGTTTCTTCTTTTATGTTACTTGCTAAGGCTAATAAAATGGCTTCTCTGTACTGTTAACTGCTGAGACAGTGGTTCTCTAGAGCAGCTTGTTTGGATTATAATTACTGATACAGGAATTGTATTCATTTGCTAACCAATTGGGATAGATGGTATTCTTTCTTGTGTGTCTGTAAGCTATTGTTTTTCGTGGGCTTTGGGCAGAAGGCATGATGGGGACAGAGAGAGGAGATGCGAGGAGGGAGATGCTGTAAGCTGGGCAACGGCACGGACCCCGAGCGGGAGTCCGAGGCCCAGGGTCTTCAGCGAGGATAGGAGGCGAGGACAGACTCGTGTGGAGTGTTTGGTGGATCACCGAGGGTGGTCCCATTCGTGGGTCGGTGGAGTTCGGAGGACATTGATTGGAGGAAGGGGGACCCGGTTCTGTAAGAGCTCCAACGAGTGTGCACCGAACTGATAGAGTTACTGACTTGGCACCTTTATTCTATTTGTTTCTACTAACCCATCACCAAGAAATACTTATAAAGTGTAATCATTTAATCGCATATGGCGTACTGTCTGTTAATTGGCGGTGTGGGGTACATCACACAGCATCCACACAAACTTGATCTCCCCGTTTGGCGGGGCTGAAGGCTGCTCCCCCTAGACGAAAGCGAGCTGAGCGAGTCTGAGTCTTACCAGGGGGCTACATACAAATTGTTTGCAAGTAAATGCAAAGAATCATCAAACAACATGCTACAAGCATGGAGAACTGATTTGCATGAGAATCTGTCAGAAAAAGAGTGGTCAGAAGCTTGTTCCTTAGTTCAAACCCAGTCAGTGAACACTCATTCTAAACGGATAACCAGACAGCACATTACTCCAGTCAGGTTTCGTCACTTTAACCCCAACATTCCAGACACATGCTTTAAATGTAATCACTAAAAGGGGTCTCTGTTCCATTGTATGTGCGAGTGCCCCCAGATAATCTGCTTCTGGAAGAAGGTGCTGGATTTGATTAGTCAGATTATTGGAAAAAAGGTGCTCATTGATCCTAAATTAAGTCTTCTGAACATTTATCCAAAGGACTTTCTAACCTCCAAAAGTGCAAGGTCTCTGCTTAATACTTGTTTTTTGGAAGCCAGACGTTGCATAGCCTATTCATGGAAGAAACCCACAACCAGTGGACTTTCACAATGGCTGAAAGGAGTGACTTCGTATCTTGCTCTAGAGAAGATCAACTACATCACAGAAAAACCAACTTGGCAAATGTCGGGAAATTTGGGATATTTTCTACAAGTTTCTGGAGAACAATATTTGGGATGATGAAAGTAACAAATTGAATTGACAGCTTGTTTTTAATGGCCGGTGTTTGCTTTTTTTGTGCGTTGTTTTTCCTTTTATTTCTGATGTATTTTATTTTTCCCTTTTTCTTTAACCTTGTTGCACTTTCAAACCTATGGATGATCGAATGTGTTTACTTTTCATTCTGTAAAAGCAATAAAGAGTTGTTTGAAAACAAATAAGTGAACCTTTGAATCTTTGATTGGGAAAAGGGGAAGGGAGAGGGAAGCACCAGAGAGATATTCTGTAATGATCAATAAACCAATTGTTTGGAAGCAAATGACCTTGAGAGCAGAATTAGTCCATTCAGCCCATTGAGTCTGCTCCAACATTCCACCATGGCTGATTTGTGATCCCTCTGAACCCTATTCTCCTGTCTTCTCCCCGTATCCTTTCACGCCCTGATTAATGAAGAGCCTGTCAGCCTCCATTTTAATTATACCCAATATCGTGGCCTCCACGGTTGTCCATGGAAGTGAATTCCACAGATTCGCCACCCTCTGGCTGAAGAGTCGTTCCTGATCTCTGTTTCTGCCAGGCACTCCGATTTCCTCCTCCATCCCAAAGACGTGCTGGTTGTAAACTGGTTGTTGTAGATTCCTCCTCTGTGTTGGTAACTAGCAGGAGTAGTGAGGTAGTGTTCATGGGTACGGTGTCCACTCAAAAATCGTATGGCAGAGGGGAGGAAGCTGTTCCTGAATCAGTGAGTGTGTGTCTTCAGACAAATTGTCCCTCCTTTCTGGTAGCAGCAATGAGAAGAGGCTGGTGGGGCCCTTAATGATGGACACTGCCTTTTTGAGGCACCACTCCTTGAAGATGTCCTGGATAATATGGAGGCTGGAGCAGATGATGGAGCTGACTAATTTTATAACTCTCTGTAGCTTACTTAAGCTCTCCTGTATCATACCGATTTAGTTTGTATTTGGTTTTAAGAAGCAAATCGCTCTCAGTTTCGGTGTGCAAACGCAAAGTAGATGTTCTTCAGTAAGGCCTTTGACAAGGTCCCGCATGGGAGGTTAGTTAGGAAAATTCAGTCGCTAGGTATACATGGAGAGTTGGTAAATTGGATTAGACATTGGCTCAATGGAAGAAGCCAAAGAGTGGTAGTAGAGAATAGCTTCTCTGAGTGGAGGCCTGTGACTAGTGGTGTGCCACAGGGATCAATGCTGGGTCCATTGTTATTTGTCATCTATATCAATGGTCTGGATGATAATGTGGTAAATTGGATCAGCAAATTTGCTGATGACACAAAGATTGGAGGTGTAGTAGACAGTGAGGAAGGTTTCCAGAGCCTGCAGAGGGACTTGGACCAGCTGGAAAAATGGGCTGAAAAATGGCAGATGGAGTTTAATACAGACAAGTGTGAGGTATTGCATGTTGGAAGGACAAACCAAGGTAGAACATACAGGGTTAATGGTAAGGCACTGAGGAGTGCAGTGGAACAGAGGGATCTGGGAATACAGATAGAAAATTCCCTAAAAGTAGCGTCACAGGTAGATAGGGTCGTAAAGAGAGCTTTTGGTACATTGGCCTTTATTAATCAAAGTATTGAGTATAAGAGCTGGAATGTTATGATGAGGTTGTATAAGGCATTGGTGAGGCCGAATCTGGAATATTGTGTTCAGTTTTGGTCACCAAATTACAGGAAGGATATAAATAAGGTTGAAAGAGTGCAGAGAAGGTTGACAAGGATGTTGCTGGGACTTGAGAAACTCAGTTACAGAGAAAGGTTGAATAGGTTAGGACTTTATTCCCTGGAGCGTAGAAGAACGAGGGGAGATTTGATAGAGGTATATAAAATTATGATGGGTATAGATAGAGTGAATGCAAGCAGGCTTTTTCCACTGAGTCAAGGGGAGAAAAAAACCAGAGGACATGGGTTAAAGGTGAGGGGGGGAATTGTTTAAAGGGAACATTGGGGGGGGCTTCTTCACACAGACAGTGGTGAGAGTATGGAATGAGCTGCCAGACGAGGTGGTAAATATGGGTTCTTTTTTAATATTTAAGAATAAATTGGACAGATACATGGATGGGAGGTGTATGGAGGGATATGGTCCTTGTGCAGGTCAGTGGGACTAGGCAGAAAATGGTTCGGCACATCCAAGAAGGGCCAAAGGGCCTGTTTCTGTGCTGTACTTTCTATGGTAAAGAGTTGTCAAGGTCTGAGTCAGAGTCACGGGCAGAGCTTGTGGTTGGACTACTCAGCCACGTGGTTACCCTGGGAATTGTTAGCTGTGCTGGATATGAAGCAAAGTAACCTGAGAATTATGCAAAGGCTAACTTGTTCCCAGTGACTGAATGTAGAAAGTGGAATGTATTAACCACATGGGAGACGTGAATGTAGAATGGTGCACTGTCATGTCGAAGAGAGATACTGTGCGGGTCAGGAGTGTGGGATCTGTAATCTAAATAATCCAGCACATGCATAATTACATTTAAATCGTAAAGTTGAAATAGCACCCTGCTGTGGATGTGGTAGCATAGGATTCACTGGGTTATTTATTTAAAGGTACACGGAGGAATAAGGCCCTTCCTGCCCTTCGAACCGTGCTGCCCAGCAATCTCTGATCCAACCCTAGCCTAAACAGGGACAGGTAACAGTGATGAATTAACCTCCCAACTGGTGCGCCTTTGGATTGTGAGAGGAAACCCGCGCGTTCCGCAGGGAAAATGTACTGGCTCCTTACAGGTGACATCAGAATTCCCAAGCTGTAATAGTGTCACGCCAACTGCTACGCCACCGATAGTGGTTAGTAACGTTCTTACTGTCTGCATTGAACCATCGGACACTTTTAAGATTTTTCCTATTTTTCATGGATCATAGTCCTGGTATTGACACAAAGAAATTAATTAAGGATAGTCAAAATACTAGATGCAAGTACCTTAGATAGGGTATCTTCTGTGCAGCCTTCTGCCACGGCACAATCTAGTTTTGTGCAGTTTATTAGAGCATGTTGCCAGTCTTTCTTGTGTGACCCCTTCACCATTGGCTCAAAGGAGTTAGCAAACTGTACTGGTAAGTAGCGAAAGGTGAAGACGGCTAGAATGCAAATGCGGCAAGTTGGCATGTTCTACTAGAAATTCGAGGGGTTATTTTATCAACATTCTTTCTTTTGTCAAAACCTGTTTAGGGAGTGGAGTTTTTTGATGAGAAGTTGAACTCCTTGTGCATGACGTGGCTGGTGGATCGCGGTGAGTATCGCCTTGATGAATCGTTACTTCTGTTGAACGAAAGTCCTTCAAAGTTGTCCATGTCATCTTACTGGTGCTTCCATGATGCTGAGTGAGCCTGCCAGGTGCCTAACCAAAAATCCTTCATCATGCTTTGTCACATCCTCAAAGGATTGGGTCAGGCTCAAGACACGACATGCCCCTCACAAAGCCATGCTGACTCTCCGGAATCAGACTATGCTTCTTGTAAATCCTGTCTGTAGGAATCTTCTCCTATAATTTGCCCACCGGTGAAGTAAAACTGACTGGTCTATAATTCCCAGGGTCATCCCTACTCTCTTTCCTGAACAAGGAAATAACATTTGCCAACTTCCAATCATCTGGTACTTCCTCCGGTGAGGACTGGCCAGTGAGGATGCCCAGATCGTCACTAAAGGTGCAGCAATCTCTTCCCTTGCTTCCCGTAGTAACCCTGGGGTATATCACATCTGGCCCCGGGGACTTATCTATCCTAGGGCTTTTCAAAATTCCAGAACATCCTCTTTCTCAATGTCAACATGTTGCAGCATATCACTGCCCGCACAAGCATCAAGGTCCCTCTCACTGGTGATTACTAAAGAAAAGTATTCATTGCGGATCTCCCCCAAAGTCCACCGACTCCAAACATTTTGCCTCTTTTAGCTCTGGCCGGCCCAGACTCTCACTCTGGCCATCCTCCTCTTCTTCAAGTTTGTTCTTCTGAATCCAACTCGCCAAGTCCTTCTCGTGGCCCCTCCTAGTTCTCCGAAGTCCATTCTTAACTCCCTTACTGGCCACATTGTAACCCTCTGGAGCCCAGGCTGATCTTTGCATCCTATGCTTCTAGACTAGCTGTTGCGCATCTCTTGTCAAGCATGGCTCCTTCACCCTTCTGTTCTTTCCCTGTCTCAGTGGGACAAAACTCTGCAGAGCTCCATCCAAGTGAAGCCCAAAATGACTTCCACTTTTCAATTGTGTGTTTCTGAGCGCATTCATCCCAGTTTGTACTCCCAGGTTCCTGCCCAATACCATCATAATCCAAACACCTGCACCACCGCCCCCTCCCCCAGTTATTACTGCTGCAAGCAATCTTGTCGTACACTTGTAGACATGGCAACAAGAAACAGACTTGACTTTGACCGATACGTTTATTTATTTAATTATTCGAGAATAGCATGGAACAGGCCCAACGAGACGCACTGCCCAGCAACCGGCCGATTTAACCCTCGCCTCATCACAGGACAGTTTACAATGACCAATCAGACTACTAAGTAATAAATAATGGTAATCTATTCGAAGTATTTTTTAAGTATCTAATGGGGCGACACAGTGGCGTCTGGTTAGCGCAACACTTTGCAATTGGGTTCGATTCCCACTGCCACCTGTGAGGAATTTATATGTTCTCAGCCTGACTGCGTGGGTTTCCTCCGGGTGCTCCTGTTTCCTCCCAGAGACCTACTTGTTGGTAGCTTAACTGGACACTGTAAATTGTCCTATAATTAGGCTAGGGTTAATCGGGGCTGGCTCGCAGGGCAAGAAGGGCATGTTCCACGCTTTTTCTCAATAAATAATTAATAATAAATAAGTATATTAAAATGCTACTTTCCAAGTGCATAATTTCCTCCATTGTGTGTAACTTGGTATGGAACAGGTCTACACTTTAAAGAAGGTGGTACGAGCATTTCATTTCGGAACTTTGTATTTTATCAGCAAGGTACATATTTGAAAATCAAGTAGTAACGGCGATCAGATCATTTCTTGACCTGTGAATGCTGTCTTGCAGTGTACGCCATTCGCGAGGCCGCAACCAACAACTTGACCAAGTTGGTGGAGAAGTTTGGCAAAGACTGGGCAGAATCCACCATTGTGCCGAAAGTACTTGCCATGGCCAGTGACCCCAACTACCATCACAGAATGACCACCCTGTTCTGCATTAACGTGAGTATAGCTTTGAAAATGTACTTGCCATGGCCAGTGACCCCAACTACCTTCACAGAATGACCACCCTCTTCTGCATTAACGTGAGTATAGCTTTGACAATGTACTTGCCCATGACCAGTGACCCCAACTACCTTCACAGAATGACCGCCCTGTTCTGCATTAACGTGAGTATAGCTTTGACAATGTACTTGCCATGGCCAGTGACCCCAACTACCTTCACAGAATGACCACACTCATCTGCATTAACGTGAGTATAGCTTTGACAATGTACTTGCCCATGGCCAGTGACCCCAACTACCTTCACAGAATGACCACACTCTTCTGCATTAACGTGAGTATAGCTTTGACAATGTACTTGCAATGGCCAGTGACCCCAACTACCTTCACAGAATGACCACCCTCTTCTGCATTAACGTGAGTATAGCTTTGACAATGTACTTGCCCATGGCCAGTGACCCCAACTACCTTCACAGAATGACCACCCTCTTCTACATTAACGTGAGTATAGCTTTGACAATACTTCCATTACACTTCACAAGCTGCTAAAATATTTCATGAATAAAACGTACAGTTAGAACACACACAAAAGAAAAAAGAATTTAACAAAAATACTATGGATTTGTTTAAAATGTTCTTTTAATATATTCTTAGTGAATGTTTAGATTCTGCAAAAAATCAATTAACACTTTGCCAAAGCTGCTCCTTCCAATATTGACATCTGCTTGATACGAGCTTCTGTGCTTGCGTTATTTGCTGAGGTGTAGTGGTGTTTTGTATTTAATCTGCAAGGTGTCTGGAGTAAAAATTGAGTTGAGGACGAGACTTTTTATGATTTCGTGGAGCAGAGTTCCTAACCGTCCCTGCGGAAATGGACTGATGGTGTTAGCTGAAGGACAACTGATTTAATGACCTGTTGACCCACCAGATGGCTTACAGCTTTCAAGTTTTATTTCACAAGGGCCTGTTTCTGTGCTGTAGTGGACTATGGCTCTGTCTTTTGCTTAGAGATCTGAGTACCTTGAAATGGACTTTATACATTATCTGGCTGAGGGAATTGTAAGTTTTTTGACGCAACTAGTTTCAATTTACAAGTGTACTTAAAGGCCCCCACAGTCATTCCAGATGCAGAATTAACTTCTTTCCCTGGATTTATTTGATGGGCCTGGGCTTTGCTGGAGTTTGGACAAGGTGAGGGAGAGATTCAGTTGAAATGCCTAGATAAAATGGATGTTTCTAAAAATGGGTGAGTCTAGGACTGGAGGGCACAGCCTTTGGAACAGAGGGATATCCCTTTAGAACGGATATGAAGAATTTCTTTAGCCGGAGCGTGGTGAGTCTAGGGAATTCATCGCCACAGGCGGCGATGGGAGGCCAAGTAATTGGGTGTATTTAAAGTGGAGCTTGATAGGCTCTGGAGGGTGTCGAGAGGTCTGCACGACCTGGCGTTTTTGCGGTATCCTCAAGGATTTGGCAAGCTGGACTCTCAAGAATGCAGATGCAGCGGCCGCGGCCATTGCTGGGAGTGGACTTAAGGTTGGATGAGAGTGGCCTGAGAGGGGAAAATGAAGTGGTGTTCAGTCGATTTCAGCAACGAGCCAGGCTAAAAAGTTTAAGGAGTCGCAGGGGGAAAGACTAACTTCTCTGTGAGGCTTTACACACCTCAGCAGTGAACCGACTGTCACTGTCAGCACTTGTCTCCGCACTGAATTGACTTGCTGGCTGTGCCCTGCGACCATTGGGACCCTGGCTCAGATAAAATGCTGAACTGGCTCCTTGGCTGTGGACTGCAACCATTGGGCCCCTGGACTGGTTTCACTTCTCTCAGCACAGAACTGACTCCCTTGCTGTGGCCTGCAGCCATCTACTGATCTAAACTGGCTCCCTGCCTGTGGGCCTAATTTCAGTGACCCTGCGGTTCATGTTCTGTGTCTTACTGGTTTACTATTTTTTTATTCTTGTTTGCCCGATTTGTTCTTTTTGGGCACATTGTGTGTCTGACAGTCTTTGCTGTGTAGGATTCTTTCTTTTTCCATGGATTCTCTTGTGTTTCTTTGCTTTATGGCTGCCTGCAAGAAGACGAATCTCCTGCTTGTATATGGAGTTCATACTTTGGTAGCAATGTACTTTGAACTTTAGACCTCTGGATCAGCAGGAACACCTCAGAAAGATATGCCTGCGCGGGCTGGACCAAAACAGGGCTAACAGCCTGCGGGAGTGCTCGCTGGGATTCAAACTCATAGGGATGGGCCACAGGCCACATTTACAGTTGAGGTGGCCGTGCAGTTAAATATCGAAGGGAAACAAAGCAAGCCCCAGTCAGTCTGATAAGAAATGCAAGATTATATTTATTTAGGTGTAAGCAACGTTACTAGTAAAGCAAATGAGCTCACAGGAGGGTGATATTGTTACTGTCATAGAGAGGGTTGAATGGCTGAACGATTCACTCAGTGAATGGTGTGGTGGGCGTGGCACCGTAATATTGATTTATTACTGAAATATCGAGGAGGAGGACATTCTGGGACACACCTTACTGATCCACAAGCCTCTACTGGTGAACTTCCAGTAAGATGGCGGTGTGCTGGGGCGCGGCGGGTTCTACGGGGCCAGCCAAACGTGTTACTATCTTTTGTTTATTTCTTTGCGATCTCAAGACCCTGCTGGAAGTTAAGCACTTAAAGAGTGCTGCGGGCCTAACCCATCGGCGTAGAATCTGAAGAAGCTGGACTTGGGGCAGATCGTTCTGCTCCCCGCGTCAGAGAGTCAGCAATGTCGTTGGCGTGCAGACTGGCAGCAAGCAATTGTCTTAGTCTCTTTTCTTGTGATTGCAAAACCCTGTTGAGCATTGCTAATGTGTAATGCTGCAAGTCTGGTCTTCTGATTTATTGCGGACTACAGGGGCTGGCAGCAGGGGTGACTGACACCCCTGCAGGGTGAGCGGATGTGGCCTCAAGCCATGGGGCCGCCTGTTTGCAGCCACCCAGGAGACAGGCATCAAGAGCTGGCACTGGAGGTGGTGTAGCGCATCGGTTAAGCTAACGTTGGTGCTGTCCCTCTCCCCCAAAGTGTTTGCTTGGCAGAAGGCAGGATGTACGTGTTCAACTACAGACTGCTGCAACATTCATGGACTCAGGGACTTGGACTGTATTTGTTGTGTGACTATATTTTACTCTATATGTGCCACGTGCTGTGTATGACTGTTGGTACTGTGTTTTGTACCTTGACCCTGAAAGAACACTGTTTCGTTTGGATGTATTCATGGGTATTCATGAATGACAATTAAACTTGAACTTGATGTAAACAGCCAAGAACAGCAAAACATTGGAATATTACCTGCAAGCTGCACACCAACCGGACTTGGAAATATATTGCCATTACTTCTGAAACCCCCTTTTCACTGGGCGTCTCTGGAAATGCAACCTTTTAGCCCCTCGCAAACAGCCACTGGACTCCGCGGGGAGAAACCTCAGGCTTCGTACATCTGAGGTGTATGTGACTTTGGTCCCGCAAAATCCGTGAGGTTGGGATGTCTCACCTACCCAAACCCCGGTTTGTGTGAATGCTGTGTGATTTACTGCCCCTGGCAATTGCCTGTCAGCAGAAAATAACAAATTGTACACTGCATAGAATTATTCAGGAGTATATTTAAGAATGTTAACTTAAGCAAAGAGTTATTAAAGGAAAGAAACAGGGAAAAAACAAAAAGGGCCCATTCTACTTAAAAAGTCACGTATACAGTGGAGCTCAAATCTTGAACTTCTCTGTAAATCGCGTGCTGGACCCTCCCTCCATCTGCGTGAAAGCACACAGCACCTTCCGAAGGTCACTGGAAATCCATCTTGAACAAAGAGGCTTTCCCACGGGATTATTGGTCCTTCCTCCTCGAAGCCATTCATCTGCACAAAGCACCCTGCATCGTCCACCATCTTTCCTCCTGTCTTCTCCCAGCTCCGGCCAAACAAAGACCTCTCTGCCCAGTAATCTCTAGCACCTTCTCCCAATTCTACCATCCTGATTGGATGACACCTCATTCCTCAGCTCAGACCCAAACAGGCTGAAAGCAGAACAGATTGCTCTTACAGAACTGCTAAAATGAAATGCCTACAGCATAGCAGTAAAAATCTGAACCAGGGCATTGACTCTGACTGGGTGAGAACCCTGGATCACCCACCCTAACTGCATTGTGGGTGCACCCACACCTCAAGGGCTGCAGCCCACCACAAAGGAATTAAATACCACTTCAACCTGCGATGCCCACACATTCCTTGGAGGAATATGCAAAAAGAGCTTCAAGTAACAGAGTACAGGTAGTCCCTAGGAGTGGTCACATGTGACAGCTCTCCCAGTATTCAGCATGAGGTACAGGAGCAAGGATATCAGAATCAGGTTTAACGTCACCGGCATAATGTCGTGAAATTTGCTGTCTTTGTGGCAGCAGCACAGTGCAACACATAATAATAGTGAAAACTGTGAATTACAGTAAATATATGAAATAATAGTGCGGAAACAGAAATAAAAAGTAGTGAAGTAGAGCATGGGTTCAGTGTCCATTCAGAAATGGCAGAGGGGAAGAGACTGTTCTGGAATCGCTGAGTGTGTGCTTTCAGGCTTCTGTGCCTCCTTCCTGAGGGTAGCAGTGAGAAGAGGGCATGTCCTGGGTGGCGGGGGTCCTTCACCATGGATGCCGCCTTTTTGAGGCATCGCTCCTCAAAGATGTCCTGGATACGAAGGAGAAAGGCAAAACACAGTTGTGCGAGTTATCAGGTTATAGCAGTACAGAACCGCAACTTCTCTGATATCAGCACGAACTATTTCAAAGGGAATGGCCCAAAGGAGGGGGTATCCAGGAAAACTTCGTGAGAAACAGAGTGAGAGAAGGACAAAGGGTCTCGGCCTGAAACGTTGACTGGCCTGCTGCGTTCACCAGCAACTTCTATGTGTGTTGCTTGAATTTCCAGCATTTGCAGAATTCCTGTTGTTTGAGAGAAGGACATGGTTGGAACACTCAAGCAGGGCAAGAAGCCGATGTATTAGGAGTCTTTAGTGGGGTTGGATACGCAATGTTTCCAAGGCCTGATGAAATGTATCCTTGGCTGTTATGGGAAGGAAGGACTGAGCTCCCAAGGTCTCTTTGAGAGTTCAGTGAAACCCTCTCTCACTGCACCCCCTCCGTGATCTCTGCTTCCTTTCGACGGGAGTCAGTGAAACCTTCTCTCACTCTGTGATATCTGCTCAGCTCTTTACTTCATCCCTCCCCTCTCCTGGTTTCACCCAGCACCTTGTATTTCTTTCTCCACTCACCTTCCATCCCCCCCCAACTTTTAAATCTACTCATCTTTTTTCTCCACTCCTGCCGAAGGGTCTCGGCTGGAAATGTCGACTGTACTCTTTTCCATCGATGCTGCCTGGCCTGCAGAGTTCCTCCAGCATTTTGTGTGTGTTCCAAGGATCCTGGTAGTTTAAAATCCTAAATTGTCACAGAACAGGTGCCAGGTAACTGGATCCCAGCAGTACGGTGCCTTTCTTCAACGAAGGCAGCAACTGCTAACTACAGGGCTGTGAATCTAACATCAGTGGTAGAAAGGGTGTTGTAAAAAGTCCCGAGGGACGGGATTCAGCTGCACTTGGGCAGAGCTTCATCAGAAATGGTCAGCGTGCAAGTGGTGATTCTGTCGGCCAGTTTGAGTTTCTTGGAGTTACGGGTGTACTCGTGCAGCTGGTGTTGTCTACAGGGACTTCGGTAAATCTTTTGACAAGATCCCCAAACGCGTAAGAGACCGAGGGATCTGACGCAACTTCACAAATTGGGTTCAAAGTTGATATGCTGATCGGCTTTTGTGATTACCCCGTGGTGTACCACAGGAATCTGTGCTGGAACTCTCCTGTACATGATTTGGATGTGGCTAGAAGTTTAGCAGATGACATAAAAATGTGAGCTTTGTCTTGCGGTGTTAGTGCTAATGATGGTGCATTGGTTAGTTGGCAAACTAAGCAGAGCAATTGTACCTAGGACATAGAACGTTAAAGCACTGTGTTAAAGTGCTGTGCTGATCTTTTAACCTACTCTGAGATCAATCTAACCGTTCCCTCCTACATAGCCCTCCATTTTTCTATCATCTGTGTGCCTATCTAAGAATTTGTCAAATGCCCCCAATGCATCTGCCTCTACCATCACGCCTGGCAGGGCATTCCACACACCCACCCACTCTGTGTGTGTGAAACAAAAATCTTACCTGTGTACCTTCCTCCAATCATCTCAAAATTATGCCTCTGGTATTGGCCATTTCTGCCTTGGGGAAAAGTCTCTGGCTGTCCACTCTATCGACACCTCTCATCCTCCTTCACTCCAAACAGATAAAGCCCCAACTCACTCAACCTTTCCTCATAAGACGCGCTCTCTAATGCAGGCAGCAGCCTGGCAAGTCTCCCCTGTGTCCCCTCTAGATCTTCTCCATGCTTCCTATGACAAGGCTACCAAAGCTGGACGCCAGTGTGGTCTGACCAGAGTTTTATAGAGCTGCAACATTACCTCGCACTCTTGAACCCTATCCCCCAACTTACTCGACCCTCCCCCTGCCCCCGCATCATCGGGGGAGTCTAAAGCCCCGAGGTTAAAAGTGAGAGAGAAAGATGTTAAAAAGGGATGTAAAGAGCAAGATTTTCACGAGTCGGCATGTGAGTGGGGCTGAAAGACAAATCTCCAGAGGTAGGTACAGTTACTTTGATAGGAAAGGCCGAGGCCCATTATCCCACCCCTCACCCCATGCGCACTCCCTCGCACACTCTCGCTCTTTCGCCTCACTCACACTCTCTCTCCCCTGTCTAGATTCATCTAGTGTTCACCCCTCTCCCCGAACCTGTTACCACCTCCGTTATTTATCAGAGTCCAACCCTTGTAGCTCTTTGTGTTCCTGCTGTCAGTCCGCACCTTCACACTGTCCCTACCTTGTCCCATCTCCCTCGCGATGTTATTTCCTCGTTCCCCCTGTCGTCCTCTGCCTGTCACTGTCTCTGCTCCTCCTTCGCTCCTCTCCTGCCATCAGTGCACCAGTCACCTCAGACTCCTTTCTCTCCACCATTCCACAGTCCCCCCCCATCCCAGTCCCTGATGCAGGGTTTTGATCCAGTCCACTTTCCTCTCACAGATCTGCATTGAGTTTGTTTGTCGCTCTAGATTCCAGCTTCAGCAGTCACTTGTAATACCCTCTCTGATTAGTGTAACACTCAAACCCTTCCCCCTGTCCCTAGGGCATCTGTAACCCAGGACGTTGTGCTCCCATCCCTCAACCATGTTCCTATACTTACAGGAATAATATAATCCCTGTACTGATCATTGGCCAGCTCACCGGAGTTCTCTGTTAAAACCAGAATATAATATCAATGGTAAGATGCTTGGCATTGTGGAGGATATGAGAGATCTTGGGGTCCGTGTCCATAGGACACTCAAAGCTGTTGCGCAGGTTGACAGTGTTGTTAAGAAGGCGCATGGTGTGTTGGCATTCATCAACCGTGCGAGTGAGTTCAAGAGCTGTGAGGTAATGTGTGGTAAACCATATATATATGTTGTAACTGGGTTACCTGTCTGGACACGTCCCTCTGCTGACTGCTCCTGTGGCTCCTCCCATAGACCCCTAAATAAAGGCGATTGTGTCACTGCTCCTCCTCTCAGTCCAAGAGCAGACACTCAGCATGATGGAGATCACATTTTACTGCTAATAAAAGCCTTTCAATATTTACTCTACTTCCAGTCTTTCGGAGTTATTGATAGTGCATCAAAATGTTACAGCTATATAAGACCTCGGTCAGACCCCACTTGGAGTACTGTGTTCAGTTGTGGTCACCTCACGACAGGCAGGATGTGGATACTATATAGAGAGTGCTGAGGAGAGTTACAAGCATGAAGCCTGGATTGGAGGGCGTGTTTTATGAGAATAGGTTGAGTGAACTTGGCCTTTTCTCCTTGGAGCAACGGAGGATGAGAGGTGACCTGAAAGAGGTGTACAAGATAATGAGAGGCGTTGATCACGTGGATAGTTAGAGGCTTTTTCCCAGGGCTGAAATGGCTAGAACGAGAGGGCGTACTTTTAAGGTGCTTGGAAGTAGGTACAAGGGGATGTCGGGGGTAAGTTTTTCACTTGCAGAGAGTGGTGGGTGCGTGGAATGTACTGCCAGGGGCAGTGGTGGAAGTGGATACAATAGGGCCTTTTAAGAGCCTCTTGGGTGCATGGAGCTTAGAAAAATAGAGGGCTATGCGCTAGGGCAGGGAGCCCAACATTTTTTGCACTGCGGCCCGGTTTAATATTGACAATATTCTTGCGGACCAGCATTTCTTAAAGGGTTTATCTAACGAATTTAATATTAAACAGACAGTGCATATTTTCCTCGCATGAATATAGTGATAAGTCAATTATCGGGGGAGGACAGGTAAGCTTGAAGTAAGTGTTGAACGAACTCCTAGTAGAAGTGGTAGAGCAGGTTCAATATTATCATTTAAAGAAAAACTGGATAGGTATATGGACAGGAAAGGAATGGATGGTTATGGGCTGAGTGCAGGTCGATGTGACTAGGTGAGAGTAGAGTTCAGCACGGACTAGAAGAGCCGAGATAGCCTGTTTCTGTGCTGTAATTGTTATATGGTTCTACAAGTCACTTATAAATGAATAGCATCATAACATTTTAAGTAACGTTTGGATATTAAACACACAGCGCGTATTTTCCCCGCATGAGCATATAAAATCATTGCAACACACCAATATTGCTGATTCAGTGGGAGACCTGGGCTTGTTTCCCTGCAACAAGACGGTCCTATCACAGGCTGATGGGAGACAGCGATACTCAAAGGGGGTTCCTTATGTCCAGTCTATTCAGCAATTTAGTTTTCATTGCATTCATTGCAGAGATATGTTGGAAATGTAGGCACGGATTTCAGTGCTTTCATGGCTATCTCAGGATATTTAGCCTTGACTTTGATCCAGAATGCTGGCAGAGATGTTATGTCAAACATACTTTTCAGCCCGCCGTCATTTGCAAGCTCAAGCTGATCTTCTTCCCGCGCTGACATGGATGATGTGCGGGTAATGACCTCGCGTGTGTTCAAGCTGAACAGGGCGTGACAGGGAATGAGGAAAGGTGCAGCAACTCCTATCGCCAAAACATGTCGTTTCCTCGCGGCATGGGACTAGTCCGCAGCCCGGTGGTTGGGGACTGCTGCGCTAGGGAAATTCTAAGCAGTTTCTAGAGTAGGTTACCTGGTCGGCACAACATTGTGGGCCGAAGGGCTTGTAATGTGCTGTGAATTTCTGTGTTCGGAAACATGTGGTTAAACCTCCCAGCCCTCTCGTGCTTTCCCACTTATTTCTGCCTTCTCTGCTTACCGGACCTGCCTGTTTAGTTAGTTTGACATGGAATTCTGACTCAACACCTGCTACACTAGTATCCTGTGTCCCAGCCCTGCTGCCTCACCAGCTTAAACCCTCCCAAAGTGCTCGAGCAAAGGTATGGATAAAAGGGACGCACAGAGGCGGTTTCCAATAGCGCAAGAGTCTGGGACCAGAGGGCACAGCCTCAGAATAGAAGGACGTCCCTTTACAGCAGAAGTGAGGAGGAATTTCTTTAGCCAGAGGGTACTGAATCTGTGGAATTCATTGTCACAGACGGCTTTGGAGGCCAAGTCATTGAGTATATTTAAAGTGGAGGTTGATAGATTCTTGATTTGTGAAGGGCGTGAAAGGATACGGGAGGAGGCAGAAGAATGGGGTTGAGAGGAAAAATAAATCAGCCATGATGGAATGGCAGAGGAGACTCATAGAAACAAAGAAAACCTACAGCACAATACAGGCCCTTCGGCCCACAAAGCTGTGCCGAGCATGTCCCTACCTTAGAAATTACTCAGCTTACCTATAGCCCTCTATTTTTCTAAGCTCCATGTATCCATTCAAGTGTCTCTTCAAAAACCCGATCGTTTCCGCCTCCACCGCCGCCTCTGGCAGCCCATCCCACACACTCACCACTCTCTGCATAAAAAAAACTTGCATTGAAACATAGAAAACCACAGCACAATACAGGCCCTTCAGCCCGCAAGGTTGTGCCGAACATGTCCCTACCTTAGAAATTACTCGGCTTACCTGTAGCCATCTATTTTTCTAAGCTCCATGTACCTATCCAAAAGTCTCTTAAAAGACTCTATCATATCTGGCTCCACCACCGATGCCGGTAGCCCATTTCACACACTCACCACTCTCTGAGTAAAAAACTTACCCCTGACATTTCCTCTGTACCTACTCCCCAGCACCTTAAACCTGTGTCCTCTTGTGGCAACCATTTCAGACCTGGGAAAAAGGCTCTGACTATCCACATGATCAATGACTCTCATCATCTTACACACCTGTATCAGGTAACCTCTCATCCTCCATCGTTCCAAGGAGAAAAGGCCGAGTTCACTCAACCCATTCTCATAAGTCATGCTCCCCAATCCAGGCAACATCCTTGTAAATCTCCTCTGCACCCTGTCTATGGCTTCCACATTCTTCTTGTAGTGAGGTGACCACAGTACTACAAGTGGGGTCTGACCAGGGTCCTATATAGCTGCAACATTACCTCTCGGCTTCTAAATTCAGTTCCATGATTGATGAAGGCCAATACACCGTATGCCTTCTTAACCACAGAGTCAACCTGCGCAGCAACTTTGAGCGTCCTATGGACTCGGACCCCAAGATCCCTCTGATCCTCCACACTGCCAAGAGTCTTACCATTAATACTATATTCTGCCATCATATTTGACCTACCAAGATGAACCACTTCACACTTATCTGGGTTGAACTCCATCTGCCACTTCTCAGTCCAGTTTTGCATCCTATCAATGTCCCGCTCTAACGTCTGACAGCCCTCTACACTACCCACAACACCTCCAACCTTTGTGTCTCAGCAAACTTACTAAGCCATCCCTCCACTTCCACTTCCTCATCCAGGTCATTTATAAAAATCACGAAGAGTAAGGGTCCCAGAACAGATACCTGAGGCCAACCTCCATGCAGAATATGACCTGCCTACAACCACTCTTTGCCTTCTGTGGGCAAGCCAGTTCTGGATCCACAAAGCAATGTCCCCTTGGATCCCATGCCTCCTTACTTTCTGAATAAGCCTTGCATGGGGTACCTTATCAAATGCCTTGCTGAAATCCATATACACTACATCTACTGCTCTTCCTTCATCATTGTGTTTAGTCACATCCTCAAAAAATTAAATCAGGCTCGTAAGGCTTGACCTGCCCTTGACAAAGCCATACTGACTATTCCTAATCATGTTATACCTCTCCAAATGTTCATAAATCCTGCCTCTCAGGATCTTCTCCATCAACTTACTGAGGTAGGACTCACTGGTCTATAACTTCCAGGGCTATCTTTACTCCCTTTCTTGAATAAAGGAACAATATCGGCAACCCTCCAATCCTCTAGGACTCTCCCGTCCCCGTTGATGATGCAAAGATCATCACCAGAGGCTCAGCAATCTCCCTCGCCTCCCACGGTAGCCTGGGGTACATCTCATCCGGTCCTGGCGACTTATCCAACTTGATGCTTTCCCAAAGCTCCAGCACATCCTCTTTCTTAATATCTACATGTTCAAGCTTGTCAGTCTGCAGCAAGTCATCATGACAATCACTAAGATCCTTTTCCATAGTGAATACGGAAGTAAAATATTCATTTAGTACCTCTGCTATTTCCTCCGGTTCCATACATACTTTCCCACTGTCACACTTGATAGGTCCTGTTCTTTCACATCTTATCCTCTTGCTCTTCACATACTTGTAGAATGCCTTGGGGTTTTCCTTAACCCTGCCTGCCAAGGCCTTCTCATGGCCTCTTCTGGCACTCCTAATTTCCTTCTTAAGCTCCTTCCTATTAGCCTTATAACCTTCTAGATCTTTAACATTGCCTAGCTCTCTGAACCTTTTGTAAGCTTTTCTTTTCTTCTTGACTAGATTTATTACAGCCTTTGTACACCACGGTTCCTGTACCCTACCGTAACGTCCCTGTCTCATCGGAATGTACCCATGCAGAGCTCCACACAAACATCCCCTGAACATTTGCCACATTTCATCCATACTATTCCCTAAGAGCATCTGTTTCCAGTTTCCTGCCTGATAGCCTCATATTTCCCCTTGCTCCAATTAAACGTTTCCCTAACTTGTCTGCTCCTATCCCTCTCCAATGCTATGGTAAAGGAGATAGAATTATGATCACTATCTCCAAAATGCTCTCCCACTGAGAGACCTGACACCTGACCAGGTTCATTTCCCAACACCAGATCAAGTACAGCCTCTTCTCTTGTAGGCTTATCTACATATTGTGTCAAGAAACCTTCCTGAACACACCTAACAAATTCCACCCCATCTTAAACCCCTTGCTCTTGGGATACGCCAATCGATATTTGGGAAATTAAAGCCTCCCATCATGACAACTCTGTTATTATTACACCTTTCCAGGATCTGTTTCCCTATCTGCTCCTCGCTATCCCTGTTACTATTGGGCGGCCTGTGAAAAACACCCAGTAAAGTAATTGACCCCTTTCTGTTCCTAACCTCCACCCAGAGAGACCCCGTAGACAATCCCTCCATGGCGTCCACCTTTCCTGCAGCTGTGACACTATCTCTGATCAACAGTGCCACGCCCCCAACTCTTTTGCCTCCCTCCCTGTCCTTTTTGAAACTTTTAAAACCCAGCAATTGAAGTAACCATTCCTGTCCCTGAGCCATCCAAGTCTCTAATGGCCACCACATCATATCTCCAAGTACTGATCCACGCTCTAAGCTCATCCGCTTTGTTCACAACACTCCTTGCGTTAAAATAGACGTATCTCAAACATTCGGTCTGGGAGCATCCTTTCTCTATCACCTGCCTATCCTCCCTCTCGCACTGTCTACAAGCTTTCTCTATTTGTGAGCCAACCTCCTCTTCCCTAGTCTCTTCAGTTCGGTTGCCACCCGCCAACCATTCTAGTTTAAACTCTCAGTAGCCTTAGCAAACCTCCCTGCCAGGATATTGGTCCCCCTCAGATTGAAGTGCAACCTGTCCTTTTTGTACAGGGCACACCTGGCCCAAGAGAGGTCCCAATGATCTAGAAATCTGAATCCCTGCCCCCTGCTCCAATCCCTCAGCCACGCATTTATCCTCCACCTCATTTACCCCTGACATCTCCTCTGTACCCACTCCCAAGCACCTTAAAACTATGCCCTCTCGTTCTAGCCATTTCAGCCCTGGGAAAAAGCCTCTGACTATCCACACAATCAATGCCTCTCATTATCTTGTTCACCTCTATCAGGTCACCTCTCATCCTCCATCGCTGCAAAGAGAAAAGGCCGAGTTCACTCAACATATTCTCATAAAGCATGCTCCCCAATCCAGGCAACATCCTTGTAAATCTCCTCTGCACCCTTTCTATGGCTTCCACGTCATTCCTGTAGTGAGGCGACCAGAACTGAGCACAGTACTCCAGGTGGGGTCTGACCAGGGTCCTATATAGCTGTAACATTACCTCTCGGCTCTTAAACTCAATCCCACGATTGATGAAGGCCAATGCACCGTATGCCTCCTTAACCGCAGAGTCAACCTGCGTAGCAGCTTTGAGTGTCCTATGGACTCAGACCCCAAGATTCCTCTGATCCTCCACAGTGCCAAGAGTCTGACCACTAATGCTATATTCTGCCATCATATTTGACTCGATAGCCGAATTCCACTCTTGCGTCTTATAATCCTGGTTCCCTCTTGGCTCAGGTCACCTTGTCATGGAAGAGATCCCAGTGATGCTGTCTGCTCTGCACCCACACTTTGTACATTTCAGCCGTCCTGCCTTCCTGTTTCTAAACTCGCTCGTACATGGCAGAAGGGGTAGTCCAGCGATTACAATATACCAGCACTTCTTCTTTACAACTTGTCTATTGATCTGTAAATCTCCATTGCAGGACCTCATCTCTCTCCTTGCGGATGATCATTGGTGCCAGTGTGGACTATGCCTTTTTATCATGGGGCAAAATACATTCTGAACGTCGCACAAATCAGATCGATGATCTTTTCTTCAGTCTTGCTTCGTGAAGGTCGGGGCTGTGAATGAACGTTTGCATTTTCTGCTGGTTTTTTTTAGGTGTTGTCTGAAGCCTGTGGCCAAGAAATCACAGCAAAGCACATGCTGCCGACGGTTCTCCAGATGGCAGGCGATCAGGTGGCAAACATTCGCTTCAACGTGGCTAAAACATTGCAGAAAATAGGACCGGTTTTAGATGCCAGGTAAGTATTTGAGTTGGGGCTTATAACCCGGCCTGTGGAGAATGTTTCACCTCCAGTTTGGAATGGAAATTGAGACGCCACTGTGGTGGCGTTTAGTGATGGAGTCGCACCGTCTTTTGTACCCACAGGTCCAATCCAGCCAAGACCACCGTCTCTGCCGGTCCCATCGTCCCAGGTTCTCAACCTGGGGTTCATGGACCCCTAGCGTAATGATCCATGGCACCAAAATAGTTGTGAACCCTTGCTCTAAACCTTTCCTGCCCGCGTACCTGTCCTTATTGAAGTTGTTAATGTGCCTGCCTCAACCAGTTCCTCTGGCAGCTCATTCCATGTACCGCGTGGGGGAGGGGCATAAACTTAACCCTCAGGCCTCCCCCTCCCCTGTGGTGTTTGCCTCACTTTCCTGCTTGACCTTGATCCTTTGGTACTCTTAAATGATCTTCTTCTCTATCCAGAGGTTAAGGCCATAAGACACAGGAGCAGAAACAGGCCGTTCGGCCCATCGATACTGCACGGCCATTCTATCATGGCTGATTTATTATTCCCCTCAACCCCACTCGCCTGCCTTCTCCCCATTTTTTTTAAAGAAAGGACATCCTCGCCAAGAACATTTAGTGGCCCGTTGCTACCCTCCAAATTACCTGTTTAAGGTCTCTCCACTGCCTTTGTATTCCAAGGACCTCATTTTACTACAGCTTTCCCAAGCAATGCGCAATATTCCTTTTTGTAAGGTTGTAAGACTGACCTTGCACACTTGGTCTCTCATCACCCACGCTACCTGAGGAACTCCAATCAACTGGCCTTTTAAAAGGGTCCCCCGTGTCGGAGGTGTTGTTTGCCCCTCGAGCAGCTGCTTCCCAGTTTACCTTCTCCTATTCCTGCCTAACACCGTTGCAATTAGCCCTTCTGCACCTCAGCACCTTCACCCAAGGATCAGTTTTAATCTGTAACCATCTTAAAACTGAGGGAATTACAATTATGGCTGAAAATTTGATCATCTGCCCGGCTCATTTCCTCGTAAGCTGTGTTACGTCGCCATGCCAACTTGGAGTGTCTGCATACTGTCTGGTGTAACCCTCCTAGACACAGTTATCAATTTTGACCCATTGAAGCCTCTGGCGCTCAGGAAGTTCCATTCAGTACTGGGGAAGTTGAAATCAGCCACTCAGTGACCCTATTTTTAAGTCTTTCCGTGACTGGGGTTGAGGGGGATAATGAATTGGCTGTGATGGAATAGCAGAGTAGACTCGATGGGCTGAATGGCCTGATTTTGCTCCTGTGTGGCATGGTCGTATCTGCCTGTATATCTGTTCCCCAGCTCCCAGTGGCCTTTTGGGAGCCTAACACAGTAATTAAACCATTTTGTTCGTGTGTCATGCAATATATGTCGTCTGCATGGACTTCTGTGAGACCTTTGACAGAATCCTGCACGGGAGGCTGGTCCTTATTGTTAAAACTTCTGGCAAGCTGGCAACGTGGGTTAAAAGTTGGCTGAGGATGGTGGAGGGTGTTTCAAGCAAAGCTTGGGTTCTGGATATAGTCAGTTGTACTGTATAGAAGCATGCCCTCTTGTCCATTACATCTATACTGACAATCACTCCTTGCTATAGTAAACCCACTCAGCCACACTAACTCCACATCCCTCTGTCTTGCTCACTGAACCTGTAGAACAGGCCCATTGGCCCACAATGTTGTGCCAAACTAATTCTTCCTTTTCAGTCCGGACGAAGGGTCTGGGCCCGAAACGTCACCTGTTTATTCATTTCCATAGGTGCTACCTGACCTGTTGAGGTCCTCCAGCATTTTGTGTGTGTTGCTCTGGGTTTCCAACACCTGCAGACTTTATAAATAAAGCAGCGTCTAATTGAACCGTGTCCTTTTGCACGCACGTGGCCGATATCCTCCATTCTCCGCACGTTCATTTGCCTGTCTAACAGTGTCTTAGATACTTCAATGCGCACAGAAAACGCTGGAGGAACTCAGCAGATCAGGCAGCGTCCATGGAAATGAATAACCATCGACGTTTCAGACCGTGACCCTTCTTTGGATCATAAACACTTGTTTCATACCTGCATCCAGTTCCACCAGACCCGTCGGTGTGTTCCAGGTACTCAAATCCTCAGCACATCTTTGAGCTGTTCTCTTCTGGCTCTTACATCTCAACTGTGAGCCGTCTGTCTTTGCCTCAGAATTTTGTAAACTTCTATCAGCTCGTCCCTCCCTCAGACTCCATCACTCTGGAGAAAGCAACCTCTCCGGTAACATCTGCAGTACCAGCCAGCATGTCTTCTGTACCTTTTTCAGACCCTTTAAACGGGAGACCAGAGCTGAATTCAGTACTTCAAATGTGACCGAACCAGAGGTTTCTCACAGGCAACGTCCTGTAAACACCTTCTGCACCTTCTCTAAAATCTCCACCCCTTTAAAGGGGAGGCCAGAGCTGAATTCAGTACTCCAAATGTGACGTAAGCAGAGGTTTATCACAGGGAATGTGGTCGCACAACCAGGACTTGTGATCTGCACCGGCTGCACACATGACCGTCCACCATCTGCTCCCACGGCATCGCGTGACCCTGATCAGGTGGGGGGTCTTAAGCAGGTGTTGCACCTTGCCCAAGGGTGACCTGCAGGGCTGCGGAGGGAAGGAGCGCCCTACACCTCCTTTGGTAGCGACGTATCTCCACCCCGCCAACCCGTCCGGTGAAAGATTTTTGTGAAATTGTGCATTTGTGATTTGATTGGAATTTGTGTGGAAAGCAATAACAGATGGATTGCATTAAAAGGAAGTTTATGCATTCAGTGCCCCCTGTCTTCAACGGCATAAAAATGCGGCATCCAAATTATTCTCCTTTTGCATCCACTAACCCAAATGAGCTCAGCTGCAGTTTCTGACCGTAGTCTGCTAGTTGAGCTCTGACCCGTATCTGGCCAGTAAACGATCAGTTGTGGTAGTGGGAGCCTGCGTGAGAGGCAGAAAGAGGAGATTTTAATCTGGGTAATATCCAGTACCGCTTTGGATTTAAGTGAATGTGCTGCTGTCTTGTTTTGAAGGTCACAGGTACTAAAAATTGCTTTTAAATCACAGCACTTTACAGAACAAGTTCAAACCAATACTGGAGAAATTGGGTCAGGACCAAGATATGGACGTAAAGTACTTTGCGCAGGAAGCCATGACTGGTAAGTTGTGGCTTTGGACCCAGCTCGGTACGAGCATAAGCATTCTCCCTTCAAGCAGTTGTGGCCTGCATTGTCCTAGAGTCTGTCACTGGGTCTCTGAAGATGAGCACAAGACAAGATGGGTGTCTGCTGGGTTCCTGCTGTGGGGGCACTGATGGTAGAAAAGGCTCTTTAAGCTAAAGATGTGTGCTTTGTAATCTGCACGTGTAACGAGTGAGGGTCGGGGAAAAACATGCAGTCCTCAGCACGTTCATTAAAGGGGATAAAACACAAATTATGGATTCAAAACTCTGAACCAGCAAGAGGGTTATTCGAGGTGCTGGAACGATGCTGTGATATTTGGAACTGTTTCCAGTTAAAGGGATTTACTAATTGTTCAGAATTATAAACCTTGTTATAGAGCCAAGCATGAAGTTCTCAGTTCTGTCTCCTACTTGCCTCCCCGTTTCTGTAAGCTGAATATTTTAAGAACCAATCCAGAGTTTTGAGTACAATCCTCAGTAAAGAGTTCTGTGTTTATATTAGGTGATTCTTAGGGTTTAGGAACGGGTGTTAAAATCTAGTGCCAGACATCCCACCCTACAAAACCTCATTTCAGGGAGGTAGCAGTACGATATGGAGAGCAAGCTGTTGCCCCATGTAGCAAGCTCCCCGTCTGCACGCACCCAAAGGAATGGCAGATTGAGTTTGGTACCAGGAGCACCACAGGAGTTGTCAGTCAGCGTAGGACTGCCTTAGCGACTCCAGCTCCGGGTTTACTCCCGAAGCCTTCCCTGTGAGTGGGTACAGCCGCAAGGCAGCAGAGGTTTGAGATCCGAATTTTCCTTCTCCTAGATGAGCTGACGAGTCCCATCTGCCCGAATAGGTCTTGAAGCAACAGGAATTAAGAGTTGGCAATTGTATGAATTCACTTGCAATATTTTAGAAATGACATACTCCATCGCTAGAATTCCCACAAGTTGTCGTCATAGCTTACAGATAGATGCGTGTTCTGATTATCTTCAGAAACGTTCCCATTTTGTCTCCTTTTAATATCTAATCTGTATGTTTTCCTTCCTATCTAGTGCTTGCCTTATCGTAGAAAGGAGTGAAGAAATGGCTGTCCAGACTTCCAACGAGATCTGCCACTGACATCTTTGAAAACCTTCTTCACTCTCTCTTTGTACCGTATAGGAAAAAGGCAAGTTATGTCACATCCGGAGTTTCTCCAGTTGGCAGACGATTTCCCTCCACGCCTCTCTGACGGAGTGGGGAACCGCGTACGAGGCAAGTTACAGCAGTGGTTTGCCATTGCCTTCTGCCGGGTGAGTTTCCAAAGAGATCACCAGCTCGTAACCCAGCATGGATGGAAAGCGTGCAGGGGAGCCGGCTGGATTCAAACTCGGGGTGACGCCACTACAGCATCAGCCGGGTCAGCCTACTGTATGATATGGGGACTACTTTATGTTGTAGTAACACGTCGTTGCATGCGCTATTAGGTGCACATTGATACGTATGTGTGTGTTCTGCATCGTTTTCTACTGGTAAAGAACCATGAAACTTCGCTCCTGTCTCCAGCATTTTTATTAATAGCATTGTTGTGTAGCCAGGCCACACACACAACACTCTTTAAAGAATTACCCCTGGAAATGTAAACGTCTCGTACATAGTGTCACCGGATTTTAGCTGCCTTGTAGATTCTAGTTCTGCAGTCTTTCTGCTGTCTCAATTTAGCTTGAGATATCAAGCTGTCTACTCCCCCTATTTATTTTCATTGACTGTAGTGTACCCAGTGGCATTGTGGATCCGATGGGTTTAACTGTTAACAAGGATGTGAGGTTATTAGCTTTGCTGCTCTGTCGACAGTCACTTGTATCCAGTATGCCTCCCCCTCCTTTCCCAAAACACCCTCGCTTGTATTCCCAGCATCCAGTGGCAAAAGCTCGAATTAAAACTGAAGATGTTGTCCAATCTGAAACTGTTCTCGGATGGGGTGGCAGAGGAGGGGCCCACGTTGGATGGGCCTTGGCTTGGGGAAGTGGTCCACATTAATGGGTCCTGACCCAGATGTAGGAGAGGATTTCGCATTTGATGGGGCCTGGTGAAGGGGTGGGTTCCACATTGATGGGTCCTAAGGTGGGGCCCACATTTAATGGGGCCTCATGTGTCTGCACTCATTGTCACCACGTTGCTGAATGATGTGCTATAAGTTTTGACCTACCTCAATTTCCCTTTTAATCTTTTTTAACATTAAAAGAAAGAGTGCCCGTTAGACAGTTATTGAAATAACTTTCAATGCCGACCTCATTATTCCAGTGACTTGAACAGCAGTGCCAGTGGATGCTGTGATTACCTGATGGTTTGGTTAGGCAGCCATTGCTTCTGTACGTACTAGTTAAAGTAGATTTTTCAATAGCTAAGCTTCTCTTCCCGACCAGAATTACACAATATTGTATCATTCCAGTGGTCTAGTCACATTTGGGATGCCATTTCAATATTGCAAATCACGTAATTTAATCTCTGTTAGCTTTTTGAATGATTTTAGAGATTGTGTTAGGCACGTTTAACCTGTTACCAGTGGACGTCTTTCTCCTAATTTGTATATTACATCATTCTTTTGACTGCTTTAATTAATAAACTGGATTAAGGTAAACACTGCTTCGTGTTGCACACCAGAGAGGTGCAGGATTTACCGCCTTGCGACTTTTGCGGAGCAGAAACTCGTAAAAAGCATGTCATGTGTTTCGTTTCCTTTTAATTTTTTCCTTCTGTTACATTTCTTTTTGAGGTAGCTTTCTGTGCTGTTCACTGGGTTTTAGACCACAGTCTTGCACACAAATCAGAATTAGTCACTGAAGATTTAGTCAACGTGGAGAGACAAGTACAGCAGGGGAACAGGCCCTTCACCTCTTCTCTCTGGCGTCTTCTCTCTTCAGCTCTTCCTAACAAAAGCCCCAAGCCCAACCTTAGTGTCCCTCACCAGAGAAACCTCCCCTTAATCATAAGGCCATAAGATGGAGGAGCAGAAGTAGGCCCATCAGCCCATCGAGTCTGCTCTGCCATCCAATTCTTCCGGTCATCCCCATTCCCCTTGCCTCTTCATGATGCCCTGGCTAATCAAGAACCTATCTATCTCTGCCTTAAATACACCCAATGATTTGGCCTCCACAGCCGCTCGTGGCAAGAAATTCCACAAATTTACCACCATCTGACTAAAGAAATTTCTCCGCATCTCTCTTCTAAATGGATGTCCTTCAATCTTGAAGTCGTGCCCTCTTGTCCTAGACTTCCCGACCATGGGAAATAACTTTATCATATCTAATCTGTTCAGGCCTTTTAACATTTGGAATGTTTCTATGAGATCCCTCTCCCCTCATTCTCCTGAACTGCAGGGAATACAGCCCAAGAGCTGCCAGACGTTCCTCATACGGTAACCCTTTCATTCCTGGAATCATTCTCGTGAATCTTCGCTGAACCCTCTCCAATGTCAGTATATTCTTTCTAAAATAAGGAGCCCAAAGCTGCACACAATACTCCAAGTGTGGTCACACGAGTGCCTTATAGACCCCCAACATCACATCCCTGCTCTTTTATTCTATACCTCCAGAAATGAATACCAACATTGCATTCGTCGCGTTCACCACCAACTCAACCTGGAGGTTGACCTTTAGGCTATCCTGCACAAGGACCCCCAAGTTCCTTTGCATCTCTGCATTTTGAATTATCTCCCCATCTAAATAATAGTCTGCCTGTTTATTTCTTCCACCCAAGTGCATGGCCATACACTTTCCAACATTGTATTTCACTTGCCACTTCTTTGCCCATTCCCCTGAACTATCTAAGTCTCTCTGCAGGCTCTCTGTTTCCTTCACCTATCTTGGTATTATCGGCAAACTTAGCCACAAATCCATTAATCCCATAGTCCAAATTATTGACGTACATTGTAAAAAGCAGCAGTCCCAACACCGACCCGTGGAACTCCACTGGTAAGCGGCAGCCAGAATAGGATCCCTTTATTCCCACTCTGTTTTATGCCGTTCAGCCAATGCTCCACCCATGCTAGTAACGTCCCTGTAATTCCATGGGTGCTTATTTTGCTAAGCAGCCGCTTGTGGGCACTTTGTCAAAGGCCTTTTGAAAATCCAAATACACCATGTCTACTGCATCTCCTTTGTCTACCCTGCTTGCAATCTCCTCAAAAATTTGCAGTAGATTTGTCAGGCAGGATTTTCCTTTCAGGAAGCCATGCTGGCTCTGGCCTATCTTGTCATGTGCCTCCAGGTGCTCCGTAATTTCATCCCTAACAACCGATTCCAACAATTTCCGAACCACTGATGTCAGGCTAGCAGGTCTGTAGCTTCCTTTCTGCTGCTCCGACCCTTCTTAAATAGCAGAGTAACATTTGCAACTTTCCAGTCATCCAGTACAATGCCGGAATCTATCGATTCTTGAAAGATCATTGCTAATACCTCCGCAATCTCTCCAGCTACTTCCTTCAGAACCCAAGGGTGCATTCCATCAGGTCCAGGAGATTTATCCACCCTCAGGCCATTAAGTTTCCTGAACACCTTCTCAGTCGTAATTTTCACTGCACATACTTCACTTCCCTGACACACTTGAGTGTCCGGTATACAGCAGATGTCTTCCACTGGATTCTAATTCTCTAGATGTTCCCACACTCTGAGACTCCCACCTTGCATTGTTATCTCTGCACCTCCTTCCAAAAAATGTCAAACCACCTGCCCAATGTCCTGTTTAGTGAGTAACAATTTTTAATCGCCCAAAACACTGCTGCCTTGTTCTAACATGCACCAAGACCTTTCATCCATCTCTTCTGTCCTCACCAAACAACCCAAACACCTGGTTAAACAACATTTCAATCTTAAGTCTCATGCTTCCAATCCCGTCTCCTGTTTCTGCATCCTCTCCCACTCCTACAATTCACCCCACCCCCAGTCTCTGCACCTCCAATTCCAGCATCTTGTTCAACCATGACTTTAAGCACTCTGCTATTGATGACTGTGCCTTTAGCTGTCTGTGTCTCAAGCTCTGGAATCCCTTCCCAAAACCTTTCTGCCTCTCTCCCCACCTCTGTGATGCTCCTATGAAACTTCCCATCGACCAAACTCTGGTCACTTGTTCTAAAATCTCCTTTCATGGCCTGGTCTCAAATTGTATTTGATGCTGCTGCTACGAGAGTCTCAGGACCTTTTGCTGTGTAGCTGTCAGTTCCAGTTCCGTCATAATTCACCTTTAGGCTCATAGGCCACTACAGCACAGAATCAGGTCCTTTGTCCTGTCCAGTCCATCCGAAACTATTATTCCACTTAGTCCCAGCTGCCTGCACCTGAACCTTGCCCTCCGTACCCCTCCTATCCATGTACTTATCCAAATTTCTCTCAAACGTTGAAATCAAACCCTTATCCACCACTTCCTTTGGCAGCTGATTCCACATTTGCACCACCCTCTGATTTAAGGTTCACCCTTAAGTATTTCACCTTTATCCTATGACCTCTAGTTCTCGTCTCACCCTGCCAGCATAGGAAAAGCCTGCTTGCATTTATCCTATCTACATCCCTCATAATTTTAGATACCTCTATAAAATCTCCCCTCATTCCCCTACACACCAGGGAATAAAGTCCTAACCTATTCAACCTTTCCCTATAGCTCAGTTCCTCAAGTCCTGGCAACGTCCTTGTAAATTTTCTGTGCGCTCTTTCAATCTTACTGATATCCTTTCTTTCAGTAGGTAAACAGAACTGCACACAATACTCCAAATATGACCTTACCTTTGTGAAAGATTGTTTCTTTACATTATAAACACCAATTGTGTTTTTATCAAACGTATCTGAAAATGACTTCAGGCATATTACTATCTTTACCTGCTTTTTATTAATTATTTTGGTCAGTTTCCTCTTTTGTGTTCCCAAGTCAGGTGGGTGTCACTTAAATGTTCCTTAGGCCAAATGAAAGGAGTTAAGGGCAATTTATACTTCTGCATTGAATTAATGGCACAGGTACGGCGTAGCCGCGTACCCTACGCTGTAGCCTGACGTACACCTCCCCAATAATGTAACCACGCGTTGCGGTGACGCAGACAGCAACAACTGATTGGTTGGCTTGATAGCATCGCATTTCCTCCTATGCATTTCTGGTTGCTTCTTGTCTCTCAGTGGCCGGACAGGCACAGAAAATTCACCCTCCTTCTGCCTCAATCCATTCAATGCTCGTACACACCATCTCCTCCCACGTCTTCCCTCCTTTCTACGTTGCAGTAACTTCAATAAAAGTAACTCTTGTTCAACATTTATTAGCTCCAACTGCAACATGATGCGCTCAGTTTCAGTCGCCACTGCTTGAAGTACACGAAGAAACTCAACACAGTGGCATAGAAACCCCATCGCCAACTAGCGTTTTGGCGGTGAATTGCAGAGCGACGCGGACACACCAGTGCAGAAGTATAAATGCTCACAAGGGCATAGACCACTTGCGTAGGCTACGGCATCAGCTACAGGTTAGAGCCGACGCAGAAGCATAAATCAGCCTTGACGGTGGGGCGGGTGGAGAAGGGACGAGGGGAGGCCAAGTCAGTCAGATGTGGCAACTATTCACCTGTCTCTCTGCTGAGTGCACAGCTTGTTCTTATTAGCACTTGTTGATGTGGAAATGTCTTTGGTACCATAGTATTATATGGGAGTTGAATTCCAAAACAGTCCAATTGGCTCAACTAATCTGTCTCAATGTTTTGCCCCCCACCCCATACAAGAAAATAGTACTGATCATATTTACCCAATCAGCTCCTATATGACTTTAGACTTGTTTCCATCATGCACCTGTCCAGTCTTTCTGCTGCAACTGTGAACTGTGAAAACAAATTCCATGGCTTCTCCAATATCTCCGGACTTTTGTTTGAAGTTTCTTGCATTTACTGCTGTATTCATGGGCCTTTGCAGTGGATCCCATGACTACTACTGGTCCATCTTTGCAACATTTGAGAAAACACTGTCATTGCAGCACACTGGGTTCCCTTTGTCCTTACCTACCAGCCCACGAGCCTCTGTATCCAGCACATTACTCTCCAAAACTTCTGCCATCTACAGCAGGATCCTACCACTAAACACATCTTCTCCCTCCCCCAACCCCCAACTCTCACTTTCTGCTTGTCCACTCATCCCTCCCCACTGATCTCCCTCCTCCACTTATCCCTGTGAACTGCCCCTAGACCACCTCTCTCACCACAATTTAGACCCTTAAACAGTCCTTCCGTGTGAGGCGATAGTTCACCAGCAGGTCTGCCTGGGTCACCTGCTGTAACTTGGTGCAGCCTCCTCTACATTGGTGAGATTCGGCGTAGATTGGGGTATCAAATATTTGAGCACCTTCACTCTATCTGCCACAAAAGGCAGGGTCTCCCAATGGCTATCCATTTCAATTCAACTTCCTATTCCCATTTTGGCAGGTTGGTTGTCTCCTCTACTGCTCTAAGAGGCCACACTCAGATTGGTGGAGCAACATCTCATATTCGATCTGGGTAGCCTCCAGCCTAATGGCACAAACACCGAGTTCTCCAACTTCCAGTAATCTTTCCCCACTCCCTCCTTCTCTCTGTTTCCAGCCCTCATGCTGACTCCTCTCTTACCCTTCTCTTCACTTCCTCTGGTTCCCCCCTCCTCCTTCCCTTTCTTCCATGGTCTCTATCAGATTCCCTCTTCTCCAGCCCTTTACTTCTTCCACCTATCACCTCCCAGCCTCACACACCCCCCTCCCCCTTCCCCCTCACCTGGTCTCGCCTATCACCTTCCAGCTTGTACTCCTTCCTGTCCCCGCACCACTTTATTCCAGCTTCTGTCCCCTTCCTTTCCAGTCTGTCCTGATGAGGGGTCTGTTTATTCCTCTCCAGAGATGGTGCTTGACCTGCCGAGCTCCTGTGTTAGTGTGACCTGTGCTGTTCCAACAAGAAAGATTCCAGTTTCAAGGTCACTCAAGTTAAGAGCAGTGGGGTAATCAGGTTGTTCTCACTGAATCCTGGTCTTCATTGGTGTGTTTTCTTGCAGGGAGTGCTGTTGGAGAGAAGTGGAAACACACTAAATAAGGAGAAGTATGTGACCCAGCATGGAGCAGTGTGCAGGGGAGCCGGCTGGATTCGAACTGGGGACCTTTCGTCCCCAAGTCCGACTCTGATGCCACTACACCACCAGTCGGGTCACAGGACTATAGATGGGGAAATGCAAGCAGACTTTTTCCACTGAGGTTGGGTGGGACAACAGCTCGAGGTCATGGGTTAAGGGTGAAAGGTGAAAAGCTTAAAGGGGAACATGAAGGGAAACTCAGAGGGTCATGAGAGTGTGGAATGAGCTGCAAATGCAAGTGGTGCATGCAGACATACCACCCTGCAAAAACTCATTTCAGGGAGGTAGCACCATCAATTTGCGAGAGACTCTTGGAACTTCCGGGAGAGGTGGGATAGCTGCAATAGAGTAGCTCCTTAGCAGCTAGCCGGCTAGTTTAAATAATGTTAGTTATGATAATGAATGAATGACACCTGTTAAGCTCACCTCAACATGTCTTTTACAGTCTTAACCCCCCATGGGCAATAGAAAGGTCACTGTTACAAGCAGTGCAGCGAGCAACACTGTCATTATTTTGACCCCTGTTAGGCAGGGGTACTCTTTAGTGTAGTCTGGGGTGAAGTACGTTTTATATTTTCTTTTTGCTTTTTGTGGAACACTCTGCCATCCATCTATGCTCTGTCCCTGCGCCCCCTCTCCCCTCCCGCCTCCTCCCTCCACCCTCTCCCCTCCCCCTCTCTCCCCCCTCCCCCATCTGTGTGTGTGTCTCTCTCTGTGTGTGTCTGTGTGTGTGTGTGTGTGTGTGTCTGTGTGTGTGTGTGTGTGTGTGTGTGTGTGTGTGTGTGTGTGTGAAAAAAATCCATTTCCAGGATATTGTACATAATTTGCAGCCATCAGGGAGCCGCTGTCAATGTGCGGGTGACTCCTGGAACTTCCGGGAGAGGCGGGATGTCTGTGCATGTGAGCTCAATTTCAACATTTAAGAGTAGTTGGGATGGGTACCTGGATGGCAGTGGTGTGGAGGGCTATGAACCCAGTGCAGGTTGATGGGAGTAGGCAGCTTAAATGGCTTTCTATGAAGTAGATCAGCCTAGAGCCTGTTCCTGTGTTGTATGACCTATGGAAGGCTATCTTAAGTATGAAAAAACAGTTCCAAGGGAAGCTAGAGACAGAATCGGATGCACCTTAGCTTTGGCAGAGTTTGCATGCTATTACTTCCTACAAGGTGAAACCTAACATCATAAATGGCTGAATTAAGATGAATGCCTTTTATGTACACTTTGAAAGGCAGAATAAAATTATACATGTGTAATTCCGTGCAGCATCTTATATCTGTCTCAGAGGCTGACATCTGAACAGCTTTCCAGAGGGTGAACCCTGACAAAGCTTCAGGCCCAATGGTGCACCTGGCAAGGCACTGAAAACCTGTGCCACCCACCCAACCAGTTCTATAGGGAATGTATCTCATTGGCACTGAAAACCTGTGCCACCCAACCAACCAGTTCTATAGGGAATGAATCTCATTGGCACTGAAAACCTGTGCCACCCAACCAACCAGTTCTATAGGGAATGTATCTCATTGGCACTGAAAACCTGTGCCACCCAACCAACCAGTTCTATAGGGAATGTATCTCATTGGCACTGAAAACCTGTGCCACCCAACCAACCAGTTCTACAGGGAATGAATCTCATTGGTACTGAAAACCTGTGCCACCCAATCAACCAGTTCTATAGGGAATGAATCTCATTGGCACTGAAAACCTGTGCCACACAACCAACCAGTTCTGCAGGGAATGTATCTCATTGGCACTGAAAACCTGTACCACTCAACCAACCAGTTCTGCAGGGAAGGAATCTCATTGGCACTGAAAACCTGTGCCACCCAACCAACCAGTTCTATAGGGAATGAATGTTATTGGCACAGAAAACCTGTGCCACCCAACCAACCAGTTCTATAGGGAATGAATCTCATTGGCACTGAAAACCTGTGCCACCCAACCAACCAGTTCTATAGGGAATGATTCTCATTGGCACTGAAAACCTGTGCCACCCAACCAACCAGTTCTACAGGGAATGAATCTCATTGGCACTGAAAACCTGTGCCACCCAACCAACCAGTTCTATAGGGAATGAATCTCATTGGCACTGAAAACCTGTGCTACCCAACCAACCAGTTCTACAGGGAATGTATCTCATTGGCACTGAAAACCTGTGCCACCCAACCAACCAGTTCTATAGGGAATGAATCTCATTGGCACTGCACTCACCCTTGCACCAGCTGGTCAACAACAATGCCTACGTCAGCCTACTGTTTATTGATTATAACTCAGTGGTCAACACCATCATTCCTTCATTACTGATCAACAAGCTTCAAAACCTGAGCTCCTGTACCTCCCTCTGCAACTAGACCATCGACTTCCTGATCGGGAGATCAAAAATAACATCTCCTCCTCCAAGACAATCATCAAAGACTTATTGTAACTTAGTTATTTTGTTTTCTGTATTGCAGCCACAAACAACAAATTTTACAACATGTGCCAGTGATAATAAACTTGATTCTGATTTTATAATGAAGGTCCACGAACAATGCATCATTATGCATTTTAAGTACTAGTTATTTTGAAATTTGTAGCAATTTACTGTCTTTGGGCTGTACTTTTTCAACTTTGCACTTTAAAATTGCTGCAAAGCAGCTAATTTCCTGTCATATGAGACAGCATTAATAGACCTGGTTATGGTGTCACTGGAGACTTTGCTCCAGGAGGTCATCATGCCCTTAAAAATAAGTACCGTAGAACTGGTGAGTAAGGCGAACAGATTGAAATTACAAATGAAGCTAGTATGTGGATCCAGACAACACCAAGGAAACTCCAGTCCTTGTATCTATTCAAGAGACTGCAGAATGGATGAGCAAAATTACCACAGTACGATGGTAGAAAGAATACATTTTCCAAAATCCCACCTCTTTCTTCTTGAGGTTCCCCTCAACTGGAAGGAAGTAAACGTAACCCCACTCTTTAACAAAGTTGGGAGAAGACAATTGCAGAGAAAATACTTAAAGCCTATCATTGAGTGAGTTGCAACAGCACATTTAAAAAAGTAGGACTGATCAGAATTGGCGTGAAACTTGTTCAAGTTTGCTGAGAATTGATCAGGAAGACAGCTATGCTGCTCATTAGATTTTCAGACCTTGAATAAGGTGCCACAGAAGAAATCATAAAGCACATGGGATTGAAGGAAATATTCTTGTGTGCGTTGAGGATCAGTTAATAAACAGAAAATAATGACTAGGAATAAATAGGTCACTTTGAGATTGGGAGGTTGTTGACTAGTGTTGCAGGAGTTGATGTTGAGCTCTAATATTCAGTCAATATCAATGATCTAGCTGAGAGGGTTTACAGTAATATACAGTATCCATGTTTGCTAATGATACCAAGTTGGGGTCTGATGATGCAGAGAAGTTTTAAAGGGATATACACACAAAATGCTGAAGGGACTCAGCAGATCTATGGGAATAAATAAACAGCCGATGTTTTGGGCCAAGACCCTTTATCAGGGCTGGAGAGGAAGGGAAAGATGCCAGAATATGAAGGGAGGAGTAAGGGAAGGAAGACAAGTTTGAAGGTGATAGGTGTAGACAGGTGGGTGGAGGAGGGGTGAGGGAGAGAGGAAGTAACAAGCTTAGAGATGACAGGTGGAAAAGGTAAGGGACTGGAGAGTGGACCATGGGAGACAGGGAAGGAGGAAGGGCACCAGAGGGAGGTGATAAACAGGGAGGAGAGGTAGTAAGAGGCTAGAGTGGGGAATGGAAGGGGCAAAATTACCGGAAGTAATTCAAGTAAGAGAAATCAATGTTCATGCCATCAGCTTAAAGACTACTTAGTTGGAATACGAGGTGTTGCAGTGTGGGATAAGGGAACAATGAGGGTTGGTGGCAGTGGTTGGGAGATCTCCAGAGTCGGTGAGGTTGCTGGTGGTGTCAGAGACAATATCCTGATGGTCCCAAGTGAGGTCCTTTTCAAGGGGTCAGTAAGAGGAGGTGTCCAGAGAATTAACACTTGGTCCCAAGATTCACAAAGCTGAATGGTTGGGTAGGCCCATTGTTTCTGCCTGCTCTCGCATCCACATACCACAACTCCATTTTATCCCTCTTGTTTCAGTTGCGTCCCACCGACATCTGCAAGTCACCTTCCAGCTTCTTACATCATTCCCCCCTCCCCCATCCACTTGGCTTCACCTATCACCTTCAAGCTCGGTCTCCTTCTCCTCTCCCTACACTTTTATTCTGGCATCTTCCCCCTTCCTTACCAGTCCTGATGGAATGTCCCAGCCTGAAGCATCAACAGTTTATTCATTGTTGTAGCGTGGACGAAATCATCAGAGAGACAGAGTCACTGGTAAGTACAAAGCAGCCTCTTTATTCGACACAAGCTACAGCAGGCATCTTACGGACGGAGACACCTTCCGCAGAAAGGTCTGCTAGCCCAATGCGGGCTCAATATTTATATGCTAAACACAAAGGCAATCGCTACTTAAAAAGTTATAGACAATGCTATCTTTTGAGGCTACATACAAAATATCACACCATCCTTTCCTTCTGACGCCAACATGGCTGGGTTGGTATCGACAGCCTTTAGGAATGTAAACTAAGTCTACGATACATTTATTTGGCATTTCCCATGCTAACATAGAAGACAATTAATATTTATAATGCATGGATAATACTGTCTTCAAAACTACAGCATCAGGTCAAACTACGGCGCCAGAAGCATAGGAAGGGCATTGTCAAGTAGAAGTCTGGTGGCCAAAGTCACTTCAATGTAAACAAATCATTACCCCCAAAAAATTCACTCTAACATTCATTTCCATAGATGATGCCTGACCTGCTGAGTTCCTCCAGCGTTTTGTGTGTGTTGTCCTGGATTTCCAGCATCTGCAGTATCTTTTGGGTTTTAAATGGATTCATGCAGGTTATGTGAATCTGCAAGGTCACAGCTGATAGAGTGTAATGTGGAAAAGTGCAAGAGGAAATTTGGTAGGGAAAATAGAAAAGTAGAGTAGTTAAATGATGAGAGACTGTAAGGAGTTGGTGCTCAGAGTGACCTGGGTACCAGTGTACGTGAATCACTGATGCCAAAATACAGCAAACAATTAGAAAGACAAATGGTTTGCTCGTCTTTATTGAAAGGAGAAGGAGTACAAGAATAATAACATTCAAGTGCATTTATATAAATATCTGGTAAGATTGTGCCTGGAATATTGTAAAGAGATCTGGTCTCTTGAGCTAATAAAGGATATGAAAACAAACGAGACTGTAGATTCTGGGATCTGCCAGCAAAAACAAAACTCTGAAAGAACTTAGCTCATCAATTAGTATCTGCAGAGGAAGAATACAAGTTGATATTCCAGGCTGAGACCTTGCACCAGGAGTGGACTGGGTGTGAATAAATGATATACTGTACAGTGGATTCTGGTTAGTTATTCTATCGGTTAATCCAGACAGCCACTTATTTGGGACAACTCTAAATCAACATAAACTAATCAAAAAAATAGCCAGAATTTCCTCACTTATTTGGGACACTATGTCTCTTAACTGGGACGGGAGAGTATTGCCAAACAGTTTCTAACTAGCGTCAGTTGTGTGCACTTGTGTGCCATTAAATACTCCACCGTGCTTAGAGTGAACAGTTTTTAAATATCATCAGCTTGTGTTCAAAAAAGCAGTGGTTTATGCCAGGGATAGTTAGCGAGAAATAAGCAGTAAGACAATTCAGAACTGTTTTTCTCACTACAGTTTCAAGCAGTCAGGCTTGGAGATGCAAGAAATGGCTGGGAATGAAAATGAAACAATTTCACTGCTTCAACAAATTAGAAACCACGAAGAAAGTTAAGATATTGACAATCATCTCGAATGCTACAATGAAAATGAGGATTTGGAGAATGCAACAGTTTCTAACTAGCATCAGTTGTGTGCATGTGTCTGGCCATGAGACACTACAGCATGCTTAGAGCAAATAGTTTTTAAATAGCATCAATTGCGTATGCTTGTGCTATGGTATTCATTTGAGCCTACTGATGCCAAATGACAAAGCAACAATTTTTGACACTACTTCAACACTGATTTTGTTCATTTACAGTCAATCGAAAAGAACAGAGCAGCGTACACTGTATGAACTCTGCTGTCGAGAACTATTAGGTGTTATCATAGTACTACAGTTATATTGGTAATATTAAAATTTGTTCTGTATTTATTTAAATACATAATTTGTTACTCAGTTGAACATAGCCTTTTTAAAACTATTTTCATGAAACTTTGGCGAATTGTGGCAGCCACTTCATTGGGCCAAAATGTACTGATCCTGATGTGTCCCCATTAACTGGAATCCACCATTCTGATAAATGGATGCAGGGTTAGTAAGGTAGAAGATCAGCCACGATTGCACTGATGGTAGGACATAGATGAATAGGCAAAGTGACCTACTTCTGCTTCGATTTTTTTAATGATCTCAAAAGAACGGTCAAGATCAATGAGCCTACCTTCAAAAGTCATATTCCATTAACTGCACCAACAGCCTAATTGACTATTAAATCACCAGTTTTGCATCAGACTATAAATCAGGCCTCATATGTAACATTAGAGTACATCACCTGTTCTATCCATGCACCAACAATTGACCCCCAAATCCAAATCTCACAGGTTACACAAACTGCTCGTTTCAACCAAGATAACCATGTCAACCAGGTGACACTTACCGACAAATTGTATTGCCCCTTGCAGAACAGGATGGTGCAGGGTCAGAAGCACTGGGTGCTTACTAAATAGGGTAGGTGGACCACCACAGAATGAATGTATCATGACTGCATTTAGTATGCTGGGCACTGACCTACATGATTCACTGCCAATGGTCACGTCCACTGGATCTTGAGGAAATGCTATGACCTTCTAAAATATACCAGTGTTGCCTGCAAATTATGTGCATGCAGTAATTGTGCCCTGTACCCTAGTTAAGCTTGCAACTCCAGTGAAATTACTGCACATTCTCAGTAAATTTGAACAGTCTTAATATCTCTTACACAACAGAGGACAACTAACTGTGAGTTATTAAAAACAGCTCCAATCTGAGAGAAGCCAAATGCTAAAGATTTGTCACCACATTAAAAGGCAATGCTGTTCTTTCCCTGTTGTTGTAATTGTAGCTGGTGATTTATTTCAGTGAGGACTTTGTGTAAGGCAACCTGCACCTCAACTAGGTATCTTACTGAAGTTCAGAGAGGAGAATGTTCCATAAAGATTCTGGGCGTAAACAAACTTCTGCAATGAGCCTTTCTCCACTTCCCCTCATGTCAGGATGAGTGGCTGTCCCAGCTCTGCTTGGCCCCTGTTATTAGTCACAGAATTGTACAACATAGGGACCTTGTACATTTGACCCATTGTGTCCGTTCTATCAAAGAGCTCATTTACACTAATCTGATTTCCTGTTATAATAATCAATTAACCTAGTAACTTGCACATCTTTTGAGTGTGCCTCAGTAGCAGCACAGCAAGTTCCTAATGGGAATGGATGCATCTGGTGGGATCTCAGAACGAATGTGTAGACTCCACAGACAACACTAGAGATCAGGAAGGAAGCTAATGTTTGTACCAGACCTCCAAGGTAATCAGTTTCTCTCTCTTTGATCCAATACCATTCCCTACTACCATAACACACATCAAAGTTGCTGGTGAACGCAGCAGGCCAGGCAGCATCTCTAGGAAGAGGTACAGTCGATGTTTCGGGCCGAGACCCTTCGTCAGGGTGAACTGAAAGAAGAGCTAGTAAGAGATTTGAAAGTGGGGAGATCCAGAGTGATCGGAGAAGACAGGAGGGGGAGGGATAGAGCCAAGAGCTGGACAGGTGATTGGCAAAAGGGATATGAGACCATCAACTGTCCAGCTCTTGGCTCCATCCCTCCCCCTCCTGCCTTCTCCTATCATTTTGGATCTCCCCCTCCCCCTCCCACTTACAAATCTCTTACTAGCTCTTCTATCAGTTCATCCTGACGAAGGGCCTCGGCCCGATATGTCGACTGTACCTCTTCCTAGAGATGCTGCCTAGCCTGCTGCGTTCACCAGCAACTTTGATGTGTGTTGCTTGAATTTCCAGCATCTGCAGAATTCCTCGTGTTTGCTGTACTACCATAATACCATTCTCCTCCCTTACAACCCACCATTACAGCCTTCGCCACAACTTGTCTACTTTGACTCTCCTTCATTATCTTTAAAATTCTTTAAGACTTTTCTTATCCTTACTATGTAATATTATTGCTATTAAATTGATATATTCGACACGTCTCAATAGCATTTTCGAGATTAATCACGGAACATTAAAGTGTGGACACGAGCGGATTTCCAAATATATTACCAGTGTTTGAGGGTCTTGGATTCGGTTCCCGGCCAATGTAATGACGTTAGATCATCAGAACTCAGGCGTCAGCGCAGCATTAGGGCGAGTCTGCGAGATGTTAATGTAGTGGACGCAATATATTAGCGTAAAAATGGGATGCAATGGTGTGGGAAGCGGTGGAGACCAATGACATAGTAGTGGTTACGAATAGGAAGGATGATAAGTTGGGGTGCCGATGGTTAATGACCCTACCAAATTGGGCAGAAATACGAATGCGATGTGAAACAGGGTCAAAGACGCTTGGAGAGGGGAGGTGAGCAGGATGAAAGGATTCCCTTATATTTGCCACATTATCTTTCCTCTAGTTTGTCAGTGACCTCTCTCTGCATTATCTCGTACTGATCGGTAAGCTCTTGGTTCTTCTGCAGTAAGGCTTTGCCGAGCTTAGCCGCCAGGATGAGATCGTTATCCTTTTGCCGAAGCTGAGAGAGCAGGTCCTCGATACCGGGGCTACCGGCTGCTACTTCCTCGCTGTAACTCTCCTGGCGGCTGGGCGCCAGCACAGGGAAGCGTTCGTCGAACAGCAGGTTGGCACTGCCGTCGCCCTCAAGCCCTGGAGGTGTTGGGAGTGGAGAGATGGGCGGCAGTCTCGGCTGATTGCTGGCCTGATGGTGCTCGGCCTCCTCAACGCCAAACGAGTGGTGGGGCTCGTCACCCTGCAGCCATAAAGCCGCCATAGTTCCACCTGCGCTGGGCAGATTATAATGGGCTCCGATCCCGGCTCAGCTCACAGATTGCACCGAATCCCATGGACCTTTCTCCCGTGCCCTGGCCGGGGATCAGGATGGCGTGACCCAGTTCCCCTGCTCGCAGCACTCGGTGTCTCGTGTGGTGATATCACGTGTCAGAACGTGATTGAACAGTGTTCGGAGAAATCATCGAGAAACTTCTATGGTAAACGTGGTTGCAGTTGCTGCTGTAAATAAAAGTTCTAGTTCTATTACACTTAAATGAAAGGGTGGGCTGGGGAGTTGGCAGCTGATACCGGCGAGGAGACCAGGGCGTGGTGGCTGAGGCTGGAACTGGAGTTGGCTGGACGGGAAGCTGGCTGTGTTTTGCTTGATGCGTGAATGTGGTTTGGAACCTGTTGAGGGAAAGAGAGTGGGGAAGGAACGGAAATTGTTGGGAGGGGGTCGTGTGGGTCCGGTAATGGCGGACAAGATAAGAGGTGGGGTTGAGGGAAAGAAAGTGGAGAAGGAGAGGGATAGAGACTTGGGATCAGAGGTAGGCAGCTGGGGAGAGGTGTATTATTGTGAAGGGAGAAATAAAGGGAATGAGGAGGTAGTGAGGGGTCGGATGAATAATAACCAAGACAAAGGGAATAGAAGAATAAGAAATGATAGTGGAGAAAGCTCTGAAAGTGAGGAAGATGAACAAGCTCAGAGAGGAGGTGTTGTCATAATTAGGTTTAATGAGAAGGCTCAGGGACATACGAAGAAAATTGACCCGTTTGTGCTAACAACAACTTTGGCAAATAAGATAGGGGAAATAGTATTTGCAAAAGTCCTTAATGATGGCAACTTATTGGTAAGATGTGTGAATGAGGAACAACTTGAGAAAGCACTGAAGCTAAAAGAGATAGGAAAATGCAAGGTGGAATACACTGGGAGGGTGGGAGCACAAAATAGTGGTTGTAAAGGTGTGATCATGGGGGTACCAATGAGTATAAATATGGAGGAGATAAAGAGGAATATCAAAGGAGGGAAAGTAATGAATGTTCAAAGACTGAAAACAACAAAGGAGGGAGTGAAAAAGGAAAGTGAATCTGTATTGATTGAATTTGAAGAAGAAAGAGTGCCAAGGAAGGTGTTCCTGGGTTTCATGAGTTACCCAGTAAGGGTGTATGTGCCAAAGCCACTGAGGTGCTATAATTGTCAAAGGTTTGGACACATAGCTAAAAACTGTAAAAGGCAGAGGAGATGTGCTAGATGTGGGGGTGATCATGAATATGGAAAGTACAGAACAGGAGTTCAACCAAAATGCTGCAATTGTGGAGGAGCTCATAATGTTGCATATAGTGGGTGTGAGGTTGTCAGACGGGAGACTAAAATTCAAGAAATAAGAGTGAAAAGAAAGATCACTTATGCAGAAGCTGTAAGAATGTCAGGAGAATAGAATAATGCTCCTAATGAACAGGGAGCAATAGGGATACGAGAGATGCAACAAAGAACAAATGGCAGGATTTATGTAGACAAAAAGGCTCTAGTAACATTCATTGCAGGAGTAGTTAATAGTACGGCTGAGGTAAAGTCAAAAAGTGACAAAATTCAGCTGGTGGTAAAAGCAGCAGTAAACCATCTAGGGTTAGTAGGACTGACATGGGAGGAAGTGAGGGAGAACCTCACTAATCAGTCAAGCCAGGAAGTGTCATGTGTTGGTTAATACTAATTATGGTGATTCTTTTACAATGGGATGCAAGGAGCTTACTGGCCAATAGCCAGGAATTCAAGCACTTTATTAAAGAAATGGTTGTAAAACCAAATGTAGTGTGTATTCAAGAAACTTGGTTGAAACCAACTTTAGACTTTGTGGTATATGGGTATACAATGATAAGGAAAGATAGAAATCTAGGGGGAGGAGGGGGCTGTGCTATGTTAATCAAGCAAAGTATACCATATAGGGTACTGGAAAAAGGAGATGATCAGGAATACATGGTGGTGGAAGTGTGGGAGAGAGGGGAGGGAGTGGTTATAATTAACTACTACAATCCATGTAAAAGGTTGGATTTGGACAGCCTATTAAAGATACAAGGACAAAACAGACATAAAGTAGTGTGGTGTGCAGATTTCAATGCTCAAAGCACAATATGGGGGGATCAGATTACAGATCCAAATGGAAAGGTAATTGAAGATTTGATGGAAGAAAGGGATTTGGTGTGTATGAATGATGGTAGAGGCACAAGGATAGACATAACAACAGGAACTGAGTCAGTGTTAGATATTACGTTAGTGTCCAATACCTTGGCTGGCATTAGTAACTGGGGAGTTTGGACTGCTTCAACAGTAGGCAGTGATCACTACCCAGTTTTATGTTCAGTGGGTGAAAGAGTTGAAGTAAGACCAGGTGGCAGAACCCCAAAGTGGGTGTTTGGAAAAGCAGATTGGGGTAAGTTCCAGAAGTTGAGTGAAGAAGGGTTGACAAAGATTGATATTTCTGGAAATGTAGATGAATTAAACAGTCAGGTGACTTCAGCAATTATCATGGCAGCAGAAGGATCTATTCCCAGGAGTAAAAATAGGATGAATAGGAAACTGGTAGCATGGTGGACAGAGGAATGTTGTCAGGCTGTAAAAAACAGAAATAGAGCATTCAGGCTAGTTAAAAGAACCCATAATATGCAGCATTTGGTTCAATATAAGAAAGCACAGGCAGTGGTGAGAAGAACTATACGTCAAGCTAAAAGGGCAAGTTGGAGGAGTTTTTGCGACAAGGTAGGAAGAACAACACCTGTGGGAGAGATATGGGGGATGATTAAGAGGATGGGAGGAGATAGAAGGGAATGGGAATATCCAGTAATGATATCTGAGGAGGAAACTGCAGTCTCCAGTAGGGATCAGGCTGAGGTCATGGCCAAGTCATTTGTACTGATACACAGTTCAGAAAATTTGTCTTAAGAAGGGAGAAGGAGAAGGGAAAGTATAATGAGTTAACACCCAGGTGTGTTAAACAGGAGGGAAGGGACAGATGATATAATTGATGATCCATTTACATTAGCAGAAATAGTGAGAGCAATAAAGAGATCGGGACCAACCTCCCCAGGGAAAGATCTGATATGCTCTGTGATGCTAAAAAATCTAGGAGAAGGAGCGCTCTTGAAGTTGCTGCATTTTTATAACAGAGTGTGGGAGGAGGGAAGATTACCAAGTGCATGGAAAGAAGCAGTAGTAATTCCAGTAAGGAAGCCTGGCAAGGATCCGTCAAAACCCACAAGCTACAGACCAATTGCATTAACATCAAGTATATGTAAGATAATGGAAAGGTTGATAACAGAAAGGTTATCATATGAGCTTGAGAAAAGGGGAATGCTGGCAAGTTATCAGAGTGGTTTTAGAAAGGGAAGGAATTCCATGGACTCAGTGATAATGTTAGAGACTGAAATAAGGAAGGCCCAGGCAAATAGAGAGTCAGTAGTGGCAGTGTTCTTTGACATTGAAAAAGCCTATGATATGATGTGGAAGGAAGCATTATTAATTAAACTGCACAAGATGGGGGTTGGTGGGAGAGTTTTTAATTGGATTAAAGATTTTTTGTTTGGGAGAAAAATTCAAGTTGGGATTGGATCAGAATTATCAAAACAGTACATAGTGGAAAATGGCACACCTCAAGGTAGTGTGATTAGCCCGTTATTTTTCATCATTATATGATCAATGATGTCTTTACAAAGGTACCAGTGGATATAGGTAGGTCACTGTTTGTGGATGATGGGGCCTTGTGGAAAAGAGGCAGGAACATGGACCATAGAATCAGGAAACTACAAGAAGCAATTGATGAAGTGGTGGAGTGGGGTTATGATTGGGGATGTAGATTTTCAGTAGATAAAACTCAAACTGTATTTTTTACCAGGAAAAAGGTTGAGGTAGGGAAGAAGTTAAGGATGTATGGGGTTGAATTAGAAAGGGTTGTATCATTTAAATTTCTGGGAGTTATATTTGATTCACGATTAACATGGGCAGACCATATCAGGAAAGTTGAGGAGAAATGTAAAAAAGTAATAAATGTGATGAGATGTTTGACTGGTAGGGAATGGGGAGCAAGTTGTTCAGCGTTGAAGAGAATGTATGTGGTTTTAGTGAGATCTGTATTGGATTATGGAAATATAGTATATGGATCAGCAGCTAGGTCTCTTATAAGGAAACTGGATGTGATTCAGGCTCAGGCCCTGAGAGTGTGCAGTGGGGCTTTTAAAACGTCACCAGTGTCAGCCCTACAGGTAGAAATGGGAATAATGCCTTTGGAGCTAAGAAGGATGCAACTGATGACAAACTACTGGGCTAACTTGCAGGGGCACACTGATTCTCACCCTGCTAAAGGAGTGCTGGGAAAATGGGAGGTTTCAGAGGGATACCCTTAGTCGGGTAGGGAATGATATCGCGAAAGAATGTGGTGTGTTTGATCTGAGGATAAGTCCTTCAGTAGTTTATCCGGTAGTAGCTCCATGGAAGCTTGTATGGCCTGACATAGACTGGCATTTGTTAGAGGTAAAAAGGAAAGAAAGATATAAAACAGATTTGGTAAATGCATTTAACTGTCATGTGATGGAAAAGTATAGTGATTATACTCACATTTATACGGATGGTGCGAAGGAACCTGAAACAGGAGTGACAGGGTTTGGGGTGGTAATACCAGCAAAAGAAACTGGAATCAGCAGAAGAACATCTAATAAGTTAGGGGTGTTTACAGTGGAGATGCTGGCAGTGTTGGTTGCGTTGCAATGGGTGCAGAAAGCCAGACAAGTCAAAGCATTGATATGTTCAGATTCATCCTCAGTTCTAGCAAGTTTAAGGTCTTTTCACACAAACAGTCGGCAAGATGTACTTTATGAAGTCCTTCAGTTAGTTACAAGAATTGCAAATCAAGGAGGTCAGGTAAAATTTATATGGGTTCCAACACATGTAGGGGTGAAGGAGAATGAGAGGGTGGATGAGTTGGCAAAGAGGGCGTTAAAGAAAGAAAATGTGGAAATGCGCATTAGTATCAGTAAAGCAGTGTGTAATCTGGGAAAAAGTCAACCGAATGTGGCAAGAAAGATGGGACAGGGAGGGGAAAGGGAGGCATTTATATCAAATACAAAAGAGTGTTGCAGGTACTAGGGTAGGTAATGGAAACAGAAGAGAGGAAATTGTGTGGACTAGGTTAAAGCTGGGGCATTGTGCATTAAACAAAACATTGAAAACGATAGGGAAACACCAGACAGGATTGTGTGAGGAATGTCAGGAAGAGGAGTCAGTAGAACATGTAGTTTTGTGTTGCAGGAAGTTTGGGAGACAGAGAGAGATGATGAGAATTAAATTAAGGGAGTTGGGGGTGCAGGAATTCACATTAAAAGGGTTGCTGGGCATGGGTGAGAGAGCACAAGTCTGGATATTATTAGCGTTTTTAAGGGGTACAGCGGTGTTTTATAGGGTATGACGGATAAACAGGAATAGGGTACTAGGAAGGTCAAAGATGGCAGGGTACAATGTAGGTTTGTGTGTGTGTGTGTGTCTGTGTGTGCGTTTAGGTGAAGGGATTTAGAATATAGGTCTAGTGCACATTCTGGAGCCGAGGGTGGCGGTAATGCACCATTAAGCTGGACGCCGACCATCCTAAAACAAGACACAGACAGACAGACACTTAAATAACTTTGGCCACCAGACTTCTACTTGACAATGCACTTCCAATGCTTCTGGCGCCGTAGTTTGACCTGATGCTGTAGTTTTGAAGACAGTATTATCTATACATTATAAATATTAATTATCTTCTATCTTAGCATGGGAAATGCCAAATAAATGTATCGTAGACTTAATTTACATTCCTAAAGGCTGTCGATACCAACCCAGACATGTTGGCGTCAGAAGGAAAGGATGGTGTGATATTTTCTATGTAGCCTCAAAAGGAAGCATTGTCTATAACTTTTAAGTAGCGATTACCTTTGTGTTTAGCATATAAATATTGAGCCCGCATTGGGCTAGCAGACCTTTCTGCGGAAGGTGTCTCCGTCCGTAAGATGCCTGCTGTAGCTTGTGTCGAATAAAGAGGCTGCTTTGTACCTACCAGTGACTCTGTCTCTCTGATGATTTCGTCCACGCTACAACAATGAATAAACTGTTGATGCTTCAGGCTGGGACATTCCATCAGGACTGGTAAGGAAGGGGGAAGATGCCAGAATAAAAGTGTAGGGAGAGGAGAAGGAGACCGAGCTTGAAGGTGATAGGTGAAGCCAAGTGGATGGGGGAGGGGGGAATGATGTAAGAAGCTGGAAGGTGACTTGCAGATGTAGGTGGGACGCAACTGAAACAAGAGGGATAAAATGGAGTTGTGGTATGTGGATGCGAGAGCAGGCAGAAACAATGGGCCTACCCAACCATTCAGCTTTGTGTATCTTGGGACCAGGTGTCAATTCTCTGGACACCTCCTCTTACCGACCCCTTGAAAAGGACCACACTTGGGACCATGAGGATATTGTTTCGAACACCACCAGCAACCTCATCGACTCTGGAGATCTCCCATCCACTGCCACCAACCTCATTGTTCCCGTATCCTACACTGCAACATCTCGTATTACAGCTAAGTAGTCTTTAAGCTGATGGCATGAACATTGATTTCTCTTACTTGAATTACTTCTGGTAATTTTGCCCCTTCCATTCCCCACTCTGGCCTCTTATTACCTCTCCTCCCTGTTTATCACCTCCCTCTGGTGCCCTTCCTCCTTCCCTGTCTCCCATGGTCCACTCTCCAGTCCTTTACCTTTTCCACCTGTCATCTCTAAGCTTGTTACTTCCTCTCTCCCCCACCCACCTGTGTACGCCTATCACCTTCAAACTTGTCTTCCTTCCCTTACCCCTCCCTTCATGTTCTGGCATCTTTCCCTTCCTCTCCAGCTCTGATAAAGGGTCTTGGCCCAAAACATCAGCTGTTTATTTATTCCTATAAATCTGCTGAGTTCCTCCAGCATTTTGTGTGTACATCCCTTTAAAACTTCTCTGCACCATCATTACAAGCCATACAGACCCCAACTTGGTATCATTAGCAAACATGGGTACTGTATATTATTGTAAACCCTCTCAGCTAGATCATTGCTATTGACTGAATATTAGAGCTCAACATCAACTCCTGCAACACTAGTCAACAACCTCCCAATCTCAAAGTGACCTATTTATTCCTAGTCATTATTTTCTGTTTATTAACTTATCCTCAACCCACACAAAAATATTTCCTTCAATCCCATGTGCTTTATGATTTCTTCTGTGGCACCTTATTCAAGGTCTGAAAGTCTAATGAGCAGCATAGCTGTCTTCCTGATCAATTCTCAGCAATCTTGAACAAGTTACACCCCAATTCTGATCAGTCCTACTTTTTTAAATGTGCTCTTCCCACTCACTCAATGATAGGCTTTAAGTATTTTCTCTGCAATTGTCTTCTCCCAACTTTGTTAAGTAGTGGGGTTACGTTTACTTCCTTCCAGTTGAGGGGAACCTCAAGGAGAAAGAGGTGGGATTTTGGAAAATGTATTCTTTATACCACAGTACAATGGTAATTTTGCTCATCCATTCTGCAGTCTCTTGAATAGATACAAGGACTGGAGTTTTCTTGGTGCTGTCTGGATCCACATACTAGCCTCATTTGTAATTTCAATCTGTTCGCCTTACTCACCAGTTCTACAGTACTTACTGTTAAGGGCATGATGACCTCCTGGAGCAAAGTCTCCAGTGACACCGTAACCAGGTCAATTAATACTGTCTCATATGACAGGAAATTAGCTGCTTTGCAGCAATTGTAAAGTGCAAAGTTGCAAAAGTACAGCCCAAAGACAGTAAATTGCTACAAGTTTCAAAATAAATAGTATTTAAAATGCATAATGATGCGTTGTTCATGGACCTTCATTATAAAATCAGAATTAAGTTTATTATCACTGGCATATGTTGTGAAATTTGTTGTTTGTGGCTGCAATACAGAAAACAAAATAACTAAGTTACAATAAGTCTTTGATGATTGTCTTGGAGGAGGAGATGTTATTTTTGATCTCCCGATCAGGAAGTCGATGATCTAGTTGCAGAGGGAGGTACAGGAGCTCAGGTTTTGAAGCTTGTTGATCAGTAATGAAGGAATGATGGTGTTGAACACTGAGTTATAATCAATAAACAGTAGGCTGACGTAGGCATTGTTGTTGACCAGCTGGTGCAAGGGTGAGTGCAGTGCCAATGAGATTCATTCCCTATAGAACTGGTTGGTTGGGTAGCACAGGTTTTCAGTGCCAATGAGATTCATTCCCTCTAGAACTGGTTGGGTGGGTGGCACAGGTTTTCAGTGCCAATGAGATTCATTCCCTGTAGAATTGGCTGGTTGGGTAGCACAGGTTTTCAGTGCCAATGAGATTCATTCCCTCTAGAACTGGTTGGGTGGGTGGCACAGGTTTTCAGTGCCAATGAGATTCATTCCCTGTAGAATTGGCTGGTTGGGTGGCACAGGTTTTCAGTGCCCATGAGATACATTCCCTGTAGAACTGGTTGGTTGGGTGGCACAGGTTTTCGGTGCCAATGAGATTCATTCCCTATAGAACTGGTTGGTTGGGTGGCACAGGTTTTCAGTACCAATGAGATACATTCCCTATAGAACTGGTTGGTTGGGTGGCACAGGTTTTCAGTGCCAATGAGATACATTCCCTATAAAACTGGTTGGTTGGGTGGCACAGGTTTTCAGTGCAATGAGATACATTCCCTATAGAACTGGTTGGTTGGGTGGCACAGGTTTTCAGTACCAATGAGATACATTCCCTATAGAACTGGTTGGTTGGGTGGCACAGGTTTTCAGTGCCTTGCAGGTACACCATTGGGCCTGAAGCTTTGTCAGGGTTCACCCTCTGGAAAGCTGTTCAGATGTCGGCCTCTGAGACAGATATAAGATGCTGCACGGAATTACACATGTATAATTTTATTCTGCCTTTCAAAGTGTACATAAAAGGCATTCATCTTAATTCAGCCATTTATGATGTTAGGTTTCACCTTGTAGGAAGTAATAGCATGCAAACTCTGCCAAAGCTAAGGTGCATCCGATTCTGTCTCTAGCTTCCCTTGGAACTGTTTTCTCATACTTAAGATAGCCTTCCATAGGTCATACAACACAGGAACAGGCCCCAGGCTGATCTATTTCATAGAAAGCCATTTAAGCTGCCTACTCCCATCAACCTGCACTGGGTCCATAGCCCTCCACACCACTGCCATCCATGTACCCATCCCAACTTCTCTTAAATGTTGAAATTGAGCTCACACGCACAGACATCCCACCTCTCCCGGAAGTTGCAGGAGTCACCCGCACATTGACAGCGGCTCCCTGATGGCTGCAAATTATGTACAATATCCTGGAAATGGATTTTTTTCACAGAGAGAGAGAGAGAGAGAGAGAGAGAGAGAGAGAGACAGAGACAGATGGGGGAGGGGGGAGGGGTAGGGAGGGAGGAAGAGAGGGGGAGGGGAGAGTGGGCGCAGGGAGAGAGGATGGATGGATGGCAGAGTGTTCCAAAAAAAGAAAATATAAAACGTACTTCACCCCAGACTACACTGAAGTGTACCCCTGCCTAACAGGGGTCAAAAATAATGACAGTGTTGCTCGCTGCACTGCTTGTAACAGTGACTTTTCGATTGCCCATGGTGGGTTAAGACTGTAAAAGACATTTTGAGGTGAGTTTAACAGGTGTCATTCATTCATTATCATAACTAACATTATTTAAACTAGCCGGCTAGCTGCTAAGGAGCTACTCTTTTGCAGCTATCCCACCTCTCTGGAAAGTTCCAGGAGTCTCTCACAAATTGATGGTGCTACCTCCCTGAAATGAGTTTTTGCAGGGTGGGATGTCTGCATGCACCACTTGCATTTGCAGCTCATTCCACACTCTCATGACCCTCTGAGTTTCCCCTCCTGTTCCCCTTTAAGCTTTTCACCTTTCACGCTTAACCCATAACCTCTAGTTGTAGTCCCACCCAACCTCAATGGAAAAAGCCTGCTTGCATTTCCCCATCTATACTCCTTCTGTGACCCGACTGGTGGTGCAGTGGCATCAGAGTCGGACTTGGGGACGAAAGGTCCCCAGTTCGAATCCAGCCAGCTCCCCTGCACACTGCTCCATGCTGGGTTACATACTTCTCCTTATTCAGTGTGTTTCCACTTCTCTCCAACAGCACTCCCTGCAAGAAAACACACCAATGAAGACCAGGATTCAGTGAGAACAACCTGATTACCCCACTGCTCTCAGCTTGAGTGACCTTGAAACTGGAATCTTTCTTGTTGGAACAGCACAGGTCACACTAACACAGGAACTCGGCAGGTGAAGCACCATCTCTGGAGAGGAATAAACAGACCCCTCATCAGGACAGCCTGGAAAGGAAGGGGACAGAAGCTGGAATAAAGTGGTGCGGGGACAGGAAGGAGTACAAGCTGGAAGGTGATAGGCGAGAACAGGTGAGGGGGAAGGGGGAGGGGGGGTGTGAGAGGCTGGGAGGTGATAGGTGGAAGAAGTAAAGGGCTGGAGAAGAGGGAATCTGATAGAGACCATGGAAGAAAGGGAAGGAGAGGGGGGAACCAGAGGAAGTGAAGAGAAGGGTAAGAGGGGAGCCCGCATGAGGGCTGGAAACAGATACAAGGAGGGAGTGGGGAAAGATTACTGGAAGTTGGAGAACTCGGTGTTTGTGCCATTAGGCTGGAGGCTACCCAGATCGAATATGAGATGTTGCTCCACCAATCTGAGTGTGGCCTCTTAGAGCAGTAGAGGAGACAACCAACACACCAAAATGGGAATAGGAAGTTGAATTGAAATGGATAGCCACTGGGAGACCCTGCCTTTTGTGGCGGATAGTGTGAAGGTGCTCAAATATTTGATACCCCAATCTACGCCGAATCTCACCAATGTAGAGGAGGCTGCACCAAGTTACAGCAGGTGACCCAGGCAGACCTGCTGGTGAACTATCGCCTCACACGGAAGGACTGTTTAAGGGTCTGAATAGTGGTGAGGGAGGTGGTCTAGGGGCAGTTCACAGGGATAAGTGGAGGAGGGAGATCAGTGGGGAGGGATGAGTGGACAAGCAGAAAGCGAGAGTGGTGGGGGGGGGGCAGGGAGAAGATGTGTTTAGTGGTAGGATCCCGTTGCAGATGGCAGAAGTTTTGGAGAGTGAAGTGCTGGATACAGAGGCTCGTGGGCTGGTAGGTAAGGAGAAAGGGAACACAGTGTGCTGCAATGACAGTGTTTTCTCAAATGTTGCAAAGATGGACCAGAAGTAGTCATGGGATCCACTGCAAAGGCCCATGGATACAGCAGTAAATGCAAGAAACTTCAAACAAAAGACCGGAGATATTGGAGAAGCCATGGAATTAATTTTCACAGTTCACAGTTGCAGCAGAAAGACTGGACAGGTGCATGATGGAAACAAGTCTGAAGACAGATAGGAGCTGATTGGGTAAATATGATCTTGTATGGGGTGGGGGGCAAAACACTGAGACAGATTAGTTGAGCCAATTGGACTGTTTTGGAATTCAACTCCCATATAATACTATGGTACCAAAGACATTTCCACATCAACAAGTGCTAATAAGAACAATCTGTGCACTCAGCAGAGAGACAGGTGAATAGTTGCCACAAAGAAACAGCCGATCGAAGCCAGATGCAAGATGTCATCTGACTGACTTGGCCTCCCCTCGTCCCTTCTCCACCCGCCCCACCGTTAAGGCTGATTTATGCTTCTGCGTCGGCTCTAACCTGTAGCCGATGCCGTAGCCTACGCAAGTGGTCTATGCCCTTGTGAGCATTTTTACTTCTGCACTGGTGTGTCCGCGTCGCTCTGCAATTCACCGCCAAAACGCTAGTTGGCGATGGGGTTTCTATGCCACTGTGTTGAGTTTCTTCGTGTACTTCAAGCAGTGGCGACTGAAACTGAGCGCATCATGTTGCAGTTGGAGCTAATAAATGTTGAACAAGAGTTACTTTTATTGAAGTTACTGCGACGCAGAAAGGAGGGAAGACGTGGGAGGAGATGGTGTGTACGAGCATTGAATGGATTGAGGCAGAAGGAGGGTGAATTTTCTGTGCTTGTCCGGCCACTGAGAGACAAGAAGCAACCAGAAATGCACAGGAGGAAATGCGATGCTATCAAGCCAACCAATCAGTTGTTGCTGTCTGCGTCACCGCAACGCGTGGTTACATTATTGGGGAGGTGTACGTCAGGCTACAGCGTAGGGTACGCGGCTACGCCGTACCTGTGCCATTAATTCAATGCAGAAGTATAAATTGCCCTTAACTCCTTTCCCATGGCCTAGGGAACATTTCAGTGACACCCACCTGACATGGGAACACAAAAGAAGAAACTGACCAAAATAATTAATAAAAAGCAGGTAAAGATAGTAATATGCCTGAAGTCATTTTCAGATACGTTTGATAAAAACAAAACTGGTGTTTATAATGTAAAGAAACAATCTTTCACAAAGGTAGGGTCGAATTTGGAGTATTGTGTGCAGTTCTGTTTACCTACTTAAAGAAAAGATATCAGTAAGATTGAAAGAGCACACAGAAAATTTACAAGGACGTTGCCAGGACTTGGGGAACTGAGCTATAGGGAAAGGTTGAATAGGTTAGGACTTTATTCCCTGGTGTGCAGGAGAATGAGGGGAGATTTTATAGAGGTATCCAAGATTATGAGGGATGTAGATAGGATAAATGCAAGCAGGCTTTTCTCATGGTGGAAGGGTGAGACTAGAACTAGAGGTCATAGGTTAAAGGTGAAAGGTGAAATACTTAAGGGTGAACTTTCACTCAGAGCGTGGTGCAAATGTGGAATCAGCTGCCAGAGGAAGTGGTGGATAAGGGTTTGATTTCAACATTTGAGAGAAATTTGGATAAGTACATGGATAGGAGGGGTACGGAGGGCGAGGTTCGGGTGCAGGCAGCTGGGACTAAGTGGAATAATAGTTTGGTACGCACTGGACAGGACAAAGGACCTGATTCTGTGCTGTAGTGGCCGATGAGCCTAAAGGTGAATTATGACGGAACTGGAACTGACAGCTACACAGCAAAAGGTCCTGAGACACTCATAGCAGCAGCATCAAACACAATTTGACACCAGGCCGTGAAAGGAGATTTTCGAGCAGGTGACCAGAGTTTGGTCGATGGGAAGTTTCACAGGAGCATCACAGAGGTGGGGAGAGAGGCAGAAAGGTTTTGGGAAGGGATTCCAGAGCTTGAGACACAGACAGCTGAAGGCACAGTCATGGATAGCAGAGTGCTTAAAATCATGGTTGAACAAGATGCTGGAATTGGAGGTGCAGAGATTGGGGGTGGGGTGATTTGTAGGTGTGGGAGAGGTTGCAGAAACAGACGGGATTGAAAGCAAGAGTCTTAAGATTGAAATGTTGTTTAACCAGGAGTTTAGGTCGTTTGGTGAGGACAGAAGAGATGGATGAAAGGTCTTGGTGCATGTTAGTACAAGGCAGCAGTGTTTTGGATGATTAAAAATTGTTAGTTGTTAAACGGGAGATTGGACAGGTGGTTTGACATTTTTTGGAAGGAGGTGCAGAGATAACAATGCAAGGTGGGAGTCTCAGAGTGTGGGAACATCTCAAGAATTAGAATCCAGAGCTGGAACAGGGGAAGACAAGATTTGGGATACTTGGCCGGGAAAGGCTAAGTGGGCTAGGTGGGATGAAGCCATGGAAGGATTTGTAAATAAGTACATGAATTTTGATATCAATCCCCTGTATTGCCAAGTCAATGGAAGTCAATGGGAGTAACTAAGGAGTATGGCATAGAAGCATTTGCAGCTCCTCAGTATGGCCATTTGCAAGGGTGCTACCGGACCTCTTCCTTAAAGCTGTGGATCAAAGGGCTCCCCTCTACCTTTTGGAAGAGGTAATGTGAGTACATCTCATCCCACTTCATGGAATGGATTCTGAGTCGGAAGATGATCTTGGAGGGTTCTGAGACAAAGACTGAGGCCTGCTGGCTCTCCACTTCTCGGTGTTCCTCCCTAACATCCACACCCTAGACTGCAACAGGATAAGATTCTGCAAGCATGTCAGAAGTTGACGCAAGTCCTGCTGACCCTGTCTTGGTTTCTGAATACCTTTTCATATGAAGGATCTCTTGATGATTTCAATGGATTTGTTCTATTATTCATCCAAATCAAATTGGCTTTATGCCAGGTAGATATATGCAGTTTAATTTGCGACATCCTTTCAATACTTTATACACAAAACATGCAGAAGAGGCTGTAGTCATTTCATTAGATGCGCAACATGCGTTTGACCAAGTGGAATGGCCATATATGATGTTTGCACTTAAGAAATTTGGATTTGGACCATCTTTCACTAAATGGATTGAGATAATTTATTCACACCCATCTGCTATTATCACTAATCAGAATATTTCCTCCCCTTTTGCAATTCATCGTGGGACTCGTCAAGGCTGCCCCTTTCTCCATTTTTGTTTGCAGTTATCATTGAGCCACTGGCTGTTAGCATCCGACAGGACCCTTTGATAGCTCCTATTGATATGCATGGACATAAACATCACCTTTCGTTATACGCTGATGATGTCAAGCCAGCGAGCACTGTGAGGGTCATGGTTTTTGACTTCTCCAGTGCGTTCAACACCATCCGCCCTGCTCTGCTGGGGGAGAAGCTGACAGCGATGCAGGTGGATGCTTCCCTGGTGTCATGGATTCTTGATTACCTGACTGGCAGACCACAGTACGTGTGCTTGCAACACTGTGTGTCCGACAGAGTGATCAGCAGCACTGGGGCTCCACAGGGGACTGTCTTATCTCCCTTTCTCTTCACCATTTACACCTCGGACTTCAACTACTGCACAGAGTCTTGTCATCTTCTGAAGTCTTCTGATGACTCTGCCATAGTTGGATGCATCAGCAAGGGAGATGAGGCTGAGTACAGGGCTATGGTAAGAAACTTTGTCACATGGTGTGAGCAGAATTATCTGCAGCTTAATGTGAAAAGGACTAAGGAGCTGGTGGTAGACCTGAGGAGAGCTAAGGTACTGGTGACCCCTGTATCCATCCAGGGGGTCAATGTGGACATGGTGGAGGATTACAAATACCTGGGGATACGAACTGACAATAAACTGGACTGGTCAAAGAACACTGAAGCTGTCTACAAGAAGGGTCAGAGCCATCTCTATTTCCTGAGGAGACTGAGGTCCTTGAACATCTGCCGGATGATGCTGAGGATGTTCTACGAGTCTGTGGTGGCCAGTGCTATCATATTTGCTGTTGTGTGCTGAGGCAGCAGGCTGAGGGTAGCAGACACCAACAGAATCAACAAATTCATTCATAAGGCCAGTGATGTTGTGGGGACGGAACTGGACTCTCTCACAGTGGTGTCTGAAAAGAGGATGCTGTCTAAGTTGCATGCCATCTTGGACAATGTCTCCCATCCACTACATAATGTACTGGGTTTTCAGAGGAGTACATTCAGCCAGAGACTCATTCCACCGAGATGCAACACAGAGCGTCATAGGAAGTCATTCCTGATGTGGCCATCAAACTTCACAACTCCTCCCTTGGAGGGTCAGACACCCTGAGCCAAAAGGCTGGTCCTGGACTTATTTCATAATTTACTGGCATAATTTACATATTACTATTTAACTATTTATGGTTTTTTTTTACTATTTATTATTTATGGTGCAACTGTAACGAAAACCAATTTCCTCCCCGATCAATAAAGTTCGACTATGACTATGACTATATCTCCAGCCCACAAACATCAATACCTGCCCTTCTGACTCTAATTAATAATTTTGGTAGTTTCTCAGGTTTCTCTATTAATTGGGATAAGCGTGAACTAATGCCAGTCACTGCAGTGGTTTAATACAGCATATTTACAGTCCATTCCCTTTAAAATAATTCATGATAATTTTTCCTATCTTGGTGTGACTAATACAAAAAACCCAGATGACCTTTTGCAAGTGAATTGGCGAAACAAAGGTGAGCAGGTTAAATGCAATATTGACTTTTGGAAAACCCTTCCGATTTCTTTGGTGGGGGGGGTTAATGCAATCAAGGTAATTGTACTGCCACGATTTCTTCATCGTTTCCAGTCAATTCCATGTTTTATTCCTCTGTCATATTTTAAGCAATTGGATTCAATTATTATACCCTTCATTTGGAATTATAAAGCCATTAGAATTACTAAAAAACACTTGTCAAAGCCCAGGGAAGCAGGTGGTTTTGCCCTACTGGACGTTAAAATGTATTACTGGGCTGCCCACCTATCCATGCTTGCATGGTGGAAAAAAGGCCCACCCTCTACCTCAGACTCGTGCCCAGCATGGTTACTCAGAGAGTGAGTGCTTTGTAAAAAGACTTCCTTACAAGCTCTCCTTATTTGCCCCACTGCTGTTAATAAGTCACATTTTAGTAACAGCTTCGTGGTTGGCAGCACTACAAGAATTTGGAAGCAGATTCAACTCCACGTTAAGGCCGCAAAAATTTATATTAACACTCCGATTTGTGACAATCATTCCTTTTTGCCTGGCCTGAATGATACTGTTTTTTTCTACCTGGAAACAGAGAGGCATCTGTAGTGTAGGTGACCTATATAGTAATGGAAGCTTTGCCTCATTTGCACAGTTACAAGCAGTTTATAATATCCCTGCATCTAGTTTTTTTTAGATATTTACAAATTCAGATTATGTTAGGAAATATATACCTAACTTCGAAGTTTTAGACAAACATGAGTCCCTGGAGGCAATAAATAAATTTGATCCTGTTACTTGCAGTGCGGTATCCTATCTTTGTCAGATTCTACATAATGGAGCTCGGGTGAATACTGCAGGTCTTAAACAGGCATGGGTGGATGAACTGGGTGTAGAACTGACAGAGGAGGTCTGGGATGAGTGTTTAAAGAGTATACATGATTGTTCGGTCAACGTCAGACACAGACTTATACAGTTTAAAACAATACATAAACTTCATTATTCCAAAGTAAAGTTGCACAGTTTCTACTCTGATGTTTCACCGGCTTGTAATAGATGTAAATCTGTGAGCAGTAACTTGTCACATTCATTCTGGTCATGTTGTAAACTTTATGCATACTGTAAAAGTATTTTTCACTCTTTCTCTGCGGCTTATGGGAAGCAACGGGATCCAGACCTGCTTATAGCCATCTTTGGAGCAACAAGCTCCCTATCTTCAGCCAATAGGTATGAAAAAAAGGCTGTATTGTTTGACAGGGTGATTGCTAAGAAGTTAATCCTGCAAATGCCGAAAATGGACTCTGTGCCTACGTACGATCTGTGGCTGAGAGAACTGGCAAATACTGTACATTTGGAGAGACTGAGACTATGTAATGAGGACAGAGGGGACATCTTTGAAAGGATATGGGGCCCTGTATTGGACTTTCTCACGGGGTGAGGACTGAGGTTTTTTGGTGCGGTGCACCTCTGCTACGTATGTATACTTTAGCCTTCATATTTTTCTCCCTTTTGCTGCTCGATATTTAATTAGATTTTGTTGAGGTCGTGGTTTCTGTAGATGTGCTGTTTTGTTTTGTTTTTCTTGTTTGTAATAAAAAAATAAAAAGAATATGAAAATAAAAATAATTCAAGAAATATGTTTCAGAACTTAAGGAAAATACTCAGATTTTAGGGTTGAAGCCCAGGGTGCAGAACTGCAACAACAAATAGAAGTACCCGACAAGAACAACTGTGAATTGGAAAGGAGATTGGGCAATGGAGGAAATTATTACAGGGATACAAAAAGAAAAGGAATGTGTTGCAAAGCGAATTATCTACATTTGGATTATAAAATGAAAACATGGAAGCAAATGAAGAAGAACTCTGAGGTCTCAGTAAACAACTGCAGGCTACGATCCAAGAAAAGGAAAACCTGAAAAAGCAGCAGACTTGGAAAAACAGCAATTTTAAAAGTATCACGTGCAATAGTTACTATACTTTAACAAGACGATTTTAGTCTTACAAGTGATGCAGATGAAATCAATGTGATTGAGGTAATGCAACTACACGAAAACATCTGACAAAATTATGGAAGAATAGCAGTTTGTGGCATTATCTGATGAGCGCATTAAGCATTCACGAGGAATTGCAACTACAGAGTGATGCTAATGGAGAACTGCAGGCTGAACTAGATTGTCTAAAGTAGAGAACTCCAGCACATATTTGGTTGGAACACCACAAGTCTAGCAGGTGGCCGTAATGCACTGAAAAACTGGTTGCCAACCGCCATAAAACAAAAAAGCAGAAGAAGAAGTAGAGGTCCAACTGCTGGTGAGTGAGTATCCTGGCAAAAACTACACCACGAAGACAAAAGAACACTCCAAGCAACTCCGCGAAAAGGTTATTGAAAAGCACAGGTCAGCAGATGGATACAAGAATATTTCTCAGTCACAGAATATCCCTTGGAGTACAGTTAAGTCAATCATCAAGAAATGGAAAGGATATGGCGCAGCTATAAATCTGAAGGGAGTAGGCCGTTCTCGAAAACTGAGTGACCGTGCAAGAAGGGGAGTACATGAAGAGACCTGTGACAACCCTGGAGAAGTTACAAGCTTCAGAGGCTGAGACGGGAAAGTCTGTGCGTACAACAACTGTTGCCTGGGTGCTTCAAAGTTGCAGTTTTATGGAAGAAGAAACGATGAATTATGAAAGGAATCTGGTGACTAACATCAAAGAAGACACTAAAAGCATTTTTAAGTATATAAAGGGCAAAAGAGAGTTGAGGGTAGCTATAGGACCAATAGAAAATGATGCTGGAGATATTGTAATGAGAGACGCAGAGATGGCAGAGTATTTTGCATCAAGTGGAGGACATCTGCGGTATACCGGACACTCAAGTGTGTCAGGGAAGTGAAGTATGTGCAGCGAAAATTATGACCGAGAAGGTGTTCAGGAAGCTTAATGGTCTGAGGGTGGATAAATCTTCTGGGCCTGATGGAATGCACCCTTGGGTTCTGAAGGAAGTAGCTGGAGAGATTGCGGAGGTATTAGCAATGATCTTTCAAGAATCGATAGATTCTGGCATTGTACTGGATGACTGGAAAATTGCAAATTTTACTCTGCTATCTAAGAAGGGTCGGAGCAGCAGAAAGGAAGCTACAGACCTGCTAGCCTGACATCAGTAGTTCGAAAGTTGTTGGAATTGATTGTTAGGGATGAAATTACGGAGCACCTGGAGGCACATGACAAGATAGGCCAGAGCCAGCATGGCTTCCTGAAAGGAAAATCCTGCCTGACAAATCTACTGCAAATTTTTGAGCAGATTGCAAGCAGGGTAGGCAAAGTAGATGCAGTAGACTTGGTGTATTTAGATTTTCAAAAGGCCTTTAACAAAGTGCCCACAAGAGGCTGCTTAGCAAAATAAGCACCCATGGAATTACAGGGACGTTACTAGCATGGGTGGAGCATTGGCTGAACGGCATAAAACAGAGTGGGAATAAAGGGATCCTATGTTGGCTGCCGCTTACCAGTGGAATTCCACGGGTCGGTGTTGGGACTGCTGCTTTTTACAATGTACGTCAATAATTTGGACTATGGGATTAATGGATTTGTGGTTAATTTTGCCGATGATACCAAGATAGGTGAAGGGAATAGAGAGCCTGCAGAGAGACTTGGATAGTTCAGGGGAATGGGCAAGGAAGTGGCAAGTGAAATACAATGTTGGAAAGTGTATGGCCATGCACTTGGGTGGAAGAAATAAACAGGTAGACTATTATTTAGATGGGGAGATAATTCAAAATGCAGAGATGCAAAGGGACTTGGGAGTCCTTGAGCAGGATACCCTAAAGGTTACCCCCCAGGTTGAGTTGGTGGTGAACGCGACGAATGCAATGTTGGTATTCATTTCTGGAGGTATAGAATAAAAGAGCAGGGATGTGATGTTGAGGATCTATAAGGCACTCGTGTGACCACACTTGGAGTATTGTGTGCAGCTTTGGGCTCCTTATTTTAGAAAGAATATACTGACATTGGAGAGGGTTCAGCGAAGATTCACGAGAATGAGTCCAGGAATGAAAGGGTTACCGTATGAGGAACGTCTGGCAGCTCTTGGGCTGTATTCCCTGCAGTTCAGGAGAATGAGGGGAGGAGGATCTCATAGAAACATTCCAAATGTTAAAAGGCCTGAACAGATTAGATATGATAAAGTTATTTCCCATGGTCGGGGAGTCTCGGACAAGAGGGCACGACTTCAAGATTGAAGGACATCCATTTAGAAGAGAGATGCAGAGAAATTTCTTTAGTCAGATGGTGGTAAATTTGTGGAATTTGTTGCCACAAGTGGCTGTGGAGGCCAAATCATTGGGTGTATTTAAGGCAGAGATAGATAGGTCCTTCATTAGCCAGGGCATCATGAGGAGGTAAGGGGAATGGGGATGACTGGAAGAATTGGATGGCAGAGCAGACTCGATGGGCTGATGGGCCTACTTCTGCTCCTCCATCTTCTGGTCTTATGATTAAGGGGAGGTTTCTCTGGTGAGGGACACTAAGGTTGGGCTTGGGGCTTTTGTCAGGAAGAGATGAAGAGAGAAGACGCCAGAGAGAAGAGGTGAAGGGCCTGTTCCCCTGCTGTACTTGTCTCTCCACGTTGACTAAATCGTCAGTGACTAACTCTGATTTGTGTGCAAGACTTTGGTCTAAAACCAGCTGAATAGCACAGAAAGCTACCTCAAAAAGAAATTTAACAGAAGGAAAAAATTACAAGGAAACGAAACACATGACATGCTTTTTACGTGTTTCTGCTCCGCAAAAGTCGCAAGGAGGTAAATCCTGCACCTCTCTGGTGTGCAACATGAAGCAGCGTTTACCTTAATCCACTTTATTAGGGAAAGCAGTCAAAACAACAAATTAGGAGAAAGACGTCCACCGGTAACAGGGTAAATGTGCCTAACACAATCTCTAAAATCATTCAAAAAGCTAACAGACATTAAATTACGTGATTTGCAATATTGAAATGGCATCCCAAATGTGACTAGACCACTGGAATGATACAATATTGTGTAATTCTGGTCGGGAAGAGAAGCTTAGCTATTGAAAAATCTACTTTAACTAATACGTACACAAGCAATGGCTGCCTAACCAAACCATCAGGTAATCACAGCATTCACTGGCACTGCTGTTCAAGTCACTGGAATAATGAGGTCGGCATTGAAAGTCATTTCAATAACTGTCTAACGGGCACTCGTTCTTTTAATGTTAAAAATGATTAAAAGGGAAATTAAGGTAGGTGAAAACTTATAGCATATCATTCAGCAACCTGGGGACAATGCAGTGCAGAAACATGAGGCCCCACCTTCGGACCCATCAATGTGGAACCCACCCCTTCACCAGGCCCCATCAAATGCGAAACCCTCTCCTACATCAGGGTCAGGACCCATTAATGTGGACCACTTCCCCAAGCCAAGGCCCATCCAACGTGGGCCCCTCACTGGGCCCCTCCTCTGCCACCCCATCCGACAACAGTTTCAGATTGGGCAACATCTTCAGTTTTAATTCGAGCATTTGCCACTGGATGCTGGGAATACAAGCGAAGGTGTTTTGGGAAAGGAGGAGGAGGCATGCTGGATACAAGTGACTGTCGACAGAGCAGCAAAGCTAATAACCTCACATCCTTGTTAACAGTTAAACCCATCGGATACACAATGCCACTGGGTACACTACAGTCAATGAAAATAAATAGGGGGAGTAGACAGCTTGATATCTCAAGCTAAATTGAGACAGCAGAAAGACTGCAGAACTAGAATCTACAAGGCAGCTAAAATCCGGTGACAATACGTATGAAACGTTTACATTTCCAGGGGTAATTCTTTAAAGAGTGTTGTGTGTGTGGCCTGGCTACACAACAATGCTATTAATAAAAATGCTGGAGACAGGAGTGAAGTTTCATGGTTCTTTACCAGTAGAAAACGATGCAGAACACACACATACGTATCAATGTGCGCCTAACAGCGCATGCAACGACGTGTTACTACAACATAAAGTAGTCCCCATATCATACAGTAGGCTGACCCGGCTGATGCTGTAGTGGCGTCACCCCGAGTTTGAATCCAGCCAGCTCCCCTGCACGCTTTCCATCCATGCTGGGTTACGAGCTGGTGATCTCTTTGGAAACTCACCCGGCAGAAGGCAATGGCAAACCACTGCTGTAACTTGCCTCGTACGCGGTTCCCCACTACGTCAGAGAGGCGTGGAGGGAAATCGTCCGCCAACTGGAAAAACTCCGGATGTGACGTAACTTTCCTTTTTCCTATACGGTACAAAGAGAGAGTGAAGAAGGTTTTCAAAGATGTCAGCGGCAGATCTCGTTGCAAGTCTGGACAGCCGTTTCTTCACTCCTTTCTACGATAAGGCAAGCACTAGATAAGAAGGAAAACATACAGATTAGATATTAAAAGGAGACAAAATGGGAACATTTCTGAAGATAATCAGAACACGCATCTATCTGTAAGCTATGACAACAACTTGTGGGAATTCTAGCGATGGAGTATGTCATTTCTAAAATATTGCAAGTGAATTCATACAATTGCCAACTCTTAATTCCTGTTGCTTCAAGACCTATTCGGGCAGATGGGACTCGTCAGCTCATCTAGGAGAAGGAAAATTCGGATCTCAAACCTCTGCTGCCTTGCGGCTGTACCCACTCACAGGGAATGCTTCGGGAGTAAACCCGGAGCTGGAGTCCCTAAGGCAGTCCTACGCTGACTGACAACTCCTGTGGTGCTCCTGGTACCAAACTCAATCTGCCACTCCTTTGGGTGCGTGCAGACGGGGAGCTTGCTACATGGGGCAACAGCTTGCTCTCCATATCGTACTGCCCAGTCTTGTGTATCTGGACAGCTAGGACACAACATCCATGGTCGACTCCGACCGACGGAGGCCTCAGTCACTATAAGACCTATTGAATGGTAGCACTACAGACATGCCACCTCTCCCGGAAGTTCCGGGAGGCTCCCGGATATGAATAGCGGCTCCCTGATGCCCACAAATTATATACAATATCATGGAAATCAATTTTTTTGAGAGTGAGCGAGAGAAAGCAAGAGAGCGTGAGCGCAAGAGAGAGCAAGCGAGAGCACACGACTGAGAGAGCGAGCGAGAAAGCAAGCGAGAGTGCTTGAGAGCGCGCGAGCGACCATGAGAGAGAGAGAGAGAGTGAGCAAGAGCCCGCCATGCAGAGTGTTCCAAAAAAAATAGAAAACATACATCACCCCAGACTACACTAAAGTGTACTCCTGCCTAACAGGGGTCAAAATAATGACAGTGTTGCTCGCTGCACTGATTGCAACAATGACGTTTCTCTTGCCCATGGTGGGTTAAGACTGTAAAAGACGTGTTGAGGTGAGTTTAACAGGTGTCATTCATTCATTAACATAACTAACATTATTTAAACTAGCTGGCTAGCTGCTAATGGCTACTCTATTGCAGACATCCCACCTCTCCCGAAAGTCTCCTGCAAATTGATGGTGCTACCTCCCTGAAATGAGGTTTTGCAGGGTGGGATGTCTGGCACTAGATTTTAACACCCGTTCCTAAACCCTAAGAATCACCTAATATAAACACAGAACTCTTTACTGAGGATTGTACTCAAAACTCTGGATTGGTTCTTAAAATATTCAGCTTACAGAAACAGGGAGGCAAGTAAGAGACAGAACTGAGAACTTCATGCTTGGCTCTGTAACAAGGTTTATAATTCTGAACAATTAGTAAATCCCTTTAACTGGAAACAGTTCCAAATATCACGGCATTGTTCCAGCAGCTCGAATAACCCTCTTGCTGGTCCAGAGTTTTGAATCCATAATTTGTGTTTTATCCCCTTTAATGAACGTGCTGAGGACTGCATGTTTTTCCCCGACCCTCACTCGTTACACGTGCAGATTACAAAGCACACATCTTTAGCTTAAAGAGCCTTTTCTACCATCAGTGCCCCCACAGCAGGAACCCAGCAGACACCCATCTTGTCTTGTGCTCATCTTCAGAGTCCCAGTGACAGACTCTAGGACAATGCAGGCCACAACTGCTTGAAGGGAGAATGCTTGTGCTCGTACCGAGCTGGGTCCAAAGCCACAACTTACCAGTCATGGCTTCCTGCGCAAAGTACTTTACGTCCATATCTTGGTCCTGACCCAATTTCTCCAGTATTGGTTTGAACTTGTTCTGTAAAGTGCTGTGATTTAAAAGCAATTTTTAGTACCTGTGACCTTCAAAAGAAGACAGCAGCACATTCACTTAAATCTAAAGCGATACTGGATATTACCCAGATTAAAATCTCCTCTTTCTGCCTCTCACGCAGGCTCCCACTACCACAACTGATCGTTTACTGGCCAGATACGGGTCAGAGCTCAACTAGCAGACTACGGTCAGAAACTGCAGCTGAGCTCATTTGGGTTAGTGGATGCAAAAGGAGAATAATTTGGATGCCGCATTTTTATGCCGTTGAAGAGAGGGGGCACTGAATGCATATTCTTCCTTTTAATGCAATCCGTCTGTTATTGCTTTCCACACAAATTCCAATCAAATCACAAACGCACAATTTCACAAAAATCGTTCACCGGACGGGTTGGCGGGGTGGAGATACGTTGCTACCAAAGGAGGTGCAGGGTGCTCCTTCCCTCCGCAGACCTGCAGGTCACCCTTGGGCAAGGTGCAACACCTGCTTAAGACCCCCCACCTGATCAGGGTCACGCGATGCCGTGGGAGCAGATGGTGGACGGTCATGTGTGCAGCCGGTGCAGATCACAACTCCCGGTTGTGCGACCACTGATGCTGGGCAGACAATCTCTGAAGAGCACTGATAATGGCTGGGGGGTGGGGGGGGTCACCTCGTCTTGTAAAAGCACACACGGCCCAGAAGGCGTCAATGGCACAAACCAGTTCTGCAGGATAATTTGCCAAGAACAACCGTGGCCATGGAGAGACCACGATCGCCCACGTCACATGCTGATGAAGATGGTGGTGGCGTTAACTGAAATCTCACTGTGCGGTTTTCACTTCTAACCAGGATTTATCCATCAGTGGTTGAAGGAGAGAGGGAAGATGTATTGAAGAAGATTGGAGGAGCAAACTTTTCACGCAGGAGTTGGTAGCTGAGCTGCCAAAGGAGGTGGTGGTGGTGCAGGCCGGAACAAAAACCTGGACAGTCACTTGATAAACCTCTGGTTAGGTCACATTTGGAGTACTGAATTCAGCTCTGGTCTCCCCTTTAAAGGGCGTGGAAACTTTGAAGAAGGTACAGAAGATGTTTGCAGGACGTTCCCTGTGACAAACCGCTGGTTAGGTCACATTTGGAGTACTGAATTCAGCTCTGGTCTCCCCTTTAAAGGGTGTGGAGACTTTGAAGAAGGCACAGAAGATGTTTACAGGACGTTGCCAGTGATAAACCTCTGGTTAGGTCACATTTGGAGTACTGAATTCAGCTCTGGCCAGCTCTTTAAAGGGTGTAGAGACTTTGGAGAAGGTATAGAAGATGTTTACAGGACGTTGCCTGTGATAAATCTCTGGTTAGGTCACATTTGGAGTACTGAATTCAGCTCTGGCCTCCCCTTTAAAGGATCTGAAAAAGGTACAGAAGACATGCTGGCTGGTACTGCAGATGTTACCGGAGAGGTTGCTTTCTCCAGGGTGATGGAGTCTGAGGGAGGGACGAGTTGACAGAAGTTTACAAAATTCTGAGGCAAAGGCAGACGGCTCACAGTTGAGATGTAAGAGCCAGAAGAGAACAGCTCAAAGATGTGCTGAGGATTTGAGTACCTGGAACACACCGACGGGTCTGGTGGAAGTGGATGCAGGTATGAAACAAGAACAAGTGTTTACGATCCAATGAAGGGTCACGGTCTGAAACGTCGATGGTTATTCATTTCCATGGACGCTGCCTGATCTGCTGAGTTCCTCCAGCGTTTTGTGTGAGCGTTGAAGTATTTAAGACACTGTTAGACAGGCAAATGAACGTGCGGAGAATGGAGGATATCGGCCACGTGCGGGCAAAAGGACACGGTTCAATTAGGCGCTGCTTTATTTATAAAGTCTGCAGGAGTTGGAAACCCAGAGCAACACACACAAAATGCTGGAGGACCTCAGCAGGTCAGGTAGCACCTATGGAAATGAATAAACAGGTGACGTTTCGGGCCCAGACCCTTCGTCCGGACTGAAAAGGAAGAATTAGTTTGGCACAACATTGTGGGCCAATGGGCCTGTTCTACAGGTTCAGTGAGCAAGACAGAGGGATGTGGAGTTAGTGTGGCTGAGTGGGTTTACTATAGCAAGGAGTGATTGTCAGTATGGATGTAATGGACAAGAGGGCATGCTTCTATACAGTACAACTGACTATATCCAGAACCCAAAGGAATATTGCGCATTGCTTGGGAAAGCTGTAGTAAAATGAGGCCCTTGGAATACAAAGGCAGTGGAGAGACCTTAAACAGGTAATTTGGAGGGTAGAAACGGGCTACTAAATGTTCTTGGCGAGGATGTCTTTTCTTTAAAACAAAGGGGAGAAGGCAGGCGAGTGGGGTTGAGGGGAATAATAAATCAGCCATGATAGAATGGCCGTGCAATATCGATGGGCCGAACGGCCTGGTTCTGCTCCTGTGTCTTATGGCTTTAACCTCTGGATAGAGAAGAAGATCGTTTAAGGGTACCAAAGGATCAAGGTCAAGCAGGAAAGTGAGGCAAACACCACAGGGGAGGGGGAGGCTCGAGGGTTAAGTTTATGCCCCTCCCCCACGCGGTACATGGAATGAGCTGCCAGAGGAACTGGTTGAGGCAGGCACATTAACAACTTCAATAAGGACAGGGACGCGGGCAGGAAAGGTTTAGAGTGAGGGTTCACAACTATTTTGGTGCCATGGATCATTATGCTAGGGGTCCATGAACCCCAGGTTGAGAACCTGGGACGATGGGACCGGCAGAGACGGTGGTCTTGGCCGGATTGGACCTGTGGGTACAAAAGACGGTGCGACTCCATCACTAAACACCACCACAGTGGCGTCTCAATTTCCATTCCAAACTGGAGGTGAAACATTCTCCACAGGCCGGGTTATAAGCCCCAACTCAAATACTTACCCGGCATCTAAAACCGGTCCTATTTTCTGCAATGTTTTAGCCACGTTGAAGCGAATGTTTGCCACCTGATCGCCTGCCATCTGGAGAACCGTCGGCAGCATGTGCTTTGCTGTGATTTCTTGGCCACAGGCTTCAGACAACACCTAAAAAAAAACAGCAGAAAATGCAAACGTTCATTCACAGCCCCGACCTTCACGAAGCAAGACTGAAGAAAAGATCATCGATCTGATTTGTGCGACGCTCAGAATGTATTTTGCCCCATGATAAAAAGGCATAGTCCACACTGGCACCAATGATCATCCGCAAGGAGAGAGATGAGGTCCTGCAACAGAGATTTACAGATCAATAGATAAGTTGTAAAGAAGAAGTGCTGGTATATTGTAATCGCTGGACTACCCCTTCTGCCATGTACGAGCGAGTTTAGAAACAGGAAGGCAGGACGGCTGAAATGTACAAAGTGTGGGTGCAGAGCAGACAGCATCACTGGGATCTCTTCCATGGCAAGGTGACCCGAGCCAAGAGGGAACCAGGATTATAAGACGCAAGAGCGGAATTCGGCTATCAAGTCATATATGATGGCAGAATATAGCATTAGTGCTCAGACTCCTGGCACTGTGGAGGATCAGAGGAATCTTCTGGTCAGAGTCCGTAGGACACTCAAAGCTGCTATGCGGTTGACTCTGCGGTTAAGGAGGCATACGGTGCATTGACCTTCATCAATCGTGGGATTGAGTTTAAGAGCCGAGAGATAATGTTACAGCTATATAGGGCCCTGGTCAGACCCCACTTGGAGTACTGTTCTCAATTCTAGTTGCCTCACTACAGGAATGACGTGGAAGCCATAGAAAGGGTGCAGAGGAGATTTACAAGGATGTTGCCTGGATTGTGGAGCATGCTTTATAAGAATAGGTTGAGTGAACTCGGCCTTTTCTCTATGCAGCGAACGAGGATGAGAGGTGACCTGATAGAGGTGAACAAGATAATGAGAGGCATTGATTGTGTGGATAGTCAGAGGCTTTTTCCCAGGGCTGAAATGGCTAGAACGAGAGGGCATAGTTTTAAGGTGCTTGGGAGTGGGTACAGAGGAGATGTCAGGGGTAAATGAGGTGGAGGATAAATGCGTGGCTGAGGGATTGGAGCAGGGGGCAGGGATTCAGATTTCTGGATCATTGGGACCTCTCTTGGGGCAGGTGTGCCCTGTACAAAAAGGACGGGTTGCACTTCAATCTGAGGGGGACCAATATCCTGGCAGGGAGGTTTGCTAAGGCTACTGAGAGTTTAAACTAGAATGGTTGGGGGCTGGGAACCGAACTGAAGAGACTAGGGAAGAGGGGGTTGGCTCACAAATAGAGAAAGCTTGTAGACAGTGCGAGAGGGAGGATAGGCAGGTGATAGAGAAAGGATGATCTCAGACCGAATGTTTGAGATACGTCTATTTTAACGCAAGGAGTGTTGTGAACAAAGCGGATGAGCTTTGAGCGTGGATCAGTACTTGGAGATATGATGTGGTGGCCATTAGAGACTAGGATGGCTCAGGGACAGGAATGGTTACTTCAACTGCTGGGTTTTAGATGTTTCAACAAGGACAGGGAGGGAGGCAAAAGAGGTGGGGGCGTGGCACTGTTGATCAGAGATAGTGTCACAGCTGCAGGAAAGGTGGACGCCATGGAGGGATTGTCTACGGGGTCTCTGTGGGTGGAGGTTAGGAACAGAAAGGGGTCAATAACTTTACTGGGTGTTTTTCATAGGCCACCCAATAGTAACAGGGATATCGAGGAGCAGATAGGGAAACAGATCCTGGAAAGGTGTAATAATAACAGAGTTGTCATGATGGGAGGCTTTAATTTCCCAAATATCGATTGGTGGATTCCAAGAGCAAGGGGTTTAAGATGGGGTGGAATTTGTTAGGTGTGTTCAGGAAGGTTTCTTGACACAATATGTAGATAAGCCTATAAGAGAAGACGCTGTACTTGATCTGGTATTCGGAAATGAACCTGGTCAGGTGTCAGGTCTCTCAGTGGGAGAGCATTTTGGAGATAGTGATCATAATTCTATCTCCTTTACCACAGCACAAGGCTAATAGGAAGGAGCTTAAGAAGGAAATTAGGAGAGCCAGAAGAGGCCATGAGAAGGCCTTGGCAGGCAGGGTTAAGGAAAACCCCAAGGCATTCTACAAGTATGTGAAGAGCAAGAGGATAAGACGTGAAAGAATAGGACCTATCAAGTGTGACAGTGGGAAAGTATGTATGAAACCAGAGGAAATAGCAGAGGTACTTAAAGAATACTTCCATATTCACTATAGAAAAGGATCTTAGTGATTGTTGTGATGACTTGCAGCAGATTGAAAAGCTTGAGCATGTAGATATTAAGAAAGAGGATGTGCTGGAGCTTTTGGAAAGCATCAAGTTGGATAAATCGCTAGGACTGGATGAGATGTACCCCAGGCTACCGTGGGAGGCGAGGGAGGAGATTGTTGAGCCTCTGGTGATGATCTTTGAATCATCAATGGGGATGGGAGAGGTTCTAGAGGATTGGAGGGTTGCCGATATTGTTCCTTTATTCAAGAAAGGGAGTAGAGATAGCCCTGGAAGTTATAGACCAAAGAGTCCTACCTCAGTAAGTTGATGGAGAAGATCCTGAGAGGCAGGATTTATGAACATTTGGAGAGGTATAACATGATTAGGAATAGTCAGTATGGCTTTGTCAAGGGCAGGTCGTGCTTTACAAGCCTGATTTAATTTTTTGAGGATGTGACTAAACACAATGATGAAGGAAGAGCAGTAGATGTAGTGTATATGGATTTCAGCAAGGCATTTGATAAGGTACCCCATGCAAGGCTTATTCAGAAAGTAAGGAGGCATGGAATCCAAGAGGACATTGTTTTGTGGATCCAGAACTGGCTTGCCCACAGAAGGCAAAGAGTGGTTGTAGGCAGGTCATATTCTGCATGGAGGTCGGCCTCAGTTATCTGTTCTGGGACCCTTACTCTTCGTGATTTTTATAAATGACCTGGATGAGGAAGTGGAAGTGGAGGGATGGCTTAGTAAGTTTGCTGAGACACAAAGGTTGGAGGTGTTGTGGGTAGTGTAGAAGGCTGTCAGAGGTTAGAGCGGGACATTGATAGGATGCAAAACTGGGCTGAGAAGTGGCAGACGGAATTCAACCCAGATAAGTGTGAAGTGGTTCATTTTGGTAGGTCAAATATGATGGCAGAATATAGTATTAATGGTAAAACTCTTGGCAGTGTGGAGGATTAGAGTGATCTTGGGGTCCGAGTCCATAGGACGCTCAAAGCTGCTGCGCAGGTTGACTCTGTGGTTAAGAAGGCATACAGTGTATTGGCCTTCATCAATCATGGAACTGAATTTAGAAGCCGAGAGGTAATGTTGCAGCTATATAGGACCCTGGTCAGACCCCACTTGTAGTACTGTGGTCGCCTCACTACAAGAAGAATGTGGAAGCCATAGACAGGGTGCAGAGGAGATTTACAAGGATGTTGCCTGGATTGGGGAGCATGACTTATGAGAATGGGTTGAGTGAACTCGGCCTTTTCTCCTTGGAACGATGGAGGATGAGAGGTTACCTGATACAGGTGTGTAAGATGATGAGAGGCATTGATCATGTGGATAGTCAGAGCCTTTTTCCCAGGTTTGAAATGGTTGCCACAAGAGGACACAGGTTTAAGGTGCTGGGGAGTAGGTACAGAGGAAATGTCAGGGGTAAGTTTTTTACTCAGAGAGTGGTGAGTGTGTGGAATGGGCTACCGGCATCGGTGGTGGAGCCAGATACGATAGAGTCTTTTAAGAGACTTTTGGATAGGTACATGGAGCTTAGCAAAATAGGTGGCTACAGGTAAGCTGAGTAATTTCTAAGTTAGGGACATGTTTGGCACAACCTTGCGGGCTGAAGGACCTGTATTGTGCTGTGGTTTTCTATGTTTCAATGCAAGTTTATTTTATGCAGAGAGTGGTGAGTGTACGGGATGGGCTGCCAGAGGCGGCGGTGGAGGCGGAAACGATCGGGTCTTTGAAGAGACACCTGAATGGATACATGGAGCTTAGAAAAATAGAGGGCTATAGGTAAGCGGAGTAATTTCTAAGGTAGGGACATGCTCGGCACAGCTTTGTGGGCCGAAGGGCCTGTATTGTGCTGTAGGTTTTCTTTGTTTCTATGAGTCTCCTCTGCCATTCCATCATGGCTGATTTATTTTTCCTCCCAACCCCATTCTTCTGCCTCCTCCCGTATCCTTTCACGCCCTTAACAAATCAAGAATCTATCAACCTCCACTTTAGATATACTCAATGACTTGGCCTCCAAAGCCGTCTGTGACAATGAATTCCACAGATTCAGTACCCTCTGGCTAAAGAAATTCCTCCTCACTTCTGCTGTAAAGGGATGTCCTTCTATTCTGAGGCTGTGCCCTCTGGCCCCAGACTCTTGCACTATTGGAAACCGCCTCTGTGCGTCCCTTTTATCCATACCTTTGCTCGAGCACTTTGGGAGGGTTTAAGCTGGTGAGGCAGCAGGGCTGGGACACAGGATACTAGTGTAGCAGGTGTTAACTCAGAATTCTATGTCAAACTCACTGAACAGGCAGGTCCGGTAAGCAGAGCAGGCAGAAATAAGTGGGAAAGCACGAGAGGGCTGGGAGGTTTAACCACATGTTTCCGAACACAGAAATTCACAGCACATTACAGGCCCTTCGGCCCACAATGTTGTGCCGACCAGGTAACCTACTCTAGAAACTGCTTAGAATTTCCCTAGCGCAGCAGTCCCCAACCACCGTGCTGCGGACCAGTACCAAGCCACAAAGCATGTGCTACCGGGCCGCGAGGAAACGACATGATTCGGCGATAGGAGTCGCTGCACCTTTCCTCATTCCCTCTCACCCACTGTTCAGCTTGAACACACGCGAGGTCATTACTCGCACGTCATCCATGTCAGCACGGGAATAAGATCAGCTCCTCGAGCTTGCAAATGACGGCGGGCTGAACAGTATGTTTGACATAACATCTCTGCCGGCATTCTGGATCAAAGTCAAGGCTAAGTATCCTGAGATAGCCATGAAAGCACTGAAAACGGTGCTTCCATTTCCAACATATCTCTGCAATGAATGCAACGAAAACTAAATTGCGGAAAAGACTGGACATAAGGAACCCCCTTCGAGTATCGCTGACTCCCATCAGCCCGTGATAGGACCATCTTGTTGCAGGGAAACAAGCCCAGGGCTCCCACTGATTCAGCGATATTGGTGTGTTGCAATGATTTTATATGCTCATGCGGGGAAAATGCGTGCTGTGTGTTTAATATCCAAATGTTACTTAAAATGTTACGATGCTATTGATTTATAAGTGACTTGTAGAACCATACAACAATTACAGCACGGAAACAGGCCATCTCGGCCCTTCTAGTCCGTGCCGAACTCCACTCTCACCTAGTCCCACCGACCTGCACTCAGCCCATAACCCTCCATTCCTTTCCTGTCCATATACCTATCCAGTTTTTCTTTAAATTTTTTCTTTTTCTTCCTTCTTGTCATAGGAAGCATGGAGAAGATCCAGAGGGGACACAGGGGAGACTTGCCAGGAGGCTGCCTGCATTAGAGAGCGTGTCTTATGAGGAAAGGTTGAGTGAGTTGGGGCTTTTTCTGTTTGGAGTGCAGGAGGATGAGAGGTGTGGATAGAGTGGACAGCCAGAGACTTTTTCCCAAGGCAGAAATGGCCAATACCAGAGGCATAATTTTGAGATGATTGGAGGAAGGTACAGAGGTAAGATTTTTGTTTCACACACACAGAGTGGGTGGGTGTGTGGAATCCCCGCCAGGCGTGATGGTAGAGGCAGATGCATTGGGGCATTTGACAAATTCTTAGATAGGCACACAGATGACAGAAAAATGGAGGGCTATGTAGGAGGGAACGGTTAGATTGATCTCAGAGTAGGTTAAAAGATCAGCACAGCACTTTAACACAGTGCTTTAACGTTCTATGTTCTAGGTACAATTGCTCTGCCTAGTTTGCCAACTAACCAATTCACCATCATTAGCACTAACGCTGCAAGACAAAGCTCACATTTTTATGTCATCTTCTAAACTTCCAGCCACATCCAAATCATTTACAGGAGAGTTCCAGCACAGATTCCTGTGGTACGCCACGGGGTAATCACAAAAGCTGATCAGCAAATCAACCTTGAACCCAATTTGTGAAGTTACTTCGGATCCCTTGGTCTCTTGCTCATTTGGGGATTTTGTCAAAATATTTACCAAAGTCCCTGTAGACAACACCAACTGCATGAGTACACCCGTAACTCCAAGAAACTCAAACTGGCCGACAGAATCACCACTTGCACGCTGACCATTTCTGATGAAGCTCTGCCCAAGTGCAGCTGAATCCCGTCCCTCGAGACTTTTTACAACACCCTTTCTACCACTGATGTTAGATTCACAGCTCTGTAGTTACCAGTTGCTGCCTTCGTTGAAGAACGGCACCATACTGCTGGGATCCAGTTACCTGCCACCTGTTCTGTGACAATTTAGGATTTTAAACTACCAGGATCCTTGAACACACACAAAATGCTGGAGGAACTCTGCAGGCCAGGCAGCATCGGTGGAAAAGAGTACAGTCGACATTTCCAGCCGAGACCCTTCGGCAGGAGTGGAGAAAAAAGATGAGTAGATTTAAAAGTTGGGGGGGGCGTGGAAGGTGAGTGGAGAAAGAAATACAAGGTGCTGGGTGAAACCAGGAGGGGGGAGGGATGAAGTAAAGAGCTGAGCAGATATCACAGAGTGAGAGAAGGTTTCACTGACTCCCGTCGAAGGGAAGCAGAGATCACGGAGGGGGAGCAATGAGAGAGGGTTTCACTGAACTCTCAAAGAGACCTTGGGAGCTCAGCCCTTCCTTCCCATAACAGCCAAGGATACATTTCATCAGGCCTTGGAAACATATCCATATCCAACCCCACTGAAGACTCCTAATAACTCGGTTTCTTGCACTGCTCGAGTTTTCCAGCCACGTCCTTCTCTCACTCTGTTTCTCACAAAGTTTTCCTGGATCCCCCCTCCTTTGGGCCATTCCCTTTGAAATTGTTCGTGCTGATATCAGAGAAGTTGCGGTTCTGTACTGCTATAACCTGATAAATCGCACAACTGTGTTTTGCCTTTCTGCTTCATATCCAGGACATCTTTGAGGAGCGATGCCTCAAAAAGGCGGCATCCATGGTGGAGTACCCCCGCCACCCAGGACATGCCCTCTTCTCACTGCTACCCTCAGGAAGGAGGCACAGAAGCCTGAAAGCACACACTCAGCGATTCCAGAACAGTCTCTTCCCCTCTGCCATTTCTGAATGGACACTGAACCCATGCTCTACTTCACTACTTTTTATTTCTGTTTCCGCACTATTATTTTATATATTAACTGTAATTCACAGTTTTCTCTGTTATCATGTGTTGCACTGTGCTGCTGCCACAAAGACAGCAAATTTCACGACATTATGCCGGTGACGTTAAACCTGATTCTGATATCCTTGCTCCTGTACCTCATGCTGAATACTGGGAGAGCTGTCACATGTGACCACTCCTAGGGACTACCTGTACTCTGTTACTTGAAGCTCTTTTTGCATATTCCTCCAAGGAATGTGTGGGCATCACAGGTTGAAGTGGTATTTAATTCCTTTGTGGTGGGCTGCAGCCCTTGAGGTGTGGGTGCACCCACAATGCAGTTAGGGTGGGTGATCCAGGATTCTGACCCAGTCAGAGTCAATGCCCTGGTTCAGATTTTTACTGCTATGCTGTAGGCATTTCATTTTAGCAGTTCTGTAAGAGCAATCTGTTCTGCTTTCAGCCTGTTTGGGTCTGAGCTGAGGAATGAGGTGTCATCCAATCAGGATGGTAGAATTGGGAGAAGGTGCTAGAGATTACTGGGCAGAGAGGTCTTTGTTTGGCCGGAGCTGGGAGAAGACAGGAGGAAAGATGGTGGACGATGAGGGTGCTTTCTGCAGATGAATGGCTTCAAGGAGGAAGGACCAATAATCCCGTGGGAAAGCCTCTTTGTTCAAGATGGATTTCCAGTGACCTTCGGAAGGTGCTGTGTGCTTTCACGCAGATGGAGGGAGGGTCCAGCACACCAGTTACAGACAAGTTCAAGATTTGAGCTCCGCTGTATACGTGACTTTTTAAGTAGAATGGGCCCTTTTTGCTTTTTTTCTCTTTCTTTCCTTTAATAACTGTTTGCTGAAGTTAACATTCTTAAATATACTCCTGAATAATTCTATGCAGTGTACAATCTGTTATTTTCTGCTGACAGGCGATTGCCAGGGGCAGTAAATCACACAGCATTCACACAAACCGGGGTTTGGGTAGGTGAGACATCCCAACCTCACGGATTTTGCGGGACCAAAGTCACATACACCTCAGATGTACGAAGCCTGAAGTTTCTCCCCGCGGAGTCCAGTGGCTGTTTGCGAGGGGCTAAAAGGCTGCATTTCCAGAGACGCCCAGTGAAAAGGGGGTTTCAGAAGTAATGGCAATATATTTCCAAGTCCGGTTGGTGTGCAGCTTGCAGGTAATATTCCAATGTTTTGCTGTTCTTGGCTGTTTACATCAAGTTCAAGTTTAATTGTCATTCACGAATACCCATGAATACACCCAAACGAAACAGTGTTCTTTCAGGGTCAAGGTACAAAACACAGTACCAACAGTCATACACAGCACGTGGCACATATAGCAGTAAAATATAGTCACACAACAAATATAGTCCAAGTCCCTGAGTCCATGAATGTTGCAGCAGTCTGTAGTCGAACACATACATCCTGCCTTCTGCCAAGCAAACAATTGGGGGGAGAGGGACAGCACCAACGTTAGCTTAAACGCTGCGCTACACCACCTCCAGTGCCAGCTCTTGATGCCTCTCTCCTGGGTGGCTGCAAACAGGCGGCCCCATGGCTTGAGGCCACATCCGCTCACCCTGCAGGGGTGTCAGTCACCGCTGCTGCCAGCCCCTGTAGTCCGCAATAAATCAGAAGACCAGACTTGCAGCATTACACATTAACAATGCTCAACAGGGTTTTGCAATCACAAGAAAAGAGACTAAGACAATTGCTCGCTGCCAGTCTGCACGCCAACCACATTGCTGACTCTCTGGTGCAGGGAGCGGAACGATCTGCCCCAAGTCCAGCTTCTTCAGTTTCTACGCCGATGGGGTAGGCGGGCAGCACTCTTTAAGTGCTTAACTTCCAGCAGGGTCTTGAGATTGTAAAGAAATAAACAAAAGATAGTAACATGTTTGGCTGGCCCCGTAGAACCCGCTGCGCCCCAGCACACCGCCATCTTACTGGAAGTTCACCAGTAGAGGCTTGTGGATTAGTAAGGTGTGTCCCAGAATGTCCTCCTCCTCGATATTTCAGTAATAAATCAATATTACGGTGCCACGCCCACCACACCATTCACTGAGTGAATCGTTCAGCCATTCAACCCTCTCTATGACAGTAACAATATCACCCTCCTGTGAGCTCATTTGCTTTACTAGTAACGTTGCTTACACCAAAATAAATATAATCTTGCATTTCTTATCAGACTGAGGTTTGCTCTCCTTACTGGGCTTGCTTTGTTTCCCTTCGATATTTAACTCCACTGCCACCTCAACTGTAAATGTGGCCTGTGGCCCATCCCTATGAGTTTGAATCCCAGCGAGCACTCCCTCAGGCTGTTAGCCCTGTTTTGGTCCAGCCCGCGCAGGCATATCTTTCTGAGGTGTTCCTGCTGATCCAGAGGTCTAAATTTCAAAGTACATTGCTACCAAAGTATGAACTCCATATACAAGCAGGAGATTCGTCCTCTTGCAGGCAGCCACAAAGCAAAGAAACACAAGAGAATCCATGGAAAAAGAAAGAATCCTACACAGCAAAGACTGTCAGACACGCAATGTGCCCAAAAAGAACAAATCGGGCAAACAAGGATAAAAAAATAGTAAACCAGTAAGAAACAGAACATGAACCGCAGGGTCGCCGAAATTAGGCCCACAGGCAGGGAGCCAGTTCAGATCAGTAGATGGCTGCAGGCCACAGCAAGGGAATCAGTTCTGTGCTGAGAGAAGTGAAACCAGTCCAGGGGCCCAATGGTTGCAGTCCACAGCCAAGGAGCCAGTTCAGCACTTTATCTGAGCCAGGGTCCCAATGGTCGCAGGGCACAGCCAGCAAGTCAATTCAGTGCGGAGACAAGTGCTGACAGTAACAGTCGGTTCACTGCTGAGGTGTGTAAAGCCTCACAGAGAAGTTAGTCTTTCCCCCTGCGACTCTTTAAACTTTTTAACCTGGCTCGTTGTTGAAATCGACTGAACACCACTTCATTTTCCCCTCTCAGGCCACTCTCATCCAACCTGAAGTCCACTCCCAGCAATGGTCGCGGCCGCTGCACCTGCATTCTTGAGAGTCCAGCTTGCCAAATCCTTGAGGATACCGCAAAAACGCCAGGTCGTGCAGACCTCTCGACACCCTCCAGAACCTATCAAGCTCCACTTTAAATACACCCAATTACTTGGCCTCCCATCACCGCCTGTGGCGATGAATTCTGTAGACTCACCACGCTTCGGCTAAAGAAATTCTTCATCTCCATTCTAAAGGGATATCCCTCTGTTCCAAAGGCTGTGCCCTCCAGTCCGAGACTCACCCACTTTTAGAAACATCCATTTTATCTAGGCATTTCAACTGAATCTCTCCTTCACCTTGTCCAAACTCCAGCAAAGCCCAGGCCCATCAAATAAATCCAGGGAAAGAAGTTAATTCCGCAACTGGAATGACTGTGGGGGCCTTTAAGTACACTTGTAAATTGAAACTAGTTGCGTCAAAAAACTTACAATTCCCTCAGCCAGATAATGTATAATGTCCATTTCAAGGTACTCAGATCTCTAAGCAAAAGACAGAGCCATAGTCCACTACAGCACGGAAACAGACCCTTGAGAAATAAAACTTGAAAGCTGTAAGCCATCTGGTGGGTCAACAGGTCATTAAATCAGTTGTCCTTCAGCTAACACCATCAGTCCATTTCCACAGGGACGGTTAGGAACTCTGCCACACGAAATCATAAAAAGTCTCGTCCTCAACTCAATTTTTACTCCAGACACCTTGCAGATTAAACACAAAACACCGCTACACCTCAGCAAATAACGAAAGCACAGAAGCTCGTATGAAGCAGATGTCAATATTGGAAGGAGCAGCTTTGGCAAAGTGTTAATTGATTTTTTGCAGAATCTAAACATTCACAAAGAATATATTAAAAGAACATTTTAAACAAATCCATAGTATTTTTGTTAAATTCTTTATTCTTTAGTGTGTGTTCTTACTGTACGTTTTATTCATGAAATATTTTAGCAGCTTGTGAAGTGTAATGGAAGTATTGTCAAAGTTATACTCACGTTATGCAGAACGGAGTGGTCATTCTGCAATGGTAGTCGGAGTCACTAGCCATGGGCAAGTACATTGTCAAAGCTATACTCACGTTAATGCAGAAGAGGGTGGTCATTCTGTGAAGGTAGTTGGGGTCACTGGCCATGGGCAAGTACATTGTCAAAGCTATACTCACGTTAATGCAGAACAGGGTGGTCATTCTGTGATGGTAGTTGGGGTCACTGGCCATGGGCAAGTACATTGTCAAAGCTATACTCACGTTAATGCAGAAGAGGGTGGTCATTCTGTGATGGTAGTTGGGGTCACTGGCCATGGCAAGTACTTTCGGCACAATGGTGGATTCTGCCCAGTCTTTGCCAAACTTCTCCACCAACTTGGTCAAGTTGTTGGTCGCGGCCTCGCGAATGGCGTACACTGCAAGACAGCGTTCACAGGTCAAGAAATGATCTGATCGCTGTTACTACTTGATTTTCAAATATGTACCTTGCTGATAAAATACAAAGTTCCGAAATGAAATGCTCGTACCACCTTCTTCAAAGTGTCAACCAGTTCCATACCAAGTTACACACAGTGGAGGAAATTATGCACTTGGAAAGTAGCATTTTAATATACTTATTTATTATTGATTATTTATTGAGATACAGCGTGGAACAGGGCCTTCTTGCCCTGCGAGCCACCCCCGATTAACCCTAGCCTAATTATAGGACAATTTACAATGTCCAGTTAACCTACCAACCAGTAGGTCTCTGGGAGGAAACAGGAGCACCCGGAGGAAACCCACGCAGTCAGGCTGAGAACGTATAAACTCCTCACAGGTGGCAGTGGGAATCGAACCCAATTGCAAAGTGTTGCGCTAACCAGACGCCACTGTGTCGCCCCAGTAGATACTTAAAAAATACTTCGAATAGATTACCATTATTTATTACTTAGTAGTCTGATTGGTCATTGTAAACTGTCCTGTGATGAGGCGAGGGTTAAATCGGCCGGTTGCTGGGCAGTGCGTCTCGTTGGGCCTGTTCCATGCTATTCTGGAATAATTAAATAAATAAACGTATTGGTCAAAGTCAAGTCTGTTTCTTGTTGCCATGTGTACAAGAGTACGACAAGATTGCTTGCAGCAGTAATAACTGGGGGGGAGGGGGGCGCCGGTGTTTGAACTATGATGGTATTAGACATTGGGCAGGAATCTGGGAGTACAAACTGGGATGAATGCACTCAGAAACACACAATTGAAATGTGGAAGTCGTGTTGGGCTTCACTTGGATGGAGCTCTGCAGAGTTTTGTCCCACTGAGACAGGGAAAGAACAGAAGGGTGAAGGAGCCATGCTTGACAAGAGATGCGCAACAGCTAGTCTAGAAGCATAGGATGCAAAGATCAGCCTGGGCTCCAGAGGGTTACAATGTGGCCAGTAAGGGAGTGAAGAATGGACTTCGGAGAACTAGGAGGGGCCACGAGAAGGACTTGGCGAGTTGGATTCAGAAGAAGAACAGGAGGATGGCCAGAGTGAGAGTCTGGGCCGGCCAGAGCTAAAAGAGGCAAAATGTTTGGAGTTGGTGGACTTTGGGGGAGATCCGCAATGAATACTTTTCTTTAGTAATCACCAGTGAGAGGGACCTTGATGCTTGCGAGGGCAGTGATATGCTGCAACATGTTGACATTGAGAAAGAGGATGTTCTGGAATTTTGAAAAGCCCTAGGATAGATAAGTCCCTGGGGCCAGATGTGATATACCCCAGGGTTACTACGGGAAGCAAGGGAAGAGATTGCTGCACCTTTAGTGACGATCTGGGCATCCTCACTGGCCAGTCCTCACCGGAGGAAGTACCAGATGATTGGAAGTTGGCAAATGTTAATTTCTTGTTCAGGAAAGAGAGTAGGGATGACCCTGGGAATTATAGACCAGTCAGTTTTACTTCACTGGTGGGCAAATTACAGGAGAAGATTCCTACAGACAGGATTTACAAGAAGCATAGTCTGATTCCGGAGAGTCAGCATGGCTTTGTGAGGGGCATGTCGTGTCTTGAGCCTGACCCAATCCTTTGAGGATGTGACAAAGCACGATGAAGGATTTTTGGTTAGGCACCTGGTAGGGTCACTCAGCATCATGGAAGCACCAGTAAGATGACATGGACAACTTTGAAGGACTTTCGTTCAACAAAAGTAACGATTCATCAAGGCGATACTCACCGCGATCCACCAGCCACGTCATGCACAAGGAGTTCAACTTCTCATCAAAAAACTCCACTCCCTAAACAGGTTTTGACAAAAGAAAGAATGTTGATAAAATAACCCCTCGAATTTCTAGTAGAACATGCCAACTTGCCACATTTGCATTGTAGCCGTCTTCACCTTTCGCTACTTACCAGTACAGTTTGCTAACTCCTTTGAGCCAATGGTGAAGGGGTCACACAAGAAAGACTGGCAACATGCTCTAATAAACTGCACAAAACTAGATTGTGCCGTGGCAGAAGGCTACACAGAAGATACCCTATCTAAGGGACTTGCATCTAGTATTTTGACTATCCTTAATTAATTTCTTTGTGTCAATACCAGGACTGTGATCCATGAAAAATAGGAAAAATCTTAAAAGTGTCCGATGGTTTAATGCAGACAGTAAGAACGTTACTAACCACTATCGGTGGCGTAGCAGTTGGCGTGACACTATTACAGCTTGGGAATTCTGATGTCACCTGTAAGGAGCCAGTACATTTTCCCTGCGGAAAGCGCGGGTTTCCTCTCACAATCCAAAGACGCACCTGTTGGTTTTTTTCTCCACTTGCCTCAGTGGAAAAAGCCTGCTTGCATTCACTCTATCTATACCCATCATAATTTTATATACCTCTATCAAATCTCCCCTCGTTCTTCTACGCTCCAGGGAATAGTCCTAACCTGTTCAACCTTTCTCTGTAACTGAGTTTCTCAAGTCCCAGCAACATCCTTGTAAACCTTCTCTGCACTCTTTCAACCTTATTTATATCCTTCCTGTAATTTGGTGACCAAAACTGAACACAATATTCCAGATTCGGCCTCACCAATGCCTTATACAACCTCATCATAACATTCCAGCTCTTATACTCAATACTTTGATTAATAAAGGCCAATATACCAAAAGCTCTCTTTACGACCCTATCTACCTGTGACACTACTTTTAGGGAATTTCTATCTGTATTCCCAGATCCCTCTGTTCCACTGCACTCCTCAGTGCCTTACCATTAACCCTGTATGTTCTACCTTGGTTTGTCCTTCTAACATGCAATACCTCACACTTGTCTGTATTAAACTCCATCTGCCATTTTTCAGCCCATTTTTCCAGCTGGTCCAAGTCCCTCTGCAGGCTCTGGAAACCTTCCTCACTGTCTACTACACCTCCAATCTTTGTGTCATCAGCAAATTTGCTGATCCAATTTACCACATTATCATCCAGATCATTGATATAGATGACAAATTACAATGGACCCAGCACTGATCCCTGTGGCACACCACTAGTCACAGGCCTCCACTCAGAGAAGCTATTCTCTGCTACCACTCTTTGGCTTCTTCCATTGAGCCAATGTCTAATCCAATTTACCACCTCTCCATGTATACCTAGCGATTGAATTTTCCTAACTAACCTCCCATGCGGGACCTTGTCAAAGGCCTTATTGAAGAAAATCTACTTTGTGTTTGCACACCGAAACTGAGAGCGATTTGCTTCCTTAAAACCAAATACATACTAAATCCGGTATGATACAGGAGAGCTTAAGTAAGCTACAGAGAGTTATAAAATTAGTCAGCTCCATCGTGTGCTCCAGCCTCCATATTATCCAGGACATCTTCAAGGAGTGGTGCCTCAAAAAGACACTGTCCATCATTAAGGGCCCACCAGCCTCTTCTCATTGCTACTACCAGAAAGGAGGGACAATTTGTCTGAAGACACACACTCACTGATTCAGGAACAGCTTCCTCCCCTTTGCCATACGATTTTTGAGTGGACACCGTACCCATGAACACTACCTCACTACTCCTGCTAGTTACCGACACAGAGGAGGACTCTACAACAACCAGTTTACAACCAGCACGTCTTTGGGATGCAGGAGGAAATCGGAGTGCCTGGCAGAAACAGAGATGAGGAGCGACTCTTCAGCCAGAGGGTGGCGAATCTGTGGAATTCACTTCCATGGAGAACCGTGGAGGCCAAGATATTGGGTATAATTAAAATGGAGGCTGACAGGCTCTTCATTAATCAGGGCGTGAAAGGATACAGGGAGAAGACAGGAGAATAGGGTTCAGAGGGATCACAAATCAGCCATGGTGGAATGTTGGAGCAGACTCAATGGGCTGAATGGACTAATTCTGCTCTCAAGGTCATTTGCTTCCAAACAATTGGTTTATTGATCATTACAGAATATCTCTCTGGTGCTTCCCTCTCCCCTCCCCTTTTCCCAATCAAAGATTCAAAGGTTCACTTATTTGTTTTCAAACAACTCTTTATTGCTTTTACAGAATGAAAAGTAAACACATTCGATCATCCATAGGTTTGAAAGTGCAACAAGGTTAAAGAAAAACGGAAAAATAAAATACATCAGAAATAAAAGGAAAAACAACGCACAAAAAAAGCAAACACCCGGCCATTAAAAACAAGCTGTCAATTCAATTTGTTACTTTCATCATCCCAAATATTGTTCTCCAGAAACTTGTAGAAAATATCCCAAATTTCCCGACATTTGCCAAGTTTGTTTTTCTGTGATGTAGTTGATCTTTTCTAGAGCAAGATACGAAGTCACTCCTTTCAGCCATTGTGAAAGTCCACTGGTTGTGGGTTTCTTCCATGAATAGGCTATGCAACGTCTGGCTTCCAAAAAACAAATATTAAGCAGAGACCTTGCACTTTTGGAGGTTACAAAGTCCTTTGGATAAATGTTCAGAATACATAATTTAGGATCAAGGAGCACCTTTTTTCCAATAATCTGACTAATCAAATCCAGCACCTTCTTCCAGAAGCAGATTATCTGGGGGCACTCGCACATACAATGGAACAGAGACCCCTTTTAGTGATTACATTTAAAGCATGTGTCTGGAATGTTGGGGTTAAAGTGACGAAACCTGACTGGAGTAATGTACTGTCTGGTTATCCGTTTAGAATGAGTGTTCACTGACTGGGTTTGAACGAAGGAACAAGCTTCTGACCACTCTTTTTCTGACAGATTCTCATGCAAATCAGTTCTCCATGCTTGTAGCATGTTGCTTGATGATTCTTTGCATTTACTTGCAAACAATTTGTATGCAGCCCCCCGGTAAGCCTCACACTCGCTCAGCTCGCTTTCGTCTAGGGGGAGCAGCCTTCGGCCCCGCCAAACGGGGAGATCAAGTTTGTGTGGATGCTGTGTGATGTACCCCACACCGCCAATTAACAGACAGTACGCCATATGCGATTAAATGATTACACTTTATAAGTATTTCTTGCTGATGGGTTAGTAGAAACAAATAGAATAAAGGTGCCAAGTCAGTAACTCTTTCAGTTCAGTGCACACTCGTTGGAGCTCTTACAGAACCGGGTCCCCCTTCCTCCAATCGATGTCCTCCGAACTCCACCGACCCACGAATGGGACCACCCTCGGTGATTGACTAAACACTCCACACGAGTCTGTCCTTGTCTCCTCTCCTCGCTGAAGACCCTGGGCCTCGGACTCCCGCTCGGGGTCCGTGCCGTCGCCCAGCTTACAGCATCTCTCTCCTCGCGTCTCCTCTCTCTGTCCCCATCACGCCTTCTGCCCAAAGCCCACGAAAAACAATAGCTTACAGACACACAAGAAAGAATACCATCTATCCCAATTGGTTAGCAAATGAATACAATTCCTGTATCAGTAATTATAACCCAAACAAGCTGCTCTAGAGAACCACTGTCTCAGCAGTTAACAGTACAGATAAGCCATTTTATTAGCCTTGGCAAGTAACATAAAAGAAGAAAGCCTTACATGTCTAATTCAGACACTTGTCCCCTAGCTTCAGATAATTTCAGAGTGATGTCTTCTAGGGTAAATAAAGGAGGGAGCTTCAAACTGTAACTTTGCCTGGACACAATAAAACTTTGCAACTAAAGGCATTTAAAAAAGTGTTTTGTTGGAATTCCATATGTGGCCTTGAGTTCTTCAAAAGACATAAATGAATTGCCATTATAAAGATCAGACACCTTAGCTATGCCTCGGGGCGGCCAAGTTTTAAAACTAGGATCCGCTCTGCCGGGCTGGAGCTATCATTACCAAAGATAGGAGTAAACTGGGATAACTGTGATGTCTCTCCTATTTACGCAAGAGCATCGTGCCAAATCATTGTTGTATTTTTTAAGAAAGGGATTTTAGATTGTGTGACCAGGTTTTTCTTATTTGCTGAATACATATATAGTTCTAGAGGGATATTGGTCAACTGGGATTCCATTGAGACCCAAGGAGGGGAGTGATCCTTAACAAAATAAAACATTCCTGCTCTAATTTGGGCCGCCCAGAAATACCATATAAGATGTGGTAGCTGTAAGCCACCTCTATCATACGGCAGATATAACAGGGAAAGCCTGAGTCTTGGACATCTATTGTTCCAGATGAAATTAGAAAAAAATTTCTTTAATAAATAAAAGAAAGAGTAAATAAGTACATAGGGATTGGATAATTATGTCTGCGGGCAGGAGCAAGCATGAACAAATTAGGATATAAACACCTGCAATGGTTGATACTTAGGCTTATATACAACATTTTGGACCAGTGGAAATGGTCCAGAAGGGTTATATGGAAACTATTATTACCATTTTTCTTAACAACTAATTCCATTACTTAGCCTAATTGGTTAGATTTACCACAGTACATAATTATCTTTTTAAATGTTTATTTTCCTTTTATATCATCTCAATGTGTACTTAAGAATGTATAAATAATTGTAGTTTTATACATATAAAAAAATGGAAAAGGTTATATGTGTGAAAAAAGTACATGATATTTGTGAATTCCTTATCCAAATAAAAATAAAATTAAAAAAAAAATAAATAAAAGAAAGATGATGGAGGAGAAAGTGGGGTAGATTGGAAAGGGTACAGGAACTTCAGTAAAATTGACATTTTTAGAATGTTTATGCATCCAATCAAATTTATGAGCAATTTCGTCCATCTGTTTGTAAGTTGAATAACTGAGTCTGTGAGAGGTTTATAATTAGTTGGGATAATTTTATCAATAGTAGGAGTAATTTTAACACCCAAATAGGTAAACCCTGTTCTGACAAAATGACATCATCCATGTACAGGGCTGTGTGATGTTCTACATCTCCTGTAGTTATTCCTGTTATGTTAGCCTGTTTTCAAATTGGCATAGCAAGTGGCGCAATGGCCAGGATAAACAGGAGGGGAGATAGGGGACAGCGCTGTCTTGTTCCCCGTTGGAGTTTAAAAGATGCCGAAAAAAGCTCGTTAGTTGAAACTTCAGCCTGTGGGTTAGAATATAGAAGCTGTATCTTAGAAATTTTCCCCCTATTCCACTCCACTCTGTCGAAGGCTTTCTCGGCATCCAATGACAGAATAGCGCTATCAGAGCTTCCAGATTTTTCATGAAGTATATTAAGCACTCTTCGAATGTTGTGGAAGCCCTGCCTTCCCTTACAAATCCATTTTGGTCAGGGTGGACCATTTTTGGCAACAGTGGCTCCAGCCTCCAAACGAATACCTTACAGAGAATTTTGAGATCATTGTTCAGATGTGAGATTGACCTATAAGATCCACAAAGGGATGGTGGTTTTCCCGGTTTTAACAGTAGTGTGATTGCTGCCATATTAAGAGAGGAGGGAAGGGATCCAGTGTCAAATGACTCCTGATACATAGAGCTGGTATTAGCTTGGTCTTAAAGATTTTGTATATTTCAATTGGAATTTCCATTGGGCCCAGGAGTTTTCCCTCCCTTCATGTTAGTTATAGCTGCAGACAATTCCTTGGCCTCTAAGTTAAACTCCAGTGATGTCAAGGACGTTTCATCTCGGGGTATAAGTTGTAACAAGTCGAGAAATTCCTTTTGTATTTGTGGAGCTGAATCTGAATATTCTGAGCTGTACAGATCTTGGTAAAATCTCAAAAAAATATTGTTCATTTCCTCTGCGACAACCGTTGTCACCCCCTCATCTGATTGTATGGAGTTTATTGCCCTTTCTGTTTGGATCTGTTTGATGTGCAGGCCAAAGGATCACTTATTATCATGTACAACTCTGAGATTTGTCTTCCCCAGATAGCCATGAAACAAAGAAAAAACATGAAAGTCATTGAATAGCATCATGATCATCAGCCCCCCCAAAACCACCACTCCCTCCACACAGGAAATGGAACAGCAACAACCCCAGCCCACCCCCCGCACAAAAACCAACAGAACATTTTACCCCCAAACACCCTCCCCTCGCACAACAAAATGAAAAGAAACACACAATATAAAAACAGAATATAAAATCCCTAAGTCTGACAAAGTCCGCAGTCCTTAAACAGGGGCCTAAACCTGATGGTCTAAACCAGGGGTTTCCACCCCTGCTTGGTTAATGGTCAATTAAAAAAAAGGTTGGGAGTCCCGAGTCTAAAGTAAGACTACCCATGTCAGTGGGCTACAAGTATAATTGTTACTATCGCACATTTGCTTCTGGTGCAAAAGGAAAGAAGATGTTCAAAGTTATTTCCGTCTTTAAACTAAAGTATCAATTTGATATGGGCAATCATTTCCATTCTGCAAATCATCCATATGGAAGCATTGCTAATAGACTATAAAAACATTTTAGAATAAACCACCCACCAGCAGCCCTGCAAGCAGAGGCATGTACTCGATTATCGCAAGGCGCACTCTCCATTTGGCATCTTCTGCTAATTCTACAATGGCTGGCAGGAGAGACTGTGATAACTGGTGAATTCCAACAACTTCATTCACGCAGTCCAGATTGGAGATAATGTTCAAACGGACCTCAGGGCACTAGGAAGGAAAGGCAATTTTCTGAGTACAGCAAAGGTGAAAAACATTCATACTGCGAACGCTGTCTGACAAACACACTGGCGCTCCCCAGACTCTCTGCTTTCAAAGTATCATCTTGGACATTTATGAAACATTAATCCCACAAAAGAAATATGAATGCTACTTTCACACTTACAGTACTTAGGCACATGCACATCTAGCCAGGGTGCCAAAGACTTTTGCACAGAACTGTACTTGCCAACGTGCAGTGGAGAGCAAGTTTGTAAATCTGGCGGGAGCACAGGATGTTGGGAATGGTGAGAGTGGTGCACCCACGGGAGGGGTGTGGGACAGGTGGCTGAGGACTGCCAGGGGCAGGAGGGGGTGGCGCGAGTGCAGACACACTCAGCCCTGAGAACACTAGCAAGGCCATTTGATTCCAAACAATTGGTCTATTGGTCATTACAGAATGTCTCTCCGGTGCTTCCCGCTCCCTTCCCCCTTTTCCCAACCAAAGAGTCAAAGGTTTGTTTATGATCAAAGCACGTATCCAAATACAACCCTGAAATTTGTCTTCTCCAGATAGCCACGAAGCAAAGAAAGAAGATGAAAGTCATTCAGAGAGAAGCATGAAACCTACACCTCCCCAGCCCTGGTACAAAAAATAATGGCATCCTGATCATCTGATCCCCAAAACTACCCCTCCCTCCACACACAAAACGGAATAGCAACATCGACCCCCCCCAATCCATTCCCCGCACAAAAAACTAACAGAGCATTTTACCCCCAAACACCCTCCCCTCACACAACAAAACGAAAAGAATAAGGCGATGAAGAAAACAGAATATAAAAACCCTAAATCTGAAAAAGTCCACAGTCCATAAACACAAATGCAGAACCAGGATATCATCCTACGCTATCACCGACATTCACCAAAAGAGGGGGACAGGGACACAACTCCCCTCTCCCTGCCCCCTTCCCACTCTCAGTCCACATCAGAGACCCATATCAGACATCTGTGAGGTTTATCATCACTCACAGATGTCAAGAAATTTGATTGTTTTTTGCGGCAGCAGCAGCACAGTGCAGTATAAAAGAATTACTACCGGACCGTGCAAAACTCAGACACCCTAGCTATATACACCAGCCTAAGACTTCTGCACAGTACTATACATTATGGTCCAAGTTATGGTCACACGAGCAGCATGCCAGAAATTCGAGAGTCAGTTCGCAGAAGTGAGTGCAGTTGCTTTTATTAAGGAGAAGGTGCTTGGGAAGCTGAAAGTTTTGAAGGTAGTCAAGTCACCTGGACTAGATGGGCTACACCGCAGGGTTCTGAAAGAGGCAGCTGTAGAGATTGGGGAGGCATTAGTAATAACCTTTCAAGAGTCATTAGAATCTGGAATGGTTCCAGAGGACTGGAAATTTCCAAATGTCACTTCACTCTGAAGGGGGGGAGGCAAAAGACATGAAACTATAGGCCCTTCAACCTGACTTCAGTGGTTGGGAAAATGTTGGGAGTCCATTATTAAAGACAAGGCTTCCAGTACTTGGAGGTGCATGGTTTCCTTAAGGGGAAATTACAGGCAGGATAGACAAAGGAGGGTCAGTGGATGTTGTTTACTTGGAGCTTGACAAGATGCCTTAACAAGTTAAGAGCCCATGGTATTACAGAAGATATCCTAGTAAAGATAGAAGATTGCCTGACTGACGAGAAGCAAAGAGTTGCAAATGAAAGGGGCCTTTTCTGGTTGACTGCAGGTGACCATTAGTGTTCCACAGAGGTTGGTATTGTGACCGTTTCTTTTCAAGCAGATGTCAATGATCTGGACAACGGAATTGATGGCTTGGTGGTCACATTTGTGGATGATACCAAGATAGGTGGAGGGGCAGAGATTCTGTAGAAGGACTTGATAGATTGTGAGAATAGCAAGGCAGTGGCAGTTGGAATATACTGCACTGACCGAAAGTGTTTCTGGTAGGTAGGATTCCTCAGCCTTGGACGGCACCCGCTTAGGAGAGGGAAAACCCTGATTTTAAACCTCCGCTGCCTTGCAGTCATGCCCACCCATGGGAAAGGCTTTGGGGGTAAACCCCTAAGGCAGTTTGATGTCGTTTGCAGCTTCACTCCGGCAACCTCTGCGATGACACTGGTGCCGAGCTGTATTGGCGCTTGCCCTTCCCTTCGACAACATGAGTGACGTGGAGAGGGGGAGCCTGCTGCAGGGGCAAGAGCCGGTCCTTCAAACCTTCCTGCCCAGGAGAGGACACAGTCCACCAGAGGCACAAACCCATCATCCCCGGGATCGAAGGGTGCCTACTACCAGAAACGTATGGCCATGCACTTTGGTAGAAGGAGTAAAGACGTGTACTATTTTCCAAATGGGCAGAAAATTCAGAAATCAGACATGCAAAGGCAATTGGGAGACCTCGTGCAGGGTTCCCTAAACGTTATTTTGCAGGCTGAGTTGGTGGTACGGAAAGAAAATGGAATGTTGGCATTCATTTTGAGAGCACTAGAAAAGATATAAGGGTAATGCTGAAGCTTTATAAGGCATTGGTCAGAACGCAGTTGTGGGTATAGTGAGCAGCTTTGGGCCCTTTATCTAAGATGTGCTGGTATTAGAGAGGGTTCACGATGATGATCCTGGGAATGAAACATACAAGAGGAGTGCTTGACGGCTCCGGCTCTGTCCTCGATGGAGTTCAGACGGGAAGGAAGAGGGGTGAATCTCATTGAACTTATGGAATATTAAGAGGGCTAGAACAGAGAGGATGTTTCCTGTGACCGGAGGGCACAGCCTCAGAATAGAGGGATGTCCATTTAGAACAGAGCTGAGAGGAAATTTCTTCAGTGAAAGGGCGGTGGATTTGTGGAATCCATCAACGCTGATGGCTGTGGAGGACGAGTCACTGGGTATATTTAACATGGAGGCTGACAGGTTCTTGATTAGTCAGGGTGTTAAAGGTTACGGGGGAGAAGGCAGGAGAATGGGGCCGAGAGGGTAATAAGCCAGCCATGATGGAATGGCGAAGCAGACACGTTGGGCTGAGTGGCCTAATTCTGTTCCTGAGTCTTAATTGTCCTTTATTGTCCGTTCACTCTCCCGGAGTGCAGGCGAGCTCCTCGGGAGGGCCATGGGAGGAAACAACGGTCATTTTGTGAAAAGCTGCATTTCACAAAAGAAAAACACTTGAATTTCTGCGTTTGAGAAATCTTTCTGCACCTTTGGCATAAATAGATGCAAAATACTAATTACTATTAAATTATCCAACAGTTCAAATCATGATTCGGCAGGCTTTTTTCTTGATTTCATTTCAAACGAACAAATAATTCAAGGCTTGAATTAACAGCTGACAATTTGAAGATGTACACTTGGAATCTGTCAGCTGTGCCTGGAAAATCGAGGCATTTCCGACATTTGGGGAATCTTTTCGGGTGTAGCACATGAAGGGAATCAAGTCTGCAGACATTGGAAATCCAGAGCAATTCACCCAAAACGCTGGAGGAACTCAGCAGCTCAGGCAGCATCTATGGGAATGAGTAAACAGTCGGTGTTTCAGGCCGAGGCCTTTTATCGGGACTGTAAAGGGAGGCGGAAGATGCTAGGATATAAAGGTGAGGAGAGGGGAAGGAGGCCAGCTGGAAGGTGTTAGGTGAGACAGGTGGGTGGGAAAGGTCAATGGCTGGAGAAGAAAGAATCTGAGAGAGGAGAGGAGAAGAGAGTGGACCACAGGAGAGATGGAAGGAGGTGGGGACCCAGGGAGAAGTAATAGACAGGTGAGAAGTAAAAGCTCAGAGCGGGGAATTGAGGAAGGAGAGGAGAGGGGAGAGATTTTTTTTACATTTTTAAAAGTAATCTTAATTCTGTAAAAATAATGAAAGAATGCAAATTTCCATATTAATTTAAAAATCCAGAATTTGCACATGCAACAGTTTTGTTTAAGTTCACGCCAAAATAAACAAGGAACTTGATGGATGGAGAAATAACAGCTCCATCACACCATTAACCGATTCATCTTTAATCCAATATGCACTCAGATTACAAACCAGCTCACATCACTGCTTCTAAAGAACGCACTGCACATTTGCTCTTATCTGAAGCTCTCAAACTAAAAGAACAGTTCGAGAGACTCCGGTGGAAGAAACAGATGTTATTCCATTCATGATTCAGAAAAACATAAGAAATCGGAGCAGGAGTAGGCCATCCGGCCCATCAAGCCTGCCCCGCCATTCAGTAAGATCATGGCTGACCTGTCCATAAACTCAGCTTCATCTACCTGCCTTTTCCCCATAACCCTTAATTCCCCTACTATCTATCCTCTCCAGCCCTTCACCTTTCCCACCCATCACCTGCCTTCAACTCCCCTCCCCTACACACCAACCTTTCCCATCACCTGGTCTACCTATCACCTACCAGCTTGTACACCCCCCATCCTCCCAACCTTCTTATTCTGGCGCCTTCCCCCTTCCTTTCCAGTCCTGACGAAGGGTGTCAGCCCAAGGGTTCATTCCCCTCCATAGATGCTGCCTGACCTGCTGAGTTCCTCCAGCATTGTGTGTGTGTGTGTGTGTATGTGTGTGTGCACGCGTGTGGCTGTGGATTGCCAGCATCTGCAGAATCTGTGATTATCCACTTTAGAATGCTGGACATCACCGCACAGCTTCAAGCAAACGGCAGTTACAATGTTTGTCAACAGGAAAGAAAGCAGATGAACATGGGCCAACTGCTGTCCCCTTCCAGGAATCGATATCAGTGAGAGTAAAAGCCTAGACACATCAGTCTGTGTTGCAACACGTCCCGTTCTGGCACATTTATCCAGATACCTGTATCTCGTGGTGGAGCATGGACTGCTCGTCACCTTCAGCAGATGTACAAGTTCCAGAGACGACAACCAGCTTTTTGATCGCCTAATGAACAATAAGCAACCTTTCCTCAGCACTCTGGACTTGACAACAGCTTCCAAACAGCACACAGAAGAAAGCTCTCCATTGGTGTTTGCCTGATTTCGGTAGGCTAATCAAATATTATCCACGATGGCCACCAGTCACGCAAGGGGTATGTTAAAGTTCGTACTTCATGATAAAATTACCTTATCTTTGAGCTGAGCCAAGACCAGGGGAAGCAGGTGCTCAACAGTGCTGTCCTTGCCCAGGATGGTGGACAAGCCCATAATAACAGAGGCCAGAGCTGACTTCACGTGTTGATTGGTGTCAGACACAAGTTCCTGGAAAAGAAACACAAAAAATGATTAAATGAAAACCTAGACAGATATTTCAGTCAACATGCACAAAATGCTGGAGGAACTCAGCAGGCCAGGCAGCACCTACAGAAACGTCGACTGTACTGTTCCCCATAGAAGCTGCCTGGCCTGCTGAGTCCCTTCAGCATTTTGTGTGTGTTGCTCGGATTTCCAGCATCTGCAGATTTTCTCTTGTTTGTCGTTAGATATCTCAGTCATGATGCCATCCTGCTCTATGTTCTTATGATCCACCTGGTCAGTCATGGATCATTCTTAAATAATTTCTTTTACAGTTTGATATTCTAGTTCATATAAATCATGGAACAGAACCGGCCCTATAACCCACAATGTTATACTTAAATTCCTAATCAAGTGGGCAATCTAATCTACACGATGTCCATATTCTTCCGTTTTCCTCACATTTGTGTGCTTATCTCAACGTCATTAAAAGTCCCCGATATATCTGCCTCCACCATCACTCCAGGCAGCCAACACCATGTTAAAAAACCAGCAACACACACAAGATGCTGGAGGAACTCAGCAGGCCAGGCAGCACCTATGGAGAAAAGGACAGTCGACATTTCTATCCAAAACCCTTCGGCAGGACTCAGCCCTTTGGGAGAGGGGGAGGGAGCAGGAGAGGGGGATGGGGAGGGAGTGGGAGAGGGGAATGGGACAGGAGAGGGGGATGGGACGGGAGAGGGGGATGGGACGGGAGAGGGGGATGGGACGGGAGAGGGGGATGGGACGGGACAGGGGGCAAGATGTGACTTGTGCTTGGACATTGAGCTTTTCCAGTTACAAGCAGTTCAGAGTGATAAAACTTGAATTAAAAGGTGCCCGAGTCCTCGTTTCAGACCCACCCAAAATACTGAGGGACTTTTTCCTGAAGTGAATGAGATGGATTGCTACATTAATTTTAGATAGACTGTATAACCAGCCAAAAATTTGAGAAGGCATATTACCTTAACATACGGCAAGATGTGACATATTATGACAGTCTCCCTGCAATCTACTGGCAAGTTTTCACAGAAATCTGCAAGATAGAGTACTGCATGTTAGAGAGTTATTCTCAAACAAATCAATGGAGTCAGAGAAAAGTACAGCACAGAAATAGGCCCTTCAGCCCATCTATTCTGTGCCGATCCATTTAAATTGCCTACTCCTATCAACCTGCATCTGGACCATAGCCCTCAATACCACTACCATCTGCGTACCCATCCAAACTTCTCTTAAATTTTGAAATCGAGCTTGCACGCACCACTTGCGCTGGCAACTCGTTCCACACTCTCACCACAATGATAAATCAATAAAGTTTCACAGATTAAGCAATTGCTGAAAAGCATCTGCCTTAATATTTGTATCTTCTCAGAAGATTGTGGCAAGAGAAAACATACATTCTGAAGCACAATTTAAGTCGCACAAGGAAAAGCAATGCCAGCACCTACAGTGTAAACATCAAGAGTCAGACAGCACAGGTTCAATTCTGGCACATCTGTACGTTCTCCCTGGAGTAAACCCCGAGGGAAAAATCCGGAGCCGGATTCTCCGAGGCAGTCCGACGTTCAGTTCAACGCTGACTGGCAACTCCTGCGAGGCCACTGGTACCAAACTGTATCGGTCTCTGCCGATCCTTTGGATTCATCAGATGCGTGGAGAGGGGGAGCCTGCTACATGGGCAACAGCTTACTCTCCATATCATACTGCCCTGGCTTACGTATCACGTAGACAGCTGCACGTAACATCCATGGTGGACCCTGACCAACGGAGGGCCTCGGGTTAGGCAGTCTGTGGTACAAACGTAAAGAACAGCATTCACTCTTTTTCACAATCTCACAACCTTTCAAGACTCTGCACAAGCAATGAAGTGCACTTTGTAAGGAGCAGCCACCATCGAAACATGAAGTCAAGTGGCACACAATTCCTTTCCATTTGCTGTCATCCAGTTCTGGGATCAGATCAGGATGCCAAAGGGGAGGCATGCTGGCATGCTGTTCTCACTTGGAGAAGTGTCACCTGGATATGTGGTACCACATTAAATAGAGTCATAGCAAAGCACAGCGCAGAAAAGGCCCTTTGGCCCCTCTCGTCCATTCTGAACAATTCAAACTGTCTACTCCCATCTGCCTGCAGCAGGACCATAACATCCCCCCCGCCCCATATCCGTACTATCCATGTACCTATTCAAACTTCTCTTAAATATTGAAATCAAAACTGCATGGTCCACTTGTGCTGGCAGCTCGTTCCACTCTCATGACCCTCTGTGTGAAGAAGTTTCCCCTCATGTTCCCATTGAACTTGTCACCTTTCACTCTTAACCCATGACCTCTGGTTGTCGTCCAACCCAACCTCAGTGGAAAAAACTTGCTTGCATTTATCCCATCCATACCCCCCCCATAATATTGTACCTCCATCAAATCTCCTCTCAATCTTCTGCATTCTGAAGGATACAGTCCTAACCTATTCAATCTTTCCTTCTAAGTCAGGTCCTCCAGACCAGGAAACATCCTTGTAAATTTTCTCTGCATTCTTTCAACCTTGTTTACATCTTTCACAGGAGTTCAAAGTTCAGGGGTGTCCAGGGAAGGGGTCGCACCTCTGGTGAAGGGGCTTGTCGTGTCCATTCCGGGGCAGCTCACTCACTTTTGCTCCCCACCGGACACTCATCTCTCCCCTGTGGCTGCAAGCAGCCATTTGCACGTGACAGCAGTCTCATACTCCGCTGAGATTCGGACAAGCCAGTCCTAGCACGCAAAGTCAGCCTCAGCGGACTGGGTGGGTGCGATCTATAGTAAAGCCCAACAGCCATGAAGGTGGCTCTGCATCGCGCTGTGGAGAACGAGGGGCATGAAAAGGCACAGAAAGCGTCCTGGTCATCCACTGCAAACAAGAAGACCCCAGTTTCTTCTGGCGCTTGTTCATACCACTGGACCCGGACTTCTGAGGCCAAGAGAGTGGAACTGCCACAGTACAAAGGCTTTTCCATTTTGAAAACTCTCCCGCACAGGTTTCCTGTCATCGTCGGACAAAATGTGCAACCACCATGCGTACTATACACAACCTTGACATTTGTCTCCTTACAGGCAGCCACAAAGCAAAGGAACCCAACAGAACCTATTAAAAACAGAAAACCATCAATCACACAATGCGCAGGAAAAAAAGACAAATTGTGCAGACAAGAAACAGAAGTAAATAATGTTCAGGACTGCACTGCAAAATGCCAGGTTGTACAGCTGGATCAAAGGCCTCGTCTCCACTAGGAAAGTTACAGGCACAGATTGCAGTGTCATTGCCCAGAACAAGAGTCTATTACTAAAGTAATTGATAGTTGTTTCTGCTGCCAGAAAGTTGTCACTGTGCTTCAGCAACAACATCTTAACCGGATGGAAAAGACAAGAATGAGAATTCCCAACCAACCTTTAACATTGTTGGCCCCAGCTGCTCGCACTTCAGCCTCACAATCTTTCAACAGGTTTTGGAAAGCAGGAACCAGATCATTTTCCGCAACTTCAGGACCCACGGTTTTCTGAAGCTTTAAAGGCAAGAGAAACTGAATGAGTAACAAAGATAGAGCGGGTTTCAATAGCAGCAATCTCTGCATTAACACGTGAACAGAGGAATCACAAAGACAACACCATCTTTCTTTTCCACGCTCGTCTCGCTGCTGCCATCAGGTAGAAGGTGCAGGAGCCTCAGGACCCACACCACCAGGTTCAAGAACAGTTACTACCCCTCAACCATCAGGTAGAAGGTACAGAAGCCTCAGGACCCACACCACCAGGTTCAAGAACAGTTATTACCCCTCAACCATCAGGATCTTGAACTACAGGGGATAAGTACACTTAATCGATTGAGATGTTCCCACGAGCAATGAACTTACTTTAATTACTCTTTATCTTGTTATTTCATACTCTTGTTATTTATTGCTATTTATTTATATTTGCATTTGTACTTTATCTTTTATTGATCCTGTTTACAGTTACTATTCTATAGAAATTGCTGAGTATGCCCACAGGAAAATGAATCTCAGGGTTGTATGTGGTGACATGTATGTACTCTGAAAATATGAACTTCAAAATTAAAAATCTGAACTATACTTTAGCTACAGACTTCATTGCAAGATTAGTTTATACGTGATCTTGAGCATAGAAAGTGCCTTTTGTGATGGTCTGTCATTAGCAATGATAGCAGAACTTTATAAATACAATAAACTCCGTACCGTTCTAATGCAATTGTTTTCCAATAATGGGTTGGTGCCAATTTCACAAGTGCTCTGGCAACCTTTATCTTGTTCTGGCATATTTCCCCTTCCTTTCCAGTCCTGATGAAAGGTCTTGGCCCAAAACATCGACTGTTTATTCACTTCCACAGATGCAGCCTGACCTGCTGAGTTCTTCCAGCAATTTTGTGTGTGTTACCTTATATGGAGCTTATTTTTCAACATGGGTTAGTTATCTAATAAAGACAGACAATATAACGTCTTTGCCTGTTCCAGGGGTAATAATCCTAAACTGATCAAATGGCTGTGTTTTCTGTGTGCTTTTGAACACTGGTCCATCTGTAATTTGCTTTAATTTTCGATCAGGTTTACAGTTTTGAATTATGTAATTTTATCATGGGTGGCGGGGTGGAAATACATCTCTACCAAGAGAGGTGTAAGGCATTCCTTCCCTCCGCTAGCCTGCAGGTCACCCTTGGGCAAGGTGTAGCACCTGCTTAGCCAACCCACCCCCCAATCAGGGTCACGTGAAGCTATGGGGTAAGAGGAAAGAAACCCAGAGAAATGTTGCCATTGTGTTCAGATGTTTATCAATGAGTGGATACCTCATGCTCTGGTAAAGAAATAAATGAGTGGGGAGAAAAAGGGAATGGTCAGATAAATGGTGTCCATTTAGAAGCAGCATTCTTTAGTGTTACCCAGGTAAAACAGCTGTAATGATCTATCCTTGATAGTATATCCACAGATAAACCAGCTGCTTCAGTACAGATTTTACACTCGTACAGAACAGAAAGATTTAATCTCAATGCTTTGGGTGGGACCGGATTTTCCTGGCCTAAAGAGACGGAATTTTAAATTTTTAAAGAAAGGCAAAGTTGAGAAAATATTGTCGTTGATGGCTCTGAATCCGAAAGTATGGTACACAGACAATAACGTGAGCAATTGTAATCAGCTAATTTCTCAGGTCAAAAAACACAACTAAATAATGTTATTTAATGATTAAATAATGTTTCTTAGTTGTTAAATAATGTTAAACTGATCGTTAATGTTTGCAATTAACCTGTGTAGGCAATGTGCCTTTATTTTGAGGATTTGGATTACATTGTGGTGAGAAAAGCACAGAGATTTCAGTTGATCCGAGTGTTTTCCCAGGCTGGGAAAGCCTAAGACTAAAGGGCATAGATTTAATTGGAGACACAGAACACAACAAGCTGTGCCGGCCCTTCAAACTGCACCGCCAGTAAGCCACCAACTTGTGCAACAATCTACAATGACCCTTTAACCTACTAACCGGAATGCTTTTGGACTGTGCGAGGAAACTGGAGCACCAGGAGGAAGCCTGAGGCAACAAGTTTTGTACTCAGAACAAAGACCATCTGGTTCAAAAACTATAAACACACAGGAGATTCTGCAGATGCTGGAAACCCAGCACAAAATACTGGAGGAACTCAGCAGGCCAGGCAGCATCTATGGAAATGAAATAAACAGTCGCTCTTTCAGGCTGAGACTGCTCTTCAGGGCTATAAATCTGCCGATGACACAACTATTGTTGGCAGAATTTCAGATGGTGACAAGGAGCCGAAGAGGAGTGAGATAGATCAGCTGGTTGAGTGGTGTGGCAACAATCTGGCACTTGTCAGTCAGACCAAGGAACTGATTGTGGACCACAGGAAGGTGAAGTTGAATCACCACCTCCCTACACCATACCCGGTCTGTGTGAAGTCAGCAGTGGGAACGAACCAGCAAAGTCCAGTCCATCAAAATTTTAATTAAATTAATTAATTCATGCACTACATCACAAAATTTACCACAATGACAGTAAGACCAAGGAACTGATTGTGGACGTCAGGAAGGGGAAGTCAAGGGAACACACATCAGTCCTAATCAAGGGGACTGTGGAAAGGGTGAGTAGTTTCAAGTTCCTGAGTGTCAAAGTCTCTGAGGATCGTCCTGGCTTTTCAACCTTTCGGCTCATTTTTAAACAGAACTGAAGTTCCCCTTAACTTCCTCCAGTCAAAAGTGAAAAATATCAGTGTCATCAACCTGTGCACGTGCTGAATCCCCAGATCCCTGGCACTATGCCAACAAGTTTGTTCTAAACCCCTGTCACAGGATTATCCTTCAGATACACTGAAAAAGATCTGAGCTCAATTCAGACCAACTTTGTTCTATTTCAGATCCATGTTTAAAAACAGGCTAATTAAATGAATCTGGAAAGAAATCTCAGCACCTTTTGGCATGTCAGTCAATTATATTAAAAATACGCAGGTGCTTGATTTAATGATTTTTTAAAACTATATTAGACGAACTGATCGTGTTTTCATGACTTTTGACAGAATCAGAAGGGATTCCAGCTGGAACAGAAAACTTAAGGACTAGTTTTAAAACATAAATGCACCATATCATCATACCAAAGAGATGCATTTTGTGCTTTAGCAATAACACGTACCTCAGAAAATTTGTCTGCCACCACATAGCGAACTCGCCAGGATTCATCGTCCATTGCCTGCCGGAGGGTTGGCATCACCAACGTTTCCAGGTCTTCCTGGGGCAGCAGCTGGGCTATGCTCACACAAGCCTCAACTGCCAACAGCCTCACTGAATCCTGTGAAAAAGATGTTCAAACCGGGTTTGAGCTGGTTCTTCATTAAAAAACAAAATTAATTTACTGAAGTTTACATTAGGAAGAACTAATCTCATCAAAAAAATCATAAAAATAAATACTGACAATTTTACAATTGTTTCCCAGATGCTATCCGTTCAGATCACCTAGAAAGTAGCAACAGGTTTCATTACTTTGCAATGTGTGCTGGAATCTTCCCAGGATACAAGTACTGGAGTGTATCAACATGCAACCTTTGATGGAAGCATTCCTTGGATTAGTATATTAGCAAATGTCATGACAGTGCAAAAATTTATTGATAAATCAATTTTCTTTCTCCTGCTCTTGAAGCACCATTCTCTGCTGAGTGAATCTTCAAGCTAATCACCCAAGTGGTCACTTTTCACCGTAGGATGTAGGAGCTGAATTAGGCCATTTGGCCCATCGAGTCTGCCCTGCCATTTCATCATGGTTGATCCATTTCACATTTAGCCCAATCTCCTGCCTTCTCCCCATATCCCTTCATCGAAACACGGAAATCTACAGCACTTTACAGGCCATCCGGCCCCAAAGTTGTGCAGACCAGGTAACCTACTCGAGAAACTGCCTAGAATTTCCCTACCGCATAGCCCTCTATTTTTCTAAGCTCCATGTACCTATCTAAGAGTCTCTTAAAAAACCCTACTGTATCCATCTCTACCACCTTTGTTGTCAGTGCATTCCACACACCCACCACTCTCTAGGTGAGAAACTTACCTCTGATGTCTCCCTTATACCTACTTTCAAGCACCTTAAAACTATGCCCCATCATGTTAGCCATTTCAGCCCTGGGAAAAAGCCTCCGGCTATCCACACGATTAATACCTCTCATCATCTTATATGCTTCAACCAGGTCACTTCTCATGCCCTGACTAATCAAGAATCTATCAACCTCTCTGCCCTGAATATACCCAATGACTTTGCCTCTGTGACAATGAATTCCACAGATTCTCTGGATAAGGAAATCCTTCCTCATCTCCATTCTAATTGGATAAACCTCTGCTCTGAGATTGCTTCCTCTGGTCTTAGGCTGTCCCACCATAGAAAACATCCTCCCCATATCCACTCTACAGGCCTTTCAGTATTTGACAGGTTACAATGAGATCCCTCCCCCTCATTCTTCTGAATTCAAATGAGTACAGGCACAGAGCCATCGAATGCTCCTCGTACGACAAGCCTTTCAATCCTGGACCTTTCAATCACTTTCGTGACCCTCCGTTGAACCCACTCCTGTCTTGGCAAACCCTCTGTTAGATAAGGGGCCCAAAACTACCTTCAATATTCCAAGTGAAGCCTTATAAAATGTGAACATTACATCCTTGTTTTGATACGCTAGCCATCATTGGTGGGGTCTGAACCTGGAGCAAGTGTGAACATCTCCTTGGCTACAGATGTGAAGGTTTATTTCCAGGAGTCACTGGACAGTAACCAGAAGAGAAGCTTACTCAACACCAAGGAGCACACGTCCAACCGTTAACCAGAAGCTAGGTGAGGGTCAAAGTGTCCATCACAGCTCCCCTTCAGCGTACCATTTCTGTACGACTCTGGCTCCTTAGTACAGGAGAATACTGCGGACTGTGTCAAGCCTTATGCCCGGGATACTTTAGGTTGGAGGAATATGAAAGGACACACACTGATTAAACAGTTCACTCTTCAGGCAAAAGCCTCAAGATAACCACCTTCTTGGAGGAGCATCTCCAGCTGGAGTACTGGAATGGTGTAATCATGCCGATAGATTGACAGGCACCGCTTCCATCTACTGTGGACAAAGGAAGTTTATAAAGCAGGGGCTCCCAACCTGGGGCCCCTCGGTTGATGGTAGGGGGTCGATGGCGTAAAAGAGGGTTGTGAACCCCGGTTACAAAGGTGAACAGATGGTGCAGACTACGACAACAGAAACTTTGCAAGCAGGAACTGGCATTAACAAGGCGTAGCATACTGAGTACATAGCCGTATTAACCGGATGCAACTCAGTTCTTTGCCACGGACACACCATCCATACTAATCTTTCCCACCTCCAGCTCACCCATACAGTAAAATGCAAGCGGTAATGTGGGGTGGGGGGGAATTCCTCCAGTGAGCGGAATGACAGACAGCCTGTTACCGGAATGAGCCAAGTGCTCTCTGTTATTTCACACACTGCCATGACGTGTGGGATACAGAGGCTCCTCAGTACAAGCAATTGATACACATGTGAGTTAAAGCCAAGGTGACAGCAGCAGCTTCAGCAAGATAAATCATGACAAGCCATGGGGAATAAGATCACCTTTCTTCACTATAATCCACGCTTCCCTCATCCACGTCACCTGCATTCCCACCCCACAAGCCTTTCCAGCGCATCAGTGTCTGTAGCCCCCACCACCCACAATAGACTCCTAGACTAATCTCAATCCTCTGCTATCTGCAAGGGGCCTCTGCCACTAATCACACCCCCCTTCCCCCACCCCACCCTTCAGGGTTCCACGCCACTCATTCATCCTCGCCGCTCTCCCCGAAAGCAAGACAAGGTCTACACTCGCCCATTTGCCTCCGTTCAGGGCTGCAAACAGTTCTTGCAGGCGAAGCGGTGCTTTCCTCTCGGGGCTATTCGCTGTATCTGGAGCTCCTGCCGTGGCCTCCTCGACATCGGAGGACCAACACAGATGGGGTTGGGGGCGGTTCTTCATCGAGCACCTTCTCTGGGTCCGCTGCGACAGCCGGGGTATCCCAATGGCCACCCACTTCAATTTGACTTCCCGCTGCCACTCCAGTGTCTGCTCTACAACTACATACCTGCTCATCAGAAGCCAGGGAAGTGAAGAGGGGTATAATGTCACTTTTCAAAAACTCCAGCTCCACAACCTTTGCAAATTCACCTAACTTTGATGCTGCTGCCTGGCGGACCACTGGTGTGTCATCTGAGCACAAGCTGTGAAAAAGTCTGCAGAAAAAATAAAATTAAAGGTGACATAGGAGTAGTCGCCCATTGATGCAGAACTTAACAATTCGCAAGCAGAAATACAAGCATTAAAAATTGACATTTTTGCAATTAATGTTTCTAAATCAGAAGCTAGTAAAATATTTTGCTAAACCCATCATCATTATGTGCTGTGTCATATGCTATGGGTGGTCACGGTCTTTCCATGACCCTGATTGTTCTCTGTAAAGTTTTCTACAGAAGTGGTTTGACATTTCCACCTTCTGGGCAGTGTGTGTCTTTTGAAGGTGGGTGACCCCCAGCCCATTATCAATACACTTCAGAAACTGTCTACCTGGCGTCAGGGGTCGCATAACCAGGACTTGTGATCTGCACCGGCTGCTCATCCACCACCTGATCCCATGGCTTCACCTGACCCTGATCGGGTGGGGGCGGGGGGGAGGGGTCGGTGGTATCGAAGCAGGAGCTACACCTTGCCCAAGGGTGGCCTGCAGACCAGCAGGAGGAAGCCTTTCACCTCCTTTGGTAGAGACGCATCTCCACCACACCATCCAAAAATCCAATATTTGTGGTATTCAGATTTTATCCTGAGAAATACTTCAAGATCGCAACAGAATATAGAAATTTACAGCACATTACAGGCCCTTCAGCCCACAATGTTGTGCTGACCACGTAACCTACTCTAGAAGCTGCCTAGAATTTCCCCACCATACAGCCCTGTCTTTTTCTGAAACAACTGACTGTGTCTGAAAGTTTACACAAATGACACCACAAAAAATTTTAATTCAGGGAGTAAAGCGGCTGGAAGTGAACCCCAGATATGGGACTCCTGCACTTGGAGCAGAACAGAGCCATTGGTTGTGGACTGCAGGGGCACACAGTTACCAAAGCAACCTTCTCGTCCGACAAAACTCAAACACCTCCGAACAGGTGAAATCCTCTGCGCGCCAGATTAATCAAAATGGCCCTGAAGCAGAGCAACAGGCTTGACAAGACACGGCTCTCAAAAAGAGCACGCCTTTGTAAATGACAAGGCCACTTCAACCCCACAGCCGAGAGTAAGCGATGAGCACCACTCCACTATGATGCACCTCGGATTTTGCTCCTTCCTCACTAAAAACACACAAAAAACCTTCAGTTTATGTCATTAAAAACAAAAATGCCACACTTTCTGTGCTATTTTGGGGCTGATTATTCTCTAAACTAGAAACTTCTACCCACTCAGTTAAAACAAGGTCCTGTCCACCATGGTGGTAGCATCTTATCGCCAATAAAACCAAATTATACCGAAATTGGGTGGCAGGAAGGAAATACGTCCCTGCCAAAGGAGGTGTAAGGCACTCCTTCCCTCCACTAGCCTGCAGGTCACCCTAGGGCAAGGTGCAGCACCCGCTTAGCCTCCCCGATCGGGACTACGTGAAGCCGTGGGAGCAGGTGGTGGACGGTTGTATGAGCAGCAGGTGCAGATCTCAACTCCTGACACTGACACCAGGCAGACAGTCTCGGAAGCGTATTGATAATGGGCTGGGGGTCACCCGTCTTGTAAAGACACACGCTGCCCAGAAAGAAGGAGATGGCAAACCACTTCTGCAGAAAACTTCGCCAAGAACAATCGTGTCCACGGAAAGACCCACGATCGTCCACACCATACGACACGGTACATAATGAGCGATACTACAGGATGTAGATTTTCTACAATAATACTGTAATACTCCTAGCTAACTTCTATCATGTTCATCTGCAGCATTCTAAAGGAGGAAAGTACTTACTGACGCAGCTCGGTCTTTACAGAGCTGGATACCCGAGGGTAGCAGACACTGAAAAGGCTGCATGCCGAGGTCCTGGACGTGAACCAGTCACCACAAGTCAGGCGCTTGACCAGTGGCACAAAGTGGACTTCTAGGTCTGCAGGAGAGTGCTCGTGGGAGATGGCTCACAGTGAATCGATGGCTTTATCTCGTACTACCGATTTTTCCACCGTTGCCAGGTTCTCCAAGGGAGGCTGATTAGTGGGAAAGAATTAAACTGAAACACATCTTCTTTTTACTCTACTTCTAAGAAACACAATATTTAGAAACAATCTTTAAGATAAATTCTTAAATTGCTGAGAATTAGGAATTCTCATAAAGAACATGAGACAGAGAAACATTTAAAGGTAGAACAATATAGAGCCGTGCTGGAGGACAAAACACAAACTACCAAAAACTGTATAAATCAAAGGACATATTTTCTCAATCACAGAAATTCCCAAGGTTCCTAACCAGAAAACACTGTACTAATATTAAATGGAAATTACACTGTCATGTTCCTAATTATCAGTAATTACTATTTCATCTTCAAATTAAGTACCAATAATTGCTCATCCTATGAGGTTTTAATATGCAAATAAACATGAAGCTGCCTGTCATAATAATTTTGCCAAAGTTTGAGGGAAGTCCATGGTCATCCACTTTGTTAGAAGAAATAAAAGTGTAAACTACATTCTAAATTGGGAGAAAATTCAAGAATCCGAGGTGCAAAGGGACTTGGGAGTCCTCGTGCAGCATTCACTAAAGGTTAACTTGCAGGCTGAGGAAGGCAAATGCAATGTTAGCAGTCATTTCGAGAGGACTAGAATATAAAAGCAGGGATGTAATGTTAAGGTTTTATAATGTATTGGTGAGTCATCATTTAGAGTATTATGAGGAGATTTGGGCCCCTCATCTAAGAAAGGAGGTGCTGACATTGTGTGGAGTTTCAAGGAGATTCACAAAAATAATACTGGGAATGGAAGGCTTGTCACGTGAGGAATGTTTGATGGCTCTGGGCCTGTACTCGCTGGAGTTCAGAAGAATGAGAAGAGACCTCATTGAAACCTATCAAATGTTGGAAGGTCTGAACAGAGTGGATGTGGACAGGATGTTTCCTATGGCAGGGGAGTCTAAGGCTAGAGGACGCAGCCCCAGAATAGAGGGATATCCTTTTAGAATGAAAATGATGAGGAATTTCTTTAGCCAGAGGGTGGTGAATATGTGGAATTCTGTGCCACAGGTGGCTGTGGAGGACAAGTCATTGGGTATATTTAAGGCAGAGATTGATAGGTTCTTGATAGGTTCATGGCATCAAAGGTTACTGGGAGAAGACTGGGCAGTGGGGCAGAGGAGGGGAAAAAAGGATCAGCCATGATTGAAAGACAAATTGATAAGACTCTTGATTAATCGCAGCATGGAAGGATACAGGGAGAAGGCAGGAGATTGGGGCTGAGAGGGGAAAATGGATCGATGGGCCAAATAGCCTAACTCTGCATCTATATCTTATGGAACTATTCAAACAACTGTGCCCACGTCTCAGTTTAGAATTGCAGGCATCACAGGGGCTCCGAGAAAACGCTTCTGAATTGCTATTTTCTGTAATACAAAGTCACGCCATCTCAGCGTTCTTCACGAAACACTGCTAAAAGTTTGTGATATTTTATATACAGCCCCCACCCACACATGTGCAAATTGGATTCCTTACGTAAATGCTTTAAGAATTCTCTGCCTGTACTCGCAGGTAATTTTACACAAAAAGAAAACATTTTTGAAAGGAGTATCAATACAAAAAGAACGTACACACTCTATACGCAACATACTGACGCTGGAATGTCTAATTTGGAACCACTGCAAACAATAAAGTAAAACATGGAACAGTACAGTACAGAAACAGGCCATTCAGCCCACAATGTTGTGCTGAACCAGCTAAAAAGAAAATCAAAAACCACCAAGAACTAATCCCTCCTACCTGCACAATGTCCATCTCCCTCCATCTTTCTCATACCCATGTCCCCATCCAAAAATCTCTGAAAAGCCTCTACCATCATATCAGTCAATGTATTCCAGGCATCCACCACTCTGATGGTAAAAAAACTTACCCCTCACATCCCCCTTGAACCTACCTACCCACTCTCACCTTTAATGCATACCTCTGGTATTAGACATTTAAATCCTGGGAAACAGATACTCCTCTCTACTTTATCTATGCACATACTCCTCATAATCTTACAAACCTCTAGCAGATCTCCCCTCGGCCTCCAGCGCTTCAGAGAAAACAACATAAGTTTATCCAGCTCTCATGATCGCATGTCCTCTAAACCAGGCAACATTCTAGCGAACCTCTTCCGCATCGACTCCAAAGCCCCAACATCTTTCCTATCGTGGGACAATCAGAACTGCATGCAGTACTCCAGACGTGGCCCACCCAGAGTCTGATAAAGTTGCAGCACTTCCTCTAAAGCAGGCAGCATCCTGGTTAAACCTCATTGATCGAGCTACTTTGGTGGTTTCATAAATTGATTTCATTATTTTAATTCCGAATTGTCCTATGATGAACTGATCACTGAAAATCATTTTAATTTGATCTATGCCCTGTAGTAGACTGAGGCCCTCGTTATTTAATTTCAGAATCTTGTTCCCCATTATGGGTAGTTAAAAACAATACAAGTATGTTATTTTAAATAAATATTTAATGCATAGGATCATTGCATCTGGGCATTAAAATCTGTGTTTTGTTTCCCCCGGTTGGGCTCATGTTGAACGGATATTTGGTCAATACAGAGCAGAGGTTTCAGTGTTTGGGGGACGGTATCAGTCCGTGTAGGTTTTCCAACAGGCTGCGCAGGTGAACCTGGATCAGGGGTAGAGTAACTACACTTCACTGTAGCAATTCTCAATGATACACCCCTCCAATATTTCAACCAGGTCCTGAAGAAGGGTCTCGGCCAGAAACATCGACCGCTTACTCTTTTCCACAGGCGCTGCCTGAGCTGCTGAGTTCCTCCAGCATTTTGTGAGAGTTGCTTTGGATTTCCAGCATCTGCAGACTTTCTCGTGCCTACAAATATGTTGGGGTGGCACAAAGCCTCATCTGCCTCAAAGATTTTATTGCAAACAATAAAAGCAGAGAGGGTTCTGTATGTGTCCGTTTTCCCCCTCATACATGCAACCCATCATAACAAAGAAAGATTACAGGGACATTGCCGGGTGTGGAGGACCTGAGTTATATGGAAAGATTGAATATGTCAGGACTTGTTTTTAACTTGGAACATAGAAGATTGCTAAGAGATATGACAGGAGGAGACAAGATTATGAGGGGTTTAGATAGGGTAAATGCAAGCAGTCATTGTCCACTGAGGTTGGATGAGACTGCAGCTAGAGGTCATGGGTTAAGGGTGAAAGGTGAAATGTTTAAGGGGAACATGTGCTGAACTTTTCTATGACTCACTATTAAGTCATTTACTTTATCATTGCCTGTGGAACCCTGCTGCTTTGAGAATCATCTTCTGGAAATTAACCTTTATTAAGACAGTAATACCACTTCAATGGCATTAACCGCGTGACCGTCCTGTGCAGTGCTTTGTAAATGTACGTCCGCTCTTACCAGCAAACAGTGAACATACTCCGGTCCGCCAACGAGCACCGTGAAGCTCCCTAGTTGCTCCGCTAATGCCAGCAGTGCCTCGTCTTCATCGAAAATGGTGTCTGCATCGAGACGAGAAATCAGTGGCAAGGCGACTCTGAGAGGCAGCCCAACCACACGCAGCTTTGTACCTACCAGTCAGAAGTGGGAGCAGCTCATTCCCGGTACGCTCTACCCCCAAGGCCAAGGCAGTTGTGGACAGTTGCTTTATGTTGTTCAACCGTGACTGGGGAAAGGAAAGAAATGAAATTGATCAATGCCATCCAACCCTGAACAGAATTCTGGAAAAAAAAAGATATTTTGCTTAAACTCTGCTACAATCAAAAATACACCACTAAGTGCCCCTTGTAACAATTAAATGCAGGTAATGGCGAACAGAACAGAAACCCATAGCAGAAAGCATTATTTCCAGAGCAGAGTGAGGTTATTGTTGTGACAGAAAGATTGGATCTCATGATTTAGCGATTCAATCCATTTCTTGCTTGGGCATTGTTGTGTATGTGGCCGGGTTACACAATAAAACTATAAATAAAAATGCTAGAGACTGGAGCCAAGTTAACAGGGTTTTTCTCACTGACGGAACCCGAACTGAACACAGATATACAGATCAATACGCGCCTAATAGCGCATGCTCAATAACGCGTTACTACGACATAAAATAGTCCCATGTTATACAGTAGGCTATACGGTACAGGTATAATTCATTAGTACAGTTGATGAGGTTCAGTAATAACACTGGCCACTCCACTGGGCAGCACACAACATTATTCTCGTCAGCACAAGGTCCGAGCCCAGTCATTAAATGGTTTCTCTTTCTACAGATGCCGAGCCTCTGCTTTGGTCATCCATTTCCATGAATACAGGACCATAATTCACTGAAAGTGGTACCATGGGTAGATATGGTCATGAAGAAAGCTTCTGGCACCTTGGCCTTCATAAATCAAGGTAAGTTTGGATGTTATGTTGAAATTCTATAAGACAGCAGTAAGACCTAATTTGGAGTGTCGTGTGCACTTTCAGCTGCCTACCCACAGGAAAGATGTCAGTAAAGTTGAAAGAGTACAGAGAAGGTTTATAAGGATGGTGCCAGGACTGGAGGACCTGAGTTATGAGGGAAGATTGAATAGGTTAGGCCGTTATTGCTTGGAACATAGAAGATTGAGAGGAGATTTGACAGAGGTATGAGGGATCTAGGGTAAATGCAAGCAGAGTTTTGCCACTTAGGTTGGGTGGGACTACAAGAGTGAAAGGTGAGAGGTTTAAGGGGAACATGAGGGGGAAATTTATTCACTCAGAAGGTGGTGAGAGTGTGGAATGAGCCACATACTTTTCAAAAACTTGTGAACGTCAGAAGCGATATAGCAATGCAAAGGGCCTTAAGCATAAGTTGAGGGTGATATGAAGGATCTTCCAGCAATGGAACAGAAACAAAAAGAATAAAGCTAGATCAAGCCCTTTGAATAACCATATACTTAATTTCCTCAACAATTTTCCAAATTAAACAATGAATATTGTGGATAGCAAATTGATCTTGGAGTAGTATATACATACAACTTTCTTATTGCTCTAATCAAAGACTGGCAGGACAGTCAAGGTAAGAAGGTATAACAATAATCTTACCTCTAGTTTTTTACTGCTCATCCATACATTGATTGAAGCATAGTTTAAGCAAAATATCTTTTCTTTTCCAGAATTCTTGTTCTGACAAACAAGATAGAATAATGTGTCTCTCATTTGGTTAGTTCCCTGTTAAAACCCAAGTATCGCAGCTACAGAGAAACTATTACATCAGCAGTTAGCATTACAGAGACGCCATTTCATTAGCCTTAGCAGTTAACATTACCAAGAACCCTACATGTGTTAGTCGGTATGTGTTCTAAGACTGGGGCTCTCAGTAGATGTGTGATAAACAAAACAAAATGGTATGTGAGAGTTTCCATTTAATTCTGGCAGCTATTACTGCGTTGAATCAGATAGATTTTAATTGGAAACTTAAGCTTCAGGTAGCGATAAATGAATAGAAACTAAGTAAAATTGTTAGTTGATTTCTCCCTGCTGAGGTGTATATTTTGAATGATAAATAATTGGTTGAATTGGAAGCTACAACCTATTATAACTTTGATTTGATTGCATCCCTAACAGGGACAGCATCTGACAAGAGATCTATTGTAGACAAATTGAAGGAAGTGCATGAAAAGTATCAGGAGGAGAGATTGAAGGCACAGGAGGCCAGACTCAGTAAAAAACTAGATGTATGCAGCATTCAATAGTGCATTAGGTTGTCTCTCCCCAGTTATGAAAGACAAAGGCGCCGCTCTTATTAAAGTTATCAATTCGTGCACCAAAATTGTTGGAGCTCACGCATCTGGGGTTCTTCCATAAACGACCTGCGCAGAACCGCCGGCAACCTCCGGACTCTCGAATTCCCGTATACGCCGTCCTGTGACCACCGAGCGCTCCCCACACTTGTCCTTCCTCTTCCCTCGCCTCACCCGAAAGCCTGTGTACCAACTCAGTTTCCAAACATACAAGATAGAATAACATGTCTCCCATTGGTTAGTTCCCCGTTATAACCCAAACATCACAGCTACAGAGAAGCCATTACATCAGCAGTTAGCATTACAGGGAAGACATTACATTAGCCTTAACAGTTAACATTACAGAGAAGCCATTTTAATAGCCTTAGCAGTTAACATTATTGAGAACCATACATACATACTATTTATTATAAATTGCACATTTAGACGGAGACGTAACATAAAGATTTTTTCTCGTGTATATGAAGGATGTTGGTAAGAAAGTCAATTCAATCAAGCTAGCATCCACTACTTGTGCTGGCAGCTCATTCCACACGCTCACCACCTTCTGAGTGAAGAAATTCCCCCTCATGTTCCCCTTAAACCTCTCACCTTTCACCCTTAAACCATGGCCTCTGGTTGTAGTCCCTCCCAACCTCAGTGGAAAAAGTCTGCTTCAATTTACCCTAGATCCCTCATACCTCTGTCAAATCTCCTCTCAATCTTCTATGTTCCAAGGAATAAGGGCCTAACCTATTCAATCTTCCCTTATAACTCAGGTCCTCCAGTCCTGGCACCATCCTTATAAACCTTCTCTGTACTCTTTCAACTTTACTGACATCTTTCCTGTGGGTAGGCAGCTGAAAGTGCACACGACACTCCAAATTAGGTCTTACTGCTGTCTTATAGAATTTCAACATAACATCCAAACTTACCTTGATTTATGAAGGCCAAGGTGCCAGAAGCTTTCTTCATGACCATATCTACCCATGGTACCACTTTCAGTGAATTATGGTCCTGTATTCATGGAAATGGGTGTCCAAAGCAGAGGCTCGGCATCTGTAGAAAGAGAAACCATTTAATGACTGGGCTCGGGACTTGTGCTGACGAGAATAATGTTGTGCGCTGCCCAGTGGAGTGGCCAGTGTTATTACTGAACCTCATCAACTGTACTAATGAATTATACCTGTACCGTATAGCCTACTGTATAACATGGGACTATTTTATGTCGTAGTAACGCGTTATTGAGCATGCGCTATTAGGCGCGTATTGATCTGTATATCTGTGTTCAGTTCGGGTTCCGTCAGTGAGAAAAACCCTGTTAACTTGGCTCCAGTCTCTAGCATTTTTATTTATCGTTTTATTGTGTAACCCGGCCACATACACAACAATGCCCAAGCAAGAAATGGATTGAATCGCTAAATCATGAGATCCAATCTTTCTGTCACAACAATAACCGCACTCTGCTCTGGAAATAATGCTTTCTGCTATGGGTTTCTGTTCTGTTCGCCATTACCTGCATTTAATTGTTACAAGGGGCACTTAGTGGTGTATTTTTGATTGTAGCAGAGTTTAAGCAAAATATCTTTTTTTTTCCAGAATTCTGTTCAGGGTTGGATGGCATTGATCAATTTCATTTCTTTCCTTTCCCCAGTCACGGTTGAACAACATAAAGCAACTGTCCACAACTGCCTTGGCCTTGCTGGTAGAGCGTACCGGGAATGAGCTGCTCCCACTTCTGACTGGTAGGTACAAAGCTGCGTGTGGTTGGGCTGCCTCTCAGAGTCGCCTTGCCACTGATTTCTCGTCTCGATGCAGACACCATTTTCGATGAAGACGAGGCACTGCTGGCATTAGCGGAGCAACTAGGGAGCTTCACGGTGCTCGTTGGCGGACCGGAGTATGTTCACTGTTTGCTGGTAAGAGCGGACGTACATTTACAAAGCACTGCTCAAGACGGACACGCGGTTAATGCCATTGAAGTGGTATTACTGTCTTAATAAAGGTTAATTTCCAGAAGATGATTCTCAAAGCAGCAGCGTTCCACAGGCAATGATAAAGTAAATGACTTAATAATGAGTCATAGAAAAGTTCAGCACATGTTCCCCTTAAACATTTCACCTTTCACCCTTAACCCATGACCTCTAGCTAGAGTCTCATCCAACCTCAGTGGACAATGACTGCTTGCATTTACCCTATCTAAACCCCTCATAATCTTGTCTCCTTCTGTCATATCTCTTTGCAATCTTCTGTGTTCCAAGTTTAAAAACAAGTCCTAACATATTCAATCTTTCCATATAACTCAGGTCCTCCAGACCCAGCAATGTCCCTGTAATCTTTCTTTGTTATGATGGGTTGCTTGAATGAGGGGTAAATGGACACATACAGAACCCTCTCTGCTTTTATTGTTTGCAATAAAATCTTTGAGGCAGATGAGGCTTTGTGCCACCCCAACATATTTGTAGGCACGAGAAAGTCTGCAGATGCTGGAAATCCAAAGCAACTCTCACAAAACGCTGGAGGAACTCAGCAGCTCAGGCAGCGTCTGTGGAAAAGAGTAAGCGGTCGATGTTTCTGGCCGAGACCCTTCTTCAGGACCTGGTTGAAATATTGGAGGGGTGTATCATTGAGAATTGCTACAGTGAAGTGTAGTTACTCTACCCCTGATCCAGGTTCACCTGCGCAGCCTGTTGGAAAACCTACACGGACTGATACCGTCCCCCGAACACTGAAACCTCTGCTCTGTATTGACCAAATATACATTCAACATGAGCCCAACCGGGGGAAACAAAACACAGATTTTAATGCCCAGATGCAATGCTCCTATGCATTAAATATTTATTTAAAATAACATACTTGTATTGTTTTTAAATACCCATAATGGGGAACAAGATTCTGAAATTAAATAACGAGGGCCTCAGGCTATTACAGGGCAGAGTTCAAATTAAAATGATTTTCAGTGATCAGTTCATCATAGGACAATTCAGAATTAAAATAATGAAATCAATTTATGAAACCACCAAAGTAGCTCGATCAATGAGGCTTAACCAGGATGCTGCCTGCTTTAGAGGAAGTGCTGCAACTTTATCAGACTCTGGGTGGGCCACGTCTGGAGTACTGCATGCAGTTCTGATTGTCCCACTATAGGAAAGATGTTGGGGCTTTGGGGTCGATGCGGAAGAGGTTCGCCAGAATGTTGCCTGGTTTAGAGGACATGCGATCATGAGAGCTGGATAAACTTATGTTGTTTTCTCTGAAGCGCTGGAGGCCGAGGGGAGATCTGCTAGAGGTTTGTAAGATTATGAGGAGCATGTGCATAGATAAAGTAGAGAGGAGTATCTGTTTCCCAGGATTTAAATGTCTAATACCAGAGGTATGCATTAAAGGTGAGAGTGGGTAGGTAGGTTCAAGGGGGATGTGAGGGGTAAGTTTTTTTACCATCAGAGTGGTGGATGCCTGGAATACATTGACTGATATGATGGTAGAGGCTTTTCAGAGACTTTTGGATAGGCGCATCGGTATGAGAAAGATGGATGGAGATGGACATTGTGTAGGTAGGAGGAATTAGTTCTTGGTGGTTTTTGATTTTCTTTTTAGCTGGTTCAGCACAACATTGTGGGCCGAATGGCCTGTTTCTCTACCGTACTGTTCCATGTTTTACTTTATTGTTTGCAGTGGTTCCAAATTAGACATTCCAGCGTCAGTATGTTGCGTATAGAGTGTGTACATTCTTTTGTATTGATACTCCTTTCAAAAATGTTTTCTTTTTGTGTAAAATTACCTGCGAGTACAGGCAGAGAATTCTTAAAGCATTTACGTAAGGAATCCAATTTGCTCATGTGTGGGTAGGGGCTGTATATAAAATATCACAAACTCTTAGCAGTGTTTCTTGAAGAACGCTGAGATGGCGTGGCTTTGTATTATAGAAAATAGCAATTCAGAAACGTTTTCTCGGAGCCCCTATGATGGCTGCAATTCTAAACTGAAACGTGGGAGCAGTTGTTGTTTGAATAGTTCCATAAGATATAGGTGCAGATTTAGGCTATTTGGCCCATCGATTCATTTTCCCCTCTCAGCCCCAATCTCCTGCCTTCTCCCTGTATCCTTCCATGCTGTGATTAATCAAGAGTCTTATCAATTTGTCTTTCAATCATGGCTGATCCTTTTTTCCCCTCCTCTGCCCCACTGCCCAGTCTTCTCCCAGTAACCTTTGATGCCATGAACCTATCAAGAACCTATCAATCTCTGCCTTAAATATACCCAATGACTTGTCCTCCACAGCCACCTGTGGCACAGAATTCCACATATTCACCACCCTCTGGCTAAAGAAATTCCTCATCATTTTCATTCTAAAAGGATATCCCTCTATTCTGGGGCTGCGTCCTCTAGCCTTAGACTCCCCTGCCATAGGAAACATCCTGTCCACATCCACTCTGTTCAGACCTTCCAACATTTGATAGGTTTCAATGAGGTCTCTTCTCATTCTTCTGAACTCCAGCGAGTACAGGCCCAGAGCCATCAAACATTCCTCACGTGACAAGCCTTCCATTCCCAGTATTATTTTTGTGAATCTCCTTGAAACTCCACACAATGTCAGCACCTCCTTTCTTAGATGAGGGGCCCAAATCTCCTCATAATACTCTAAATGATGACTCACCAATACATTATAAAACCTTAACATTACATCCCTGCTTTTATATTCTAGTCCTCTCGAAATGACTGCTAACATTGCATTTGCCTTCCTCAGCCTGCAAGTTAACCTTTAGTGAATGCTGCACGAGGACTCCCAAGTCCCTTTGCACCTCGGATTCTTGAATTTTCTCCCAATTTAGAATGTAGTTTACACTTTTATTTCTTCTAACAAAGTGGATGACCATGGACTTCCCTCAAACTTTGGCAAAATTATTATGACAGGCAGCTTCATGTTTATTTGCATATTAAAACCTCATAGGATGAGCAATTATTGGTACTTAATTTGAAGATGAAATAGTAATTACTGATAATTAGGAACATGACAGTGTAATTTCCATTTAATATTAGTACAGTGTTTTCTGGTTAGGAACCTTGGGAATTTCTGTGATTGAGAAAATATGTCCTTTGATTTATACAGTTTTTGGTAGTTTGTGTTTTGTCCTCCAGCACGGCTCTATATTGTTCTACCTTTAAATGTTTCTCTGTCTCATGTTCTTTATGAGAATTCCTAATTCTCAGCAATTTAAGAATTTATCTTAAAGATTGTTTCTAAATATTGTGTTTCTTAGAAGTAGAGTAAAAAGAAGATGTGTTTCAGTTTAATTCTTTCCCACTAATCAGCCTCCTTTGGAGAACCTGGCAACGGTGGAAAAATCGGTAGTACGAGATAAAGCCATCGATTCACTGCGAGCCATCTCCCACGAGCACTCTCCTGCAGACCTAGAAGTCCACTTTGTGCCACTGGTCAAGCGCCTGACTTGTGGTGACTGGTTCACGTCCAGGACTTCGGCATGCAGCCTTTTCAGTGTCTGCTACCCTCGGGTATCCAGCTCTGTAAAGACCGAGCTGCGTCAGTAAGTACTTTCCTCCCTTGGAATGCTGCAGATGAACATGATAGAAGTTAGCTAGGAATATTACAGTATTATTGTAGAAAATCTACATCCTGTAGTATCGCTCATTATGTACCGTGTCGTATGGTGTGGGCGATCGTGGGTCTTTCCGTGGACACGATTGTTCTTGGCGAAGTTTTCTACACCAGTGGTTTGCCATCTCCTTCTTTCTGGGCAGCGTGTGTCTTTACAAGACGGGTGACCCCCAGCCCATTATCAATACACTTCAGAGACTGTCTGACTGGTGTCAGTGTCAGGAGTTGAGATCTGCACCTGCTGCTCATACAACCGTCCACCACCTGCTCCCACGGCTTCACGTAGTCCTGATCGGGGAGGCTAAGCGAGTGCTGCACCTTGCCCTAGGGTGACCTGCAGGCCAGTGGAGGGAAGGAGTGCCTTACACCTCCTTTGGCAGGGACGTATTTCCTTCCTGCCACCCAATTTCGGTATAATTTGGTTTTATTGGCGATAAGATGCTACCACCATGGTGGACAGGACCTTGTTTTAACTGAGTGGGTAGAAGTTTCTAGTTTAGAGAATAATCAGCCCCAAAATAGCACAGAAAGTGTGGCATTTTTGTTTTTAATGACATAAACTGAAGGTTTTTTGTGTGTTTTTAGTGAGGAAGGAGCAAAATCCGAGGTGCATCATAGTCGAGTGGTGCTCATCGCTTACTCTCGGCTGTGGGGTTGAAGTGGCCTTGTCATTTACAAAGGCGTGCTCTTTTTGAGAGCCGTGTCTTGTCAAGCCTGTTGCTCTGCTTCAGGGCCATTTTGATTAATCTGGCGCGCAGAGGATTTCACTTGTTCGGAGGTGTTTGAGTTTTGTCGGAGGAGAAGGTTGCTTTGGTAACTGTGTGCCCCTGCAGTCCACAACCAATGGCTCTGTTCTGCTCCAAGTGCAGGAGTCCCATATCTGGGGTTCACTTCCAGCCGCTTTACTCCCTGAATTAAAATTTTTTGTGGTGTCATTTGTGTAAACTTTCAGACACAGTCAGTTGTTTCAGAAAAAGACAGGGCTGTATGGTGGGGAAATTCTGGGCAGCTTCTAGAGTAGGTTACGTGGTCAGCACAACATTGTGGGCTGAAGGGCCTGTAATGTGCAGTAAATTTCGATATTCTGTTGCTATCTTGAAGTATTTCTCAGGATAAAAACTGAATACCACAAATATTGGATTTTTGCGTGGTGTGGTGGAGATGCGTCTCTGCCAAAGGAGGTGTAAGGCTTCCTTCTGCTGGTCTGCAGGCCACCCTTGGGCAAGGTGTAGCTCCTGCTTAGAAACCACCGATATTTTCTCCTGCTAGTAAAATATTTTACTAGCTTCTGATTTAGAAACATTAATTGCAAAAATGTCAATTTTTAGTGCTTGTATTTCTGCTTGCGAATTGTTAAGTTCTGCATCAATGGGCGACTACTCCTATGTGACCTTTAATTTTATTCTTTCTGCAGACTTTTCCACAGCTTGTGCTCAGATGACACACCAGTGGTCCGCCAGGCAGCAGCATCAAAGTTGGGTGAATTTGCGAAGGTTCTGGAGCTGGAGTTTTTGAAAAGTGACATTCCACCCCTCTTCACTTCCCTGGCTTCTGATGAGCAGGTATGTAGTTGTAGAGCAGACACTGGAGTGGCAGCGGGAAGTCAAATTGAAGTGGGTGGCCATTGGGATACCCCGGCTGTCGCAGCGGACCCAGAGAAGGTGCTCGATGAAGAAGCCCCCCCCCCCAACCCCATCTGTGTTGGTCCTCCGATGTCGAGGAGGCCACGGCAGGAGCTCCAGATACAGCGAATAGCCCCGAGAGGAAAGCACCGCTTCGCCTGCAAGAACTGTTTGCAGCCCTGAACGGAGGCAAATGGGCGAGTGTAGACCTTGTCTTGCTTTCGGGGAGAGCGGCGAGGATGAATGAGTGGCGTGGAACCCTGAAGGCTGGGGTGGGGGAAGCGGGGTGTGATTAGTGGCAGAGGCCCCTTGCAGATAGCGGAGGATTGAGATTAGTCTAGGAGTCTATTGTGGGTGGTGGGGGCTACAGACACTGATGCGCTGGAAAGGCTTGTGGGGTGGGAATGCAGGTGACGTGGATGAGGGAAGCGTGGATTATAGTGAAGAAAGGTGATCTTATTCCCCATGGCTTGTCATGATTTATCTTGCTGAAGCTGCTGCTGTCACCTTGGCTTTAAGTCACATGTGTATCAATTGCTTGTACTGAGGAGCCTCTGTATCCCACACGTCATGGCAGTGTGTGAAATAATGGAGAGCACTTGGCTCATTCCAGTAACAGGCTGTCTGTCATTCCGCTCACTGGAACAATTGCATGATTTCACACCTCCCCCCCCACCCCCACATTACCGCTTGCATTTTACTGTATGGATGAGCTGGAGGTGGGAAAGATTAGTACGGATGGTGTGTCCGTGGCAAAGAACTGAGTTGCATCCGGTTAATAGGTCTACGTACTCAATATGCTACACCTTGTTAATGCCACTTCCTGCTTGCAAAGTTTCTGTTGTCGTAGTCTGCACCATCTGTTCACCTTTGTAACCGGGGTTCACAACCCTCTTTTACGCCATCGACCCCCTACCATCAACCGAGGGGCCCCAGGTTGGGAGCCCCTGCTTTATAAAGTTCCTTTGTCCACAGTAGATGGAAGCGGTGCCTGTCAATCTATCGGCATGATTACACCATTCCAGTACTCCAGCTGGAGATGCTCCTCCAAGAAGGTGGTTATCTTGAGGCTTTTGCCTGAAGAGTGAACTGTTTAATCAGTGTGTGTCCTTTCATATTCCTCCAACCTGAAGTATCCCGGGCAAAAGGCTTGACGCAGTCCGCAGTATCCTCGTGTACTAAGGAGCCAGAGTTGTACAGAAATGGTACGCTGAAGGGGAGCTGTGATGGACACTTTGACCCTCACCTAGCTTCTGGTTAACGGTTGGACGTGTGCTCCTTGGTGTTGAGTAAGCTTCTCTTCTGGTTACTGTCCAGTGACTCCTGGAAATAAACCTTCACATCTGTAGCCAAGGAGATGTTCACACTTGCTCCAGGTTCAGACCCCACCAATGATGGCTAGCGTATCAAAACCAGGATGTAATGTTCACATTTTATAAGGCTTCACTTGGAATATTGAAGGTAGTTTTGGGCCCCTTATCTAACAAAGGGTTTGCCAAGACAGGAGTGGGTTCAACGGAGGGTCACGAAAGTGATTGAAAGGTCCAGGATTGAAAGGCTTGTCGTACGAGGAGCATTCGATGGCTCTGTGCCTGTACTCATTTGAATTCAGAAGAATGAGGGGGAGGGATCTCATTGTAACCTGTCAAATACTGAAAGGCCTGTAGAGTGGATATGGGGAGGATGTTTTCTATGGTGGGATAGCCTAAGACCAGAGGAAGCAATCTCAGAGCAGAGGTTTATCCAATTAGAATGGAGATGAGGAAGGATTTCCTTATCCAGAGAATCTGTGGAATTCATTGTCACAGAGGCAAAGTCATTGAGTATATTGAGGGCAGAGAGGTTGATAGATTCTTGATTAGTCAGGACATGAGAAGTGACCTGGTTGAAGCGTATAAGATGATGAGAGGTATTAATCGTGTGGATAGCCGGAGGCTTTTTCCCAGGGCTGAAATGGCTAACATGAGGGGGCATAGTTTTAAGGTGCTTGAAAGTAGGTATAAGGGGGACATCAGAGGTAAGTTTCTCACCTAGAGAGTGGTGGGTGCGTGGAATGCACTGACAACAAAGGTGGTAGAGATGGATACAGTAGGGTTTTTTAAGAGACTCTTAGATAGGTACATGGAGCTTAGAAAAATAGAGGGCTATGCGGTAGGGAAATTCTAGGCAGTTTCTCGAGTAGGTTACTTGTTCGGCACAACTTTGGGGCCGGATGGCCTGTAAAGTGCTGTAGATTTCCATGTTTCGATGAAGAGATATGGGGAGAAGGCAGGAGATTGGGCTGAAGGTGAAATGGATCAACCATGATGAAATGTCAGAGGAGACTGGATGGGCCAAATGGCCTAATTCAGCTCCTACATCCTACGGTTAAAAGTGACCACTTGGGTGATTAGCTTGGAGATTCACTCAGCAGAGAGTGGTGCTTCAAGAGCAGGAGAAAGAAAATTGATTCATCAATAAATTTTTGCACTGTCATGACATTTGCTAATATACTAATCCAAGGAATGCTTCCATTAAAGGTTGCATATTGATACACTCCAATCTCCACTCCAGTACTTGTATCCTGGGAAGATTCCAGCACACATTGTAAAGTAATGAAACCTGATGCTACTTTCTAGGTGATCTGAACGGATATCATCTGGGAAGCAATTGTTTTATTGTCAGTATTTATTTTTATGATTTTTTTGATGAGATTAGTTCTTCCTAATGTTAACTTCAGTAAATTAATTTTGTTTTTTAATGAAGAACCAGCTCGATCCCGGTTTGAACATCTTTTTCACAGGATTCGGTGAGGCTGTTGGCAGTTGAGGCTTGTGTGAGCATAGCCCAGCTGCTGCCCCAGGAAGACCTGGAAGCGTTGGTGATGCCGACCCTCCGGCAGGCAGTGGACGATAAATCCTGGCGTGGTCGCTATGTGGTGGCAGACAAATTTTCTGAAGTACGGGTTATTGCTAAATCACAAAGTGCATCTCTTTGGTATGATGGTATGGTGCATTTATGTTTTAAAATTAGTCTTTAAGTTTTCTGTTCCAGCTGGAATCCCTTCTGATTCTGTCAAAAGTCATGAAAACACGATTAGTTCCTCTAATGTACATTTAAAGAATCATTAAATCAAGCACCTGCATATTTTAATATAATTGACTGACATGCCAAAAGGTGCTGAGATTTCTTTCCAGATTCATTTAATTAGCCTGTTTTTAAACATGGATCTAAAATAGAACAAAGTTGGTCTGAATTGAGCTCAGATCTTTTTCAGTGTATCTGAAGGATAATCCTGTGACAGGGGTTTAGAACAAACTTGTTGGCATAGTGCCAGGGATCTGGGGATTCAGCACGTGCACAGGTTGATGACACTGATATTTTTCACTTTTGACTGGAGGAAGTCAAGGGGAACTTCAGTTCTGTTTAAAAATGAGCCGAAAGGTTGAAAAGCCAGGACGATCCTCAGAGACTTTGACACTCAGGAACTTGAAACTACTCACCCTTTCCACAGTCCCCTTGATTAGGACTGATGTGTGTTCCCTTGACTTCCCCTTCCTGATGTCCACAATCAGTTCCTTGGTTTTACTGTCATTGTGGTAAATTTTGTGATGTAGTGCATGAATTAATTAATTAAAATTTTGATGGACTGGACCTTGCTGGTTCCTTCCCACTGCTGACTTCACACAGACCGGGTATGGGGTAGGGAGGTGGTGATTCAACTTCACCTTCCTGTGGTCCACAATCAGTTCCTTGGTCTTACTGACAAAGTGCCAGATTGTTGCCACACCACTCAACCAGCTGATCTATCTCACTCCTCTTCGGCTCCTTGTCACCATGTGAAATTCTGCCAACAATAGTTGTGTCATCGGCAGATTTATAGTCCCGAAGAGCAGTCTCGGCCCGAAAGATCGACTGTTTATTTCATTTCCATAGATGCTGCCTGGCCTGCTGAGTTCCTCCAGTATTTTGTGCTAAGTTTCCAGCATCTGCAGAATCTCCTGTGTGTTTATAGTTTTTGAACCAGATGGTCTTTGTTCTGAGTACAAAACTTGTTGCCTCAGGCTTCCTCCTGGTGCTCCGGTTTCCTCGCACAGTCCAAAAGCATTCCGGTTAGTAGGTTAAAGGGTCATTGCAGATTGTTGCACAAGTTGGTGGCTTACTGGCGGTGCAGTTTGAAGGGCCAGAACAGCTTGTTGTGTTCTGTGTCTGCAATTAAATCTATGCCCTTTAGTCTTAGACTTCCCAGCCTGGGAAAACACTCGGATCAACTGAAATCTCTGTGCTTTTCTCACCACAATGTAATCCAAATCCTCAAAATAAAGGCACATTGCCTACACAGGTTAATTGCAAACATTAACGATCAGGTTAACATTATTTAACAATTAAGAAACATTATTTAATGATTAAATAACATTATTTAGTTGTTTTTTTTGACCTGAGAAATTAGCTGATTACAATTGCTCACGTTGTTGTCTGTGTACCATACTTTCGGATTCAGAGCCATCAACGACAATATTTTCTCAACTTTGCCTTTCTTTAAAATTTTAAAATTCCGTCTGTTAAGGACAGGAAATTCCGGTCCCACCCCAAAGCATTGAGATTAAATCTTTCTGTTCTGTATGAGTGTAAAATCTGTACTGAAGCAGCTGGTTTATCTGTGGATATACTATCAAGGATAGATCATTACAGCTGTTTTACCTGGGTAACACTAAAGATTGCTGCTTCTAAATGGACACCATTTATCTAACCATTCCCTTTTTCTCCCCACTCATTTATTTATTTACCAGAGCATGAGGTATCCACTCATTGATAAACATCTGAACACAATAGCAACATTTCTCTGGGTTTCTTTCCTCTTACCCCATAGCTTCACGTGACCCTGATTGGGGGGTGGGGTTGGCTAAGCAGGTGCTACACCTTGCCCAAGGGTGACCTGCAGGCTAGCGGAGGGAAGGAATGCCTTACACCTCTCTTGGTAGAGATGTATTTCCACCCCGCCACCCATGATGAAATTACATAATTCAAAACTGTAAACCTGATCGAAAGTTAAAGCAAATTACAGATGGACCAGTGTTCAAAAGCACACAGAAAACACAGCCATTTTATCAGTTTAGGATTATTACCCTTGGAACAGGCAAAGACGTTATATTGTCTGTCTGTATAAGATAACTAACCCGTGTTCAAAAATAAGCTCCATATAAGGTAACACACAAAAATGCTGGAAGAACTCAGCAGGTCAGGCTGCATCTATGGAAGTGAATAAACAGTCGACGTTTTGGGCCAAGACCTTTCAGCAGGACTGGAAAGGAAGGGGAAATATGCCAGAACAAGATAAAGGTTGCCAGAGCACTTGTGAAATTGGCACCAACCCATTATTGGAAAACAATTGCATTAGAACGGTACGGAGTTTATTGTATTAATAAAGTTCTGCTATCATTGCTAATGACAGACCATCACAAAAGGCACTTTGTATGCTCAAGATCACATATAAACTAATCTTGCAATGAAGTCTGTAGCTAAAAGACAGTTCAGATTTTCAATTTTGAAGTTCATATTTTCAGAGTACATACATGTCACCACATACAACCCTGAGATTCATTTTCCTGTGGGCATACTCAGCAATTTCTATAGAATAGTAACTGTAAACAGGATCAATAAAAGATAAAGTACAAATGCAAATATAAATAAATAGCAATAAATAACAAGAGTATGAAATAACAAGATAAAGAGTAATTAAAGTAAGATCATTGCTTGTGGAAACAGCTCAATCGATTAAGTGTACTTATCCCCTGTAGTTCAAGAGCCTGATGGTTGAGGGGTAATAACTGTACTTGAACCCAGTGGTGAGAGTCCTGAGGCTTCTCTACCTTCTACCTGATGGTTGAGGGGTAGTAGCTGTTCTTGAGCCTGGTGGTGTGGGTCCTGAGGCTTCCGTACCTTCTACCTGATGGTTGAGGGGTAGTAACTGTTCTTGAACCTGGTGGTGTGGGTCCTGAGGCTTCCGTACCTTCTACCTGATAGTTGAGGGGTAATAGCTGTTCTCGAGCCTGGTGGTTTGAGTCCTGAGGCTCCTGTACCTTCTACCTGATGGTTGAGGGGTAGTAACTGTTCTTGAGCCTGGTGGTGTGGGTCCTGAGGCTCCTGCACCTTCTACCTGATGGTTGAGGGGTAGTAACTGTTATTGAACCTGGTGGTGTGGGTCCTGAGGCTCCTGCACCTTCTACCTGATGGCAGCAGCGAGACGAGCGTGGAAAAGAAAGATGGTGATGTCTTTGTGATTCCTCTGTTCACGTGTTAATGCAGAGATTGCTGCTATTGAAACCCGCTCTATCTTTGTTACTCATTCAGTTTCTCTTGCCTTTAAAACTTCAGAAAACCGTGGTTCCTGAAAATGCGGAAAATGATCGGGTTCCTGCTTTCCAAAACCTGTTGAAAGATTGTGAGGCTGAAGTGCGAGCAGCTGGGGCCAACAAAGTTAAAGGTTGGTTGGGAATTCTCATTCTTGTCTTTTCCATCCGGTTTAAGATGTTGTTGCTGAAGCACAGTGACAACTTTCTGGCAGCAGAAACAACTATCAATTACTTTAGTAATAGACTCTCGTTCTGGGCAATGGCACTGCAATCTGTGCCTGTAACTTTCCTAGTGGAGATGAGCCTTTGATCCAGCTGTACAACCTGGCATTTTGCAGTGCAGTCCTGAACATTATTTGCTTCCGTTTCTTGTCTGCACAATTTGTCTTTTTTTCCTGGGCATTGTGTGATTGACGTTTTTCTGTTTTTAATGGGTTCTGTTGGGTTCCTTTGCTTTGTGGCTGCCTGTAAGGAGACAAATGTCAAGGTTGTGTATAGTACGCATGGTGGTTGCACATTTTGTCGGACGATGACAGGAAACCTGTGCGGGAGAGTTTTTAAAATGGAAAAGCCTTTGCACTGTGGCAGTTCCACTCTCTTGGCCTCAGAAGTCCGGGTCCAGTGGTATGAACAAGCGCCAGAAGAAACAGGGGTCTTCTTGTTTGCAGTGGATGACCAGGACATCTTCTGTGTCTTTTCATGCCCCTTGTTCTCCACGGAGTGATGCAGAGCCACCTTCCTGGCCGTTGGGTTTTACTGCAGATCGCACCCGCCCAGTCCGCTGAGGCTGACTTTGCGTGCTAGGACTGGCTTGTCCGAATCTCACCGGAGTATGAGACTGCTGTCACGTGCAAATGGCTGCTTGCAGCCACAGGGGAGAGATGAGTGTCCGGTGGGGAGCAAAGGTGAGTGAGCTGCCCCGGAATGGACGCGACAAGCCCCTTCACCCGATGTGCGACCCCTTCCCTGGACACCCCTGAACTTTGAACTCCTGTGAAAGATGTAAACAAGGTTGAAAGAATGCAGAGAAAATTTACAAGGATGTTTCCTGGTCTTGAGGACCTGACTAAGAAGGAAAGATTGAATAGGTTAGGACTGTATTCTTCAGAATGCAGAAGACTGAGAGGAGATTTGATGGAGGTACAATATTATGGGGGGGGTATGGATGGGATAAATGCAAGCAGGTTTTTTCCACTGAAGTTGGGTTGGACGACAACCAGAGGTCATGGGTTAAGAGTGAAAGGTGACAAGTTTAAGGGGAACATGAGGGGAAACAACTTCACACAGAGGGTCATGAGAGTGGAACGAGCTGCCAGCACAAGTGGTCCATGCAGTTTTGATTTCAATATTTAAGAGAAGTTTCAATAGGTACATGGATAGTACGGATATGGGGCGGGGGGGATGTTATGGTCCTGGTGCAGGCAGATGGGAGTAGACAGTTTGAATTGTTCAGAATGGACGAGAGGGGCCAAAGGGCCTTTTCTGCACTGTGCTTTTCTATGACTCTATTTAATGTGGTACCACATATCCAGGTGACACTTCTCCAAGTGAGAACAGCATGCCAGCATGCCTCCCCTTTGGCATCCTGATCTGATCCCAGAACTGGATGACAGCAAATGGAAAGGAATTGTGTGCCACTTGACTTCATGTTTCGATGGTGGCTGCTCCTTACAAAGTGCACTTCATTGCTTGTGCAGAGTCTTGAAAGGTTGTGAGATTGTGAAAAAGAGTGAATGCTGTTCTTTACGTTTGTACCACAGACTGCCTAACCCGAGGCCCTCCGTTGGTCAGGGTCCACCATGGATGTTACGTGCAGCTGTCTACGTGATACGTAAGCCAGGGCAGTATGATATGGAGAGTAAGCTGTTGCCCATGTAGCAGGCTCCCCCTCTCCACGCATCTGATGAATCCAAAGGATCGGCAGAGACCGATACAGTTTGGTTCCAGTGGCGTCACTGGAATTGCCAGTCAGCGTTGAACTCAACGTCGGACTGTCTGGGAGAATCCGGCTCCGGATTTTTCTCTCTGGGTTTACTCCTGTGAGTGGGTATAGCCGCAAGACATTGGAGGTTTGAGATCAGAGTCTTCCTTTTCCTAGATGAGCTGCTAACCATGAGCCCCATCTGACCGAAGTGACCAGTTTTGAAGTGTCAGTGACCTGCCTTCTGCTGTCAGTAAGCCACATGCAAAGGCCAGGAGCTGGACTTGGTGTGAGAGGCTGTTTGAGGTGCATGCCATTAGGAGCATTTAGTCTGTAGTGGATGTTTGTCCCCATTACCGCCCCTGGCCATGACAACCTTAAGGAATCATTGACTGCCTAATAAGCTGCATCTTTTCTCGTGTACGTGTCACTTGATCGGATCTTTCATCAAAGAAACTGGGGTGGATGTTGGGCCACACAGCCACACCACTGTCCACCGATTGTGTCTGCAGAAGCACATCATCATATAGAGAGATAAACTGGAACTAGAAACTACAGCACATCATAAACCTGAATGAGTCGAAATCTACTTCGATTAAAGCATGCTCAGGTACCATCGGCGGACAGAATCGGGGGAGAGAGGGGATTCACTTGAGCGTGAGGCCCTTCCTTTGGGAACAGCCAGTGAGAGGCTGCCACAAGCAGGCACCTTCTCCAGCACAGCCAGCGAGAGGCTGATAGACGGCACTGCATACTCGCTGGCCCTGCGCGCCTGACTTGATTTCAATCTTCAGCGCTTTAATCGGCGAGAGGTGGAGGCAACCGTGGGCTTATGAAGCAGTTGGAAACAGCAAAGTGCCCGATCAGCCCAAAATCGAGTCACCAGATTGGAGAGGACAGCCTCTGAAGTAAAACAAAGATGCGAAGGGGATTGCTTCATGAACCGTCCTTGGTAGTGTAATGTGGATTCCCTACTTTCGAGTAAGCAAGCTAGTAGACAAAGGTAGAAATATTGTGATTTTGCTTCCCAGATGGACCCACTTCATCCACAAAATCTGGCTCCAATCGTGCGTTTTGAAAAGGAATGCATGAGTTATATTTAGCCTTTCAGTTTGTGGTAGTTTAGTCATGGATTCTGTCTTCATGCAAAGTGGAGCTGGCCGGGATAAGTATCGCAACATCAGTCGTCTTGGCCTGGCCAGTTTCCATAAATCAGATGTTTCAAGTGAATTGTGATGTGCCTGCCAAAGTTCTTTGCCAGTCATCTTCAGTAGCTGGTACATTAATGCCAACTCATTGAGTTAATTTGCACCAGAACAACTTGGCCGACACCACAGAGGAGGATTGGGCCAATTTGATACCTCTGAATATCTATTTAGTAAGATTACAGTGCAGAATAGGTACACTGAGCCACACTGCCCAGCTATCCCCCAATTCAATCCTGACCTAATCACGGGACAATTTACCAGTTAATGACCAGTTAACTTACCAACTGGAATGGGGGATGAAATGTGCACTCGAAGGAAACCCATACCGTCACAGGGAGAATGTACAGATGTGCCAGAATTGAACCTGTGCTGTCTGACTCTTGATGTTTACACTGTATGTGCTGGCCTTGCTTTTCCTTGTGCGACTTAAATTGTGCTTCAGAATGTATGTTTTCTCTTGCCACTATCTTGTGAAAAGATACAAATATTAAGGCAGATGCTTTTCAGCAATTGCTTAATCTGTTAAACTTTATTGATTTATCATTGTGGTGAGAGTGTGGAACGAGCTGCCAGCGCAAGTGGTGCGTGCAAGCTCGATTTCAACGTTTAAGAGAAGTTTGGATGGGTACGCAGATGGTAGTGGTATTGAGGGCTATGGTCCAGATGCAGGTTGATGGGAGTAGGCAATTTAAATGGATCGTCACAGAATATATGGGCCATTGTTTTGTTTGAGAATAACTCTCTAACATGCAGTACTCTATCTTGCAGATTTCTGTGAAAACTTGCCAGTAGATTGCAGGGAGACTGTCACAATAAGTCACATCTTGCAGTATGTTGAGGTAATATGCCTTCTCAAATTCTTGGCTAGTTATACAGTCTACCTAAAATTAATGTAGCAACTCATCTCATTCACTTCAGGAAAAAGTCCCTCAGTATTTTGGGTGGGCCTGAAACGAGGATTCAGGCACCATTTCTCAGTGTGAACTGCTTGTAACATCTTGCCCCCTCTCCCGTCCCCCTCTCCCGCCCCATCCCCCTCTCCCGTCCCATCCCCCTCTCCCACTCCCTCCCCATCCCCCTCTCCTGCTCCCTCCCCCTCTCCCAAAGGGCTGAGTTCTGCCGAAGGGTTTTGGACAGAAATGTCGACTGTCCTTTTCTCCATAGGTGCTGCCTGGCCTGCTGAGTTCCTCCAGCATCTTGTGTGTGTTGCTGGTTTTTTAACATGGTGTTGGCTGCCTGGAGTGATGGTGGAGGCAGATATATCGGGGACTTTTAATGACGTTTAGATAAGCACACAAATGTGAGGAAAGCAGAAGAGTATGGACATCGTGTAGATTAGATTGCCCACGAATCAAATTTCTTGACATCTGTGAGTGATGATAAACCTCACAGATGTCTGATATGGGTCTCTGATGTGGACTGAAAGTGGGAAGGGGGCAGGGAGAGGGGAGTTGTGTCCCTGTCCCCCTCTTTTGGTGAATGTCGGTGATAGCGTAGGATGATATCCTGGTTCTGCATTTGTGTTTATGGACTGTGGACTTTTTCAGATTTAGGGTTTTTATATTCTGTTTTCTTCATCGCCTTATTCTTTTCGTTTTGTTGTGTGAGGGGAGGGTGTTTGGGGGTAAAATACTCTGTTAGTTTTTTGTGCGGGGGATGGCTTAGGGGGAGTCGATGTTGCTATTCCGTTTTGTGTGTGGAGGGAGGGGTAGTTTTGGGGATCAGATGATCAGGATGCCATTATTTTTTGTACCAGGGCTGGGGAGGTGTAGGTTTCATGCTTCTCTCTGAGTGACTTTCATCTTCTTTCTTTGCTTCGTGGCTATCTGGAGAAGACAAATTTCAGGGTTGTATTTGGATACGTGCTTTGATCATAAACAAACCTTTGACTCTTTGGTTGGGAAAAGGGGGAAGGGAGCGGGAAGCACCAGAGAGACATTCTGTAATCACCAATAAACCAATTGTTTGGAATCAAATGGCCTTGCCTGGGTTCTCAGGGCTAAGCATGTCTGCAGTCGTGCCACCCCCTCCTGCCCCTGGCAGTCCACCTCAGCCACCTCTCTCACACCCCTCCCGTGGGTGCTCCACTCTCACCATTCCCAACATCCTGTGCTCCCGCCAGATTTACAAACTTGCTCTCCGCTGCACGTCGGCAAGTACAGTTCTGTGCAAAAGTCTTTGGCACCCTGGCTAGATGTGCATGTGCCTAAGTACTGTAAGTGTGAAAGTGGCATTCATATTTCTTTTGTGGGATTAATATTTCATAAATATCCAAGATGATACTTTGAAAGCAGAGAGTCTGGGGAGCGCCAGTGTGTTTGTCAGACAGCGTTCGCAGTGTGAATGTTTTTCACCTTTGCTATACTCAGAAAATTGCCTTTCCTTCCTAGTGCCCTGAGGTCCGTTTGAACATTATCTCCAATCTGGACTGCGTGAATGAAGTTGTTGGAATTCACCAGTTATCACAGTCTCTCCTGCCAGCCATTGTAGAATTAGCAGAAGATGCCAAATGGAGAGTGCGCCTTGCGATAATCGAGTACATGCCTCTGCTTGCAGGGCTGCTGGTGGGTGGTTTATTCTGAAATGTTTTTATAGTCTATTAGCAATGCTTCCATATGGATGATTTGCAGAATGGAAATGATTGCCCATATCAAATTGATACTTTAGTTTAAAGACGGAAATAACTTTGAACATCTTCTTTCCTTTTGCACCAGAAGCAAATGTGCGATAGTAACAATTATACTTGTAGCCCACTGACATGGGTAGTCTTACTTTAGACTCGGGACTCCCAACCTTTTTTTTAATTGACCATTAACCAAGCAGGGGTGGAAACCCCTGGTCGGGACCATCAGGTTTAGGCCCCTGTTTAAGGACTGCGGACTTTGTCAGACTTACGGATTTTATATTCTGTTTTTATATTGCCTGTTTCTTTTCATTTTGTTGTGTGAGGGGAGGGTGTTTGGGGGTAAAATGTTCTGTTGGTTTTTGTGCGGGGGGTGGTCTGGAGTTGTTGCTGTTCCATTTTCTGTGTGGAGGGAGGGGTGGTTTTGGGGGGGGGCTGATGATCAGGATGCTATTCAATGACCTTCATGTTTTTTCTTTGTTTCATGGCAATCTGGGGAAGACAAATTTCAGAGTTGTACATGATAATAAGTGAACCTTTGGCCTGCACATCAAACAGATACAAACACAAAAAGGGCAATAAACTCCATAGAATCAGATGAGGGGGTGACAACTGTTGTCCCAGAGGAAATAAACAATATCTTTTTGAGATTTTACCAAAATCTGTACAGCTCAGAATATTTAGATTCAGCTCCACAAATACAAAAGGAATTTCTCGACTTGTTACAATTTATACCCCGAGATGAACCGTCCTTAACCTCGCTGGAGTTTAACTCAGAGGCTAAAGAATTGTCTGCAGCTATAACTAACATTAAGGGAGGGAAAACTCCTGGGCCCAATGGAAATTCCGATTAAAATATATAAAATCTTTAAGACTAAGCTAATACCACCTCTGCTTGATGTGTATCAGGAGTCATTTGACACTGGATCCCTTGCCCCCTCTCTTAATATGGCAGCAATTACGCTACTGTTAAAACCGGGAAAACCACCATCCCTTTGTGGATCTTATAGGTCAATCTCACATCTGAACAATGATCTCAAAATTCTCTGTAAGGTATTAGTTAGGAGGCTGGAGCCACTGTTGCCAAAAATGGTCCACCCTGACCAAAATGGATTTGTAAGGGAAGGCAGGGCTTCCACAACATTCGAATAGTGCTTAATATACTTTATGAAAAATCTGGAAGCTCTGATAGCGCTATTCTGTCATTGGATGCTGAGAAAGCCTTCGACAGAGTGGAGTGGAATAGGGGGAAAATTTCTAAGATACAGCTTCTGTATTCTAACCCACAGGCTGAAGTTTCAACTAACGAGCTTTGTTCGGCATCTTTTAAACTCCAACGGGGAACAAGACAGGGATCTCCCCTCCTGTTTATCCTGGCCATTGCGCCACTTGCTATGGCAATTTGAAAACCGGCTAACGTAGCAGGAATAACTATAGGAGATGTAAAACATCGCATAGCCCTGTACATGGATGATGTCATTTTGTCAGAACAAGGTTTACCTATTTGGGTGTTAAAATTACTCCTACTATTGATAAAATTATCCCAACTAATTATAACCCTCTCACAGACTCAGTTATTCAACTTACAAACAGATGGACAAAATTGCTCATAAATTTGATTGGACTCATAAACATTCTAAAAATGTCAATTTTACTGAAGTTCCTGAACCTTTTGCAATCTATCCCACTTTCTCTTCCATCATCTTTTTTTTACTTATTAAAGAAATTTTTTTCTAATTTCATCTGGAATAATAGATGTCCAAGACTCAGGCTTTCCCTGTTATATCTACCGTATGATAGAGGTGGCTTACAGCTACCAAATCTTATATGTTATTTCTGGGCGGCCCAAATTAGAGCAGGAATGTTTTATTTTGTTAAGGATCACTCCCCTCCTTGGGTCTCAGTGGAATCCCAGTTGATCAATATCCCTCTAGAACTATATATGTATTCAGCAAATAAGAAAAACCTGGTCACACAATCTAAAATCCCTTTCTTAAAAAATACAATAATGATTTGGCACGATGCTCTTGCGTAAATGGGTGAGACATCACAGTTATCCCAGTTTACTCCTATCTTTGGTAATGATAGCTCCAGCCCGGCAGAGCGGATCCTAGTTTTAAAACTTGGTCGCCCCGAGGCATAGCTAAGGTGTCTGATCTTTATAATGGCAATTCATTTATGTCTTTTGAAGAACTCAAAGGCCACATATGGAATTCCAACAAAGCACTTTTTTAAATGCCTTTAGTTGCAAAGTTTTATTATGTCCAGGCAAAGTTACAGTTTGAAGCTCCCTCCTTTATTTACCCTAGAAGACATCACTCTGAAATTATCTGAAGCTCGGAGACAAGTGTCTGAATTGTACATGTAAGGGTTTATTCTTTTATGTTACTTGCCAAGGCTAATAAAATGGCTTCTCTGTACTGTTAACTGCTGAGACAGTGGTTCTCTAGAGCAGCTTGTTTGGGTTATAATTACTGATACAGGAATTGTATTCATTTGCTAACCAATTGGGAAAGATGGTATTCTTTCTTGTGTGTCTGTAAGCTATTGTTTTTCGTGGGCTTTGGGCAGAAGGCGTGATTGGGACAGAGAGAGGAGACGCGAGGAGAGAGATGCTGTAAGCTGGGCTACGGCACGGACCCCGAGCGGGAGTCCGAGGCCCAGGGTCTTCAGCGAGGAGAGGAGACGAGGACAGACTCGTGGAGTGTTAGGTGGATCACCGAGGGTGGTCCCATTCGTGGGTCGGTGGAGTTCGGAGGACATCGATTGGAGGAAGGGGGACCCGGTTCTGTAAGAGCTCCAACGAGTGTGCACCGAACTGATAGAGTTACTGACTTGGCACCTTTATTCTATTTGTTTCTACTAACCCATCACCAAGAAATACTTATAAAGTGTAATCATTTAATCGCATATGGCGTACTGTCTGTTAATTGGCGGTGTGGGGTACATCACACAGCATCCACACAAACTTGATCTCCCCGTTTGGCGGGGCTGAAGGCTGCTCCCCCTAGACGAAAGCGAGCTGAGCGAGTCTAGGCTTACCGGGGGGCTACATACAAATTGTTTGCAAGTAAATGCAAAGAGTCATCAAACAACATGCTACAAGCATGGAGAACTGATTTGCATGAGAATCTGTCAGAAAAAGAGTGGTCAGAAGCTTGTTCCTTCGTTCAAACCCAGTCAGTGAACACTCATTCTAAACGGATAACCAGACAGTACATTACTCCAGTCAGGTTTCGTCACTTTAACCCCAACATTCCAGACACATGCTTTAAATGTAATCACTAAAAGGGGTCTCTGTTCCATTGTATGTGCGAGTGCCCCCAGATAATCTGCTTCTGGAAGAAGGTGCTGGATTTGATTAGTCAGATTATTGGAAAAAAGGTGCTCCTTGATCCTAAATTATGTATTCTGAACATTTATCCAAAGGACTTTCTAACCTCCAAAAGTGCAAGGTCTCTGCTTAATATTTGTTTTTTGGAAGCCAGACGTTGCATAGCCTATTCATGGAAGAAACCCACAACCAGTGGACTTCCACAATGGCTAAAAGGAGTGACTTCGTATCTTGCTCCAGAGAAGATCAACTACATCACAGAAAAACCAACTTGGCAAATGTCGGGAAATTTGGGATATTTTCTACAAGTTTCTGGAGAACAATATTTGGGATGATGAAAGTAACAAATTGAATTGACAGGTTGTTTTTAATGGCCGGGTGTTTGCTTTTTTTGTGCGTTGTTTTTCCTTTTATTTCTGATGTATTTTATTTTTCCCTTTTTCTTTAACCTTGTTGCACTTTCAAACCTATGGATGATCGAATGTGTTTACTTTTCATTCTGTTAAAGCAATAAAGAGATGTTTGAAAAAAAATAAGTGAACCTTTGAATCTTTGATTGGGAAAAGGGGAAGGGAGAGGGAAGCACCAGAGAGATATTCTGTAATGATCAATAAACCAATTGTTTGGAAGCAAATGACCTTGAGAGCAGAATTAGTCCATTCAGCCCATTGAGTCTGCTCCAACATTCCACCATGGCTGATTTGTGTCCCTCTCAACCCTATTCTCCTGCTTTCTCCCCATATCCTTTCACGCCCTGATTAATGAAGAGCCTGTCAGCCTCCATTTTAATTATACCCAATATCTTGGCCTCCACGGTTGTCCATGGAAGTGAATTCCACAGATTCGCCACCCTCTGGCTGAAGAGTCGCTCCTCATCTCTGTTTCTGCCAGGCACTCCGATTTCCTCCTCCATCCCAAAGACGTGCTGGTTGTAAACTGGTTGTTGTAGAGTCCTCCTCTGTGTCGGTAACTAGCAGGAGTAGTGAGGTAGTGTTCATGGGTTCGGTGTCCACTCAAAAATCGTATGGCAGAGGGGAGGATGCTGTTCCTGAATCAGTGAGTGTGTGTCTTCAGACAAATTGTCCCTCCTTTCTGGTAGCAGCAATGAGAAGAGGCTGGTGGGGCCCTTAATGATGGACACTGCCTTTTTGAGGCACCGCTCCTTGAAGATGTCCTGGATAATATGGAGGCTGGAGCACACGATGGAGCTGACTAATTTTATAACTCTCTGTAGCTTACTTAAGCTCTCCTGTATCATACCGATTTAGTATGTATTCGGTTTTAAGAAGCAAATCGCTCTCAGTTTCGGTGTGCAAACACAAAGTAGATTTTCTGAGCTAGAAACTCAGAATGTTCCTGTTGTGCTGTGTTCCCATGCTTTATGGTTAATCATAAAACTATTTAGTGAATATTTACACCTTTGTGGTTAAAGAGTTTTTCGAGGAGGTTACCAGGAAAGTGGTTGAAGGGAAGGCATTGGATATTGTCTACATGGACTTCAGTAAGGCCTTGGACAAGGTCCCGCATGGGAGGTTCGTTAGGAAAATTCAGTCGCTAGGTATACATGGAGAGGTGGTAAATTGGATTAGACATTGGCTCAATGGAAGAAGCCAAAAAGTGGTAGCAGAGCATTGCTTCTCTGAGTGGAGGCCTGTGACTAGTGGTGTGCCACAGGGATCAGTGCTGGGTCCATTGTTATTTGTCATCTATATCAATGATCTGGATGATAATGTGGTAAATTGGATCAGCAAATTTGCTGATGAAACAAAGATTGGAGGTGTAGTAGACAGTGAGGAAGGTTTTCAGAGCCTGCAGAGGGACTTGGACCAGCTGGAAAAATGGGCTGAAAAATGGCAGATGGAGTTTAATACAGACAAGTATGAGGTATTGCACGCTGGAAGGACAAACCAAGGTAGAACATAGAGGGTTAATGTTAAGGCACTGAGGAGTGCAGTGGAACAGAGGGATCTGGGAATACAGATACAAAATTCCCTAAAAGTGGCATCACAGGTAGATAGGGTCGTAAAGAGAGCTTTTGATACATTGGCCTTTATTAATCAAAGTATTGAGTATAAGAGCTGGAATGTTATGATGAGGTTGTATGAGGCATTGGTGAGGCCGAATCTGGAGTATCGTGTTCAGTTTTGGTCACCAAATTACAGGAAGGATATAAATAAGGTTGAAAGAGTGCAGAGAAGGTTTACAAGGATGTTGCCGGGACTTGAGAAACTCAATTACAGAGAAAGGTTGAATAGGTTAGGACATTATTCCCTGGAGCGTAGAAGAATCAGGGGAGATTTGATAGAGGTATATAAAATTATGATGGGTATAGATAGAGTGAATGCAAGCAGGCTTTTTCCACTGAGGCAAGTGGAGAAAAAAACCAACTGGTGCGTCTTTGGATTGTGAGAGGAAACCCGCGCTTTCCGCAGGGAAAATGTACTGGCTCCTTACAGGTGACATCAGAATTCCCAAGCTGTAATAGTGTCACGCCAACTGCTACGCCACCAATAGTGGTTAGTAACGTTCTTACTGTCTGCATTAAACCATTGGACACTTTTAAGATTTTTCCCATTTTTCATGGATCATAGTCCTGTTATTGACACAACAAAATTAATTAAGGATAGTCAAAATACTAGGTGCAAGTACCTTAGATAGGGTATCTTCTGTGTAGCCTTCTGCCACGGCACAATCTAGTTTTGTGCAGTTTATTAAAGCACATTGCCAGTCTTTCTTGTGTGACCCCTTCACCAATGGCTCAAAGGAGTTAGCAAACTGTACTGGTAAGGAGTGAAAGGTGAAGACGGCTAGAATGCAAATGTGGCAAGTTGGCATGTTCTACTAGAAATTCGAGGGGTTATTTTATCAACATTTTTTTTTGTCAAAACCTGTTTAGGGAGCGGAGTTTTTTGATGAGAAGTTGAACGCCTTGTGCATGACGTGGCTGGTGGATCACGGTGAGTATAGCCTTGATGCATCATTACTTCTGTTGAACGAAAGTCCTTCAAAGTTGTCAAAGTCATCTTGCTGGTGCTTCCATGATGCTGAGTGACCCTACCAGGTGCCTAACCAAAAATCCTTCATCATGCTTTGTCACATCCTCAAAGGATTGGGTCAGGCTCAAGACACGACATGCCCTCACAAAGCCATGCTGACTCTCCCGAACCAGACTATGCTTCTTGTAAATCCTGTCTGTAAGAATCTTCTCCTGTAATTTGCCCACCGGTGAAGTAAAACTGACTGGTCTATAATTCTCAGGGTCATCCCTACTCTCTTTCCTGAACAAGGAAATAACATTTGCCAACTTCCAATCATCTGGTACTTCCTCCGGTGAGGACTGGCCAGTGAGGATGCCCAGATCGTCACTAAAGGTGCAGCAATCTCTTCCCTTGCTTCCCGTAGTAACCCTGGGGTATATCACATCTGGCCCCGGGGACTTATCTATCCTAGGGCTTTTCAAAATTCCAGAACATCCTCTTTCTCAATGTCAACATGTTGCAACATATCACTGCCCTCGCAAGCATCAAGGTCCCTCTCACTGCTGATTACTAAAGAAAAGTATTCATTGCGGATCTCCCCCAAAGTCCTCCCACTCCAAACATTTTGCCTCTTTTAGCTCTGGCCGGCCCAGACTCTCACTCTGGCCATCCTCCTGTTCTTCAAGTATGTTTTCCTGAATCCAACTCACCAAGTCCTTCTCGTGGCCCCTCCTAGTTCTCCGAAGTCCATTCTTCACTCCCTCCCTGGCCACATTGTAACCCTCTGGAGCCCAGGCTGATCTTTGCATCCTAGGCTTCTAGACTAGCTGTTGCGCATCTCTTGTCAAGCATGGCTCCTTCACCCTTCTGTTCTTTCCCTGTCTCAGTGGGACAAAACTCTGCAGCGCTCCATCCAAGTGAAGCCCAAAATGACTTCCACATTTCAATTGTGTGTTTCTGAGTGCATTCATCACAGTTTGTACTCCCAGGTTCCGGCCCAATACCATCATAATCCAAACACCCGCACCCCCCCCCCCAATTATTACTGCTGTAAGGAATCGTGTCGTACACTTGTAGACATGGCAACAAGAAACAGACTTGACTTTGACCGATAAGTTTATTTATTTAATTATTCGAGAATAGCATGGAACAGGCTCAACGAGACGCACTGCCCAGCAACCGGCCGATTTAACCCTCGCCTCATCACAGGACAGTTTACAATGACCAATCAGACTACTAAGTAATAAATAATGGTAATCTATTCGAAGTATTTTTTAAGTATCTAATGGGGCGACACAGTGGCGTCTAGTTAGCGCAACACTTTGCAATTGGGTTCGATTCCCACTGCCACCTGTGAGAAGTTTATACGTTCCCCGCGTGACCGCGTGGGTTTCGTCTGGGTGCTCCTGCTTCCTCCCAGAGACCTACTGGTTGATAGGTTAACTGGACATTGTAAATTGTCCTGTAATTAGGCTAGGGTTAATCGGGCTGGCTCGCAGGGCAAGAAGGGCCTGTTCCACGCTGTATCTCAATAAAAAATCAATGATAAATAAGTATATTAAAATGCTACTTTCCAAGTGCATAATTTCCTCCACTGTGTGTAACTTGGTATGGAACAGGTTGACACTTTGAAGAAGGTGGTACGAGTATTTCATTTCAGAACTTTGTATTTTATCAGCAAGGTACATATTTGAAAATCAAGTAGTAATGGCGATCAGATCATTTCTTGACCTGTGAATGCTGTCTTGCAGTGTACGCCATTCGCGAGGCCGCGACCAACAACCTGACCAAGTTGGTGGAGAAGTTTGGCAAAGACTGGGCAGAATCCACCATTGTGCCGAAAGTACTTGCCATGGCCAGTGACCCCAAGTACCATCACAGAATGACCACCCTCTTCTGCATTAACGTGAGTATAGCTTTGACAATGTACTTACCCATGGCCAGTGACCCCAACTACCTTCATAAAATGACCACCCTGTTCTGCATTAACGTGAGTATAACTTTGACAATACTTCCATTACAGTTCACAAGCTGCTAAAATATTGCATGAATAAACGTACAGTTAGAACAGACACTTAAGAATAAAGAATTTAACAGAAATATTATGGGTTTGTTTAAAATGTTCTTTTAATATATTCTTTGTGAATGTTCAGATTCGGCAAAAAATCAATTAACAACACTTTGCCAAAGCTGCTCCTTCCAATATTGACATCTGCTTGATACGAGCTTCTGTGCTTGCGTTATTTGCTGAGGTGTAGTGGTGTTTTGTGTTTAATCTGCAAGGTGTCTGGAGTAAAAATTGAGTTGAGGGCGAGACTTCTTATGATTTCGTGGAGCAGAGTTCCTAACCGTCCCTGTGGAAATGGACTGATGGTGTCAGCTGAAGGACAACTGATTTAATGACCTGTTGACCCACCAGATGGCTTACAGCTTTCAAGTTTTATTTCTCAAGGGTCTGTTTCCATGCTGTAGTGGACTATGGCTCTGTCTTTTGCTTAGAGATCTGAGTACCTTGAAATGGACATTATACATTATCTGGCTGAGGGAATTGTAAGTTTTTTGACGCAACTGGTTTCAATTTACAAGTGTACTTAAAGGCCCCCACAGTCATTCCAGTTGCAGAACTAACTTCTTTCCCTGGATTTATTTGATGGGCCTGGGCTTTGCTGGAGTTTGGACAAGGTGAAGGAGAGGTTCAGTTGAAATGCCTAGATAAAATGGCTGTTTCTAAAAGTGGGTGAGTCTAGGACTGGAGGGCACAGCCTTTGGAACAGAGGGATATCCCTTTAGAACGGAGATGAAGAATTTCTTTAGCCGAAGCGTGGTGAGTCTACAGAATTCATCGCCACAGGCAGCGATGGGAGGCCAAGTAATTGGGTATATTTAAAGTGGAGCTTGATAGGTTCTGGAGGGTGTCGAGACGTCTGCACGACCTGGCGTTTTTGCGGTATCCTCGAGGACTTGGCAAGCTGGACTGTCAAGAATGCAGGTGCAGCGGCCGCAGCCATTGCTGGGAGTGGACTTCAGGTTGGATGAGAGTGGCCTGAGAGGGGAAAATGAAGTGGTGTTCAGTTGATTTCAACAACGAGCCAGGTTAAAAAGTTTAAAGAGTCGCAGGGGGAAAGACTAACTTCTCTGTGAGGCTTTACACACCTCAGCAGTGAACTGACTGTCGCTGTCAGCACTTGTCTCCGCACTGAATTGACTTGCTGGCTGTGCCCTGCGACCATTGGACCCCTGGCTCAGATAAAATGCTGAACTGGCTCCTTGGCTGTGGACTGCAACCATTGGGCCCCTGGACTGGTTTCACTTCTCTCAGCACAGAACTGACTCCCTTGCTGTGGCCTGCAGCCATCTACTGATCTGAACTGGCTCCCTGCCTGTGGACCTAATTTCGCTTACTCTGCGGTTCATGTTCTGTGTCTTACTGGTTTACTATTTTTTGGTCCTTCCTCGTCGAAGCCATTCATCTGCACAAAGCACCTTGTATCGTCCACCATCTTCCCTCCTGTCTTCTCCCAGCTCCCGCCAAACAAAGACCTCTCTGCCCAGTAACCTCTAGCACCTTCTCCCAATTCTACCATCCTGATTGGATGACACCTCATTCCTGAGCTCAGACCCAAACAGGCTGAAAGCAGAACAGATTGCTCTTACAGAACTGCTAAAATGAAATGCCTACAGCATAGCAGTAAAAATCTGAACCAGGGCATTGACACTGACTGGGTCAGAATCCTGGATCACCCACCCTAACTGCATTGTGGGTGCACCCACACCTCAAGGGCTGCAGCCCACCACAAAGGAATTAAATACCACTTCAACCTGTGATGCCCACACATTCCTTGGAGGAATATGCAAAAAGAGCTTCAAGTAACAGTGTACAGGTAGTCCCTAGGAGTGGTCACATGTGACAGCTCTCCCAGTATTCAGCATGAGGTACAGGAGCAAGGATATCAGAATCAGGTTTAACGTCACCGGCATAATGTCGTGAAATTTGCTGTCTTTGTGGCAGCAGCACAGTGCAACACATGATAACAGAGAAAACTGTGAATTACAGTAAATATATGAAATAATAGTGCGGAAACAGAAATAAAAAGTAGTGAAGTAGAGCATGGGTTCAGTGTCCATTCAGAAATGGCAGAGGGGAAGAGACTGTTCTGGAATCGCTGAGTGTGTGCTTTCAGGCTTCTGTGCCTCCTTCCTGAGGGTAGCAGTGAGAAGAGGGCATGTCCTGGGTGGCGGGCGTCCTCCACCATGGATGCCGCCTTTTTGAGGCATCGCTCCTCAAAGATGTCCTGGATATGAAGCAGAAAGGCAAATCACAGTTGTGCGAGTTATCAGGTTATAGCAGTACAGAACCGCAACTTCTCTGATATCAGCACGAACGATTTCAAAGGGAATGGCCCAAAGGAGGGGGGATCCAGGAAAACTTTGTGAGAAACAGAGTGAGAGAAGGACGTGGCTGGAAGACTCGAGCAGGGCAAGAAACCGAGTTATTAGGAGTCTTTAGTGGGGTTGGATATGGATATGTTTCCAAGGCCTGATGAAATGTATCCTTGGCTGTTATGGGAAGGAAGGGCTGAGCTCCCAAGGTCTCTTCGAGAGTTCAGTGAAACCCTCTCTCATTGCTCCCCCTCCGTGATCTCTGCTTCCCTTCGACGGGAGTCAGTGAAACCTTCTCTCACTCTGTGATACCTGCTCAGCTCTTTACTTCATCCCTCCCCCCTCCTGGTTTCACCCAGCACCTTGTATTTCTTTCTCCACTCACCTTCCCCCCCCCCCACAACTTTTAAATCTACTCATCTTTTTTCTCCACTCCTGCCGAAGGGTCTCGGCTGGAAATGTCGACTGTACTCTTTTCCACCGATGCTGCCTGGCCTGCAGAGTTCCTCCAGCATTTTGTGTGTGTTCCAAGGATCCTGGTAGTTTAAAATCCTAAATTGTCACAGAACAGGTGCCAGGTAACTGGATCCCAGCAGTACGGTGCCTTCTTCAACGAAGGCAGCAACTGCTAACTACAGAGCTGTGAATCTAACATCAGTGGTAGAAAGGGTGTTGTAAAAAGTCCCGAGGGACGGGATTCAGCTGCACTTGGGCAGAGCTTCATCAGAAATGGTCAGCGTGCAAGCGGTGATTCTGTCGGCCAGTTTGAGTTTCTTGGAGTTACGGGTGTACTCATGCAGTTGGTGTTGTCTACAGGGACTTCGGTAAATATTTTGACAAAATCCCCAAATGAGCAAGAGACCGAGGGATCCGAAGTAACTTCACAAATTGGGTTCAAAGTTGATTTGCTGATCGGCTTTTGTGATTACCCCGTGGCGTACCACAGGAATCTGTGCTGGAACTCTCCTGTAAATGATTTGGATGTGGCTAGAAGTTTAGCAGATGACATAAAAATGTGAGCTTTGTCTTGCGGTGTTAGTGCTAATGACGGTGCATTGGTTAGTTGGCAAACTAGGCAGAGCAATTGTACCAAGAACATAGAACGTTAAAGCACTGTGTTAAAGTGCTGTGCTGATCTTTTAACCTACTCTGAGATCAATCTAACCGTTCCCTCCTACATAGCCCTCCATTTTTCTATCATCTGTGTGCCTGTCTAAGAATTTGTCAAATGCCCCTAATGCATCTGCCTCTACCATCACACCTGGCGGGGCATTCCACACACCCACCCACTCTGTGTGTGTGAAACAAAAATCTTACCTCTGTACCTTCCTCCAATCATCTCAAAATTATGCCTCTGGTATTGGCCATTTCTGCCTTGGGGAAAAGTCTCTGGCTGTCCACTCTATCCACACCTCTCATCCTCCTTCACTCCAAACAGAAAAAGCCCCAACTCACTTAACCTTTCCTCATAAGACACGCTCTCTAATGCAGGCAGCCTCCTGGCAAGTCTCCCCTGTGTCTCCTCTAGATCTTCTCCATGCTTCCTATGACAAGGCTACCAAAGCTGGACGCCAGTGTGGTCTGACCAGAGTTTTATAGAGCTGCAACATTACCTCGCACTCTTGAACCCTATCCCCCAACTTACTCGACCCTCCCCCTGCCCCCGCATCATCGGGGGAGTCTAAAGCCCCGAGGTTAAAAGTGAGAGAGAAAGATGTTAAAAAGGGATGTAAGGAGCAAGATTTTCACAAGTGGGCATGTGAGTGGGGCTGAAAGAGAAATCTCCAGAGGTAGGTACAGTTACGTTGATAGGAAAGGCCGAGGCCCATTCTCCCACCCCTCACCCCATGCGCACTCCCTCGCACACTCTCGCTCTTTCGCCTCACTCACACTCACACTCTCTCTCCCCTCTCTAGTTTCATCTATTGTTCACCCCTCTCCCGAACCTGTTACCACCTCTGTTATTTATCAGAGTCCAACCCTTGTAGCTCTTTGTGTTCCTGCTGTCAGTCCGCACCTTCACACTGTCCCTACCTTGTCCCATCTCCCTCGTGATGTTATTTCCTCATTCCCCCTGTCGTCCTCCACCTGTCACTGTCTCTGCTCCTCCTTCACTCCTCTCCTGCCATCAGTGTACCAGTCACCTCAGACTCCTTTCTCCCCACCATTCCACTGTCTCCCCCCCCCACCCCAGTCCCTGATGCAGGGTTTTGATCCAGTCCACTTTCCTCCCACAGATCTGCATTGAGTTTGTTTGTCGCTCTAGATTCCAGCTTCAGCAGTCACTTGTAATGCCCTCCCTGATTAGTGTAACACTCAAACCCTTCGCCCTGTCCCTAGGGCATCTGTAACCCAGGACGTCGTGCTCCCATCCCTCAACCATGTTCCTATACTTACAGGAATAATATAATCCCTGTACTGATCATTGGCCAGCTCACCGGAGTTCTCTGTTAAAACCAGAATATAATATCAATGGTAAGATGCTTGGCATTGTGGAGGATCTGAGAGATCTTGGGGTCCGTGTCCATAGGACACTCAAAGCTGTTGCGCAGGTTGACAGTGTTGTTAAGAGGGCGCATGGTGTGCTGGCATTCATCAACCGTGCGAGTGAGTTCAAGAGCTGTGAGGTAATGTGTGGTAAACCATATATATATGTTGTAACTGGGTTACCTGTCTGGACTCGTCCCTCTGCTGACTGCTCCTGTGGCTCCTCCCACAGATCCCTAAATAAAGGCGATTGTGTCACTGCTCCTCTCAGTCCAAGAGCAGACACTCAGCATGATGGAGATCACATTTTACTGCTAATAAAAGCATTTCAATATTTACTCTACTTCCAGTCTTTTGGAGTTATTGATAGTGCATCAAAATGTTACGGCTATATAAGACCTCGGTCAGACCCCACTTGGAGTACTGTGTTCAGTTGTGGTCACCTCACGACAGGCAGGATGTGGATACTATATAGAGAGTGCTGAGGAGAGTTACAAGCATGAAGCCTGGATTGAAGGGCGTGTCTTATGAGAACAGGTTGAGTGAACTTGGCCTTTTCTCCTTGGAGCAACGGAGGATGAGAGCTGACCTGATAGAGGTGTACAAGATAATGAGAGGCGTTGATCACGTGGATAGTTAGAGGCTTTTTCCCAGGGCTGAAATGGCTAGAACGAGAGGGCGTACTTTTAAGGTGCTTGGAAGTAGGTACAAAGGGGATGTCGGGGGTAAGTTTTTCACGCAGAGAGTGGTGGGTGCGTGGAATGCACTGCCAGGGGCAGTGGTGGAAGTGGATACAATAGGGCCTTTTAAGAGCCTCTTGGGAGCATGGAGCTTAGAAAATTAGAGGGCTATGTGCGCTAGGGCAGGGGTCCCCAACATTTTTTGCACTGCGGACCGGTTTAATATCGACAATATTCTTGCGGACTGGCTGACCGGCGAGGGGTGGGTAGGGTTGCCGATGGTCAAGAGTAGCTGTCAAATACGTTGTGTTTACCCCGAGGGAAAACTACCAGGACCAGGAAGCCTTGTGTGGGCACCAGCGCGCATGCGTGTACGTGCCGATTTTTTTTCTGCAAATCGGTTTTGGCGATTCTGTTCGGGGGGAGGGGGTGTTAATCACGACCAGAATATAGGTGATAAGTGGCTAATACACTCAATTTCATCTCTAAAAGGCTTTATCTAACGAATTTTAATATTAAACACACAGCGCATATTTTCTTCGCGTGAATATAGTGATAAGTCAATTATCGGGGTGGACAGGGGAACTTGAAGTAAGTGTTGAACGAACTTCCAGTAGAAGTGGTAGAGGCAGGTTCAATATTATCATTTAAAGAAAAACTGGATAGGTATATGGACAGGAAAGGAATGGAGGGTTATGGGCTGAGTGCAGGTCGGTGGGACTAGGTGAGAGTGGAGTTCGGCATGGACCAGAAGGGCCGAGATGACCTGTTTCCGTGCTGTAATTGTTGTATGGTTCTACAAGTCACTTATAAATCAATAGCATCATAACATTTTAAGTAACATTTGGATATTAAACACACAGCACGTATTTTCCCCGCATGAGCATATAAAATCATTACAACACACCAATATCGCTGATTCAGTGGGAGCCCTGGGCTTGTTTCCCTGCAACAAGATGGTCCTATCACGGGCTGATGGGAGTCAGCGATACTCGAAGGGGGTTCCTGATGTCCAGTCTTTTCCGCAATTTAGTTTTCGTTGCATTCATTGCAGAGATATGTTGGAAATGGAAGCACCGTTTTCAGTGCTTTCATGGCTATCTCAGGATATTTAGCCTTGACTTTGATCCAGAATGTCGCCAGAGATGTTATGTCAAACATACTTTTCAGCCCGCCGTCATTTGCAAGCTCGAGGAGCTGATCTTATTCCCGTGCTGACATGGATGACGTGCGAGTAATGACCTCGCGTGTGTTCAAGCTGAACAGTGGGTGAGAGGGAATGAGGAAAGGTGCAGCGACTCCTATCGCCAAATCATGTCGTTTCCTCGCGGCCCGGTAGCACATGCTTTGTGGCATGGGACTAGTCCGCAGCCCGGTGGTTGGGGACTGCTGCGCTAGGGAAATTCTAAGCAGTTTCTAGAGTAGGTTACCTGGTCGGCACAACATTGTGGGCCGAAGGGCCTGTAATGTGCTGTGAATTTCTGTGTTCGGAAACATGTGGTTAAACCTCCCAGCCCTCTCGTGCTTTCCCACTTATTTCTGCCTTCTCTGCTTACCGGACGTGCCTGTTCAGTGAGTTTGACATAGAATTCTGACTCAACACCTGCTACACTAGTATCCTGTGTCCCAGCCCTGCTGCCTCACCAGCTTAAACCCTCCCAAAGTGCTCGAGCAAAGGTATGGATAAAAGGGACGCACAGAAGCGGTTTCCAATAGTGCAAGAGTCTGGGACCAGAGGGCACAGCCTCAGAATAGGACATCCCTTTATAGCAGAAGTGAGGAGGAATTTCTTTAGCCAGAGGGTACTGAATCTGTGGAATTCATTGTCACAGACGGCTTTGGAGGCCAAGTCATTGAGTATATTTAAAGTGGAGGTTGATAGATTCTTGATTTGTGAAGGGCGTGAAAGGATACGGGAGGAGGCAGAAGAATGGGGTTGGGAGGAAAAATAAATCAGCCATGATGGAATGGCAGAGGAGACTCATAGAAACAAAGAAAACCTACAGCACAATACAGGCCCTTCGGCCCACAAAGCTGTGCCGAGCATGTCCTTACCTTAGAAATTACTCCGCTTACCTATAGCCCTCTATTTTTCTAAGCTCCATGTATCCATTCAGGTGTCTCTTCAAAGACCCGATCGTTTCCGCCTCCACCGCCGCCTCTGGCAGCCCATCCCGTACACTCACCACTCTCTGCATAAAATAAACTTGCATTGAAACATAGAAAACCACAGCACAATACAGGCCCTTCAGCCCGCAAGGTTGTGCCGAACATGTCCCTACCTTAGAAATTACTCGGCTTACCTGTAGCCACCTATTTTGCTAAGCTCCATGTACCTATCCAAAAGTCTCTTAAAAGACTCTATCATATCTGGCTCCACTACCGATGCCGGTAGCCCATTCCACACACTCACCACTCTCTGAGTAAAAAACTTACCGCTGACATTTCCTCTGTCCCTACTCCCCAGCACCTTAAACCTGTGTCCTCTTGTGGCAACCATTTCAGACCTGGGAAAAAGGCTCTGACTATCCACATGATCAATGCCTCTCATCATCTTACACACCTGTATCAGGTAACCTCTCATCCTCCATCGTTCCAAGGAGAAAAGGCCGAGTTCACTCAAACCATTCTCATAAGTCATGCTCCCCAATCCAGGCAACATCCTTGTAAATCTCCTCTGCACCCTGTCTATGGCTTCCACATTCTTCTTGTAGTGAGGCGACCACAGTACTACAAGTGGGGTCTGACCAGTGTCCTATATAGCTGCAACATTACCTCTCGGCTTCTAAATTCAGTTCCATGATTGACGAAGGCCAATACACTGTATGCCTTCTTAACCACAGAGTCAACCTGCGCAGCAGCTTTGAGCGTCCTATGGACTCGGACCCCAAGATCCCTCTGATCCTCCACACTGCCAAGAGTTTTACCATTAATACTATATTCTGCCATCATATTTGACCTACCAAAATGAACCACTTCACACTTATCTGGGTTGAATTCCGTCTGCCACTTCTCAGCCCAGTTTTGCATCCTATCAATGTCCCGCTCTAACCTCTGACAGCCTTCTACACTACCCACAACACCTCCAACCTTTGTGTCTCAGCAAACTTACTAAGCCATCCCTCCACTTCCACTTCCTCATCCAGGTCATTTATAAAAATCACGAAGAGTAAGGGTCCCAGAACAGATAACTGAGGCCGACCTCCATGCAGAATATGACCTGCCTACAACCACTCTTTGCCTTCTGTGGGCAAGCCAGTTCTGGATCCACAAAGCAATGTCCTCTTGGATTCCATGCTTCCTTACTTTCTGAATAAGCCTTGCATGGGGTACCTTATTAAATGCTTTGCTGAAATCCATATACACTACGTCTACTGCTCTTCCTTCATCATTGTGTTTAGTCACATCCTCAAAAAATTAAATCAGGCTTGTAAAGCACAACCTGCCCTTGACAAAGCCATACTGACTATTCCTAATCATGTTATACCTCTCCAAATGTTCATAAATCCTGCCTCTCAGGATCTTCTCCATCAACTTACTGAGGTAGGTCTCTTTGGTCTATAACTTCCAGGGCTATCTCTACTCCCTTTCTTGAATAAAGGAACAATATCGGGAACCCTCCAATCCTCTAGAACCTCTCCCATCCCCATTGATGATGCAAAGATCATCACCAGAGGCTCAACAATCTCCTCCCTCGCCTCCCACGGTAGCCTGGGGTACATCTCATCCAGTACTAGCGATTTATCCAACTTGATGCTTTCCAAAAGCTCCAGCACATCCTCTTTCTTAATATCTACATGCTCAAGCTTTTCAATCTGCTGCAAGTCATCACAACAATCACTAAGATCCTTTTCTATAGTGAATACGGAAGTATTCATTAAGTACCTCTGCTATTTCCTCTGGTTTCATACATACTTTCCCACTGTCACACTTGATAGGTCCTATTCTTTCACGTCTTATCCTCTTGCTCTTCACATACTTGTAGAATGCCTTGGGGTTTTCCTTAACCCTGCCTGCCAAGGCCTTCTCATGGCCTCTTCTGGCTCTCCTAATTTCCTTCTTAAGCTCCTTCCTATATTAGCCTTGTGCTGTGGTAAAGGAGATAGAATTATGATCACTATCTCCAAAATGCTCTCCCACTGAGAGACCTGACACCTGACCAGGTTCATTTCCGAATACCAGATCAAGTACAGCGTCTTCTCTTATAGGCTTATCTACATATTGTGTCAAGAAACCTTCCTGAACACACCTAACAAATTCCACCCCATCTTAAACCCCTTGCTCTTGGAATCCACCAATCGATATTTGGGAAATTAAAGCCTCCCATCATGACAACTCTGTTATTATTACACCTTTCCAGGATCTGTTTCCCTATCTGCTCCTTGATATCCCTGTTACTATTGGGTGGCCTATGAAAAACACCCAGTAAAGTTATTGACCCCTTTCTGTTCCTAACCTCCACCCACAGAGACCCCGTAGACAATCCCTCCATGGCGTCCACCTTTCCTGCAGCTGTGACACTATCTCTGATCAACAGTGCCACGCCCCCACCTCTTTTGCCTCCCTCCCTGTCCTTGTTGAAACATCTAAAACCCAGCAGTTGAAGTAACCATTCCTGTCCCTGAGCCATCCTAGTCTCTAATGGCCACCACATCATATCTCCAAGTACTGATCCACGCTCTAAGCTGATCCGCTTTGTTCACAACACTCCTTGCGTTAAAATAGACGTACCTCAAACATTCGGTCTGAGAGCATCCTTTCTCTATCACCTGCCTATCCTCCCTCTCGCACTGTCTACAAGCTTTCTCTGTTTGTGAGCCAACCCCCTCTTCCCTAGTCTCTTCAGTTCGGTTCCCAGCCCCCAACCATTCTAGTTTAAACTCTCCCCAGCAGGCTTAGCAAACCTCCCTGCCAGGATATTGGTCCCCCTCAGATTGAAGTGCAACCTGTCCTTTTTGTACAGGGCACACCTGCCCCAAGAGAGGTCCCAATGATCTAGAAATCTGAATCCCTGCCCCCTGCTCCAATCCCTCAGCCACGCATTTATCCTCCACCTCATTTACCACTGACATCTCCTCTGTACCCACTCCCAAGCACCTTAAAACTATGCCCTCTCGTTCTAGCCATTTCAGCCCTGGGAAAAAGCCTCTGACTATCCACACAATCAATGCCTCTCATTATCTTGTTCACCTCTATCAGGTCACCTCTCATCCTCCGTCGCTGCAAAGAGAAAAGGCCGAGTTCACTCAACCTATTCTTATAAAGCATGCTCCACAATCCAGGCAACATCCTTGTAAATCTCCTCTGCACCCTTTCTATGGCTTCCACGTCATTCCTGCAGTGAGGCAACTAGAATTGAGCACAGTACTCCAAGTGGGGTCTGACCAGGGCCCTATATAGCTGTAACATTATCTCTCGGCTCTTAAACTCAATCCCACGATTGATGAAGGCCAATGCACCGTATGCCTCTTTAACCGCAGAGTCAACCGCATAGCAGCTTTGAGTGTCCTACGGACTCTGACCAGAAGATTCCTCTGATCCTCCGCAGTGCCAGGAGTGTGAGCACTAATGCTATATTCTGCCATCATATATGACTTGATAGCCGAATTCCGCTCTTGCGTCTTATAATCCTGGTTCCCTCTTGGCTCGGGTCACCTTGTCATGGAAGAGATTCCAGTGATGCTGTCTGCTCTGCACCCACACTTTGTACATTTCAGCCGTCCTGCCTTCCTGTTTCTAAACTCGCTCGTACATGGCAGAAGGGGTAGTCCAGCGATTACAATATACCAGCACTTCTTCTTTACAACTTGTCTATTGATCTGTAAATCTCTGTTGCAGGACCTCATCTCTCTCCTTGCGGGTGATCATTGGTGCCAGTGTGGACTATGCCTTTTTATCATGGGGCAAAATACATTCTGAGCGTCGCACAAATCAGATCGATGATCTTTTCTTCAGTCTTGCTTCGTGAAGGTCGGGGCTGTGAATGAACGTTTGCATTTTCTGCTGGTTGTTTTTAGGTGTTGTCTGAAGCCTGTGGCCAAGAAATCACAGCAAAGCACATGCTGCCGACGGTTCTCCAGATGGCAGGCGATCAGGTGGCAAACATTCGCTTCAACGTGGCTAAATCATTGCAGAAAATAGGACCGGTTTTAGATGCCGGGTAATTATTTGAGTTGGGGCTTATAACCCGGCCTGTGGAGAATGTTTCACCTCCAGTTTGGAATGGAAATTGAGACGCCACTGTGGTGGTGTTTAGTGATGGAGTCGCACCGTCTTTTGTACCCACAGGTCCAATCCGGCCAAGACCACCGTCTCTGCCGGTCCCATCGTCCCAGGTTCTCAACCTGGGGTTCATGGACCCCTAGCGTAATGATCCATGGCACCAAAATAGTTGTGCACCCTTGCTCTAAACCTTTCCTGCCCGCGTACCTGTCCTTATTGAAGTTGTTAATGTGCCTGCCTCAACCAGTTCCTCTGGCAGCTCATTCCATGTACTGCGTGGGGGAGGGGCATAAACTTAACCCTCGAGCCTCCCCCTCCCCTGTGGTGTTTGCCTCACTTTCCTGCTTGACCTTGATCCTTTGGTACCCTTAAACAATCTTCTTCTCTATCCAGAGGTTAAGGCCATAGGACACAGGAGCAGAACCAGGCCGTTCGGCCCATCGATACTGCACGGCCATTCTATCATGGCTGATTTATTATTCCCCTCAATCCTACTCGTCTGCCTTCTCCCCTTTTTTTTAAAGAAAGGACATCCTCGCCAAGAACATTTAGTAGCCCGTTTCTACCCTCCAAATTACCTGTTTAAGGTCTCTCCACTGCCTTTGTATTCCAAGGGCCTCATTTTACTACAGCTTTCCCAAGCAATGCGCAATATTCCTTTGGGTTCTGGATATAGTCAGTTGTACTGTATAGAAGCATGCCCTCTTGTCCATTGCATCTATACTGACAATCACTCCTTGCTATAGTAAACCCACTCAGCCACACTAACTCCACATCCCTCTGTCTTGCTCACTGAACCTGTAGAACAGGCCCATTGGCCCACAATGTTGTGCCAAACTAATTCTTCCTTTTCAGTCCGGACGAAGGGTCTGGGCCCGAAACGTCACCTGTTTATTCATTTCCATAGGTGCTACCTGACCTGCTGAGGTCCTCCAGCATTTTGTGTGTGTTGCTCTGGGTTTCCAACACCTGCAGACTTTATAAATAAAGCAGCGCCTCATTGAACCGTGTCCTTTTGCCCGCACGTGGCCGATATCCTCCATTCTCCGCATGTTCATTTGCCTGTCTAACAGTGTCTTAAATACTTCATTGCTCACACAAAACGCTGGAGGAACTCAGCAGGTCAGGCAGCGTCCATGGAAATGAATAACCAGTCGACGTTTCAGACCGTGACCCTTCTTTGGATCATAAACACTTGTTTCATACCTGCATCCAGTTCCACCAGACCTGTCGGTGTGTTCCAGGTACTCAAATCCTCAGCACATCTTTGAGCTGTTCTCTTCTGGCTCTTACATCTCAACTGTGAGCCATCTATCTTTGCCTCAGAATTTTGTAAACTTCTATCAGCTCGTCCCTCCCTCAGACTCCATCACTCTGGAGAAAGCAACCTCTCCGGTAACATCTGCAGTACCAGCCAGCATGTCTTCTGTACCTTTTTCAGACCCTTTAAACGGGAGACCAGAGCTGAATTCAGTACTTCAAATGTGACCGAACCAGAGGTTTCTCACAGGCAACGTCCTGTAAACACCTTCTGTACCTTCTCTAAAATCTCCACCCCTTTAAAGGAGAGGCCAGAGCTGAATTCAGTACTCCAAATGTGACGTAAGCAGAGGTTTATCACAGGGAATGTCCTGTAAACATCTTCTGTACCTTCTCCAAAGTCTCCACACCCTTTAAAAGGCTGACCAGAGCTGAATTCAGTACTCCAAACGTGACCTAACCAGACGTTTATCAAGTGACTGTCCAGGTTTTGTTCCTGCCTGCACCACCACCACCACCTCCTTTGGCAGCTCAGCAACCAACTCCTGCATGAAAGGGTTACTCCTCTAATCTTCTTTAATACATTTTCCCTCTCTCCTTCAACCACTGATGGATAAATCCTGGTTAGAAGTGAAAGTCGCACAGTGAGATTTCAGTTAACGCCACCATCATCTTCATCATCATGTGACGTGGGCGATCGTGGTCTCTCCATGGCCACGATTGTTCTTGGCAAATTATCCTGCAGAACTAGTTTGTGCCATTGACGCCTTCTGGGCCGTGTGTGTCTTTACAAGACAAGGTGACACCCCCACCCCCCAGCCATTATCAGTGCTCTTCAGAGATTGTCTGCCTGGCGTCAGTGGTCGTACGACCGGGAGTTGCGATCTGCACCGGCTGCACACATGACTGTCCACCATCTGCTCCCACGGCACCGCGTGACCCTGATCAGGTGGGGAGGCTTAAGCAGGTGTTGCACCTTGCCCAAGGGTGACCTGCAGGCCTGCGGAGGGAAGGAGCACCCTGCACCTCCTTTGGTAGCGACGTATCTCCACCCCGCCAACCCGTCCGGTGAACGATTTTTGTAAAATTGTGCATTTGTGATTTGATTGGAATTTGTGTGGAAAGCAATAACAGATGGATTGCATTAAAAGGAAGTTTATGCTTTCAGTGCTCCCTCTCTTCAACGGCAGAAAAATGGGGCATCCAAATTATTCTCCTTTTGCATCCACTAACCCAAATGAGCTCAGCTGCAGTTTGTGACCGTACTCTGCTAGTTGAGCTCTGACCCGTGTCTGGCCACGAGATCTGCCGCTGACATCTTTAAGAACCTTCTTCACTCTCTCTTTGTACCGTATAGGAAAAAGGAAAGTTACGTCACATCCGGAGTTTCTCCAGTTGGCGGACGATTTCCCTCCACGCCTCTCTGACGTAGTGGGGAACCGCGTACGAGGCAAGTTACAGCAGTGGTTTGCCATTGCCTTCTGCCGGGTGAGTTTCCAAAGAGATCACCAGCTCGTAACCCAGCATGGATGGAAAGCGTGCAGGGGAGCCGGCTGGATTCAAACTCGGGGTGACGCCACTACGGCATCAGCCGGGTCAGCCTACTGTATGATATGGGGACTACTTTATGTTGTAGTAACACGTCGTTGCATGCGCTATTAGGCGCACATTGATACGTATGTGTGTGTTCTGCATCGTTTTCTACTGGTAAAGAACCATGAAACTTCGCTCCTGTCTCCAGCATTTTTATTAATAGCATTGTTGTGTAGCCAGGCCACACACACAACACTCTTTAAAGAATTACCCCTGGAAATGTAAACGTCTCGTACGTAGTGTCACCGGATTTTAGCTGCCTTGTAGATTCTAGTTCTGCAGTCTTTCTGCTGTCTCAGTTTAGCTTGAGATATCAAGCTGTCTACTCCCCCTATTGATTTTCATTGACTTTAGTGTACCCAGTGGCATTGTGTATCCGATGGGTTTAACTGTTAACAAAGATGTGAGGTTATTAGCTTTGCTGCTCTGTCGACAGTCACTTGTATCCAGCATGCCTCCTCCTCCTTTCCCAAAACACCTTCGCTTGTATTCCCAGCATCCAGTGGCAAATGCTCGAATTAAAACTGAAGATGTTGTCCAATCTGAAACTGTTCTCGGATGGGGTGGCAGAGGAGGGGCCCAGTCAGGGGCCCACATTGGATGGGCCTTGGCTTGGGGAAGTGGTCCACATTAATGGGTCCTGACCCTGATGTAGGAGAGGGTTTCGCATTTGATGGGGCCTGGTGAAGGGGTGGCTTCCACATTGATGGGTCCTAAGGTGGGACCCACATTTAATGGGGCCTCATGTGTCTGCACTGCATTGTCCCCACGTTGCTGAATGATGTGCTATAAGTTTTGACCGACCTTAATTTCCCTTTTAATCATTTTTAACATTAAAAGAAAGAGTGCCCGTTAGACAGTTATTGAAATGACTTTCAATGCCGACCTCATTATTCCAGTGACTTGAACAGCAGTGCCAGTGGATGCTGTGATTACCTGATGGTTTGGTTAGGCAGCCATTGCTTCTGTACGTATTAGTTAAAGTAGATTTTTCAATAGCTAAGCTTCTCTTCCCGACCAGAATTACACAATATTGTATCATTCCAGTGGTCTAGTCACATTTGGGATGCCATTTCAATATTGCAAATCACGTAATTTAATCTCTGTTAGCTTTTTGAATGATTTTAGAGATTGTGTTAGGCACGTTTAACCTGTTACCAGTGGACGTCTTTCTCCTAATTTGTTGTTTTGACTGCTTTCCCTAATAAAGTGGATTAAGGTAAACACTGCTTCGTGTTGCACACCAGAGAGGTGCAGGATTTACCGCCTTGCGACTTTTGCGGAGCAGAAACTCGTAAAAAGCATGTCATGTGTTTCATTTCCTTTTAATTTTTTCCTTCTGTTAAATTTCTTCTTGAGGTAGCTTTCTGCGCTATTCAGCTGGTTTTAGACCAAAGTCTTGCACACAAATCAGAGTTAGTCACTGACGATTTAGTCAACGTGGAGAGACAAGTACAGCAGGGGAACAGGCCCTTCACCTCTTCTCTCTGGCGTCTTCTCTCTTCATCTCTTCCTAACAAAAGCCCCAAGCCCAACCTTCGTGTCTCTCACCAGAGAAACCTCCCCTTAATCATAAGACCATAAGATGGAGGAGCAGAAGTAGGCCCATCAGCCCATCGAGTCTGCTCTGCCATCCAATTCTTCCAGTCATCCCCATTCCCCTTTCCTCTTCATGATGCCCTGGCTAATCAAGGACCTATCTATCTCTGCCTTAAATACACCCAATGATTTGGCCTCCACAGCCACTTGTGGCAACAAATTCCACAAATTTACCACCATCTGACTAAAGAAATTTCTCCGCATCTTTCTTCTAAATGGATGTCCTTCAATCTTGAAGTCGTGCCCTCTTGTCCTAGACTCCCTGACCGTGGGAAATAACTTTATCATATCTAATCTGTTCAGGCCTTTTAACATTTGGAATGTTTCTATGAGATCCCCCTCCCCTCATTCTCCTGAACTGCAGGGAATACAGCCCAAGAGCTGCCAGACGTTCCTCATACGGTAACTCTTTCATTCCTGGAATCATTCTCGTGAATCTTCTCTGAACCCTCTCCAATGTCAGTATATTCTTTCTAAAATAAGGAGCCCAAAGCTGCACACAATACTCCAAGTGTGGTCACACGAGTGCCTTATACAGCCCCAACATCACATCCCTACTCTTTTATTCTATACCTCCAGAAATGAATACCAACATTGCATTCGTTGCTTTCACCACCAACTCAACCTGGGGGGTAACCTTTAGGCTATCCTGCACAAGGACCCCCAAGTCCCTTTGCATCTCTGCATTTTGAATTATCTCCCCATCTAAATAATAGTCTGCCTGTTTATTTCTTCCACCCAAGTGCATGGCCATACACTTTCCAACATTGTATTTCACTTGCCACTTCTTTGCCCATTCCCCTGAACTATCCAAGTCTCTCTGCAGGCTCTCTGTTTCCTTCACCTATCTTGGTATTATCGGCAAACTTAGCCACAAATCCATTAATCCCATAGTCCAAATAATTGACGTACATTGTAAAAAGCAGCAGTCCCAACACCGACCCGTGGAACTCCACTGGTAAGCGGCAGCCAGAATGGGATCCCTTTATTCCCACTCTGTTTTATGCCGTTCAGCCAATGCTCCACCCATGCTAGTAACGTCCCTGTAATTCCATGGGTGCTTATTTTGCAAAGCAGCCTCTTGTGGGCACTTTGTCAAAGGCCTTTTGAAACTCCAAATACACCATGTCTACTGCATCTACTTTGCCTACCCTGCTTGCAATCTCCTCAAAAATTTGCAGTAGATTTGTCAGGCAGGATTTTCCTTTCAGGAAGCCATGCTGGCTCTGGCCTATCTTGTCATGTGCCTCCAGGTGCTCCGTAATTTCATCCCTAACAATCGATTCCAACAATTTCCGAACCACTGATGTCAGGCTAGCAGGTCTGTAGCTTCCTTTCTGCTGCTCCGACCCTTCTTAAATAGCAGAGTAACATTTGCAATTTTCCAGTCATCCAGTACAATGCCAGAATCTATTGATTCTTGAAAGATCATTGCTAACGCCTCTGCAATCTCTCCAGCTACTTCCTTCAGAACCCAAGGGTGCATTCCATCAGGTCCAGGAGATTTATCCACCCTCAGGCCATTAAGTTTCCTGAACACCTTCTCAGTCGTAATTTTTAGGGCACATACTTCACTTCACTGACACACTTGAGTGTCTGGTATACCGCAAATGTCTTCCACTGGATTCTAATTCTCCAGATGTCCCCACACTCTGAGACTCCCACCTTGCATTGTTATCTCTGCACCTCCTTCCAAAAAATGTCAAACCACCTGCCCAACCTCCTGTTTAGTGAGTAACAATTTTTAATCGCCCAAAACACTGCTGCCTTGTTCTAACATGCACCAAGACCTTTCATCCATCTCTTCTGTCCTCACCAAACAACCCAAACACCTGGTTAAACAACATTTCAATCTTGAGTCTCGTGCTTCCAATCCCGTCTCCTGTTTCTGCATCCTCTCCCACTCCTACAATTCACCCCAGCCCCAGTCTCTGCACCTCCAATTCCAGCATCTTGTTCAACCATGACTTTAAGCACTCTGCTATTGATGACTGTGCCTTTAGCTGTCTGTGCCTCAAGCTCTGGAATCCCTTCCCAAAACCTTTCTGCCTCTCTCCCCACCTCTGTGATGCTCCTATGAAACTTCCCATCGACCAAACTCTGGTCACCTGTTCTAAAATCTCCTTTCATGGCCTGGTCTCAAATTGTATTTGATGCTGCTGCTACGAGAGTCTCAGGACCTTTTGCTGTGTAGCTGTCAGTTCCAGTTCCGTCATAATTCACCTTTAGGCTCATCGGCCACTACAGCACAGAATCAGGTCCTTTGTCCTGTCCAGTCCATCCCAAACTATTATTCCGCTTAGTCCCAGCTGCCTGCACCTGAACCTTGCCCTCTGTACCCCTCCTATCCATGTACTTATCCAAATTTCTCTCAAATGTTGAAATCAAACCCTTATCCACCACTTCCTCTGGCAGCTGATTCCACATTTGCACCACCCTCTGAGTGAAGGTTCACCCTTAAGTATTTCAACTTTCATCTTTAACCTATGACCTCTAGTTCTAGTCTCACCCTGCCAGCATGGGAAAAGCCTGCTTGCATTTATCCTATCTACATCCCTCATAATTTTAGATACCTCTATAAAATCTCTCCTCATTCCCCTACACACCAGGGAATAAAGTCCTAACCTATCCAACCTTTCCCGATAGCTCAGTTCCTCAAGTCCTGGCAACGTCCTTGTAAATTTTCTGTGCGCTCTTTCAATCTTACTGATATCCTTTCTTTCAGTTGGTAAACAGAACTGCACACAATACTCCAAATTTCACCTTACCTTTGTGAAAGATTGTTTCTTTACATTATAAACACCAATTGTGTTTTTATAAAACGTATCTGAAAATGACTTCAGGCATATTACTATCTTTACCTGCTTTTTATTAATTATTTTGGTCAGTTTCCTCTTTTGTGTTCCCAAGTCAGGTGGGTGTCACTTCAATGTTCCTTTGGCCAAAGGAAAGGAGTTAAGGGCAATTTATACTACTGCATTGAATTAATGGCACAGGTACGGCGTAGCCGCGTACCCTACGCTGTAGCCTGACGTACACATCCTCAAAAATGTAACCACGCGTTGCGGTGACGCAGACAGCAACAACTGATTGGTTGGCTTGATAGCATCGCATTTCCTCCTATGCATTTCTGGTTGCTTCTTGTCTCTCAGTGGCCGGACAAGCACAGAAAATTCACCCTCCTTCTGCCTCGATCCATTCAATGCTCGTACACACCATCTCCTCCCACGTCTTCCCTCCTTTCTACGTTGCAGTAACTTCAATAAAAGTAACTCTTGTTCAACATTTATTAGCTCCAACTGCAACATGATGCGCTCAGTTTCAGTCGCCACTGCTTGAAGTACACGAAGAAACTCAACACAGTGGCATAGAAACCCCATCGCCAACTAGCGTTTTGGCGGTGAATTGCAGAGCGACGCGGACACACCAGTGCAGAAGTATAAATGCTCACAAGGGCATAGACCACTTGCGTAGGCTACGGCATCAGCTACAGGTTAGAGCCGACGCAGAAGCATAAATCAGCCTTGACGGTGGGGCGGGTGGAGAAGGGACAAGGGGAGGCCAAGTCAGTCAGATGAGGCAACTATTCACCTGTCTCTCTGCTGAGTGCACAGATTGTTCTTATTAGCACTTGTTGTTGTGGAAATGTCTTTGGTACCATAGTATTATATGGGAGTTGAATTCCAAAACAGTCCAATTGGCTCAACTAATCTGTCTCAATGTTTTGCCCCCCACCCCATACAAGAAAATAGTACTGATCATATTTACCCAATCAGCTCCTATATGTCTTTACACTTGTTTCCATCATGCACCTGTCCAGTCTTTCAGCTGCAACTGTGAACTGTGAAAACAAATTCCATGGCTTCTCCAATATCTCCGGTCTTTTGTTTGAAGTTTCTTGTATTTACTGCTGTATCCATGGGCCTTTGCAGTGGATCTCATGACTACTACTGGTCCATCTTTGCAACATTTGAGAAAACACTGTCATTGCAGCACACTGGGTTCCCTTTGTCCTTACCTACCAGCCCACGAGCCTCTGTATCCAGCACTTCACTCTCCAAAACTTCTGCCATCTACAACGGGATCCTACCACTAAACACATCTTCTCCCTGCCCCCCCCCACTCTCGCTTTCTGCTTGTCGACTCATCCCTCCCCACTGATCTCCCTCCTCCACTTATCCCTGTGAACTGCCCCTAGACCACCTCCCTCACCACTATTCAGACCCTTAAACAGTCCTTCCGTGTGAGGCGATAGTTCACCAGCAGGTCTGCCTGGGTCACCTGCTGTAACTTGGTGCAGCCTCCTCTACATTGGTGAGATTCGGCGTAGATTGGGGTATCAAATATTTGAGCACCTTCAGTCTATCTGCCACAAAAGGCAGGGTCTCCCAATGGCTATCCATTTCAATTCAACTTCCTATTCCCATTTTGGCATGTTGGTTGTCTCCTCTACTGCTCAAAGAGGCCACACTCAGATTGGTGGAGCAACATCTCATATTCGATCTGGGTAGCCTCCAACCTAATGGCACAAACACCGAGTTCTCCAACTTCCAGTAATCTTTCCCCACTCCCTCCTTCTCTCTGTTTCCAACCCTCATGCTGGCTCCTCTCTTACCCTTCTCTTCACTTCCTCTGGTTCCCCCCTCCTCCTTCCCTTTCTTCCATAATCTCTATCAGATTCCCTCTTCTCCAGCCCTTTACTTTTTCCACCTATTACCTCCCAGCCTCTCACACCCCCCTCCCCCTTCCCCCTCACCTGGTCTCGCCTATCACCTTCCAGCTTGTACTCCTTCCTGTCCCCGCACCACTTTATTCCAGCTTCTGTCCCCTTCCTTTCCAGTCTGTCCTGATGAGGGGTCTGTTTATTCCTCTCCAGAGATGGTGCTTGACCTGCCGAGCTCCTGTGTTAGTGTGACCTGTGCTGTTCCAACAAGAAAGATTCCAGTTTCAAGGTCACTCAAGTTAAGAGCAGTGGGGTAATCAGGTTGTTCTCACTGAATCCTGGTCTTCATTGGTGTGTTTTCTTGCAGGGAGTGCTGTTGGAGAGAAGTGGAAACACACTAAATAAGGAGAAGTATGTGACCCAGCATGGAGCAGTGTGCAGGGGAGCCGGCTGGATTCGAACTGGGGACCTTTCGTCCCCAAGTCGGACTCTGATGCCACTACACCACCAGTCGGGTCACAGAACTATAGATGGGGAAATGCAAGCAGACTTTTTCCACTGAGGTTGGGTGGGACTACAGCTAGAGGTCATGGGTTAAGGGTGAAAGGTGAAAAGCTTAAAGGGGAACATGAAGAGAAACTCAGAGGGTCATGAGAGTGTGGAATGAGCTGCAAATGCAAGTGGTGCACGCAGACATACCACCCTGCAAAAACTCATTTCAGGGAGGTAGCACCATCAATTTGCGAGAGACTCCTGGAACTTCCGGGAGAGGTGGGATAGCTGCATAGAGTAGCTCCTTAGCAGCTAGCCGGCTAGTTTAAATAACGTTAGTAATGTTAATGAATGAATGACACCTGTTAAACTCACCTCAACATGTCTTTTACAGTCTTAACCCACCATGGGCAACAGAAAGGTCACTGTCACAAGCAGTGCAGTGATCAACACTGTCATTATTGTGACCCCTGTTAGGCAGGGGTACACTTTAGTGTAGTCTGGGGTGAAGTACGTTTTATATTTTCTTTTTGCTTTTTTTGGAACACTCTGCCATCCATCTATCCTCTCTCCCCGCACCCCTTCTCCCCTCCCGCCTCCTCCCTCCACCCTCTCCCCTCCCCCTCTCTCCCCCCTCCACCCTCTCCCCTCCCCCTCTCTCCCCCCTCCCCCCATCTGTGTGTGTGTCTCCCTCTCTGTGTGTGTGTGTGAAAAAAATCCATTTCCAGGATATTGTACATAATTTGCAGCCATCAGGGAGCCGCTGTCAATGTGCGGGTGACTATTGCAACTTCCGGGAGAGGCGGGATGTCTGTGCGTCTGAGCTCAATTTCAACATTTAAGAGAAGTTGGGATGGGTACCTGGATGGCAGTGGTGTGGAGGGCTATGGACCCAGTGCAGGTTGCTGGGAGTAGGCAGCTTAAATGGCTTTCTATGAAGTAGATCAGCCTGGAGCCTGTTCCTGTGTTGTATGACCTATGGAAGGCTATCTTAAGTATGAGAAAACCGTTCCAAGGGAAGCTAGAGACAGAATCGGATGCACCTTAGCTTTGGCAGAGTTTGCATGCTATTACTTCCTACAAGGTGAAACCTAACATCATAAATGGCTGAATTAAGATGAATGCCTTTTATGTACACTTTGAAAGGCAGAATAAAATTATACATGTGTAATTCCCTGCAGCATCTTATATCTGTCTCAGAGGCCGACATCTGAACAGCTTTCAAGAGGGTGAACCCTGACAAAGCTTCAGGCCCAATGGTGCACCTGGCAAGGCACTGAAAACCTGTGCCATCCAACCAACCGGTTCTATAGGGAATGAATCTCATTGGCACTGAAAACCTGTGCTACCCAACCAACCAGTTTTATAGGGAATGAATCTCATTGGCACTGAAAACTAAGTTACAATAAGTCTTTGATGATTGTCTTGGAGGAGGAGATGTTATTTTTGATCTCCCGATCAGGAAGTCGATGATCTAGTTGCAGAGGGAGGTACAGGAGCTCAGGTTTTGAAGCTTGTTGATCAGTAATGAAGGAATGATGGTGTTGACCACTGAGTTATAATCAATAAACAGTAGGCTGACGTAGGCATTGTTGTTGACCAGCTGGTCGAAGGGTGAGTGCAGTGCCAATGAGATTCATTCCCTGTAGAACTAGTTGGTTGGGTGGCACAGGTTTTCAGTGCCAATGAGATTCATTCCCTGTAGAACTGGTTGGTTGGGTGGCACAGGTTTTCAGTGCCAATGAGATTCATTCCCTATAGAACTGGTTGGTTGGGTGGCACAGGTTTTCTGTTTTCTGTATTGCAGCCACAAACAACAAATTTCACAACATATGCCAGTGATAACAAACCTGATTCTGATTTTATAATGAAGGTCCACGAACAATGCATCATTATGCATTTTAAGCACTAGTTATTTTGAAATTTGTAGCAATTTACTGTCTTTGGGCTGTACTTTTGCGACTTTGCACTTTACAATTGCTGCAAAGCAGCTAATTTCCTGTCATATGAGACAGTATTAATAGACCTGGTTATGGTGTCACTGGAGACTTTGCTCCAGGAGGTCATCATGCCCTTAACAATAAGTACTGTAGAACTGGTGAGTAAGGCGAACAGATTGAAATTACAAATGAGGCTAGTATGTGGATCCAGACAACACCAAGGAAACTCCAGTCCTTGTATCTATTCAAGAGACTGCAGAACGGATGATAGTACGATGGTACAAAGAATACATTTTCCAAAATCCCACCTCTTTCTTCTTGAGGTTCCCCTCAACTGGAAGGAAGTAAACGTAATCCCACTCTTTAACAAAGTTGGGAGAAGACAATTGCAGAGAAAATACTTAAAGCCTATCATTGAGTGAGTGGCAAGAGCACATTTGAAAAAGTAGGACTGATCAGAATTGGCGTGTAACTTGTTCAAGTTTGCTGAGAATTGATGAGGAAGACAGCTATGCTGCTCATTAGACTTTCAGAAGACCTTGAATAAGGTGCCACAGAAGAAATCATAAAGCACATGGGATTGAAGGAAATATTCTTGTGTGCGTTGAGGATCAGTTAATAAACAGAAAATAATGACTAGGAATAAATAGGTCACTTTGAGATTGCGAGGTTGTTGACTAGTGTTGCAGGAGTTGATGTTGAGCTCTAATATTCAGTCAACAGCAATGATCTTGTTGAGAGGGTTTACAATAATATACAGTACCCATGTTTGCTAATGATACCAAGTTGGGGTCTGTATGGCTTGTAATGATGATGCAGAGAAGTTTTAAAGGGATGTACACACAAAATGCTGAAGGGATTCAGCAGATTTATGGGAATAAATAAACAGCCGATGTTTTGGGCCAAGACCCTTTATCAGGGCTGGAGAGGAAGGGAAAGATGCCAGAATATGAAGGGAGGAGTAAGGGAAGGAAGACAAGTTTGAAGGTGATAGGTGTAGATAGGTGGATGGAAGAGGGGTGAGGGAGAGAGGAAGTAACAAGCTAAGAGATGACAGGTGGAAAAGGTAAAGGACTGGAGAGTGGATCGTGGGAGATAGGGAAGGAGGAAGGGCACCAGAGGGAGGTGATAAACAGGGAGGAGAGGTAGTAAGAGGCCAGAGTGGGGAATGGAAGGGGCAAAATTACCGGAAGTAATTCAAGTAAGAGAAATCAATGTTCATGCCATCAGCTTAAAGACTACTTAGTTGGAATACGAGGTGTTGCAGTGTGGGATAAGGGAACAATGAGGGTTGGTGGCAGTCGATGGGAGATCTCCAGAGTCGATGAGGTTGCTGGTGGTGTTAGAGACAATATCCTGATGGTCCCAAGTGAGGTCCTTTTCAAGGGGTCAGTAAGAGGAGGTGTCCAGAGAATTAACACTTGGTCCCAAGATTCACAAAGCTGAATGGTTGGGTAGGCCCATTGTTTCTGCCTGCTCTCGCATCCACATACCACAACTCCATTTTATCCCTCTTGTTTCAGTTGCGTCCCACCTACATCTGCAAGTCACCTTCCAGCTTCTTACATCATTCCCCCCTCCCCCATCCACTTGGCTTCACCTATCACCTTCAAGCTCTGTCTCCTTCTCCTCTCCCTACACTTTTATTCTGGCATCTTCCCCCTTCCTTACCAGTCCTGATGGAATGTCAACAGCCTGAAGCATCAACAGTTTATTCATTGTTGTAGCGTGGACAAAATCATCAGAGAGACAGAGTCACTGGTAGGTACAAAGCAGCCTCTTTATTCGACACAAGCATCTTACGGACGGAGACACCTTCCGCAGAAAGGTCTGCTAGCCCAATGCGGGCTCAATATTTATATGCTAAACACAAAGGCAATCGCTACTTAAAAAGTTAAAGACAATGCTTCCTTTTGAGGCTACATACAAAATATCACACCATCCTTTCCTTCCGACGCCACAATGTCGACAGCCTTTAGGAATGTAAATTAAGTCTACGATACATTTATTTGGCATTTCCCATGCTAACATAGAAGACAATTAATATTTATAATGCATAGATAATACTGTCTTCAAAACTACAGCATCAGGTCAAACTACGGCGCCAGAAGCATAGGAAGTGCATTGTCAAGTAGAAGTCTGGTGGCCAAAGTCATTTAAGTGTAAACAAATCATTACCCCAAAAAAATTCACTCTAACATTCATTTCTATAGATGATGCCTGACCTGCTGAGTTCCTCCAGCGTTTTGTGTGTGTTGTCCTGGATTTCTGCATCTGCAGTATCTTTTGGGTTTTAAATGGATTCATGCAGGTTATGTGAATCTGCAAGGTCACAGCTGATAGAGTGTAATGTGGAAAAGTGCAAGAGGAAATTTGGTAGGGAAAATAGAAAAGTAGAGTAGTTAAATGATGAGAGACTGTAAGGAGTTGGTGCTCAGAGTGACCTGGGTACCAGTGTACGTGAATCACTGATGCCAAAATACAGCAAACAATTAGAAAGACAAATGGTTTGCTCGTCTTAATTGAAAGAAGAAGGAGTACAAGAATAATAACATTCAAGTGCAATTATATAAATATCTGGTAAGATTGTGCCTGGAATATTGTAAAGAGATCTGGTCTCTCGAGCTAATAAAGGATATGAAAACAAACGAGACTGTAGATTCTGGGATCTGCCAGCAAAAACAAAACTCTGAAAGAACTTAGCTCATCAATTAGTATCTGCAGAGGAAGAATACAAGTTGATATTCCAGGCTGAAACCTTGCACCAGGAGTGGACTGGGTGTGAATAAATGATATACTGTACAGTGGATTCTGGTTAGTTATTCTATCGGTTAATCCAGACAGCCACTTATTTGGGACAACTCTAAATCAACATAAACTAATGAAAAAAATAGCCAGAATTTCCTCACTTATTTGGGACACTATGCCTCTTAACTGGGACGGGAGAGTATTGCCAAACAGTTTCTAACTAGCGTCAGTTGTGTGCACTTGTGTGCCATTAAATACTCCACCGTGCTTAGAGTGAACAGTTTTTAAATATCATCAGCTTGTGTTCAAACAGGCAGTGGTTTATGTCAGGGTGTAGGTAGCGAGAAATAAGCAGTAAGACAATTCAGAACTGTTTTTCTCACTGCAGTTTCAAGCAGTCAGGCTTGGAGATGCAAGAAATGGCTGGGAATGAAAATGAAACAATTTCACTGCTTCAACAAATTAGAAACCACGAAGGAAGTTAAGATATTGACAATCATCTTGAATGCTACAATGAAAATGAGGATTTGGAGTATGCAACAGTTTCTAACTAGCATCAGTTGTGTGCATGTGTGTGGGCATGAGACACTACAGCATGCTTAGAGCAAATAGTTTTTAAATAGCATCAATTGTGTATGCTTGTGCTATGGTATTCATTTGAGCCTACTGATGCCAAATGACAAAGCAACAATTTTTGACACTACTTCAACACTGATTTTGTTCATTTACAGTCAATCAAAAAGAACAGAGCAGCGTACACTGTATGAACTCTGCTGTCGAGAACTATTAGGTGTTATCATAGTACGACAGTTATATTGGTAATATTCTAATTTGTTCTGTATTTATTTAAATACATAATTTGTTGCTCGGTTGAACATAGTTTGCCCTTTTAAAACTATTTTCATGAAAATTTGGCTAATTGTGGCAGCCACTTCATTGGGCCAAAATGTACTGATCCTGATGTGTCCCCATTAACTGGAATCCACCATTCTGATAAATGGATGCAGGGTTAGTAAGGTAGAAGATCAGCCATGTTTGCACTGATTGGTAGGGCATACATGAATAGGCAAAGTGACCTACTTCTGCTTCGATTTTTTTTAATGATCTCAAAAGCACGGTCAAGATCAATGAGCCTACCTTCAAAAGTCATATTCCATTAACTGCACCAACAGCCTAATTGACTATTAAATCACCAGTTTTGCATCAGACTATAAATCAGGCCTCATATGTAACATTAGAGTACATCACCTGTTCTATCCATGCACCAACAATTGACCCCAAATCCAAATCTCACAGGTTACACAAACTGCTCGTTTCAACCAAGATAGCCATGTCAACCAGGTGACACTTACCGACAAATTGTATTGCCCCTTGCAGAACAGGATGGTGTAGGGTCAGAAGCACTGGGTGCTTACTAAATAGGATAGGTGGACCACCACAGAATGAATGTATCATGACTGCATTTAGTATGCTGGGCACTGACCTACATCAACTGGATCTTGAGGAAATGCTATGACCTTCTAAAATATACCAGTGTTGCCTGCAAATTATGTGCATGCAGTAATTGTGCCCTGTACCCTAGTTCAGCTTGCAACTCCAGTGAAATTCCTGCACATTCTCAGTAAATTTGAACAGTCTTAATATCTCTTACACAGCACAGGACAACTAACTGTGAGTTATTAAAAACAGCTCCAATCTGAGAGAAGCCAAACGCTAAAGATTTGTCACCACATTAAAAGGCAATGCTGTTCTTTCCCTGTTGTTGTAATCGTAGCTGGTGATTTATTTCATTGAGGACTTTGTGTAAGGCAACCTGCACCTCAACTAGGTATCTTACTGAAGTTCAGAGAAGAGAATGTTCCATAAAGATTCTGGGCGTAAACAAACTTCTGCAATGAGCCTTTCTCCACTTCCCCTCATGTCAGGATGAGTGGCTGTCCCAGCTCTGCTTGGCCCCTGTTATTTGTCACAGAATTGTACAACATAGGGACCTTGTACATTTGACCCATTGTGTCCGTTCTGTCAAAGAGCTCATTTACACTAATCTGATTTCCTGTTATAATAATCAATTAACCTAGTAACTCACACATCTTTTGAGTGTGCCTCAGTAGCAGCACAGCAAGTTCCTAATGGGAATGGATGCATCTGGTGGGATCTCAGAATGAATGTGTAGACTCCACAGACAACACTAGAGATCAGGAAGGAAGCTAATGTTTGTACCAGACCTCCAAGGTAATCAGTTTCTCTCTTTTTGATCCAATACCATTCCCTACTACCATAACACACATCAAAGTTGCTGGTGAACGCAGCAGGACAGGCAGCATCTCTAGGAAGAGGTACAGTCGACGTTTTGGGCCGAGACCCTTCGTCAGGACGAACTGAAAGAAGAGCTAGTAACAAATTTGAAAGTGGGTTAGGGAGTGGGAGTGGGAGTGGGAGGGGGAGATCCAAAATGATCGGAGTAGACAGGAGGAGTTGGGATAGAGCCAAGAGCTGGACAGTTGATTGGCAAAAGGGATATGAGAGGATCAACTGTCCAGCTCTCAGCTCCATCCCTCCCCCTCCTGCCTTCTCCTATCATTTTGGATCTCCCCCTCCCCCTCCTACTTTCAAATCTCTTACTAGGTCTTCCATCAGTTAGTCCTGACGAAGGGTCTCGGCCCGATACGTCGACTGTACCTCTTCCTAGAGATGCTGCCTAGCCTGCTGCGTTCACCAGCAACTTTGATGTGTGTTGTTTGAATTTCCAGCATCTGCAGAATTCCTCGTGTTTGCTCTACTAGCATAATACCATTCTCCTCCCTTCCAACCCACCATTACAGCCTTCGCCACAACTTGTCTACTTTGACTCTCCTTCATTATCTTTAAAATTCTTTAAGACTTTTCTTATCCTTGCTATGTAATATTATTGCTATTAAATTGATATATTCGACACGTCTCAATAGCATTTTCGAGATTAATCACGGAACATTAAAGCGTGGACACGAGCGGATTTCCAAATATATTACCAGTGTTTGAGGGTCTTGGATTCGGTTCCCGGCCAATGTAATGACGTCAGATCATCAGAACTCAGGCGTCAGCGCAGCATTAGGGCGAGTCTGCGAGATGTTAATGTAGTGGACGCAATATATTAGCGTAAAAATGGGATGCAATGGTGTGGGAAGCGGTGGAGTCCAATGACATAGTAGTGGTTACGAATAGGAAGGATGACAAGTTGGGGTGCCGATGGTTAATGACCCTACCAAATTGGGCAGAAATACGAATGCGATGTGAAACAGGGTCAAAGACGCTTGGAGAGGGGAGGTGAGCAGGATGAAAGGATTCCCTTATATTTGCCACATTATCTTTCCTCTAGTTTGTCAGTGACCTCTCTCTGCATTATCTCGTACTGATCGGTAAGCTCTTGGTTCTTCTGCAGTAAGGCTTTGCCGAGCTTAGCCGCCAGGATGAGATCGTTATCCTTTTGCCGAAGCTGAGAGAGCAGGTCCTCGATACCGGGGCTACCGGCTGCTACTTCCTCGCTGTAACTCTCCTGGCGGCTGGGCGCCAGCACAGGGAAGCGTTCGTCGAACAGCAGGTTGGCACTGCCGTCGCCCTCAAGCCCTGCAGGTGTTGGGAGTGGAGAAATGGGCGGCAGTCTCGGCTGATTGCTGGCCTGATGGTGCTCGGCCTCCTCAACGCCAAACGAGTGGTGGGTCTCGTCACCCTGCTGAACCTCCTGCAGCCATAAAGCCGCCATAGTTCCACCTGCGCTGGGCAGATTATAATGGGCTCCGATCCCGGCTCAGCTCACAGATTGCACCGAATCCCATGGACCTTTCTCCCGAGCCCTGGCCGGGGATCAGGATGGCGTGACTCAGTTCCCCTGCTCGCAGCACTCGGTGTCTCGTGTGGTGATATCACGTGTCAGAACGTGATTGAACGGTGTTCGAAGAAATCATCGAGAAACTTCTATGGTAAACGTGGTTGCAGTTGCTGTAGTAAATAGAAGTTCGAGTTGTATTCTAACAGAATATGTTTTGTTATTGTTAAACCACGATGCGTATAAAGAACACAACATGGTGTCAGAAGTCGGTCTGGAAGAATAATACGTTCGCTAATACGGGGGAGTCGAAGATGATCCAAAAGAAAACCGCACGAACTGTTTTCGGGGTTTGCTAACAGCTTTAAAAATGGAACATCTGCAATCCCCACCGACACTTCAGCTGACTAGGAATGCAGCTGAAAACTGGAGGAAATACAAGCCACATTTTGAAATATATTTATCGGCGATCAGAGCCGATAGAAAACCAGAAAACATGAAAGCGGCGATTCTACTCCACGTAATAGGTGACGACGCAATTGAAATATAATCATTCTATTTCTGAAGATGAAATTAATTTCAATTTAAAGTCGATAATGGACAAATTGGAAGCATTTTGTATACCGAAGCGTAATGTGACGTATGAGGTGTTCAAGATTTTCACGTGTAAGCAGAAAATAGATCGATATGTTACGAAGTTGAAATGCCGAAGTAAATCATGTGCGTTTGCAGAACTGGCAGACTCTCTCATTGGAGACAGAATTGTTTGTGGCATTCGGGATAATGGTCTGAGAGAAAGGCTGTTAAGAGAGCAAGACCTGGATTTGGAAAAAGCTTTGATATTTTGCAAAGCTTCGGAAACCGTAACGACACAGGCTGAACACCTTTTCATTGAAAGCTGCAGCGTAGACACTGTAAAAAAGCGCGAACATATTAGAAGAAATATTAAAAAGGCAACGAAACCGACAGAGAGCAAGACGTCTTGTGATTGCTGCGGACAGCAGCACCAGGCAAAAAAGTGTTCAGCGTACGGAAAAATATGCATGCAATAAGAGTAATCATACTACTTTTCACACTGTTGCAGAAGTAGGAATAAAATGAAACAAGTAAATGCAGTGATTGAAGATGAACGTGAGGAATGTTATATTGTCACGGTCCTGATTGTTTATTCCTTAGTTTCCTCTAATTTCCTTTAATTGTGCCATGGTTCTGACCGTTAATTTCCCAATTACTTCTAATTTTCTTTGATGACACACCTGGTTTCCATCAGGACCTGCAGTATAAGAACCCCCCAGCGTTACAAAACCTAGTTACCAGATGGTGGTCTTTTTCCTGTGTGATAACTAACGTTTCCCGACCGCTTAGAACTGTTTGTTCTAAGTTAGCTGCAATTTCAAGGTTTATCTATGAAACTCCATCTCTCTGAGTCAAGGCTCCATATCAGGGCTCCGTGTCAAGATCCCTGCTGTTTGCTGTTCGGCGTTTACGCCCGTGTAAGCATTCTACCTTAATCTCCGTGCCTGTGTCCTGCACTTGGGTTCGCCGCAGTCGCTCCTTGCAACAGAACGATCTGGCCACTATGGACCCAGCGGACACGAATACCCTGCAACAAGCCCTCGCCAGCCAGGGCTCCCAACTGGATCTGCACGATCAACTTCTCTGGGATGTCATGGAGAACCTCCGTTCCCTGTCTGCTGACGTAAAGAAGATCAGTGACCAGGTGGACCGAGTATCCGTTCATCTTACCCGATCCACTCCTGGAACTCTGTCAGCCCAGCCCAGACAGCCGGTAGTGGCAACCCCCTACGTGTCGGTAACACCACCGCCAAGAGAGCCACACATACCTGAACCAGAACACTGTGCTGCGGATTTGGGGAAGTGCCGGGCCTTCCTTCTGCAATGCTCCTTGGTGTTCGAACAGCAGTCATCCAAGTACTCCACAGACAAGTCAAAGATGGGTTATATGGGTTGTAGCGGGGAAGTGCCTTAGTGTGGGCTACAGCTATCTGGGATAATCAACCGGCTAACTGCTCTTCATTCCCCACCTTTATCACAGAAATGAGAAGGAGCTTTCACCACCCCGTCCGTGGTAAAGATGCCGCTAAGCGACTACTCACTCTCCGTCAGCGCTCACACAGTGTTGCCGACTATTCCGTGGATTTCCAGATGTTAGTGGCTGACTCGGGGTGGAATGATGAGGCACTCCAAGGGGTATTTTGAAAAGGCCTCAGCGACATGGTGAAAGACGAGTTGGCAGCAAGGGATGACACCAACAGCCTGGATTGTTTGATCTCCCTAGCTAGGTTGGACAATTGTCTTCGAGAACGCCATAGGGAGAGAACTGGTCGTCCACTCCCTTTAGCAACTCCACGACACTCTTTACCGTCTCCCACCAGCCCTAGCCTCTCTTCCCCTCCCTCTCCTGGAATAGCTCCCAGTCCAGCCGTTTCCACCACCCAGGAGAGGAACCCATGCAGCTGGGACGGAACCGCCTTTCTCTCACAGAGCGACTCCGGAGATTGAGAGCGGGGAAATGTCTCTATTGCGGCCAGTCCCGCCACTTCCGTGCTACCTGTTCCCTTCGGCCAAAAGGGAGGGCTCACCAGCAGAAAGGGGGACCCTCGTGAGTCAGACAACATTCCCTTCTGTCCCCCGAACCCGGGTGCAGATCCAACCTCCTATCGTTTTTGTGTACCCCTGGTTAAGCGGGGGGCGGGCGGGGCATCCCAGATAATCTGAAGGAAACACGGCCTCCTGCAGAAGGTAGAATCCCGGTGGCTGTTGCTGTAAGAGAGTTACGCTAACCGCTATGCTACTGTGCTTCGAAAAGAACAGAGGAATATCCATTTGAAACAGGAAAGACGAGAAATTCCTTTAACCTGGAGGCGGCGAATCTGCGGTATTCGTTGCCACAGATGGGAGGAGGAGGATTTTAATTGAAAGTCGATGACCAGGGTTTTCCTGATAGACGGTAATGGCTGTCTCGAACGAGAATGCAGAGACTATGGTGGATGAAGAAACGAAGTAGAACATTTGGAAAGCTCATGGACAGGTTACAGGAAAGACATGCAGGGATGTGAGTCTTGTGCAGAAGAAATGCAGGCTATCCGGACAGATTGTCATCACTTTCTGACGAGGTGGGTGAAAAGCCCCGCTTTCGTGATTATATATAACGAGATTTCCACGAGACCCCTCTCTCATTCTTTTGCGAATATAAATCGAATCGAATCGAATCGAATCAATCCCTTGACGGACATCAGTCTTGTCAGCCCAGGAATAAACCTGGCGAACCTTTGCTATAATCCCGATTTTGAACACTTTTCTCAGACAGGGAGACCTGCAGCAAACACTGTAATCATGGTGTACTTATGAAAACCTCTATCCCTACTTCTGGACTCAAATTTTCTCGTCATTTGGACTTACCATTTTCATCCTTATTCGCCTTCTAGTTCTGTATATCCGTTGTCACTGACTAGAGTCATAGTGCTATACAGCAGAGATACGGGCCTTTTGGCCAAACCGGACCATACCAACCAAGATACCTATTTACCTTTGTAAATTTGTCCGCATTTGGCCGATATCATTCTTAATCCAGTGCGCAAGGATACCAAAGGCTGTTTGCATTTTCATTACATAATCTTTCGCTGTTTATTTAACAACCTGCCTTTAAATTATTGCTACTAAAAGTGATAACACTGCATCTTTCGTGTAGTTCCCTGGCAATGAAATTGTAAAAATTACACGGGAGGGTATCTATATCCCGCACATAGCCCACATCCAAGCTTCATAAAGAAGTGTTTTGGATTTGGCTAAAATATGGAGCTATTTTTTCCAACTTACGAATGGTGTGCCAGCCGTTTGGTGCTATCTTCCAGGGAGAACAGGAATGCAGATCCTTGTTCGAGGGAGAACAAGAACTCAGAGCCTTGGTCGAGGGAGAATAGGAACGCAGAGCTCAAGGTAGTGGGAAACGGCTGGATCTACCCAGCGGAGGCGAGAGCACGAAGAGATGGTTCCCAACACAAGGTAGTGGCAAACAGCTGGATCTACCCAGCGGAGGTGAGAGCACGAAGAGATGGTTCCCAACACAAGGTAGTGGGAAAGGGCTGGATCTACCCAGCGGAGGCGAGAGCACGAAGAGATGGTTCCCAACACAAGGTAGCGGCAAACAGCCAGACCTACCTAGCGAAGGCTTGGACACAAAGAGACAGTTCTAAACAAAGAAAGATAGTTCTTTATCTAGTCACAGCAAGGCCCCAGTCTTGCCCTGGCGGTTGAACATGACGGCGTTACAGGCGAAGGTAGCAGGCGAGGCTACAGAAGGAAGGGGAAGGAACAGTCAAGCAACTGAAGCTGAACCCAGGAGCTATTTATGTAGCCAACCAAAAATGGGAATCATGTGCCTGGATTGAGACACACAACAGGACAAGGGAAAACTGGAAAACCTGGAATAAGGAACCATGGACCGGACTGTGAACCGGAATGCGACCTTCACGGACCGGACCATGACATGTATACAATATACGTACATCATGAAAATTTTTTTCTTCACAAGCATGCACGAAAACAGAGCATTGTCCCAAAGAGTGAATGATATTTAAATGTTAGAACTTCAAAGTCCCCGAACTCCCCCCACCCACACATAAGCAGCAGCAAAGCAACGCAATCGCCAGCTTAAAAAAAGCATCTGCTCCCTTCACGGAGCAGTCAAACATGCAGCAAAGCAGTAATAAAGACACAGAATTTCAGTACCCCCGAAGACTTCTCCTTCGCCCTGTAATTCGCGAAGTCACAGGCTCTCTGTCTCTCCCCAATAAGGGAATAGCAGGTGTCCCAGTTTCACTGAGAGAGGGGAAACATAACAAAATGACTCACAGATTTATGGTGTTAAAGGTGTTTTGCGTCTTTTTTTCCCCGAGTTCTGTGTCCAAGGAAGTCTGGTCTCTGGTCACATAGACAGCAGCCAGCTCTCTGCTTTCGATCTTCCACGGCACATTAGGCGGTGACACCTCACATCTGCCTGCCTCCAGAGCTATGAAATTCCGGCACCCTGAAGGCACGCTGTTCTTCCAGGCTGTGTCCTTGGCGTATTGAAAAGCGGACAGTCATGAAGCCCTGAGATTTGTGATTTTTGTGTCCTCTTTGTGGTTTTTATATATGACTTCGATGAAGAAGTAGAAAGGTGGGTTGGTAGGTTTGCTGATGACACGAAGGTTGGGGGTGTTGTCGATAGTCTGGAGGATTGGCAATGGTTATAATGGGACATCGATAGGATGCAGAACTGGGCTGTGAAGTGACAGATGGACTTCAACCCAGATGTGTGAAGTGGTTCATTTTGGTAGGCCAAAATTGAAGACAGAATATAATAGTAATGGTAAGACTCTTGGCAATATTGATTATTAAATAATCTTCCAGAAATAGTAGGGGTCAGAGGGTCCAGTAAGATGGAGGAACTGAGCGAAATACCTGTTAGTAGGGAAGTGGTGTTAGGTAAATTGAAAGGATTAAAGGCAGATAAATCCCCAGGGCCAGATGGTCTGCATCCCAGAGTGCTTAAGGAAGTAGGCCAAGAAATAGTGGATGCATTAGTGATAATTTTTCAAAACTCATTAGATTCTGGACTAGTTCCTGAGGATTGAAGGGTGGCTAATGTAACCCCACTTTTTAAAAAAGGAGGGAGAGAGAAACCGGGGAATTATAGACCGGTTAGCCTAACATCGGTGGTGGGGAAGCTGCTGGAGTCAGTTATCAAAGATGTGATAACAGCACATTTGGAAAGCGGTGAAATCATCGGACAAAGTCAGCATGGATTTGTGAAAGGAAAATCATGTCTGACGAATCTCATAGAATTTTTTGAGGATGTAACTAGTAGAGTGGATAGGGGAGAACCAGTGGATGTGGTATATTTGGATTTTCAAAAGGCTTTTGACAAGGTCCCACACAGGAGATTAGTGTGCAAACTTAAAGCACACGGTATTGGGGGTAAGGTATTGATGTGGATAGAGAATTAGTTAGCAGACAGGAAGCAAAGAGTGGGAATAAACGGGACCTTTTCAGAATGGCAGGCAGTGACTAGTGGGGTACTGCAAGGCTGAGTGCTGGGACCCCAGTTGTTTACAATATATATTAATGACTTGGATGAGGGAATTAAATGCAGCATCTCCAAGTTTGCGGATGACACGAAGCTGAGCGGCAGTGTTAGCTGTGAGGAGGATGCTAAGAGGATGCAGGGTGACTTGGATAGGTTGGGTGAGTGGGCAAATTCATGGCAGATGCAATTTAATGTGGATAAATGTGAAGTTATCCACTTTGGTGGCAAAAATAAGAAAACAGATTATTATCTGAATGGTGGCTGATTAGGAAAAGGGGAGGTGCAACGAGACCTGGGTGTCATTATACACCAGTCATTGAAAGTGGGCGTGCAGGTACAGCAGGCAGTGAAAAAGGCAGATGGTATGCTGGCATTTATAGCGAGAGGGTTCGAGTACAGGAGCAGGGAGGTACTACTGCAGTTGTACAAGGCCTTGGTGAGACCACACTTGGAGTATTGTGTGCAGTTTTGGTCCCCTAATCTGAGGAAAGACATCCTTGCCATAGAGGGAGTACAAAGAAGGTTCACCAGATTGACTCCTGGGGTGGCAGGACTTTCATATGAAGAAAGACTGGATGAACTAGGCTTGTACTCGTTGGAATTTAGAAGATTGAGGGGGGATCTAATTGAAACATATAAAATCCTAAAGGGATTGGACAGGCTAGATGCAGGAAGATTGTTCCCGATGTTGGGGAAGTCCAGAACGAGGGGTCACAGTTTGAGGATAAAGGGGAAGCCTTTTAGGACTGAGATTAGGAAAAACTTCTTCACACAGAGAGTGGTGAATCTGTGGAATTCTCTGCCACAGGAAACAGTTGAGGCCGGTTCATTGGCTATATTTAAGAGGGAGTTAGATATGGCCCTTGTGGCTACGGGGATCAGGGGGTATGGAGGGAAGGCTGGTGCAGGGTTCTGAGTTGGATGATCAGCCATGATCATAATAAATGGCGGTGCAGGCTCGAAGGGCCGAATGGCCTACTCCTGCACCTATTTTCTATGTTTCTATCTGAGAGATCTTGCGGTCACATAGGACACTCAAAGCTGCTGCTCACTTTGACAGTATTGTTAAGAAGGCCTGTGGTATGTTGGCATTCATCAACCGTGGGAATGAGTTAGAGACGTGAGATAATGCTACAGGTATGTAAGACCTTCATCAGACCTCACTTAGAGTATTGTGCTCAGTTCTGGTTACCTCACCGCAGGAAAGATGTCTGTACTATAGAGGGTATGTAGAGGAGGTTTCCGAGGATGTTGCCCGGATTGGAAGGCCTACCTTATGAGAATAGGTTGAGTGAACTTGGCCTTTTCTCCTGGGAGCAATGGAGGATGAGAGGTGGACTGATAGAGGTGTATAAGATGATGAGTGTCATTGATCGTGTGGATGGTCAGGGGCTTTTTCCCAGGACTAAAATTTCTGGATTTTCATATTTTGCTACTGGAAAACGGGTAAGCCTGCGTTACTCGGTGTCTCGGACTTTCACACAGCAACGAAAACTAAAGACCTATTACTAAACTGTGCTAGCGACGAGGCTATACATCAGTAGGATATAATAAAACCGGATTTTTTAAAACTGATGTAAGATTTCTGTGGAAAACTATATATAGTAAGATCTCAGATTTGTGTAATTCCCAATTGAATTCCTCACTGCTCAACATCAATTCTCGGAAAGCTTGCAAGGTAAATTCAAGTAAATGTGTCAGTAAATTACATCTCTGAATAATTCTAAAAGTAAATAGAAGATAGAATATAATATAGATACATTTGAAGTGATCTAATTCCAAAACATGTTGTTTTAGTTTCCCAAAGATGGGTCTTTTTTCAGTTAATTGGAACCTCGTTGTCCTGGAACACAAGTCATGTCATCGGGAAAGGCGATCCTTGTATAAGCAGACATTACAAGAAAGTTCTAGTAGCGGACGAACTCTGATTTGTTCAAGTTATGCGAGGCATCCCTCAGACCTTAACTGGAGTTTTATTCATCGTCTTGGTTTCCCTACCTAGTAGCTCCGAGTAGCTCTGGAAAAAAAGCAAGTGTACTTTGGCAGTGTAAAATGCTATTAGTCGGGGCCGGGTAGGGCGAGGTGTTTCGAAACCCTGAAACATAATCTCCAAATATCATGAGGTCATTTATAACCAGTATGGAAATAAATATGCTGAATTAATTCAGCGCAGCATGCAGGTTCAGTCATTGAATCATCCGAAACACACACCGGTGTTTTTACTGCGTATTACGAATATAGAGGCGAGCAGGAAAATGACAAAAATGTGGATAATAAACAATGATTTCGACTGAGTGGGCTCGAGTGTTGAAGCGACTGGTATTATTTATGACTTTTCCTATGAGAACGCCGGTTCATGCATATGCGTTCTCTAACCTAACTTATTTAACTTAAACTTTTCCATTTTCATATTACCATGAGCGTTTTACGTGTCAGAGTTCTAAAATATATATTTTTCTTGTCTATGTACTGCTGCTGTTGACAGTCTATGGTATAAACATCCGTGTCTCCCTTTCTCTTCCCTAAAGCTAATTTGGTGGCGATTCTGATCCTGTCCCGCGGGAAGTGTGGCCTCTCTAAATGCATCACTCGCTATTTGGTCTCCATGGCAGTAACGGATTTGCTCCTCATTATTACCGCTGTGATTATCAACCGCATTTGTGGCATTTATTTCCCAGGAAGTTTCCTCTCCATCACCCCAGTGTGTAGTGCCATTATTGCAATAACCTATGCAGCCAGGGTCAGTTCTGTTTGGTTAACCGTCGCTTTCACCTCTGACCGCTTTGTCGTCAATTGTTGCCAGAAACTGAAGGCGAGGTATTGCACCGACAAAACAGCATCTGTGGTCATAGCAACTGTTTGTTTACTTAGTTGTTTTATCAATATTCCATGCTACTTCATTCATGAACCCAGTTATATAATTAACAATGGACCATGGTATTGCAAACTGAAAGCTGTCCGTTATACTTCTCTATTGTGGGGCGTTTATGATTGGTTCGACCACCTCTTCACTCCTTGTTTCCCATTCCTTTTGATCCTTTTGCTCAATCTTCTCACTGTCAGACACATTTTAGAAGCTAGTAGAGCCCGGAAGAGACTCCAAGTCCAAAACAGTGGGAACAATCAGACTGACGCAGGGATGGAGAGCAGGAGGAAGTCTATTGTGTTACTCTTCGCCGTTTCAGGCAGTTTCATACTATTGTGGATGACACATTTGTTACAGTTCCTATATGAGAGAATTTCCAATGACCATCAAGTTAGCGGTTACAGTGATCCCAAGTTTATATTTATTGAAACTGCCAATATGCTCCAACTATTAAGTTGCTGCACAAACACATTTATCTCTGCAGTCACTCAGAGAAAGTTCAGGGAACAGCTGAAAACCACGGTACAATATCTAGTAAATATAATAGGTAAATGTATGAAATAATGGATGAAGCTAATTCAACCACGAATGTGCAACATTGTTTTAAATATAACTTGTCTTGTGTTAAATGTGAACCAGAAACTTTTATCTTCGATCACAAAACCACTTCTGCAAATACAGGGATAAAAATATTAGAATGAAATTGTTGTGAAATGGCCAAGTTGGATATATTTCTCTAATAGTGTAATGACAGCAGACATCTCTAATATTTGTCGCACAAATATTTCATTTGACTAACTGATGACCTATTTCGTACTACAGAAGCCGTGGCAATGAGACAATATCTCCCATCCACTACATAATGGACTGGCTGGGCACAGGAGTACATTCAGCCAGAGACTTATTCCACCGAGATGCAACACTGAGCGTCATAGGAAGTCATTCCTGCCTGTGGCCATCAAACTTTACGACTCCTCCCTTGGAGGGTCAGACGCCCTGCGCCAATAGGCTAGTCCTGTACTTATTTCCTGGCATAATTTACATATTACTATTTAATTATTTATGGTTTTACTACTATTTAATCATTTATGGTGCAAGTGTAACGAAAACCAATTTCCCTCAGGATTAATAAAGTATGACTATGACTGAACCTTCAAGCTAGATAGAGCAAAGATAATTGTGCAGATTAGTAAAATATGATTCGTCATCTGTGAAATCCACTTTGTTTTTTGAACAGAGATTTCAGCTTTTGAGGAGAGCAGACCTATAGAGAAATGAGCTTCAGTGATTTAGTGATACCTTTGAAATAGTGAAGCCCATAAAAGTTGTTATGGAAAAGTAGATCGAAAGGCTTCCAGGAAGATTCAGCTGGTTGGATACAGAATTAGATTGATGGTAGGAAGCAGAGGACAATGGTGTGAGTTTACGTTTCAGACTGGAGGTCGATGCATAATGGAGTTCCTTAGGGATTGGTTCCAGGCCTGTTTTCATCTGGAAACTAACAGTCGAGTTTCGTCGCAGCCCTAAGCCTTAACTGTACATTTCCCACTTTTAATGCTGCCTCACCCGCTCTGTTACTCCAGCATTTTAATGCATTGCTTAAACTAAGGGTTCCCAGATCCTTATATGTTTTCCCACTGAATTAACAGTCACCTGGCTAGGTTCATTTCCCTACAGCAGATCCTACCTCACCCCTCCCCTCTACCCGGTTCGTGGACTGTCGATATGTTGATATATGCAACCCTCGTGGATGTACGTAATGAATTCCGCCAAGCGTGAAGGCCTTGCACTGAGGATGTTGCAGTTAATATTGGAGATGCTGAAGTCACCCACAGCAACAAACGTGTTGCTTTTCGATCTTCCCCATATTTACCTGCGCATATCTCAGTATCTATATGCTCAAACTCTAGTTCGCTAATAGGAAGCGGGTAGTACAAAGCCACCTGAGTGTTTGCACCTTCGTTAACATTAATGTCTAGTCTAGTAGTCTGAGTGGATAAATCCTCTAATGTTTCCTCACTGAGAGCAACTGTGACATTGTCGCTGATTTGACAACACACCTCTCCTTTTATCTCCCTCTCTATCTTTATTGGTGCTGTTGTGGATAGTGTAGTTGACTGGCAAAAAAATACAGAGAGTAATAGATCAGTTGTACGTATGGGTGGAGAAATGGCAGATGGAGGTTAACCGGGACAAATCCTGTACCTTGGTAGTCCAAATGGAAAGAGATAATACTGTCAAGGGCAATCTTAGCAATCTTGATGAGCAGAGGGATCTTGGGGTCGAAGTCCGTAGATACCGGAAAGTAGCTACACAGCTTGACAGTGTGGTTCGGGAGGCTTACGGAACACTTGCTTTTATTAGTCGAGGCATTGAGTTCAAAAGTCAAGAGGTTATGCTGCGACTTTCGGGCCACATCTGGATATTCCATACATTTCTGGTTGCCCCATTACGGAAAAGATGTCGAGGCTTTGGAAAGGGTGCAAAAGAAGTTTACCAAGATGCTATCTAGATCAGAAGGCACGCGCAATGGAGGTTATAAGATGATTGGATGCATAGATAGAGTAGACAGACTATCTCTTTCCTAGGGCCTGCATTCGGATAGAAGTGTAATCTCAAAGGAGATGTGAGGGGCAATATTTTACACGGAGACTGGGTGGTGCCTGGAATGAGCTTTCTGGGGTGATGGTACAGTCCGACACCTTAGGGATTTTTAAGCAACATTTCAATAGGCACATGAATGTGAGGAAATAGAAGGATATTCACATTCTGTAGGCAGAACAGATCGGTTAGTCATTTGATTATCAGTTTAAATAGTTCAGCACAACATTGTGGGCTGAAGGGTCTTTATATAAGGATGTAATGTTCTATGTTCTATAATAGAACCATGCATGATTTCGATAATTCCCCCTGTTTCTGGCCAGCCTTCCGCTCTCAGCTCTAATGAAACACCATCGGAATGAAGCGATAGCTCTCTTTCTCTCTCGTCAGGTATTAACGGACCTGTTAAATATACCAAAGGTCATCTCTTTTTATTAGGGATATCCTTCCTCAGCATTTTTTAGCTGTAGAAATTGTTTTTTTTTTTGTTCTTTCGTTACCTTAAGACCATAAAAGCAAAAGACATAGGAGCTGAATTGGGCCACTGCTCTGCCATTTGATCATTGCTTATCGCTTTTCTTCTCAATTCCATTCTCTTGCCCTCTCCTGTAACTGTTCAGCATTTGACTGAACAGGAACCTAGCAACTTCCGCCTTATCTACACCGAATGACCTGGCCTCCACAGTCGCCTGTGTTGTGCTAATGAATTCAACATATTCACAACTCTGAGGCTAAAGGAAAACCCCCTCATCTCCGTTGTAAATGCACGTCCCTCTATTCTGAACCTGTGCACGTCGGTGCTAGACTATCCCAGATAGAGGCAACATCCTTTCCAATCCCAGTCCATCTGTGCCTTTCAACATTCGATAGCTTTCAATGAAATTACACTAACCACACCACCCCCGTCTAATCCTTGAAATTCCAGTGACTACATGACCAGAGACGTCAAACGGCACTAATATGGCGAGCCTGTCATTTCCGGAATCATTTTTGCGTTTTTGTGAACCTTCTTGGAAACCAGTCAAACGGCAGTACATTCTTTCTTTGATAATGGCCCCAAGACTGCTCACGGGACTCCAAGTGTGGTGTCACCAGTCCCTTATAAATTCCCAGCGTGATATGTTTCTTTTTTCTCTTTTTGTCCTCTCAGAATGAATGCTAAAATTGTATTTACATTCCTAATCACAGACTCAACCAGCAAGACCGTTAGGGAGTCCTGCACGAGGTCTTCCAAGTCCCTTTTCACCTCGGATTTTTGAATTTTCTCCCCTTTTAGTCTACGCTTTTATTCCTTTTACCACAGTTCATGATCATGTTCTTCCCGACACTGTATTTCATCTGCCACTTCTTTGCCTATTCTCCTGATTTGTCTAAGTCTTCCTGCAGCCTCTTTGCTTCCTCAACACTACTTGCCCGTCCACTTATCTTTGTGTCATCTGCAAAATTGGCCACAAAACCATCACTTCAAATCATTGAAGTAGAACGTAAAAGTAAGTGGTTCTAACATTGACCACTGTGCAACACCACCAGTCATCGGCAACCAATCGGAAGAGGTTTTGCTTATTCACACCCTTTGCCTCTTGTCAATCTGCCAATGTTCTACCCATGCTAGAATCTTCTCTGTAGTACCATGGGTTCTTAATTGCTTAGCAGCCTCATGTGCGGCACCTTGTCAAAGGCCTTCTGAAAATCAAATCCACAACATCCACCGTTTCTGCTTTGCCTGTCCTACTTGGTATTTCGCCAAATAATTCCATAAGATTTGCCTGGCAAGATTTCCCATAAAGAAACCCATGTCTATTTTACCATGCCTCTGGTACCCTGAAACCTCTTCCTGAACAAGCGACTCCAAAGTTTTCCCAACCACTGAGGTCAAGGTAACTTGCCTATAATTTCCTCTCTTCCCCCTCGTTCACTTCTTGAAGAGTGCAGTGACATTTGCAATTCTGCATTTCTCTGCAACTATACCAGAATGTAGTGATTCTTGAAAGATTATTATTACTCCACAAACTATTCAGGTACCTCCTCTGAACCTTGGGGTGTAGTCCATCTGGTCCAGGTAACTTACTTGCCTTCAGACCTTACAACTTCCTGGGCACCTTCTTCCTAATGATAGCAACTACGTTCACGTATTCCCTCTGACACTTCCGACCATACGGTGTGCTGCTAGTGTCCTCTACAGTGAAGATACTGCAAAGTACTTATTCAGTTCTTCCGCCATTTTCTCGTCCCTCATTACCACCGTTCCAGTGTCATTTTCGGGAATTTGATATCTACTCTCGCCTTCCTTGTAATCTTTGTATATCTGACAAAAACAAAATACTGTTGACATCCTCTTTGTGTCATTGAGTAGATTCCTTCACATTTCAACTTTTCCCTCCCTATGGCTTTTCAGCTGCCGTCTGCTATTTCTCAGAAACTGCCGAATCTTCTGACTTCCCACTAACTAATCTAATTACATAGGTGATTTCTATCTGAAAGACTGCTGACATTTTCGAAGCGTTTGTATTTTCTTTTTACATTTGCCTTCTTCCAAACTTAAGAGATCTCAGATCGTTGTCCAAGTTTATCCCTCACTGTGAACCCATTACTTTTGGTATTGGGAAATGTGTTGAGGGTTAATCTGGCTTCCCAGATGAATCTACCTCACATCAAAACCATTATGACCATGTTTCATTTCATGAAAAGGGAACCGATAGTCCTTTCGTACGTGATCGACTTTGCAGGCTAAAACAATTGACAATATTGATTGGTCTCGTTTGCATTTCGTACACTTATAGCTGCTTTCAACTGCTTTATTCGACCATGTGAGATTTTAGAGAGCCGAAGGTGCAATGTCCAAGTTCAAATTCTAATTTTATTGGCATAAACATGGATCAGAATTAATGAGACCCAGGTTAACATATTCTGACAGGACTTTACTCTTTAAAAACTTATAAAAACAAAATCTTGATTTGAACTCCTCCCTCTCCATACTTGTCTATCTTCCAGCCTAACAACTCCTCTGCATGTGCAAGTAGACAAACGGCTAGGAATTGTAGGATTTGAGTAAGAATAAGTATGTTTTCAAGTGGCAGGCAGTGGCCAGAAGGGATACTGAAGGAATCAGTAATCCATGCATTCTTAATATATTTTCATGTCGAAGATCAGAAAAATAAATGTAATATCTGCGGTTCTGCTAACAACACAACTGTACAGCAGGGGTCCCCAACCTAGTTTGCAACGCGGACCGGTTTCTTATTGATAATATTCTTGCGGACTGGCTGACCTGGTGGAGGGGTGGGGTGCAGGGTTACCAATGGATACGTTGTGTTTACCTCGAGATAGGCTACAATGACCATGAAGACTTGCGTGGGCACCAGTGCGCATGCGTGACTTGCACATGCGTGTACGTGCCGATTTTTTTTCTACAAATCGTTTTTGGCGATTCTGTACGGGGGCGGGGTGTTAATCACGACCGGAATATGGGTGGTAAGTGGCTAATACACTGAATTTCATTTCTAAAAGGGTTTATCTAACGAATTTAATATTAAGCACACAGCGCATATTTTCCTTGCATGAATATAGTGATAAGTCAATTATCGGGGAGGACAGGGGAGATTGAAGTAAGTGTTGAACGAACTTCCAGTGGAAGTGGTAGAGGCAGGTTCGATATGATCATTTAACCTTAAATTGGATAGGTATATGGACAGGAAAGGAATGGAGGGTTATAGGCTGAGTGCAGGTCGGTGGGACTAGGTGAGAGTAGCGTTCGGCACAGATTAGAAGGGCAGAGATGGTCTGTTTCCTTGCTGTAATTGTTATATGGTTATATAAGTCGCTTATAAGTCAATAGCATCATAACATTTTAAGTAACATTTGGATATTAAACACACAGCACATATTTCCCCGTATGAACATATAAATTAATTGCAACACACAAATATCGCTGAATCAGTGGGAGCCCTGGGCTGAAAACTTGTTCCCTTGAACAACACGGACGTATCGAGGGGTGATGGGAGACAGCCATACTCGAAGTGGGTTCCCTATGTCCAGTCTATTCTGCAATTTAGTTTTTGTTGCATTCATTGCAGAGATATGTTGGAAATGAAAGCACCGTTTTCAGTGCTTTTGTGGCTATCTCAGGATATTTAGCCTTGACTTTGATCCAGAAGCCGGCAGAGATGTTATGTCAAACATACTTTTAAGTCCGCCTTCATTTGCAAGCTCGAGGAGCTGATCTTCTTCCTGTGCTGACATGGATGACGCGCGGGTAATGACCTCGCATGTGTTCAAGCTCAGCAGTGGGTGAGGGGGGATGAGGAAAGGTGAAGCTGACTCATATCGCCAAATCATATTGTTTCCTCGCGGCCCGGTAGCACATGCTTTGCGGCCCGGTACCGGTCCACAGCCCGGTGATTGGGGACCACTGGTCTTTGTTACGTACCCCGTAACTGGGTTGCCAAACCAGCAGAAATGGATCACTCAGTTGGAGTCTGGATTACTAGAACTAAGAAAGTTTTATTAAAGAAACAAGCAACACAGTACTCTAATCAAAAGGATAATGAATGCAACAGTTCAGCAATGATAAACATGCATGTACACAGAATTAAGATAACAGGATCAATCAAGCTCTATCGTTGTCTAGGGGTAAATGCCCAGTTTCAAAGTGACGCAAAGTTCAGTTCAATTTAGTTCAGTTCAGTTCGCAGACAGTGGAGGGAAGGAGAGAGAGAGCAAAATGAATGAATATTCAAAACGGCTTCCACACACAGACCTTCGCAGTCAGCTTTCGGGCGAGCCCTTTGTGATGTCATCTGAGGTCACTGACCATGACCCCCTCCGTTTCGAGATACGATCGTTTCTCTGCGGTGAACCCGGCACCCAGGCAAGGGTGGACACACACCAGGTTCCCGCCGATCGTGCCTTTCCACCTTGTGCGTCTATGGCCTGGTCCCGCAACCGGCCTTCCAAAACTTCCCACCGACTTGTGAGAGACGCACCGCTTCCAGGGTCTCGTTACCTCGGGTGTCGTGTGTGTCCTGCCTTAGTGAACCTGTCCCTTTTTATCCCCCTGCTGGGGTATCGCCTGTCCATCACTTCAAACAGTTCAGGGTTCAAAGGGGGAGCCGATCTTGACAGCTCTCTCCTTCTGTTACTCTCTCTCCCGTCCCTTCATTTCACATCTCCCAATGCTGCTCCATTGTTTTCCTTATCTCTCTCTCTCCTGAAGACAGGTGGCAGACCAACTGCTGATCCCACTGGTGCCAGCACAGGACAGCTACATCTTAATCTATGTGTATTCTTGTCACATCTTATACACTTCCATCAAGTCACCCCTCATCCTTCTTTGCTCCATAGAGAAAAGCCTCAGCTGGCTAAACCTATCTTCATGAGACATGCCCTCTAGTTCAGGCAGCATCCTGTTAAATCTTCTCTGCACCTTACCTAAAGCTTCCATATCCTTCCTGTAATGAGGTGACTGGAACTGAACACAATACTCCCAAGTGTAGACTAAGTAGAATTTTGTTAGAGCTGCAACATTACCTCGTGCCTCTTGAACTCAATCCCCTGCCTAACGAAGGTGAACACAACATATGCCTTCTTAACCACCTTAACAACTTACTTGGTAACTTCAAGAGATCTATGGATGTGGATCCCAAGGACCCTCTGTTTCTCCAAATTGCTGAGAATACTACCATTAACTTTGTAATCTGCCTTGAAGTTCTCGGCTTTGGGCTTGCTGTTGATCAAGCCCTTGGGCTTCAAATTCGGCCGTCCAAAATCAACCACTGTCGAAAGACTGTTTCTACTTACATTGGTTATATTTTCTTCGGATGAAATGGACACAGGCTGGGCCCGACTCTGAGGCTTTACTTTGATCTGCTTTGGTAGCTTGTCATGTGGCTGAAGTTGCCCTTCTTCCAGGTCCTGGTTTTGCAGCTGGGCCACATGCTGAGCCTGGGTCGCTGGTTGAAATTGGTCGTCCTGTTGGGCTTGGATCTCTGGCTTGGCCTGAGCCTCAGGGTTCAATTGATCATCACCCAGCACCTGAGATCCAAAGTCAGCCCCCTTCTGATTCTTTCGCTGGGTCTCCAGCAGAGATGGGTATTGTGACTCCTGCCCATTTTCATCTTGCGCTTCCTGCTGTGCCAGGTCTTTGGCCTCTTTCAGAGCTTGGGGCTCCAGTGGGACCAGATCTTGAACCTGCTGCTGATCCCCATCTTCGGCCTCTAGTTTATCCAGGACTTGGGCCTGCTGTTGGAAATTTTGCACATTGGCCTCCGGTTGGTTCACTGCCTCACTCACAGCATTTCCCTCTTGTGCTTCAGCAGGGATCTCCGATGGAACCTCTGTCTGCTGCTGCTTCTGGCCTGGTTCTTTCTGCTCTGCTTGGGATTGGTTCTGGAGCAGCGAGCAGTGTTCTGTGCCATCAGCCTTCTGTTCAGAAACCAGCTCTGGCTCAACATCTGCTCTTCCTGGAGACAACTCACAGCTGTGGCCCACATTCTTCTCCTCCCAGCCGCCTGCTCGCTGGCTTGGGCTGGAGACAATTCCTAGCACTTGGCTGGTCTGAAGAATACAGAAGAAAAAAAACTTTGAAAACAGCTGGCATTTTAAAAACACTCAATAAAAAACAATCTTGGCAGTCAGTGTCAGATGAACTTCCTGAACTTGTGACACTCAGAATACCATTCAGTTTCGCCTCAAAGACTCAGAGAGGCGTGCAGGAGAATCCTTGACAATGGCACCAGTGACAAGAACACGATGTAGTCAAAGATTTATTTCCATGATATTAATGCCATTCCTGATATGGGAACAGGTCAGTGAGCAGCTGGCCCAGGGAGAGGGGACCATTTAATGTGGTGAGATGTGAGAAGCCCCAGTGCTACTGCCCTTTCAGACAGGTGTTGAAGGCAGATTTATTAGAGGCAATCAGATAATGGAGGGTGGGTCAAGAGAAACTGCTTTCAGTGGCAGGAGGGTCAATAACTGGAGGAAAGAGATTGAGGATAATTCTTAAGCTGCCATAAATCTCTTCACTTTGGTTACTGAGATTCCAGTTCTTGGGTTTCTGCTCAGGCCTCTTGTTCAGTCTGGAATCAGCCTAGGCCTGGGTCAGAGGGGCAATGAAGTAATTTCTTTTTAACATAGACAGTTGTGATTTAGAATTCACTGTGGCCTGGCCTACCGAGTTCCTCCAGCATTTTGTGTGCGTTATTTTAGATATTTCCCTGAAGGGTAAACGCCACAGGGGAGCTGGACTATAATGTGTGGTTAATGGTGCAGCTGAGTGGTGGGTGGAGATACATCTCTACCAAAGGAGGTATAAGGTGCTCCTTCCGTCCACTAGTCTGCAGGTCACCATTGGGCAAGGAATAGCACCTGCTTAGCCCTCCCGATCAGGGTCACATGAAACCACGGAAGCAGGTGGTGGTTGGTTGTACGAACAAGCGGTGCATATCACAAGTCCTGGTTATACGACCACTGATGCCAGGCAGACAGTCTCTGAAGAGTATTGATAATGGCTAGGGTCGCCCGTCTTGTAAAGACACTGGCCCAGAAGAGGTTTGCCATTGCCCACAGTGCCAAAGACCATGATTGCCCACATCATACGGCATGACACATAATGATGATGGTGAAAGGAGTAACAAAGTAAAATATCCTTTAAACAGAGAGAGAGAGAGAGAGCAACATCACAGAATGTTACTGTACAGGGGGAGCTGGGGGCGTGACAGAAAGTTAACTGTGAGAAATGTAGATAATGGCAAAGACAAATGGAATTCTACACACGAAATACTGGAGGAACTCAGCAGGTCAGTCAGCATGTATGGAAATGAATAAACAGTTGACGTTTACGGGCCAAGACCCTACATCAGGACTAGAAAGTGAAGGGGGAAGAAGCCAGAATAAAACAGGTGGGGAGAAGGGAAGGAGGACACGCTGGAAGATTACGTGTGGTGCTAGGTGGGTGGGGGAACGGGATGAAGTAAGAAGCTGGAAGGTGATAGGTGGAAAAGTTAAAAGGGCTGGAGAAGGAGGAATCTGATAGGAGAGGACAGTGGACCACAGGAGAAAGGGAAGGAGGAGGGGTACCAGGGGAGGTGATAGGGAGATGTGGAAAAGAGGCCAGAATGGGGAATTGGAAGCAGGAGGGAAAAAATTACCGGTAGTTGGAAAAATAGAAGTTCATGCCATCAGTGAAAAGCTCTACATAATGGAAGCTTGTTTGCCACAGCCAGATTTCTTTGTCCTCAAAGAATTATAATTTACAAGGTATTGGGGCAGATTTCACTACTACAGCAGACAGCAGACAGGTGGGAAAGGTCCCAGTGGTACAGGGTAGGGAGTAGGCTTGGGACTCTTCAGTGTTATAGCCAGACACCAGGAAACCAAGTTATTATGCCACGAGTACACCAGGTAATGATATCCCCAGCAAGAGGGCATCTAACTGCTTACCCCTAACATTCAATGATCCAACAGTTGTTGAGACCCAACTGTCAATGTCCTGGAGGGGCCAACATTGTCCAGAGTCTCAGCAGGACAGCCCACATAAATACTGTGGTACCAGAGCAGATTGGATGTTGTGAACTCAATGAAGACCCTCCCATCTTCACCCTCTTCCCTTCCTAATCCCCCTTCTCCCATAGCCCACTCTCCTCTCCCACCAGATTCCTCCTCCTTCAGCCCTTTAACTCTTCCACCTCTACCAGGGGTTCCCAACCTTTTACTTGCCATGGACCAGTACAATTAAGCAAGGGGTCTCAGAGTGAATGTGGAGAGGATGTTTCTTATGGTAGGGAGTCTAAGACCAGAGGACAGCCTCATAATAGTGAGGTGTCCTTTTAGAGATGAATAGGAAGATGAGAAGAAAGTTCTTTAGCCAGAAAGTGGTGAATCTGTGGCATTTATTGCCACAGTCAGCTGTGAAGTCCGAGTATTTTTGTATATTTAAGGCAGAGGTTGGTCAGGTCATGAAGGGATAAAAGGAGAAGGCAGGAGATTGGGGCTGAGAGGGAAAATGGATCAGCCATGATGAAATGCAGAGCAGACTAATGGTCTAATTCTGCTCCCATATCTTGTGGTTTTAGGATATTGGGAACCCCTGACCTAAACACTTCCAGCTTCTAACTTTATCCATCTTCCCCCTTACCTGGTCTCACCTATCACCTGCCAGCTTGAAGTCCTTCCCTCCACGCTCCCACCACCTCCCAGTCTTATTCTGGCTTCTTCCCAGTTCCTTTCCAGTCCTGATGAGGGGGTCTCGGTTTGAAACATCGACTCTTTATTCCTCAGCAGAGTTGCTGCCTGACCTGCTGAGTTCCTCCAGCACTTGGTGTGTGTGTTGTGGGTTGGAAGCAAAATATGCTTGACCCTGATGGACTGAGAGAGACACAATCTCCACCTACTGGCTGTTTATTAATACGTAAACCAGTACAGGAAAAAAAGAATTGTGGTCAGCATAGAGCAGACATGATTACATCGCACGGCAGGGCAGGCTTCTGACAACCAAGTCCAGCTCCTGGCCTTCACGTCTGGCTGAGCTACTAAGATTGGCGGAACCGTTTCTACTGACAGGAGAAGGCACCTAGGTGGGTTACTGACGCCTTAAAACCAGTTGCTTTGGGCTGATGCCAAACTATCGATCTCTGCCATTCCTTTGCATTCATCTGCTGCGTGGAGAGAGCTAGCCTGCTGTGTGGGCAACACCTTGCTCTCCGTGTTGTACTTCCCTGGCTTGCACATCATGTAGACAGCTAGGACACAACATCCATGGTCCATTCCGACCAATGCAGAACCTCCAGGCCTAGCTCATTAACAGACTCCTTCAGCGGACTGGAGGACAGTCTCCATATGAAAGACCGGAAGAACTGAAGACATTGGAGTAGAGTTAGGCCTTTCAGCCTATCGAGTCTGCTCCGCCGTTTCATCATGGCTGATCCATTTCCCTCTCAAACCCATTTTCCCTTTAACCTTTGACGCCCTATCTAATTATTTGGTGATGCGTTGCCTGAGCTGCCTATTCAAACATCCAATGTCAGTCCATCCTTTCTGAGATAAGGGGCCCAAAAATGCACACAAGACTCCAGATGAGGCCTCACTACTGCCTTATAAAGCCTCAGCATTACATCCTTACATGCAGAAAGACTGGAATCCTCTCTCTCACTCACGCTGACACCAAGCTGTCTGGCCAGGGCAAACATCTGCCAACAGGTTTGGTTGCTAACTTGAAATCCAGCTCACATTCCCAACCTCCGAACCAAAGCCCTGCTTGTGCTGAAGGCTAAAGCAGTGAAAAGACCCGTTGGCGTGACCCTCCGACGTTCCTTCAAAGATATCCCTGCAGCTGAGGGCAGGAGTCCTTTAATAGAACATACAACAGTATAGTACAGGAACAGGCCCTTTGGCCCTCAATGTTGTGCCAGAACAATTAAATTAGTAATCAGATAGCTAACTAAGCTCATCTCTCCTGCCTACACAATGTCCATATCCTCCCATCTTCCTCACATTCATGTGCCTATCTAAACGTCTCTTAAAAATCTCTAATGCAGCTATCTCTACCACCACCGCAGGCACCCACCACTCTCTGTGTAAACGATCCGCTCTCACATCTCTGAAATTACCCTCACTCACCTCCTCCTCTACTTGGACTCCCCACTCTGGTTCTCTGCCTGCTCTGGATCTTCTCATCTCGAATTGCCGACGGGACATCGACTTCATCATTCCTTCACTCCTCCACTGAATGCACTGCCCTCTACCCTCCCCGCACCAATCCCAACCTGACCATCAAACTGCCTCCAAAGCCAGTCTATCCTTCCTCAAGTATGGAGACCCGAACTGCACGCAGTACTCCAGGTGCAGCCTCACCAGTACCCTGTACAGTTGCAGCATAACTTCCCTGCTCTTCAATTCAGTCCCTCTAGTAATGAAGGCCAATACTGTATTCCATTTGCTTTTGTGATAGCCTGCTGCACCTGCAAACTAACCTTTTGTGATTCATGCACAAGTACTCCCAAGTCCATCAGCACAGCAGTATGCTGGAAATTTTCACCGTTTAAATAATAATCTGCTCTTCTATTTTTCCTAACAAAGTGGATGACCTCACATTTACCAACATTGTACCCCATCTGCCAGACCCTTGCCCACTCACTTAACCTATCGATATGTATCTCTCTGTATCTTCTGCACAATTTACTTTTCCACTCAATTTGGTATCATCAGCAAACTTAAGCGATACACTACACTTGGTTCCCTCTTTGAGATGGTTAATATATATTGTGAACAGTTGCGGGCCCAGCACCGACCCGTATGGCACCACTGCTCACCACTGATTGCCAACCAGAGTAACACCCATGCATCCGAACTCTGCTTTCTTTCAGTTAACCAATCCTGTATCCATGCTAATACATCAGCCCAACTCTTTGCATCCTTATCTTATGGATAAGTCTTTTATGCAGTACCTTATCAAGCACCTTCCAGAAATCCAAGTAAATAACGTCCATCTGTTCCCCTCTATCCACTGTGCTCGTTATATCCTCAAAGAACTCCAGTAAGTTTGTCAAACAGGATCTGCCCTTGCTGAATCCATGCTGCATCTGCCTGATGGATCCATTTCTTGCCAGATGCCTCGCTATTTCTTCTTTAATGATAGCTTCAAGCATTTTCCAACTACAGATGTTAAACTAACTGACCTGTAGTTACCTGCTTTAGCCGACATCATTTTTTGAACTGTGGCGTGACATTCGCCGTCTTCTAATCCACCAGAACCTGCCCACAGTCCAGAGAATTTTAGTTTATTTTCTTTCCTTATTCCCTTTCTTTATTAATTGCTTGATGGGTCTTTGTTGCTGTTTGAAATTTTCCCAGTCTTCCAGTTTCCCACTACTCTTGGAGGCTTTCTATTCACACGCTTTTAGTTTGACACCTTCTTTAATTTCCTCAGTTATCCAAGACTGGCTCTCCCCACCCTTACTGTCCGTGCTTTTAACTGGAATATACTTTTGTTGAGCACCGTGAAAAATCTCTTTGAAAGTCTTCCACTGCTCCTCAATAGTCCCACCATATAGCCTGTGTTCCCAGACTACTTTTGCACCCTCCATTTGTATGGGAAACTCAGTCATACTGTGATCACTCTTTCCGAGAGGATCCCTAACTACAAGATCACTAATTTTACCTTTCTCATTGCACAGGACCAGATCTAAGATAACACATTCTCTTGTAGGTTAAGTAACACGCTGTTCAAGAAAGCCATCATTTATGTGTTCGATGAAGTCCTCCACAAGACTGTCTCGACCAACTTGATTCACCCAATCTCTGTGCAAGTTAGTCTCCCATGATAACTGCTGTTCCATTCTCCCGTGCCTGAGATATTTCTGTTTACTGCCTGTGCCACTGTGATGTGATTATTTGGTGGCTGATCGACAACTCCCAGCAGGGATTTTTTTTCCCTTACTGTTCCTATCTCTACCTAGATGGACTCAACGTTCTGCTCCTTAGATCTTATATCGTCTCTCACTGTCGCACTGATCTCATCCTTACAGCGCTACCCCACCTCCCTTACCTTCCTGCCTATCGTACCGTATAACCTGATATCCTTGGATATTTAATTCCCAATCTTGACTTAGCTGAGAGGTTGCTTTGAGCTGAGCTGTAAATCATCTACAAGATGTCAGCTCAGCTGAAATCATCCACATCTCGTAGATTAAATCATTCGTCCCACCTAAGACGACTTAGCACGTCAACCAAGAGAATGGTTATCAAACTGATTGTTCATTTGTATCAATAGTCCATTGACTTGGCCGGAATGGTTATCAAGCTGATTGTTCTTTGTATCCATAGTCCATTGACTTGGCCGGAATGGTTATCAAGCTGATTGTTCTTTGTATCCATAGTCCATTGACTTGGCTGGAATGCTTATCAAATTGATTGTTCTTTTGTATCGGTGGCCTTATAACCTCTGACAATTCTGACATCAGGCAGTGAATTAGTTGAACTGCTGGGGAGATCAGAAAGGTTCTCTCCCTGATGTCGGGTCCAAATTCACTCACCAGCTAAGCTCGAAGAAATAAACGGGTGGAAAGATAAGTAACGATCTTTTTGTACTGTTGTTATTTGATCCAGCAAAGTTACGTTTACAAACCTCCTCTGTACCTTTCCAATCATGAGGCAACCAGAACGTGACACAATTGTGTTGTGGGTAGTGGGGAACTGGTGTGGGATCAGAAAGAGGGCGATAGGATTGGGGAGGGATTATAAAGGGGTAGTAGAGAATGTGGTTAAGAGCATAAGATGCAGATCAGAATTAGGCCATTTGGCCCATCAAGTCTACTCTGCCATTTCATCATGGGTGATCCATTTTTCCTCTCAGCCGCAATCTCCTGCTTTCCATATAACCATATAACAATTACAGCATGGAAACAGGCCATCGTGGCCCTTCTAGTCCGTGCCGAATGTTTACTCTCACCTAGTCCCATCTACCTGCACTTAGCCCATAACCCTCATTCCTTTCCTGTCCATATACCTATCAAACTTTTTTTTAATGACAAAATTGTACCTGCCTCTACCACTTCTACTGGAAGCTCATTCCACACAGTTACCACTCCCTGAGTAAAGAAGTTCCCACTCTTGTTACCCCTAAACTTTTGCCCCTTAACTCTCAACTCATGTCTTCTTGTTTGAATCTCCCCTACTCTCAATGGAAAAAGCCTATCCAAGTCCCCCTCATAATTTTAAATGCCTCTATCAAGTCCCCGGTCAAACTTCTATGCTCCAAACAATAAAGACCTAACTTGTTCAACCTTTCTCTGTAACTTAGGTGCTGAAACCCAGGTGACATTCTGGTAAATCTCCTCTGTACTCTCTCTATTTTGTTGACATCCTTCCTATAATTTGGTGACCACAACTGTACACAAGACTCCAAATTTGGCCTCACCAATGCCTTGTACAATTTCAACATTACATCCCATCTCCTATACTCAGTGCTCTGATTTATAAAGGCCAGCATACCAAAAGCTTTCTTCACCATCCTATCCACATGAGATTCCACCTTCAGGGAACTATGCACTATTATTCCTAGACCACACTGTTCTACTGCATTCTTCAATGCCTTACCATTTACCATGTATGTCCTATTTTGATTAGTCCTACCAAAATGTAGCACCTCACACTTATCAGCATTAAACTCCATCTGCCATCTTTCAGCCCACTCTTCTAACTGGCCCAAATTCTCTGCAAGCTTTGAAAACCCACTTCATTATCCAAAATGCCAACTATCTTAGTATCATCTGCATACTTACTAATCCAATTTACCACTCTATCATCCAGATCATTAATGTATATGACAAACAACATTGGACCCAGTACAGATCCCTGAAGCACACCACTAGTCACCGGCCTCCAACCTGACAAACAGTTATCCACCACTGCTCTCTGACATCTCCAATCCAGCCACTGTTAAATCCATTTTACTACTTAAATATTATACCTAACGATTGAACCTTCCTAACTAACCTTCCGTGTGGAACTTTGTCAAAGGCCTTACTGAAGTCCATATAGACAACATCCACCACTTTACCCTTGTCAACTTTTCAAGTAACCTCTTCAAAAAATTCAATAAGATCTGTCAAACATGACCTTCCATGCACAAATCCATGTTGACTGTTCCTAAACAGCTACCCTGTCTATCCAGATAATTATATATACCATCTCTAAGAATATTTTCCTTTAATTTACCCACCACTGACGTCAAACTTACAGGCCGATAATTGCTAGGTTTACTCTTAGAACTTAGCAATTTACTCTTAACTTTACTCTTAGAACACCTCCACCACCATCGCCAGCAGCTCATTCCACGCACTCACCACTCTCTGCATAAAAAGCTTAGCCCTGACATCTCCTCTGTACCTACTTCCAAGCACCTTAAAACTGTGCCCTCTCATGCTAGCTGGGAAAAAGCTTCTGACTATCCAAACGATCAATGCCTCTCATCATCTTATACACCTCTGTCAGGTCACCTCTCATCCTCCGTCGCTCCAAGAAGAAAAGGCCGAGTTCACTTAACCTATTCTCATAAGGCATGCTCTCCAGTCCAGGGAACATCCTTATAAATCTCCTCTGCACCCTTTCTATGCTTTCCACATCCTTCCTATAGTGAGGCGACCAGAACTGAGCAGAGTACTCCAAGTGGGGTGTGACCAGGGTCCTATATAGCTGCAACATTACCCCTCGGCTCTAAACTCAATCCCACGGTTGATGAAGGTCAATACACTGTATGCTTTCTTAACCACAGAGCCAACCTGCACAGCAGCTTTGAGCGTCCTATGGACTCGGACCCCAAGATCCCTCTGATCCCCCACACTGCCAAGAGTCTTCTTCTTCATTAATCTTCTTATTGATTTAAAAAAAGCTTAAATACAAATCAAGAGGAGAATTCATTCAAATATATATATCGGTAACAATTTAATCCAAGATTAAGATAGACATTGTCAAAATCATAGATATTGTTAAACTAGTATAAAATATATAATAAAAAATGAAAATAACAATTGTCTTAGCAGTTTATGAAGAGAAAGGGAAAATCATTGGGTTTTAAATGAAAAGGAAAAAGAACCCACTACACTAAAGAAACAAAAAAAAAGACGACTGGGCAGTCCATTTTCAGGATACGATCGAGAAAGAAAGAAAGACTTTCTGATGAAATCTAAAACTTTGAAAAAAAGACTGAAAGAGTAATAAATAATTAAATGAAAATATTGGATAAAAGGTCACCGTATTGCTAAGAGCCTTACCATTCATACTATATTCTGTCATCATATTTGACCTCCCAAAATGAACCACCTCTCACTTATTTGCGTTGAACTTCATCTATCACTTCTCAGCCCAGTTTTTCATCCTATCAATGTCCCGCTATCCACACTATCCACAACCCCGCCAACCATTGTGTCATCAGCAAATTTACTAACCTAATCCTCCACTTCCTCATCCAGGTCAATTGGTGGCCACCAAGAGGTCCTGGTTTCTTCTGCTGAATGGACTGTAGGTGCTCGTCAAAGTGGTCTCCCAATCTGGGCCGGGTCTCACAGGTGAAATGTTGCCTCACCTGGAAGGACTGTTTGGGCCCCGAATGGTAGTGAGGGAGGAGATCCAGGGGCAGCTGTGGCACTTCTCCTGGTGGCCACCAATTTTAATTCTACTTCCCATTCCCATTCCAACATGTTGGTCCATGGCCTCCTCTACTGCCGCAATGAGGCCACACTCGGGTTGGAGGAACAACTCCTTATTCCGTCTGGGTAGCCTCCAACCTGATGGCATCAACATCAATTTCTCCTGCTTCCGGTAATGACCCCCCCACTTCACCATTCTCCATTCACATTTTGCTCCCTCACCTTATCTCCTTACCTGCCCATCACCTCCCTCTGGTGCTCTTCCCCCTTCCCTTTCTTCCATGGGCTTCTGTCCTCTCCTATCAGATTCCCCCTTCTCCAGCACTTTATCTCTTTCACCAATTTCTCAGCTGTTTACCTCACCACTCCCCATCTCCTGGTTTCACCTATCACCCACAACCTTGTACGTCTTCCCCACCTTCTTACTCTGATCTCATCTTTTTTTTTCTAGTCCTGATGAAGCATCTTGGCCCAAAACGACAACTGACTGGTACAAGCTGACAGGAAGGTGACAGTAACTCAAATCACCTCACGTTACAACAGTGGTGTGCAGAAGAGCATCTCTAAACACACATGTCGAACCTTGAAGTGGATGATGAAGAATACCATTTTCACAATACCAGTAATATTGAAAAAAAATATAACGTTGACTTGCAGTCTATGCAGAAGTAAACATCATGGTACCTGCAGCTGCCTAAATTGACATACAGTGGCAGGAAAATGTTTGGGCACCCCGGTCAAAATTTCTGTTACTGTGAATAGTTAAGTGAGTAGAAGATGAACTGATCTCCAAAAATCATAACGTTGAAGATGAAACATTCTTTTCAACATTTTGAGCAAGATTAGTGTATTATTTTGGTTTTGTACAATTTTTGAGTGAAAAAAAGGAAAGGAGCACCATTGGAAAGTTTAGGCACCCCAAAAGATTTGAGCTCAGAGATAACTTTTACCAAGGTTCCAGACCTTAATTAGCTTGTTAGGGTTATGGCTTGTTCACAGTCATCGTTAGGAAAGGCCAGGTGATGCAAATTTTAAAGCTTTATAAATACCCTGACTCCTCAAACCTTGTCCCAACAAACAGCAGCCATGGGCTCCTCTAAGCAGCTGCCTAGCACTCTGAAAATTAAAATAAATGATGCCCACAAAGCAGGAGAAGGCTATAAGATGATAGCAAAGCATTTTCAGATAGCCGTTTCCTCAGTTCGTAACGTAATTAAGAAATGGCAGTTAGCAGGAACGGTGGAGGTTAAGTTGAGGTCTGTAAGACCAAGAAAACTTTCCAAGAGAGCTACTCATAGGATTGCCAGAAAGGCAAATGAAAACCCCTGTTTGACTGCAAAAGACCTTCAGGAAGATTTAGCAGACTCTGGAGTGGTGGTGCACTGTTCTACTGTGCAGCGACACTGAAGAAATATGACCTTCATGGAAGAGTCATCAGAAGAAAACTTTTCCTGCATCGTTACCACAAATTTCAGCATCAGAAGTTTGCAAAGGAACATCTAAACAAGCCTGATGCATTTTGGAAACAAGTCAATGGTAGAATTGAGTTTTCTTCAGTTGGCAATTCTTCTAGAAGTGCCAGGATTTGTTTTCCTCAAAGACCATTTCTATATTTTAAAGATTCTTTGCTTCCTGCAGGGAGGAGGTGTGAGGCTATTTGGCTAACCATTGGTGGGAAGGTAATTTAGATTAGGAATCAATTAAAGCCAATTGTACGGACAAATGTCAACTTTCCCCTTATTATTCTTTTGCCTCGGAGAACAATTTAGGGTGATTTCTTTTTTTTAATCCTAAATTGCCCAAAGAGGTGAATATTAATGCACTGGGATCACGAATGTAATTCTGTGTCGTTTTCTTTTCTGTGTACATTGGAACAAAAAGTCTGTCAGACACAACTGTTTCATTCAATAAATCACAAGACCCACCCCAACTGAAATTTGTGGCCAATGATTATAATCAATGATGGGGTTCAAATAATGAAGTGCTTCAAATATTTTATCAGATTGCATGTTTTAATTAGTTTTAATCAGTGGCTGATGTCATCACAGTGGGTCATGACATCACAATGGCTGATGTCATCACAGTGGCTGATGGCATCACAATAGCTGATGACATCACAGTGGCTTAAATCAATGAGAAATATTTTGGTGTTGATATCAGATAAGAAGCACAAACTGTTGTGTCTCAGTCTTCAGCTAGGAAATAATAGAGAGCTAGAGGTGATAACTCCCGAACAAATGGGGTTGAGATGGACCAGATGCTTGCTCAGGCAGGATGAAGAGGAAAGATCTCAGGTAATTCCAAACCTGTCAGCAAGTGTTCAGTGTCCAGCTGGCCCCCGTTTTTTGAACGTTCACTTTACGACTCCTCGCTGTTATGAAAGACCAAATTAGTTACCGGTTTTCGCTGACAAGAAGGTGTTTTCACTGTTACAAAAAAATGCAGCATGCACCCCGAGCAGCGAGAGTGGTGAAAATAGCGTTCAGCGTTTCTTGTGAAGCGAGCCGTTATAGAGGCAGCGCGCACCCCGAGCTGCGAGAGTGGTGAAAATAGCGTTCAGCGTTTCTTGTGAAGCGAGCCGTTATAGAGGCAGCGCGCACCCCGAGCTGCGAGAGTGGCGAAAAGCCAAGCTTCTTCCCCGGGAACTACACTCAGCATCTCAGCATTAAGCTGCCATAGCTTTGAACTGCGTGAGATTTTCACTACAATTGACAATGCTGCAATGATTGCAGAAAAGTATGACTTTAACTTTGAAAGGGCACGTCGGTTCAGGGCAGGTTTGCAGGATGTTTTGAGTGCTTACAAAGAACTGTATGATAGAAAGATGTGTGAACCTTCCAGTGTGCTGGCTGTCTTCTTGACTCTGCTAAGTGAAACTACGCTGTACATCAGTGGTCCCCAACCTCCGGGCCGCGGACCGCTACTGATCTGCAAAGCATGCAGTGGTGGAGCGATAGCCGGAACGCACCCAGAAAAAAGCCAAAATAAACAAGCTAATTAATTAGGTGCTGCCTGGCATGTAAATGTCGGCCCAGATCAGAGACGATGCAATCAGCACCTAATTAATTAACACACATAAAAGTTGCTGGTGTACGCAGCAGGCCAGGCAGCATCTATAGGAAGAGGTGCAGTCGACATTTTGGGCCGAGACCCTTCGTCAGGACTAACTGAAGGAAGAGCTAGTAAGAGATTTGAAAGTGGGAGGGGGAGGGGGAGATCCGAAATGATAGGAGAAGACAGGAGGGGGAAGGATGGAGCCAAGAGCTGGACAGCTGATTGGCAAAAGGGATATGAGAGGATCATGGGACAGGAGGCCTAGGGAGAAAGAAAGGGGGAGGGGGGAAGCCCAGAGGATGGGCAATAATGGATGGGGTACGAGGGGGAGGTGGGGCATTAACGGAAGTTAGGGAAGTCAACGTTCATGCTATCAGGTTGGAGGCTCCCAGTCGGAATATAAGGTGTTGCTCCTCCAACCTGAGTACGGCTTCATCTTTACAGTAGAGGAGGCATGGATAGACATATTGGAATGGGAATGGGAATGGGAATGGGACGTGGAATTAAAATGTGTGGCCACTGGGAAATCCTGCTTTCTCTGGTGGACAGAGCGTAGGTGTTCAGCGAAACGATCTCCCAGTCTGCGTCAGGTCTCACCAATATATAGAAGGCTGCATCGGGAGCACGCGACGCAGTATACCACCCCAGCCAACTCACAGGTGAAGTGTCGCCTCACCTGGAAGGACTGTCTGGGGCCCTGAATGGTGGGAAGGGAGGAAGTGTAAGGGCATGTGTAGCACTTGTTCCGCTTACAAGGATAAGTGCCAGGAGGGAGATCGGTGGGGTGGGATGGTGGGGACGAATGGACAAGGGAGTCGCGTAGGGAGCCATCCCTGTGGAAAGCGGAGGGGGAGGGAAAGATGTGCTTAGTGGTGGGATCCCGTTGGAGCTGGCGGAAGTTACGGAGAATTATTTGTTGGACCTGGAGGCTGGTGGGGTGGTAGGTGAAGACAAGGGGAACCCTATCCCTAGTGGGGTGGTGGGAGGACGGGGTGAGAGCAGATGTGCGTGAAATGGCAGAGATGCGTTTGAGAGCAGAGTTGATGGTGGAGGAAGGGAAGCTCCTTTCTTTAAAAAAGGAGGACATCTCCTTCGTCCTGGAATGAAAAGCCTCATCCTGAGAGCAGATGCGGCGGAGACGGAGGATTTGTGAGAAGGGGATGGTATTTTTTCAAGAGACAGGGTGAGAAGAGGAATAGACCAGATAGCTGTGAGAGTCTGTAGGCTTATAGTAGGCATCAGTAGATAAGCTGTCTCCAGAGATAGAGACAGAAAGATCTAGAAAGGGGAGGCAGGTGTCGGAAATGGACCAGGTATTCAAGGACTCGGCAGCTAACCTCAATGAGTATGCCTCAGCTGTCACAGACTTCTTTGGAAATGCACAGAGAACTGTGTGTCTCACAAGACGATCCGGGTATTCCCTAACCGAAAACCTTGGATGAATTATGAGGTCAAATCCCTTTTAAAGGCTAGAGCTGCGGCTTTTAGGTCCGGGGATACCAGTGGCTACACAGAATCCAGGCGTGAACTCCGGAAAGCCATTAGGGGCACCAAGAGGCAATATCGAGCCGAGTTGGAAGCCCAGCTTAACCAAAGGGATGCCAGTAGACTATGGCAGGGTCTAAATGAGATCACTGGGCACAAAGAAAAGGCTGGGAGTTTCTTGTGTGATTCTTTCAAGGGTAACATGTTTGAGATGAACATTAAACTTTGAGGGTTTGGGCTAATAGGTTGCAGCAGGTTAGTGAAATATATGGAAGGATATAATGGGATGCATTGAAAGGGCAGGGAGGGGGCAATCCAGTGGACGGATGTACAGAATTTAAGTTGCTGGATGTTAAATGTTTGCAAGCTTCCTGCCCATCTAATCTTTATTTTATCAAATCAGAAAATACTAACAGCTCGGGAACTAATCTATTTCCATTCTCTTGCCCTTGTGCAGTCTGCTTCCTCAGAAGACAGTGTCCCTTCATCAAACGAAGCTGATAGTAAGACTAACACCAGCCCTAGTTTACAGTCATGCCAAGGATCCTGCAGCTCGTCTGACGAATCTGTATCCATGACACAATCAGGTATGAAGTTTCTGACAGCTATGTGTGAGCTTTTCAGTATTTATACTTGGTAGGTACTCACAGAATTCCATGTAAGCACAGCTAACATTACAGCTCAGTACTGATGGGATAGTCTCAGTAAATCTAGTTGCTCATGAAGGGTTGCAATTGTCCATATCAGCAGAATTGTATTCAGCTGCAAACTGTAATCTCGAGGCCTGGTCTATCACTCCTTTTCACCATTACTATCAAGCTAGGGACCAATGCCAGTTCAGTGGCGAGTATAGAAAGAAGTTTTACAAGTTGCATTGGGTGGATCTGAACTGAATAGAGCTGCTACACAGAACCATCAGCTTGTTAGATGGCAAAAGCAGCATGCAGTAAACAGATGCATCACACACAATGCTGGAGGAACTCAGCAGGCCAGACAGCATTAAAGGAAAAGAGTAAACAATCGATGTTTCAGGCCGAAAACCTTCACGACTGGAACGGAAGGAAGAAGGAGTCAGAAAAAGAAGGTGGGGGAAAGGAAGGAAGAGATACAAGTTGGCAGGTGATAGGTGATACTGGGAGAGGTGGAGCAGTTAAAGTAAAGAGCTGGGAAGTTGTTTGGTGAAAGGGGTAAAGGGTCAGAGTAGGGGGTAGTTTTCAGCCAAATCAAAGAATGAGCGAGTAGCAGGAACAGCAATAATAATGAAAATGGACAACCTCCGATGTGTCGTGCTTAAAGTTGCACTTCAGAACTAAATACCTAGCAAGCCAAGCATATCCAGTACAGGTCTGTCAGTGGCAACTACATGTCCCTAGTTACGTTCTATCCACCAAAAACAGAGTATATCCGATCTGGCTAATTACTGTCCTATCATAAAAGTAATGGGAGGTGTCACCAACTGTGCTCTTAAGGGACATTTGCTCTTCAGTAATCTGTTCCCCCATGCCCATTTTGACTTTCCAGGGTCAGAGTTAGTGTAGTATTTACAGGTGATTTGAGTGACTGCCTTTAATGAGGCTGTATTTGACAGGGTGTGGGATTAAATAGCCCGAATCAAATTGAACTCTGGAAATCAACGTGAAAACTACACTGGCAAGATTTGTACCACACAAAGGAAAAGGTTTAAAAGCAGTGGTCAGTGAGTTCTAACTTTGGTTAGTGAAATGTTGCATGTACTCTATTTTGCAGCAAGTGTTTCTCTGCATTGATGCAATGCTCACCATTAGCTTCGATTTTTTTAAAAATCTGATTTTATATTTAAATTGTTTCCTGATGTTTCCCTGCTTATGATCTCAATGAGTCCACAACTGTATTTGCTGTTGAGAGTGTGAGCCACGTCTCCAACGAGGCCGTGACTCTGGCTGGTCGGTGTCCGACGAGGTTGGGGCTTTATGTGCGTAATTGGTATTGTGGGGGATATCAGTATTTCTTTCCTTCCCTGTTTGCCCTTCATCTATTGGCTTACTGGGCCAATTAAGAAGACATTTAAGAGTCTATTGCCTTGCTCAGCTGTGTGTTAGTAGTATTCTGAGCTTTAAGAGTGCATTTAGTGAGTTATGGATCTGATTGCACTGTACAGTGACAGCTTTTGATTATATTTACGGGAGAATGGTACCAGGAGGACAGTGTCAAAATCAAAATGCATTTCCTGCCACTGGGGATCTCAGGACATGTGTGATAATCAAAACAAAATCGTATGTGAGAGTTTCCATTTAATTCTGGCAGCTATTAATGCATTGAATCAGGTGGATTTTAATTCGAAATTTAAGCGTCAAGTAGCAATAAATAAATAGAAACTGAGTAAAATTGTTAGTTGATTTCACCCTGCTGAGGTATGTATTTTGAATGATAAATAATTGGTTGAATTGGAAGCTACTACCTATTATAACTTTGATTTGATTGCATCCTGAACAGAGAAAGCATCTGAGCAGAGTGATATCGAGGGCAGGATTCATGCACTTAAAGATGATCTGAGGAAACATAAACCTATTGTAAACAAATTGAAGAAAGGGCAGAAGCTTCGGAAGGAGAGATTGAAGGCACAGGAGGCCAGTCTGATTAACGAACTAAGGGTAAGATTATCGTCGTACCTTCTCACCTTGACTGCCCTGCCAGTCTTTGATTAGGGCAATAAGAAAGTTGTATGTATATACTACCCCAAAATCAATTTGCTATCCACAATATTCATTGTTTAATTTGGAAAATTATTGAGGAAATTCAGTAACACACATCAAAGTTGCTGGTGAATGTTTATGTGTGTTGCTTGAAATCCTAGCATCTGCAGATTTCCTGGTGTTTGAGGAAATTAAGTATCTGATTATTCAAAGGACTTGATCGACCTTTATTCTTTTTGTTTCTGTTCCATTGCTGGAAAATCCTTTATATCACCCTCAACTCATTCTTAAGGCCCTTTGCATTGCTATATTGCTTCTGACTTTCAAAAGTCTTTGAAAAGTATGCAGCATTCAATAGCGCGTTCGGTTGTCTTTCCCCAGTTGCTGCTATTCTCCTGCTTTGTATCTGCTATGTTAAAGCAGCAGGAGGCAATGCTTTCTGAAAGTTTGGAGAAATCTGGATTGTTGCAGTCTTTACAATTTATTTTTTACAGCATTTAGCCAAATTGATTTGCCATCCTCTGAATATTTTCAGTTGTCAGCCTTGATTAATTTACCAACTAAAATTGGATTGATTAAGTTGAAAATGCTTTTGCTGATTTGTTGAGTTTGCAGCCACTGCCTTCGTATGCCGATGGAAAGCTGTTTCCAATATCCTGAGACATATGTGAATTTTGGACTGTACTTCATATTGGTTTCCTTCAGGTTTTGGTGTTTTGTTAATTGTGGCTGGTTGGTGGGTGGGTGAGCTGTAAATATTTTGTGTGTAAGGTGGGGTTGGGGGTTTCGATGTTACTGTCACTGGTCTGTTTTGCAGGTGAGGGGGTCGGAGATTGTTATTGTTTCTTTTCTTTGTTGTACTGATGGTGGGGAGAGTTGGTGTCTTTTCTTTCATCAACTCTCATGGTCTTTCTGTATTTCAGGGCTATCTGGAGAAGACAAGTATCAGAGTTGTACGTGCATACTTTGACAATAAAATGAACCTTTCAACATTTCACCGTTTTCTTTCTCTTGTATTACCAGTCCTGTGATGAATCGATTAAAAGGACTCCAGCAAAACTAAGCAAAGTGTCCAGTTCCACCAAACCACAAATCAAAACCCCTCCCTCCATTGCTGCTGAGAAGCCCAAGGCTGAACCACTTTCTCTACAAAGGTAATGTCACTGGGCAATACAGCCTTAGTTGGAAAAGGACTTCTCAGAATACTGGTAGTGTCACTGTTTTATAAGTTAAACATAATGGGATGGCCTCTCCCCTATTGAAAGTACTTATTTTTAAATTAGGTTGCACGTGATTGTTGTTCATTTATTTAGCAGACTTCTTTAAAGAGTAGTACAGTATTTTCTACTGAGGAGGTGGAGCATGAAACAATGACAGTGACTTTTGAAATATTATTTCAGTAATTTTGTTTCTCTCTTTTTAGACACTGCTTCACCTGCTGAATATTTTGTCATTCTCTTTACATTTCCAGCACCTGTGATATTTTGATTTCTGTTTTCAAAAAGTTTACCTAAATTTCTAGCAGGTTTTCTTTCAATAGCTGATTGTTCCATCCAGTGACATAATTCATTCTATTCTGCAGTTTAATGATAATCTGTGAAATTTGCTGTGCTCCTGAGTCTGTGGGATTTGGCTCAGAAATGTTGTGAGTAGCTTGCTGTAACGTGCACGGAATCAGGCAGAATTTGTGAAAAGAAAAGCAGTCTACAATGTCGATCTGCGATCCTTCGTCACTGCAAAATTCCAAAGACAATATGATATTTATCTGCCAAGCTCTTAAGCTCAAAATTAGTTTTCTGCTTTTTGTTTTCAGGACTGAATCTGAAAAGAGCTGGAAATCGCTTCCTGAGGGTGAAGGATCTAATGTGTCATTGAGTTGCTTTGTTAAAAAGGGTACGTCTGCATCTCAAAATGTTCTCTCTGTTAACACCTGAGATGACACATTCCAAAAACACTTGATAAAAGGAAGTTTTTTAAGTTGAAAGTTTACAAGTATAAACACTTTTAAAAATTAGTTGAACAACTAAATTGTGTTTCTAAAAATAAAACCTACCTGCCTATTTCCTAAGCCAAGCTCATAGAACCATAAAAATAAATATGTTGGGAATTGCATCTGTGATGGTCAAGAAAAGAGCTATCCATTCTAATTCCACGTCCTACCTCAGGCTCTGTAGCCCAGTTGATCACAGCGCTTCAGATATTCATTTACTTTTTAAATATGAGGGGAATTTATGCCTTGGAAGTATTTCAGATCCCTCTACCATCCTCTGAGTGAAAATACTTTTAATACTACCAGCAGTTACTATGGACCTCAGTTTTTTTTTAATCCCCCTGTTCAGGAAATAAGCCCTTCTCATTTCTGCCATTTAATCCTCCCAATTTTATACATCTCAAGACTAGAAAACAACCCAAACTTATCCAATCTTTCCTCCATAGCTACAATTTTCCAGGCTTAACAATATCTCTTGTAAGACCGACCTGGGCTCCCACAATCCAGGCTATTCATATGGTTCGGTATTGAAGGATTACTCTACCAATAGAGATGCAATGGTAACCGGAAACCTGTCTGGTTTTATCAGTGTAACAGATAATGTAGTCCTAATTTTAAAAAGAAGTAGGAAGTGTTCTTCCTCCAGTTCTTGTCAATGTTTTTCTGGCAACCGACACTTAGAAAATTATCTGGTCCGTAATCTCTCCATCACTTCAATCACTTTCAGTTGCTTGGCCCAGATCACTTTATTTTCACTATGGGTTTAGTGTTTATACATTTTCATCCCCTTCCAGGAAGTCCTTAAGTTCTGCTTCTTTCTAGACAACAGACCTCATCAGTTCCCCTTCATCACCATCTTTCCTCACCTGGTAGAACTAGTTCTTACTCTCAACTTTGACTTAGGTTTCTCCCACTTTCTCCAAACTAAAGGTGAAGCCTCGGACAGTTGCATGGGCCCCAATTAAACATGCCTTTTCAGCAGTTATATGGGACAATCCATGTTTCAAGCCTTCACTAGTAACGCCTTGGCTTCCTGCATATGGCGTGCACGCAGTAGCTTCATTTCGGGTACAGTGAACCAGATGCCCGATATGTTAACTCCACCTGCTCTCCTTGCTGATCTCCAGGGTCCCAAGCTTAAACCTCTCAGGCTGGGGATTGCCCTGCAGGTGATAGGGCATGGTCCTCAATTTCTCAACTCCCAGCATGCCCAGTAACTCATAGATGAGTCTACTCTCGAAGTCCCATCCCTGGTCGCTATGTATCCGCCTGGGGAAGGCCATAATGCATGAAATACTTCTCCCATAACACTTTTGCCACCGTAGTCGCCTTCTGGTCCTTGATAGGAAAAGCCTGAGCATATCCAGTGTAGTGGTCCGTGATGACTAAGACAGTGGCCGTGTTGCTGGCATCGGGTTCTATAGACAGGAAATCCATACACACCAGGTCCAGGAGCCCTGCACTCTGCAGGTATGACAGAGGAGCTGCCTGCACAGGCAGTGTCTTCCGGCGTATGCAGCGAATGCACGACTTGCAGTACTCTTCAACCTCCAACTTCATTCAGGGCCAGAAAAACCATAGGTCTTTTCCACCCCCAAATGTCCAGAATCATCATGAAGTGAACTCAACGCAATGCTCCGATACTTCTCAGGCAGAACCAGCTGGCAACGCCGAGGTCGGTCCGGGGCTGACATGGCCGGTATAAAATTTGGTTCTTTAACTTCAAACGAGGCTATTCTCTCAGTAATGGAGGTACTGAAGCTGGTTTTGTCTTCTCCGCCTGCGCCATATCCCCCTTTCCAAATACATACCAGATAGTGCCAGTGCCCGGATCACCTCACTGAGCAGCTGCCACTCCTCCAGAACTCAATTCCGGCAGCTGCTTGCTCTTCAGAGCAGTCAGGTTACAGTAAACTGGAGGTAGGGCATCATCAGAAGCCCCCAAATGATCCACTGCTCGATCCGCCCTTTCCTTTTCGTCGGCCTTCACGGTGATGGCAAACTGACACATGGCCTTTATAACCCTTATTTTGTTGTGTGGTTAGTAGAGAAACCAAATATAAAAGACAAAGATGCCACTCTTGTTAAAGTTAACAGTTTGTGCACAAAAATCTTTGGAGCTCACGCCTCCGGTGTTCCTCCTCAATGACCTCCGCCGAAACGTTGCCAACCGCTGGACCCTCGAATTCCCATAGACTCCGTCTGGTGATCACCGAGCACTCCCCGCACTCGTTCTACCTCCTCACTCGCCTCGACCGAAAAACCGCAAAAGCTCGGTTCCCAGACAAACAAGATAGAATAATGTGTCTCTCGTTTGGTTAGTTCCCTGTTATCTGTAGTTAAAACCCAAATATCGCAGCTACAGAGAAACTATTACATCAGCAGTTAGCATTACAGAGACGCCATTTCATTAGCCTTAGCAGTTAACATTACCAAGAACCCTACATGTGTTAGTCGGTATGTGTTCTAAGACTGGGGCTCTCAGTACATGTGTGATAAACAAAACAAAATGGTATGTGAGAGTTTCCAGTTAATTCTGGCAGCTATTACTGCATTGAATCAGATAGATTTTAATTGGAAACTTAAGCTTCAGGTAGCGATAAATGAATAGAAACTAAGTAAAATTGTTAGTTGATTTCTCCCTGCTGAGGTGTATATTTTGAATGATAAAGAATTGGTTGAATTGGAAGCTACTACCTATTATAACTTTGATTTGATTGCATCCCTAACAGGGACAGCATCTGCCAAGAGATCTAGTGTAGACAAATTGAAGGAAGTGCATGAAAAGTATCAGGAGGAGAGATTGAAGGCACAGGAGGCCAGACTGAGTAAAAAACTAGAGGTAAGATTATTGTTATACCTTCTTACCTTGACTGTCCTGCCAGTCTTTGATAAGGGCAATAAGAAAGTTGTCTGTATATACTACTCCAAAATCAATTTGCTATCCACAATATTCATTGTTTAATTTGGAAAACTGTTGAGGAAATTAAGTATATGGTTATTCAAAGGGCTTGATCTAGCTTTATTCTTTTTGTTTCTGTTCCATTGCTGGAAGATCCTTCATATCACCCTCAACTTATTCTTAAGGCCCTTTGCATTGCTATATTGCTTCTGACGTTCACAAGTTTTTGAAAAGTATGTAGCTCATTCCACACTCTCACCACCTTCTGAGTGAAGAAATTCCCCCCTCATGTTCCCCTTAAACCTCTCACCTTTCACTCTTAAACCATGGCCTCTGGTTGTAGTCCCACCCAACCTCAGTGGCAAAAATCTGCTTGCATTTACCCTAGATCCCTCATACCTCTGTCAAATCTCCTCTCAATCTTCTATGTTCCAAGCAATAAGGGCCTAACCTATTCAATCTTCCCTCAGAACTCAGGTCCTCCAGTCCTGGCACCATCCTTATAAACCTTCTCTGTACTCTTTCAACTTTACTGACATCTTTCCTGTGGGTAGGCAGCTGAAACTGCACACGACACTCCAAATTAGGTCTTACTACTGTCGTATAGAATTTCAACATAACATCCAAACTTACCTTGATTCATGAAGGCCAAGGTGCCAGAAGCTTTCTTCATGACCATATCTACCCATGGTACCACTTTCAGTGAATTATGGTCCTGTATTCATGGAAATGGATGACCAAAGCAGAGGCTCGGCATCTGTAGAAAGAGAAACCATTTACTGACTGGGCTCGGGACTTGTGCTGACGAGAATAATGTTGTGCGATGCCCAGTGGAGTGGCCAGTAATATCTTTTTTTTTCCAGAATTCTGTTCAGGGTTGGATGGCATTGATCAATTTCATTTCTTTCCTTTCCCCAGTCACGGTTGAACAACATAAAGCAACTGTCCACAATTGCCTTGGCCTTGGGGGTAGAGCATACCCGGAATGAGCTGCTCCCACTTCTGACTGGTAGGTACAAAGCTGCGTGTGGTTGGGCTGCCTCGGTTTGAACAATCGCCTCTCAGAGTCGCCTTGCCACTGATTTCTCGTCTAGATGCAGACACCATTTTCGATGAAGACGAGCCACTGCTGGCATTAGCGGAGCAACTAGGGAGCTTCACGGTGCACGTTGGCGGACCGGAGTATGTTCACTGTTTGTTGGTAAGAGCGGACGTACATTTACAAAGCACTGCACAAGACGGACACGCGGTTAATGCCATTGAAGTGGTATTACTGTCTTAATAAAGGTTAATTTCCAGAAGATGATTCTCAAAGCAGCAGGGTTCCACAGGCAATGATAAAGTAATTGACTTAATAATGAGTCATAGAAAAGTTCAGCACATGTTCCCCTTAAACATTTCACCTTTCACCCTTAACCCATGACCTCTAGCTGCAGTCTCATCCAACCTCAGTGGACAATGACTGCTTGCATTTACCCTATCTAAACCCCTCATAATCTTGTCTCCTTCTGTCATATCTCTTTGCAATCTTCTATGTTCCAAGTTAAAAAGAAGTCCTAACATATTCAATCTTTCCATATAACTCAGGTCCTCCAGACCCAGCAATGTCCCTGTAATCTTTCTTTGTTATGATGGGTTGCTTGAATGAGGGGTAAATGGACACATACAGAACCCTCTCTGCTTTTATTGTTTGCAATAAAATCTTTGAGGCAGATGAGGCTTTGTGCCACCCCAACATATTTGTAGGCACGAGAAAGTCTGCAGATGCTGGAAATCCAAAGCAACTCTCACAAAACGCTGGAGGAACTCAGCAGCTCAGGCAGCGTCTGTGGAAAAGAGTAAGTGGTCGATGTTTCTGGCCGAGACCCTTCTTCAGGACCTGGTTGAAATATTGGAGGGGTGTATCATTGAGAATTGCTACAGTGAAGTGTAGTTACTCTACCCCTGATCCAGGTTCACCCGCGCAGCCTGTTGGAAAACATACATGGACTGATACCGTCCCCCGAACACTGAAACCTCTGCTCTGTATTAACCAAATATACATTCAACATGAGCCCAACCGGGGGAAACAAAACACAGATTTTAATGCCCAGATGCAATGGTCCTATGCATAAATATTTATTTAAAATAACATACTTGCATTGTTTTTAAATACCCGTAATGGGGAACAAGATTCTGAAATTAAGTAACGAGGGCCTCAGGCTATTACAGGGCATAGATCAAATTAAAATGATTTTCAGTGATCAGTTCATCATAGGACAATTCAGAATTAAAATAATGAAATCAATTTATGAAACCACCAAAGTAGCTCGATCAATGAGGTTTAACCAGGATGCTGCCTGCTTTAGAGGAAGTGCTGCAACTTTATCAGACTCTGGGTGGGCCACGTCTGGAGTATTGCATGCAGTTCTGATTGTCCCACTATAGGAAAGATGTTGGGGCTTTGGAGTCGATGCGGAAGAGGTTCGCCAGAATGTTGCCTGGTTTAGAGGACATGCGATCATGAGAGCTGGATAAACTTATGTTGTTTTCTCTGAAGCGCTGGAGGCCGAGGGGAGATCTGCTAGAGGTTTGTAAGATTATGAGAAGCATGTGCATAGATAAAGTAGAGAGGAGTATCTGTTTCCCAGGATTTAAATGTCTAATACCAGAGGTATGCATTGAAGGTGAGAGTGGGTAGGTAGGTTCAAGGGGGATGTGAGGGGTAAGTTTTTTTACCATCAGAGTGGGGGATGCCTGGAATACATTGACTGATATGATGGTAGAGACTTTTCAGAGACTTTTGGATAGGCACTGGGTATGAGAAAGATGGAGGGAGATGGACATTGTGTAGGTAGGAGGAATTAGTTCTTGGTGGTTTTTGATTTTCTTTTTAGCTGGTTCAGCACAACATTGTGGGCCGAATGGCCTGTTTCTGTACTGTACTGTTCCATGTTTTACTTTATTGTTTGCAGTGGTTCCGAATTAGACATTCCAGCATTCAGTATGTTGAGTATAGAGTGTGTACATTCTTTTTGTATTGATACTCCTTTCAAAAATGTTTTCTTTTTGTGTAAAATTACCTGCGAGTACAGGCAAAGAATTCTTAAAGCATTTACGTAAGGAATCCAATTTGCTCATGTGTGGGTGGGGGCTGTATATAAAATATCACAAACTTTTAGTAGTGTTTCGTGAAGAACGCTGAGATGGCGTGGCTTTGTATTACAGAAAATAGCAATTCAGAAATGTTTTCTCGGAGCCCCTGTGATGCCTGCAATTCTAAACTGAAACATGGGCACAGTTCTTGTTTGAATAGTTCTATAAGATATAGGTGCAGAGTTAGGCTATTTGGCCCATCGATCCATTTTCCCCTCTCAGCCCCAATCTCCTGCCTTCTCCCTGTATCCTTCTATGCTGCGATTAATCAAGAGTCTTATCAATTTGTCGTTCAATCATGGCTGATCCTATTTTCCCCTCCTCTGCCCCACTCCCCAGTCTTCTCCCAGTAACCTTTGATGCCATGAACCTATCAAGAACCTATCAATCTCTGCCTTAAATATACCCAATGACTTGTCCTCCACAGCCACCTGTGGCACAGAATTCCACATATTCATCACCCTTTGGCTAAATAAATTCCTCATCATTTTCATTCTAAAAGGATATCCCTTTATTCTGGGGCTGTGCCCTCTAGGCTTAGACTCCCCTGCCATAGGAAACATCCTCTCCACATCCACTCTATTCAGACCTTCCAACATTTGATAGGTTTCAATGAGGTCTCTTCTCATTCTTCTGAACTCCAGCGAGTACAGGCCCAGAGCCATCAAACATTCCTCACGTGACAAGCCTTCCATTCCCAGTATTATTTTTGTGAATCTCCTTGAAACTCCACACAATGTCAGCACCTCCTTTCTTAGATGAGGGGCCCAAATCTCCTCATAATACTCTAAATGATGACTCACCAATACATTATAAAACCTTAACATTACATCCCTGCTTTTATATTCTAGTCCTCTCGAAATGACTGCTAACATTGCATTTGCCTTCCTCAGCCTGCAAGTTAACCTTTAGTGAATGCTGCACGAGGACTCCCAAGTCCCTTTGCACCTCGGATTCTTGAATTTTCTCCCAATTTAGAATGTAGTTTACACTTTTATTTCTTCTAACAAAGTGGATGACCATGGACTTCCCTCAAACTTTGGCAAAATTATTATGACAGGCAGCTTCATGTTTATTTGCATATTAAAACCTCATAGGATGAGCAATTATTGGTACTTAATTTGAAGATGAAATAGTAATTACTGATAATTAGGAACATGACAGTGTAATTTCCATTTAATATTAGTACAGTGTTTTCTGGTTAGGAACCTTGGGAATTTCTGTGATTGAGAAAATATGTCCTTTGATTTATACAGTTTTTGGTAGTTTGTGTTTTGTCCTCCAGCACGGCTCTATATTGTTCTACCTTTAAATGTTTCTCTGTCTCATGTTCTTTATGAGAATTCCTAATTCTCAGCAATTTAAGAATTTATCTTAAAGATTGTTTCTAAATATTGTGTTTCTTAGAAGTAGAGTAAAAAGAAGATGTGTTTCAGTTTAATTCTTTCCCACTAATCAGCCTCCCTTGGAGAACCTGGCAACGGTGGAAAAATCGGTAGTACGAGATAAAGCCATCGATTCACTGCGAGCCATCTCCCACGAGCACTCTCCTGCAGACCTAGAAGTCCACTTTGTGCCACTGGTCAAGCGCCTGACTTGTGGTGACTGGTTCACGTCCAGGACTTCGGCATGCAGCCTTTTCAGTGTCTGCTACCCTCGGGTATCCAGCTCTGTAAAGACCGAGCTGCGTCAGTAAGTACTTTCCTCCCTTGGAATGCTGCAGATGAACATGATTGAAGTTAGCTAGGAATATTACAGTATTATTGTAGAAAATCGACATCCTGTAGTATCGCTCATTATGTACCGTGTCGTATGGTGTGGGCGATCGTGGGTCTTTCCGTGGACACGATTGTTCTTGGCGAAGTTTTCTACAGAAGTGGTTTGCCATCGCCTTCTTTCTGGGCAGCGTGTGTCTTTACAAGACGGGTGACCCCCAGCCCATTATCAATACGCTTCAGAGACTGTCTGACTGGTGTCAGTGTCAGGAGTTGAGATCTGCACCTGCTGCTCATACAACCGTCCACCACCTGCTCCCACGGCTTCACGTAGTCCTGATCGGGGAGGCTAAGCGGGTGCTACACCTTGCCCTAGGGTGACCTGCAGGCCAGTGGAGGGAAGGAGTGCCTTACACCTCCTTTGGCAGGGACGTATTTCCTTCCTGCCACCCAATTTCGGTATAATTTGGTTTTATTGGCGATAAGATGCTACCACCATGGTGGACAGGACCTTGTTTTAACTGAGTGGGTAGAAGTTTCTAGTTTAGAGAATAATCAGCCCCAAAATAGCACAGAAAGTGTGGCATTTTTGTTTTTAATGACATAAACTGAAGGTTTTTTGTGTGTTTTTAGTGAGGAAGGAGCAAAAGCCGAGGTGCATCATAGTGGAGTGGTGCTCATCGCTTACTCTCGGCTGTGGGGTTGAAGTGGCCTTGTCATTTACAAAGGCGTGCTCTTTTTGAGAGCCGTGTCTTGTCAAGCCTGTTGCTCTGCTTCAGGGCCATTTTGATTAATCTGGCGCGCAGAGGATTTCACCTGTTCGGAGGTGTTTGAGTTTTGTCGGACGAGAAGGTTGCTTTGGTAACTGTGTGCCCCTGCAGTCCACAACCAATGGCTCTGTTCTGCTCCAAGTGCAGGAGTCCCACATCTGGGGTTCACTTCCAGCCGCTTTACTCCCTGAATTAAAATTTTTTGTGGTGTCATTTGTGTAAACTTTCAGACACAGTCAGTTGTTTCAGAAAAAGACAGGGCTGTATGGTGGGGAAATTCTGGGCAGCTTCTAGAGTAGGTTACGTGGTCAGCACAACATTGTGGGCTGAAGGGCCTGTAATGTGCAGTAAATTTCTATATTCTGTTGCGATCTTGAAGTATTTCTCAGGATAAAATCTGAAAACCACAAATATTGGATTTTTGGGTGGTGTGGTGGAGGTGCGTCTCTACCAAAGGAGGTGTACGGCTTCCTTCTGCTGGTCTGCAGGCCACCCTTGGGCAAGGTGTAGCTCCTGCTTCGATACCACCGACCCCCCTCCCCCCCCCCCACCCGATCAGGGTCAGGTGAAGCCATGGGATCAGGTGGTGGATGAGCAGCCGGTGCAGACCACAAGTCCTGGTTATGCGACCCCTGACGCCAGGTAGACAGTTTCTGAAGTGTATTGATAATGGGCTGGGGGTCACCCACCTTGTAAAGACACACACTGCCCAGAAGGCGGAAATGACAAACCACTTCTGTAGAAAACTTTACGGAGAACAATCAGGGTCATGGAAAGACCGTGACCACCCATAGCATATGACACAGCACATAATGATGATGGGTTTAGCAAAATATTTTACTAGCTTCTGATTTAGAAACATTAATTGCAAAAATGTCAATTTTTAGTGCTTGTATTTCTGCTTGCGAATTGTTAAGATCTGCATCAATGGGCGACTACTCCTATGTGACCTTTAATTTTATTTTTTCTGCAGACTTTTCCACAGCTTGTGCTCAGATGACACACCAGTGGTCCGCCAGGCAGCAGCATCAAAGTTGGGTGAATTTGCAAAGGTTGTGGAGCTGGAGTTTTTGAAAAGTGACATTCTACCCCTCTTCACTTCCCTGGCTTCTGATGAGCAGGTATGTAGTTGTAGAGCAGACACTGGGGTGGCAGCGGGAAGTCAAATTGAAGTGGGTGGCCATTGGGATACCCTGGCTGTCGCAGCGGACCCAGAGAAGGTGCTCGATGAAGAAGCCGCCCCCCCAACCCCATCTGTGTTGGTCCTCCGATGTCGAGGAGGCCACGGCAGGAGCTCCAGATACAGCGAATAGCCCCGAGAGAAAAGCACCGCTTCGCCTGCAAGAACTGTTTGCAGCCCTGAACGGAGGCAAATAGGCGAGTGTAGACCTTGTCTTGCTTTCGGGGAGAGCGGCGAGGATGAATGAGTGGCGTGGAAACCTGAAGGGTGGGGTGGGTGAAGGGGGGTGTGATTAGTGGCAGAGGCCCCTTGCAGATAGCGGAGGATTGAGATTAGTCTAGGAGTCTATTGTGGGTGGTGGGGGCTACAGACACTGATGCGCTGGAAAGGCTTGTGGGGTGGGAATGCAGGTGACGTGGATGAGGGAAGCGTGGATTATAGTGAAGAAAGGTGATCTTATTCCCCATGGCTTGTCATGATTCATCTTGCTGAAGCTGCTGCTGTCACCTTGGCTTTATGTCACATGTGTATCAATTGCTTGTACTGAGGAGCCTCTGTATCCCACACGTCATGGCAGTGTGTGAAATAACAGAGAGCACTTGGCTCATTCCGGTAACAGGCTGTGTGTCATTCCACTCACTGGAGCAATTGCATGATTTCACACCTCTCCCCCCCACATTACCGCTTGCATTTTACTGTATGGATGAGCTGGAGGTGGGAAAGATTAGTACGGATGCTGTGTCAGTGGCAAAGCACTGAGTTGCATCCGGTTAATACGTCCATGTACTCAATATGCTACGCCTTGTTAATGCCACTTCCTGCTTGCAAAGTTTCTGTTGTCATAGTCTGCACCATCTGTTCACCTTTGTAACTGGGGTTCACAACCCTCTTTTACGCCATCGACCCCCTACCATCAACCGAGGGGCCCCAGGTTGGGAGCCCCTGCTTTATAAAGTTCCTTTGTCCACAGCAGATGGAAGCAGTGCCTGTCAATCTATCGACATGATTACACCATTCCAGTACTCCAGCTGGAGATGCTCCTCCAAGAAGGTGGTTATCTTGAGGCTTTTGCCTGAAGAGTGAACTGTTTAATCAGTGTGTGTCCTTTCATATTCCTCCAACCTAAAGTATCCCGGGCAAAAGGCTTGACGCAGTCCGCAGTATCCTCGTGTACTAAGGAGCCAGAGTCATACAGAAATGGTACGCTGAAGGGGAGCTGGGATGGACACTTTGACCCTCACCTAGCTTCTGGTTAACGGTTGGACGTGTGCTCCTTGGTGTTGAGTAAGCTTCTCTTCTGGTTACTGTCCAGTGAGTCCTGGAAATAAACCTTCACATCTGCAGCCAGGGAGATGTTCACACTTGCTTCAGGTTCAGACCCCACCAATGATGGCTAGCATATCAAAACAAGGATGTAATGTTCACATTTTATAAGGCTTCACTTGGAATATTGAAGGTAGTTTTGGGCCCCTTATCTAACAAAGGGTTTGCCAAGACAGGAGTGGGTTCAAAGGAGGGTCACGAAAGTGATTGAAAGATCCAGGATTGAACGGCTTGTCGTACGAGGAGCATTCGATGGCTCTGTGCCTGTACTCATTTGAATTCAGAAGAATGAGGGGGAGGGATCTCATTGTAACCTGTCAAATACTGAAAGACCTCTAGCGTGGATATGGGGAGGATGTTTTCTATGGTGGGACAGCCTAAGACCAGAGGAAGCAATCTCAGAGCAGAGGTTTGTCCATTTAGAATGGAGATAAGGAAGGATTTCCTTATCCAGAGAATCTGTGGAATTCATTGTCACAGAGGAGAAGTCATTGGGTATATTCAGGGCAGAGAGGTTGATAGATTCTTGATTAGTCAGGGCATGAGAAGTGACCTGGTTGAAGCGTATAAGATGATGAGAGGCATTAATCGTGTGGATAGCCGGAGGCTTTTTCCCCAGGGCTGAAATGGCTAACATGAGGGGGCATAGTTCTAAGGTGCTTGAAAGTAGGTATAAGGGAGACATCAGAGGTAAGTTTCTCACCTAGAGAGTGGTGGGTGTGTGGAATGCACTGACAACAAAGGTGGTAGAGATGGATACAGGGTTTTTTAAGAGACTCTTAGATAGGTACATGGAGCTTAGGTAAATAGAGGGCTATGCGGTAGGGAAATTCCAGGCAGTTTCTCGAGTAGGTTACTTGGTCTGCACAACTTTGGGGCCGGATGGCCTGTAAAGAGCTGTAGATTTCCATGTTTCGATGAAGGGATATGGGGAGAAGGCAGGAGATTGGGCTGAAGGTGAAATGGATCAACCATGATGAAATGGCAGGGCAGACTCGATGGGCCAAATGGCCTAATTCAGCTCCTACATCCTACGGTGAAAAGTGACCACTTGGGTGATTAGCTTGGAGATTCACTCAGCAGAGAATGGTGCTTCAAGAGCAGGAGAAAGAAAATTGATTTATCAATAAATTTTTGCACTGTCATGACATTTGCTAATATACTAATCCAAGGAATGCTTCCATCAAAGGTTGCATGTTGATACACTCCAGTACTTGTATCCTGGGAAGATTCCAGCACATATTGCAAAGTAATGAAACCTGTTGCTACTTTCTAGGTGATCTGAACGGATATCATTTGGGAAACAATTGTTATATTGTCAGTATTTATTTTTATGATTTTTTTGATGAGATTAGTTCTTCCTAATGTTAACTTCAGTAAATTAATTTTGTTTTTTAATGAAGAACCAGCTCAAACCCGGTTTGAACATCTTTTTCACAGGATTCGGTTAGGCTGTTGGCAGTTGAGGCTTGTGTGAGCATAGCCCAGCTGCTGCCCCAGGAAGACCTGGAAGCGTTGGTGATGCCGACCCTCCGGCAGGCAATGGACGATGAATCCTGGCGTGTTCGCTATGTGGTGGCAGACAAATTTTCTGAGGTACGTGTTATTGCTAAAGCACAAAGTGCATCTCTTTGGTATGATGATATGGTGCATTTATGTTTTAAAACTAGTCTTTAAGTTTTCTGTTCCAGCTCGAATCCCTTCAGATTCTGTCAAAAGTCATGAAAACACGATCAGTTCGTCTAATATAGTTTTAAAAAATCATTAAATCAAGCACCTGCGTATTTTTAATATAATTGACTGACATGCCAAAAGGTGCTGAGATTTCTTTCCAGATTCATTTAATTAGCCTGTTTTTAAACATGGATCTGAAATAGAACAAAGTTGGTCTGAATTGAGCTCAGATCTTTTTCAGTGTATCTGAAGGATAATCCTGTGACAGGGGTTTGGAACAAACTTGTTGGCATAGTGCCAGGGATCTGGGGATTCAGCACATGCATAGGTTGATGACACTGATATTTTTCACTTTTGACTGGAGGAAGTTAAGGGGAACTTCAGTTCTGTTTAAAAATGAGCCGAAAGGTCGAAAAGCCAGGACGATCCTCAGAGACTTTGACACTCAGGAACTTGAAATTACTCACCCTTTCCACAGTCCCCTTGATTAGGACTGATATGTGTTCCCTTGACTTCCCCTTCCTGACGTCGACAATCAGTTCCTTGGTTTTACTGTCATTGTGGTAAATTTTGTGATGTAGTACATGAATTAATTAATTTAATTAAAATTTTGATGGACTGCACCTTGCTGGTTCCTTCCCACTGCTGACTTCACACAGACCGGGTATGGGGTAGGGAGGTGGTGATTCAACTTCACCCTCCTGTGGTCCACAATCAGTTCCTTGGTCTTACTGACAAAGTGCCAGATTGTTGCCACACCACTCAACCAGCTGATCTATCTCACTCCTCTTCGGCTCCTTGTCACCATCTGAAATTCTGCCAACAATAGTTGTGTCATCGGCAGATTTATAGCCCTTAAGAGCAGTCTCAGCCTGAAAGATCGACTGTTTATTTCATTTCCATAGATGCTGCCTGGCCTGCTGAGTTCCTCCAGTATTTTGTGCTGGGTTTCCAGCATCTGCAGAATCTCCTGTGTGTTTATAGTTTTTGAACCAGATGGTCTTTGTTCTGAGTACAAAACTTGTTGCCTCAGGCTTCCTCCTGGTGCTCCGGTTTCCTCGCCCAGTCCAAAAGCATTCCGGTTAGTATGTTAAAGGGTCATTGTAGATTGTTGCACAAGTTGGTGGCTTACTGGCGGTGCAGTTTGAAGGGCCAGAACAGCTTGTTGTGTTCTGTGTCTCCAATCAAATCTATGCCCTTTAGTCTTAGGCTTTCCTAGCCTGGGAAAACACTCGGATCAACTGAAATCTCCGTGCTTTTCTCACCACAATGTAATCCAAATCCTCAAAATAAAGGCACATTGCCTACACAAGTTAATTGCAAACATTAACGATCAGGTTAACATTATTTAACAATTAAGAAACATTATTTAATCATTAAATAACATTATTTAGTTGTTTTTTTTGACCTGAGAAATTAGCTGATTACAATTGCTCACGTTGTGGTCTGTGTACCATACTTTCGGATTCAGAGCCATCAACGACAATATTTTCTCAACTTTGCCTTTCTTTAAAAATGTAAAATTCCGTCTCTTTAGGCCAGGAAAATCCGGTCCCACCCAAAGCATTGAGATTAAATCTTTCTGTTCTGTATGAGTGTAAAATCTGTACTGAAGCAGCTGGTTTATCTGTGGATATTTTATCAAGGATAGATCATTACAGCTGATTTACCTGGGTAACACTAAAGATTGCTGCTTCTAAATGGACACCATTTATCTAACCATTCCCTTTTTCTCCCCACTCATTTATTTCTTTACCAGAGCATGAGGTATCCACTCATTGATAAACATCTGAACACAATGGCAACATTTCTCTGGGTTTCTTTCCTCTTACCCCATAGCTTCACGTGACCCTGATTGGGGGGGTGGGGTTGGCTAAGCAGGTGCTACACCTTGCCCAAGGGTGACCTGCAGGCTAGCGGAGGGAAGGAACGCCTTACACCTCTCTTGGTAGAGATGTATTTCCATTCCGCCACCCATGATAAAATTACATAATTCAAAACTGTAAACCTGATCGAAAATTAAAGCAAATTACAGATGGACCAGTGTTCAAAAGCACACAGAAAACACCGCCATTTTATCAGTTCAGGATTATTACCCCTGGAACAGGCAAAGACTTTATATTGTCTGTCTTTATAAGATAACTAACCCGTGTTCAAAAATAAGCTCCATATAAGTTAACACACACAAAAATGCTGGAAGAACTCAGCAGGTCAGGCTGCATCTATGGAAGTGAATAAACAGTCGACGTTTTGGGCCAAGACCTTTCATCAGGACTGGAAAGAAAGGGGAAATATGCCAGAACAAGATAAAGGTTGCCAGAGCACTTGTGAAATTGGCACCAACCCATTATTGGAAAACAATTGCATTAGAACGGTACGGAGTTTATTGTATTTATAAAGTTCTGCTATCATTGCTAATGACAGACCATCAGAAAAGGCACTTTCTATGCTCAAGATCACGTATAAACTAATCTTGCAATGAAGTCTGTAGCTAAAGTATAGTTCAGATTTTTAATTTTGAAGTTCATATTTTCAGAGTACATACATGTCACCACATAAAACCCTGAGATTCATTTTCCTGTGGGCATACTCAGCAATTTCTATAGAATAGTAACTGTAAACAGGATCAATAAAAGATAAATTACAAATGCAAATATAAATAAATAGCAATAAATAACAAGAGTATGAAATAACAAGATAAAGAATAATTAAAGTAAGATCATTGCTTGTGGGAACATCTCAATCGATTAAGTGTACTGATCCCCTGTAGTTCAAGATCCTGATGGTTGAGGGGTAATAACTGTTCTTGAACCTGGTGGTGAGAGTCCTGAGGCTTCTGTACCTTCTACCTGATGGTTGAGGGGTAATAACTGTTCTTGAACCTGGTGGTGAGAGTCCTGAGGCTTCTGTACCTTCTACCTGATGGTTGAGGGGTAGTAACTGTTCTTGAACCTGGTGGTGTGGGTCCTGAGGCTCCTGCACCTTCTCCCTGATGGTTGAGGGGTAGTAGCTGTTCTTGAACCTGGTGGTGTGGGTCCTGAGGCTCCTGCAGCTTCTACCTGATAGTTGAGGGGTAATAGCTGTTCTCAAGCCTGGTGGTGTGGGTCCTGAGGCTCCTGTACCTTCTACCTGATGGCAGCAGCGAGACGAGCATGGAAAAGAAAGATGGTGTTGTCTTTGTGATTCCTCTGTTCACGTGTTAATGCAGAGATTGCTGCTATTGAAACCCGCTCTATCTTTGTTACTCATTCAGTTTCTCTTGCCTTTAAAGCTTCAGAAAACCGTGGGTCCTGAAGTTGCGGAAAATGATCTGGTTCCTGCTTTCCAAAACCTGTTGAAAGATTGTGAGGCTGAAGTGCGAGCAGCTGGGGCCAACAAAGTTAAAGGTTGGTTGGGAATTCTCATTCTTGTCTTTTCCATCCGGTTAAGATGTTGTTGGTGAAGCACAGTGACAACTTTCTGGCAGCAGAAACAACTATCAATTACTTTAGTAATAGACTCTTGTTCTGGCAATGACACTGCAATCTGTGCCTGTAACTTTCCTAGTGGAGACGAGGCCTTTGATCCAGCTGTACAACCCGGCATTTTGCAGTGCAGTCCTGAACATTATTTGCTTCCGTTTCTTGTCTGCACAATTTGTCTTTTTTTCCTGCGCATTGTGTGATTGATAGTTTTCTGTTTTTAATGGGTTCTGTTGGGTTCCTTTGCTTTGTGGCTGCCTGTAAGGAGACAAATGTCAAGGTTGTGTATAGTACACATGCTGGTTGCACATTTTGTCCGACGATGACAGGAAACCTGTGCGGGAGAGTTTTCAAAATGGAAAAGCCTTTGCACTGTGGCAGTTCCACTCTCTTGGCCTCAGAAGTCCGGGTCCAGTGGTATGAACAAGCGCCAGAAGAAACTGGGGTCTTCTTGTTTGCAGTGGATGACCAGGATGCTTTCTGTGTCTTTTCATGCCCCTCGTTCTCCACAGCGCGATGCAGAGCCACCTTCCTGGCTGTTGGGCTTTACTGTAGATCGCACCCGCCCAGTCCGCTGAGGCTGACTTTGCGTGCTAGGACTGGCTTGTCGGAATCTCACCGGAGTATGAGACTGCTGTTACGTGCAAATAGCTGCTTGCAGCCACAGGGGAGAGATGAGTGTCCGGTGGGGAGCAAAGGTGAGTGAGCTGCCCCGGAATGGACACGACAAGCCCCTTCACCAGAGGTGCGACCCCTTCCCTGGACACCCCTGAACTTTGAACTCCTGTGAAAGATGTAAACAAGGTTGAAAGAATGCAGAGAAAATTTACAAGGATGTTTCCTGGTCTGGAGGACCTGACTTAGAAGGAAAGATTGAATAGGTTAGGACTGTATTCTTCAGAATGCAGAAGATTGAGAGGAGATTTGATGGAGGTACAATATTATGGGGGGGTATGGATGGGATAAATGCAAGCAGGTTTTTTCCACTGAGGTTGGGTTGGACTACAACCAGAGGTCATGGGTTAAGAGTGAAAGGTGACAAGTTTAAGGGGAACATGAGGGGAAACTTCTTCACACAGAGGGTCATGAGAGTGGAACGAGCTGCCAGCACAAGTGGTCCATGCAGTTTTGATTTCAATATTTAAGAGAAGTTTGGATAGGTACATGGATAGTACGGATATGGGGCGGGGGGGATGTTATGGTCCTGGTGCAAGCAGATGGGAGTAGACAGCTTGAATTGTTCAGAATGGACGAGAGGGGCCAAAGGGCCTTTTCTGCGCTGTGCTTTTCTATGACTCTATTTAATGTGGTACCACATATCCAGGTGACACTTCTCCAAGTGAGAACAGCATGCCAGCATGCCTCCCCTTTGGCATCCTGATCTGATCCCAGAACTGGATGACAGCAAATGGAAAGGAATTGTGTGCCACTTGACTTCATGTTTCGATGGTGGCTGCTCCTTACAAAGTGCACTTCATTGCTTGTGCAGAGTCTTGAAAGGTTGTGAGATTGTGAAAAAGAGTGAATGCTGTTCTTTACGTTTGTACCACTGACTGCCTAACCCGAGGCCCTCCGTTGGTCAGGGTCCAGCATGGATGTTACGTGCAGCTGTCTACGTGATACGTAAGCCAGGGCAGTATGATATGGAGAGTAAGCTGTTGCCCATGTAGCAGGCTCCCCCTCTCCACGCATCTGATGAATCCAAAGGATCGGCAGAGACCGATACAGTTTGGTACCAGTGGCCTCGCAGGAGTTGCCAGTCAGCGTTGAACTCAACGTAGGACTGCCTCGGAGAATCCGGCTCCGGATTACAGATGTGCCAGAATTGAACCTGTGCTGTCTGACTCTTGATGTTTACACTGTAGGTGCTGGCCTTGCTTTTCCTTGTGCGACTTAAATTGTGCTTCAGAATGTATGTTTTCTCTTGCCACTATCTTCTGAGAAGATACAAATATTAAGGCAGATGCTTTTCAGCAATTGCTTCATCTGTTAAACTTTATTGATTTATCATTGTGGTGAGAGTGTGGAACGAGCTGCCAGCGCAAGTGGTGCGTGCAAGCTCGATTTCAACGTTTAAGAGAAGTTTGGATGGGTACGCAGATGGTAGTGGTATTGAGGGCTATAGTCCAGATGCAGGTTGATAGGAGTAGGCAATTTAAATGGATCGGCACAGAATAGATGGGCTGAAGGGCCTATTTCTGTGCTGTACTTTTCTCTGACTCCATTGTTTTGTTTGAGAATAACTCTCTAACATGCAGTACTCTATCTTGCAGATTTCTGTGAAAACTTGCCAGTAGATTGCAGGGAGACTGTCATAATAAATCACATCTTGCCGTATGTTAAGGTAATATGCCTTCTCAAATTCTTGGCTGGTTATACAGTCTATCTAAAATTAATGTAGCAATTATCTCATTCACTACAGGAAAAAGTCCCTCAGTATTTTGGGTGGGTCTGAAACGAGGACTCAGGCACCTTTTAATTCAAGTTTTATCACTCTGAACTGCTTGTAACTGGAAAAGCTCAATGTCCAAGCACAAGTCACATCTTGCCCCCTCTCCCGTCCCATCCCCCTCTCCCGTCCCATCCCCCTCTCCCGTCCCATTCCCCTCTCCCACTCCCTCCCCATCCCCCTCTCCTGCTCCCTCCCCCTCTCCCAAAGGGCTGAGTCCTGCCGAAGGGTTTTGGACTGAAATGTCGACTGTCCTTTTCTCCATAGGTGCTGCCTGGCCTGCTGAGTTCCTCCAGCATCTTGTGTGTGTTGCTGGTTTTTTAACATGGTGTTGGCTGCCTGGAGTGATGGTGGAGGCAGATATATCGGGGACTCTTAATGACGTTTAGATAAGCACACAAATGTGAGGAAAACGGAAGAATATGGACATCGTGTAGATTAGATTGCCCACTTGATTAGGAATTTAAGTATAACATTGTGGGTTATAGGGCCGGTTCTGTTCCATGATTTATATAAACTAGAATATCAAACTGTAAAAGAAATTATTTAAGAATGATCCATGACTGACCAGGTGGATCATAAGAACGTGGAGCAGGATGGCATCATGACTGAGATATCTAATGACAAACAAGAGAAAATCTGCAGATGCTGGAAATCCGAGCAACACACACAAAATGCTGAAGGGACTCAGCAGGCCAGGCAGCTTCTATGGGGAACAGTACAGTCGACGTTTCTGTAGGTGCTGCCTGGTCTGCTGAGTTCCTCCAGCATTTTGTGCGTGTTGACTGAAATATCTGTCTAGGTTTTCATTTAATCATTTTTTGTGTTTCTTTTCCAGGAACTTGTGTCTGACACCAATCAACACGTGAAGTCAGCTCTGGCCTCTGTTATTATGGGCTTGTCCACCATCCTGGGCAAGGACAGCACTGTTGAGCACCTGCTTCCCCTGGTCTTGGCTCAGCTCAAAGATAAGGTAATTTTATCATGAAGTACAAACTTTAACATACCCCTTGCGTGACTGGTGGCCATGGTGGATAATATTTGATTAGCCTACCGAAATCAGGCAAACACCAATGGAGAGCTTTCTTCTGTGTGCTGTTTGGAAGCTGTTGTCAAGTCCAGAGTGCTGAGGAAAGGTCGCTTATTGTTCATTAGGCGATCAAAAAGTTGGTTGTCGTCTCTGGAACTTGTACATCTGCTGAAGGTGACGAGCAGTCCATGCTCCACCACGAGATACAGGTATCTGGATAAGTGTGCCAGAACGGGACGTGTTGCAACACAGACTGATGTGTCTAGGCTTTTACTCTCACTGATATCGATTCCTGGAAGGGGACAGCAGTTGGCCCATGTTCATCTGCTTTCTTTCCTGTTGACAAACATTGTAACTGCCGTTTGCTTGAAGCTGTGCGGTGATGTCCAGCATTCTAAAGTGGATAATCACAGATTCTGCAGATGCTGGCAATCCACAGCCACACGCGTGCACACACACATACACACACACACACACAATGCTGGAGGAACTCAGCAGGTCAGGCAGCATCTATGGAGGGGAATGAACCCTTGGGCTGACACCCTTCGTCAGGACTGGAAAGGAAGGGGGAAGGCGCCAGAATAAGAAGGTTGGGAGGATGGGGGGTGTACAAGCTGGTAGGTGATAGGTAGACCAGGTGATGGGAAAGGTTGGTGTGTAGGGGAGGGGAGTTGAAGGCAGGTGATGGGTGGGAAAGGTGAAGGGCTGGAGAGGATAGATAGTAGGGGAATTAAGGGTTATGGGGAAAAGGCAGGTAGATGAAGCTGAGTTTATGGACAGGTCAGCCATGATCTTACTGAATGGCGGGGCAGGCTTGATGGGCCGGATGGCCTACTCCTGCTCCGATTTCTTATGTTTTTCTGAATCATGAATGGAATAACAACTGTTTCTTCCACCGGAGTCTCTCGAACTGTTCTTTTAGTTTGAGAGCTTCAGATAAGAGCAAATGTGCAGTGCGTTCTTTAGAAGCAGTGATGTGAGCTGGTTTGTAATCTGAGTGCATATTGGATTAAAGATGAATCGCTTAATGGTGTGATGGAGCTGTTATTTCTCCATCCATCAAGTTCCTTATTTATTTTGGCGTGAACTTAAACAAAACTGTTGCATGTGCAAATTCTGGATTTTTAAATTAATATGGAAATTTGCATTCTTTCATTATTTTTACAGAATTAAGATTATTTTTAAAAATGTAAAAAAAATCTCTCCCCTCTCCTCTCCTTCCTCAATTCCCCACTCTGAGCTTTTACTTCTCACCTGTCTATTACTTCTCCCTGGGTCCCCACCTCCTTCCATCTCTCCTGTGGTCCACTCTCTTCTCCTCTCCTCTCTCAGATTCTTTCTTCTCCAGCCATTGACCTTTCCCACCCACCTGTCTTCACCTAACACCTTCCAGCTGGCCTCCTTCCCCTCTCCTCACCTTTATATCCTAGCATCTTCCGCCTCCCTTTACAGTCCCGATAAAAGGCCTCGGCCTGAAACACCGACTGTTTACTCATTCCCATAGATGCTGCCTGAGCTGCTGAGTTCCTCCAGCGTTTTGGGTGAATTGCTCTGGATTTCCAATGTCTGCAGACTTGATTCCCTTCATGTGCTACACCCGAAAAGATTCCCCAAATGTCGGAAATGCCTCGATTTTCCAGGCACAGCTGACAGATTCCAAGTGTACATCTTCAAATTGTCAGCTGTTAATTCAAGCCTTGAATTATTTGTTAGTTTGAAATGAAATCAAGAAAAAAGCCTGCCGAATTATGATTTGAACTGTTGGATAATTTAATAGTAATTAGTATTTTGCATCTATTTATGCCAAAGGTGCAGAAAGATTTCTCAAACGCAGAAATTCAAGTGTTTTTCTTTTGTGAAATGCAGCTTTTCACAAAATGACCGTTGTTTCCTCCCATGGCCCTCCCGAGGAGCTCGCCTGCACTCAGGGAGAGTGAACGGACAATAAAGGACAATTAAGACTCAGGAACAGAATTAGGCCACTCAGCCCATCGTGTCTGCTTCGCCATTCCATCATGGCTGGCTTATTACCCTCTCGGCCCCATTCTCCTGCCTTCTCCCCCGTAACCTTTAACACCCTGACTAATCAAGAACCTGTCAGCCTCCATTTTAAATATACCCAGTGACTCGTCCTCCACAGCCATCAGCGTTGATGGATTCCACAGATCCACCGCCCTTTCACTGAAGAAATTTCCTCTCAGCTCTGTTCTAAATGGACATCCCTCTATTCTGAGGCTGTGCCCTCCGGTCACAGGAAACATCCTCTCTGTTCTAGGCCTCTTAATATTCCATAAGTTCAATGAGATTCACCCCTCTTCCTTCCCGTCTGAACTCCATCGAGGACAGAGCCGGAGCCGTCAAGCACTCCTCTTGTATGTTTCATTCCCAGGATCATCTTCGTCAACCCTCTCTAATACCAGCACATCTGGATAAAGGGCCCAAAGCTGCTCACTATACCCCCAACTGCGTTCTGACCAATGCCTTATAAAGCTTCAGCATTACCCTTATATCTTTTCTAGCCCTCTCAAAATGAATGCCAACATTCCATTTTCTTTCCGTACCACCAACTCAGCCTGCAAGATAACATTTAGGGAACCCTGCATGAGGTCTCCCAATTGCCTTTGCACGTCTGATTTCTGAATTTTCTGCCCATTTGGAAAATAGTACACGTCTTTACTCCTTCTACCAAAGTGCATGGCCATACGTTTCTGGTAGTAGGCACCCTTCGATCCCGGGGATGATGGGTTTGTGCCTCTGGTGGACTGTGTCCTCTCCTGGGCAAGAAGGTTTGAAGGACCGGCTCTTGCCCCTGCAGCAGGCTCCCCCTCTCCACGTCACTCATGTTGTCGAAGGGAAGGGCAAGCGCCAATACAGCTCGGCACCAGTGTCATCGCAGAGGTTGCCAGAGTGAAGCTGTAAACAACATCAAACTGCCTTAGGGGTTTACCCCCAAAGCCTTTCCCATGGGTGGGCATGACTGCAAGGCAGTGGAGGTTTAAAATCAGGGTTTTCCCTCTCCTAAGCGGGTGCCGTCCAAGGCTGAGGAATCCCACCTACCAGAAACACTTTCGGTCAGTGCAGTATATTCCAACTGCCACTGCCTTGCTATTCTCCTAATCTATCAAGTCCTTCTACATACTCTCTGCCCTTCCACGTATCTTGGGATCATCCACAAATGTGACCACCAAGCCATCAATTCTGTTGTCCAGATCATTGACATCTGCTTGAAAAGAAACGGTCACAATACCGACCCCTGTGGAACACTAATAGTCACCTGCAGTCAACCAGAAAAGGCCCTTTTAATTTGCAACTCTTTGCTTCCCGTCAGTCAGGCAATCTTCTATCTTTACTAGGATATCTTCTGTAATACCATGGGCTCTTAACTTGTTAAGGCGTCTTGTCAAGCTCCAAGTAAACAACATCCACTGACCCTCCTTTGTCTATCCTGCCTGTAATTTCCCCTTAAGGAAAGCATGCACCTCCAAGTACTGGAAGCCTCGTCCCTAATAATGGACTCCCAACATTTTCCCAACCACTGAAGTCAGGCTGAAGGGCCTATAGTTTCATGTCTTTTGCCTCCCTCCCTTCAGAGTGAAGTGACATTTGGAAATTTCCAGTCCTCTGGAACCATTCCAGATTCTAATGACTCTTGAGAGATTATTACTCATGCCTCCCCAATCTCTACAGCTGCCTCTTTCAGAACCCTGCGGTGTAGCCCATCTAGTCCAGGTGACTTGACTACCTTCAAAACTTTCAGCTTCCCAAGCACCTTCTCCTTAATAAAAGCAACTGCACTCACTTCTGCTAACTGACTCTCGAATTTCTGGCATACTGCTCGTGTGACCATAACTTGGACCATAATGTATAGTACTGTGCAAAAGTCTTAGGCTGGTGTATATAGCTAGGGTGTCTTTGAGTTTTGCACGGTCCTGTAGTAATTCTTATATATTGCACTGTGCTGCTGCTGCCGCAAAAAAAAATCAAATCTCTGGACATCTGTGAGTGATGATAAACCTCACAGATGTCTGATATGGGTCTCTGATGTGGACTGAGAGTGGGAAGGGAGCAGGGAGAGGGGAGTTGTGTCCCTGTCCCCCTCTTTTGGTGAATGTCGGTGATAGCGTAGGATGATATCCTGGTTCTGCATTTGTGTTTATGGACTGTGGACTTTTTCAGATTTAGGGTTTTTATATTCTGTTTTCTTCATCGCCTTATTCTTTTCGTTTTGTTCTGTGAGGGAGGGTGCTTGGGGGTAAAATGCTCTGTTAGTTTTTCGTGCGGGGGATGGATTGGGGGGGTCGATGTTGCTATTCCGTTTTGTGTGTGGAGGGAGGGGTAGTTTTGGGGATCAGATGATCAGGATGCCATTATTTTTTGTACCAGGGCTGGGGAGGTGTAGGTTTCATACTTCTCTCTGAATGACTTTCATGTTCTTTCTTTGCTTCGTGGCTATCTGGAGAAGACAAATTTCAGGGTTGTATTTGGATACGTGCTTTGATCATAAACAAACCTTTGACTCTTTGGTTGGGAAAAGGGGGAAGGGAGCAGGAAGCACCAGAGAGACATTCTGTAATGACCAATAGACCAATTGTTTGGAATCAAATGCCCTTGCTAGTGTTCTCAGGGCTGAGTGTGTCTGCACTCGCGCCACCCCCTCCTGCCCCTGGCAGTCCACCTCAGCCACCTCTCTCACACCCCTCCCGTGGGTGCTCCACTCTCACCATTCCCAACATCCTGTGCTCCCGCCAGATTTACAAACTTGCTCTCCGCTGCACGTTGGCAAGTACAGTTCTGTGCAAAAGTCATTGGCACCCTGGCTAGATGTGCATGTGCCTAAGTACTGTAAGTGTGAAAGTGGCATTCATATTTCTTTTGTGGGATTAATATTTCATAAATGTCCAAGATGATACTTTGAAAGCAGAGAGTCTGGGGAGCGCCAGTGTGATTGTCAGACAGCGTTCGCAGTATGAATGTTTTTCACCTTTGCTGTACTCAGAAAATTGCCTTTCCTTCCTAGTGCCCTGAGGTCCGTTTGAACATTATCTCCAATCTGGACTGCGTGAATGAAGTTGTTGGAATTCACCAGTTATCACAGTCTCTCCTGCCAGCCATTGTAGAATTAGCAGAAGATGCCAAATGGAGAGTGCGCCTTGCGATAATCGAGTACATGCCTCTGCTTGCAGGGCTGCTGGTGGGTGGTTTATTCTAAAATGTTTTTATAGTCTATTAGCAATGCTTCCATATGGATGATTTGCAGAATGGAAATGATTGCCCATATCAAATTGATACTTTAGTTTATAGACGGAAATAACTTTGAACATCTTCTTTCCTTTTGCACCAGAAGCAAATGTGCGATAGTAACAATTATACTTGTAGCCCACTGACATGGGTAGTCTTACCTTAGACTCGGGGCTCCCAACCTTTTTTTTAATTGACCATTAACCAAGCAGGGGTGGAAACCCCTGGTTTAGACCATCAGGTTTAGGCCCCTGTTTAAGGACTGCGGACTTTGTCAGACTTACGGATTTTATATTCTGTTTTTATATTGTCTGTTTCTTTTCATTTTGTTGTGCGAGGGGAGGGTGTTTGGGGGTAAAATGTTCTGTTGGTTTTTGTGTGGGGGGTGGGCTGGGGTTGTTGCTGTTCCATTTTCTGTGTGGAGGGAGGGGTGGTTTTGGAGGGGGCTGATGATCAGGATGCCATTCAATGACTTTCATGTTTTTTCTTTGTTTCATGGCTATCTGGGGAAGACAAATTTCAGAGTTGTACATGATAATAAGTGAGCCTTTGGCCTGCACATCAAACAGACACAAACAGAAAGGGCAATAAACTCCATACAATCAGATGAGGGGGTGACAACGGTTGTCGCAGAGGAAATAAACAATATCTTTTTGAGATTTTACCAAGATCTGTACAGCTCAGAATATTCAGATTCAGCTCCACAAATACAAAAGGAATTTCTCGACTTGTTACAACTTATACCCTGAGATGAAACGTCCTTGACATCACTGGAGTTTAACTTAGAGGCTAAAGAATTGTCTGCAGCTATAACTAACATGAAGGGAGGGAAAACTCCTGGGCCCAATGGAAATTCCGATTGAAATTTCTAAAATCTTTAAGACTAAACTAATACCACCTCTGCTTGATATGTATCAGGAGTCATTTGACACTGGATCCCTTCCCTCCTCTCTTAATATGGCAGAAATCACACTACTGTTAAAACCTGGAAAACCACCATCCCTTTGTGGATCTTATAGGTCAATCTCACATCTGAACAATGATCTCAAAATTCTCTGTAAGGTATTAGTTAGGAGGCTGGAGCCACTGTTGCCAAAAATGGTCCACCCTGACCAAAATGGATTTGTAAGGGAAGGCAGGGCTTCCACAACATTCGAAGAGTGCTTAATATACTTTATGAAAAATCTGGAAGCTCTGATAGCGCTATTCTGTCATTGGATGCCGAGAAAACCTTCGACAGAGTGGAGTGGAATAGGGGGAAAATTTCTAAGATACAGCTTCTATATTCTAACCCACAGGCTGAAGTTTCAACTAACGAGCTTTTTTCGGCATCTTTTAAACTCCAACGGGGAACAAGACAGGGCTGTCCCCTATCTCCCCTCCTGTTTATCCTGGCCATTGCGCCACTTGCTATGGCAATTTGAAAACAGGCTAACATAGCAGGAATAACTATAGGAGATGTAGAACATCGCATAGCCCTGGACATGGATGATGTAATTTTGTCAGAACAGGGTTTACCTATTTGGGTGTTAAAATTACTCCTACTATTGATAAAATTATCCCAACTAATTATAAACCTCTCACAGACTCAGTTATTCAACTTACAAACGGATGGACGAAATTGCTCATAAATTTGATTGGACACATAAACATTCTAAAAATGTCAATTTTACTGAAGTTCCTGTACCTTTTCCAATCTATCCCACTTTCTCCTCCATCATCTTTCTTTTATTTATTTTTTTAAAAATTTTATTTGTATTTGGATAAGGAATTCACAAATATCATGTACTTTTTTCACACATATAACCTTTTCCATTGTTTTATATGTATAAAACTACAATCATTTATACATTCTTAAGTACACATTGAGATGATATAAAAGGAAAATAAACATTTCAATAGATAATTATGTACTGTGGTAAATCTAACCAATTAGGCTAAGTAATGGAATTAGTTGTTAAGAAAAATGGTAATAATAGTTTCCATATAACCCTTCTGGACCATTTCCACTGGTCCAAAATGTTGTATATAAGCCTAAGTATCAACCATTGCAGGTGTTTATATCCTAATTTGTTCATGCTTGCTCCTGCCCGCAGACATAATTATCCAATCCCTATGTACTTATTTACTCTTTCTTTTATTTATTAAAGAAATTTTTTTCTAATTTCATCTGGAATAATAGATGTCCAAGACTCAGGCTTTCCCTGTTATATCTGCCGTATGATAGAGGTGGCTTACAGCTACCACATCTTATATGGTATTTCTGGGCGGCCCAAATTAGAGCAGGAATGTTTTATTTTGTTAAGGATCACTCCCCTCCTTGGGTCTCAGTGGAATCCCAGTTGATCAATATCCCTCTAGAACTATATATGTATTCAGCAAATAAGAAAAAACCTGGTCACACAATCTAAAATCCCTTTCTTAAAAAATACAATAATGATTTGGCACGATGCTCTTGCGTAAATGGGTGAGACATCACAGTTATCCCAGTTTACTCCTATCTTTGGTAATGATAGCTCCAGCCCGGCAGAGCGGATCCTAGTTTTAAAACTTGGTCGCCCCGAGGCATAGCTAAGGTGTCTGATCTTTATAATGGCAATTCATTTATGTCTTTTGAAGAACTCAAGGCCACATATGGAATTCCAACAAAACACTTTTTTAAATGCCTATAGTTGCAAAGTTTTATTATGTCCAGGCAAAGTTACAGTTTGAAGCTCCCTCCTTTATTTACCCTAGAAGACATCACTCTGAAATTATCTGAAGCTAGGGGACAAGTGTCTGAATTATACATGTAAGGCTTTCTTCTTTTATGTTACTTGCCAAGGCTAATAAAATGGCTTCTCTGTACTGTTAACTGCTGAGACAGTGGTTCTCTAGAGCAGCTTGTTTGGGTTATAATTACTGATACAGGAATTGTATTCATTTGCTAACCAATTGGGATAGATGGTATTCTTTCTTGTATGTCTGTAAGCTATTGTTTTTCGTGGGCTTTGGGCAGAAGGCGTGATGGGGACAGAGAGAGGAGACGCGAGGAGAGAGATGCTGTAAGCTGGGCAACGGCACGGACCTCGAGCGGGAGTCCGAGGCCCAGGGTCTTCAGCGAGGAGATGAGACGAGGACAGACTCGTGTGGAGTGTTTGGTGGATCACCGAGGGTGGTCCCATTTGTGGGTTGGCAGAGTTCAGAGGACATTGATTGGAGGAAGGGGGACCCGGTTCTGTAAGAGCTCCAACGAGTGTGCACCGAACTGATAGAGTTACTGACTTGGCACCTTTATTCTATTTGTTTCTACTAACCCATCACCAAGAAATACTTATAAAGTGTAATCATTTAATCGCATATGGCGTACTGTCTGTTAATTGGCGGTGTGGGGTACATCACACAGCATCCACACAAACTTGATCTCCCCGTTTGGCGGGGCCGAAGGCTGCTCCCCCTAGACGAAAGCGAGCTGAGCGAGTCTGAGGCTTACCGGGGGGCTGCATACAAATTGTTTGCAAGTAAATGCAAAGAATCATCAAACAACATGCTACAAGCATGGAGAACTGATTTGCATGAGAATCTGTCAGAAAAAGAGTGGTCAGAAGCTTGTTCCTTCGTTCAAACCCAGTCAGTGAACACTCTTTCTAAACGGATAACCAGACAGTACATTACTCCAGTCAGGTTTCGTCACTTTAACCCCAACATTCCAGACACATGCTTTAAATGTAATCACTAAAAGGGGTCTCTGTTCCATTGTATGTGCGAGTGCCCCCAGATAATCTGCTTCTGGAAGAAGGTGCTGGATTTGAATAGTCAGATTATTGGAAAAAAGGTGCTCCTTGATCCTAAATTATGTATTCTGAACATTTATCCAAAGGACTTTCTAACCTCCAAAAGTGCAAGGTCTCTGCTTAATATTTGTTTTTTGAAAGCCAGACGTTGCATAGCCTATTCATGGAAGAAACCCACAACCAGTGGACTTTCACAATGGCTGAAAGGAGTGACTTCGTATCTTGCTCTAGAAAAGATCAACTACATCACAGATAAACAAACTTGGCAAATTTCGGGAAATTTGGGATATTTTCTACAAGTTTCTGGAGAACAATATTTGGGATGATGAAAGTAACAAATTGAATTGACAGGTTGTTTTTAATGGCTGGGTGTTTGCTTTTTTTGTGCGTTGTTTTTCCTTTTATTTCTGATGTATTTTATTTTTCCCTTTTTCTTTAACCTTGTTGCACTTTCAAACCTATGGATGATCGAATGTGTTTACTTTTCATTCTGTAAAAGCAATAAAGAGATGTCTGTAAAAAAAATAAGTGAACCTTTGAATCTTTGATTGGGAAAAGGGGAAGGGGGAGGGAAGCACCAGAGAGATATTCTGTAATGATCAATAAACCAATTGTTTGGAAGCAAATGACCTTGAGAGCAGAATTAGTCCATTCAGCCCATTGAGTCTTCTCCAACATTCCATCATGGCTGATTTGTGATCCCTCTCAACCCTATTCTCCTGCTTTCTCCCCATATCCTTTCACGCCCTGATTAATGAAGAGCCTGTCAGCCTCCATTTTAATTATACCCAATATCTTGGCCTCCACGGTTGTCCATGGAAGTGAATTCCACAGATTCGCCACCCTCTGGCTGAAGAGTCGCTCCTCATCTCTGTTTCTGCCAGGCACTCCGATTTCCTCCTGCATCCCAAGGACGTGCTGGTTGTAAACTGGTTGTTGTAGAGTCCTCCTCTGTGTTGGTAACTAGCAGGAGTAGTGAGGTAGTGTTCATGGGTACGGTGTCCACTCAAAAAGCGTATGGCAGAGGGGAGGAAGCTGTTCCTGAATCAGTGAGTGTGTGTCTTCAGACAAATTGTCCCTCCTTTCTGGTAGCAGCAATGAGAAGAGGCTGGTGGGGCCCTTAATGATGGACAGTGTCTTTTTGAGGCACCGCTCCTTGAAGATGTCCTGGATAATATGGAGGCTGGAGCACACGATGGAGCTGACTAATTTTATAACTCTCTGTAGCTTACTTAAGCTCTCCTGCATCATACCGGATTTAGTATGTATTTGGTTTTAAGGAAGCAAATCGCTCTCAGTTTCGGTGTGCAAACACAAAGTAGATTTTCTTCAGTAAGGCCTTTGACAAGGTCCCGCATGGGAGGTTAGTTAGGAAAATTCAGTCGCTAGGTATACATGGAGAGGTGGTAAATTGGATTAGACATTGGCTCAATGGAAGAAGCCAAAGAGTGGTAGTAGAGAATAGCTTCTCTGAGTGGAGGCCTGTGACTAGTGGTGTGCCACAGGGATCAGTGCTGGGTCCATTGTAATTTGTCATCTATATCAATGATCTGGATGATAATGTGGTAAATTGGATCAGCAAATTTGCTGATGACACAAAGATTGGAGGTGCAGTAGACAGTGAGGAAGGTTTCCAGAGCCTGCAGAGGGACTTGGACCAGCTGGAAAAATGGGCTGAAAAATGGCAGATGGAGTTTAATACAGACAAGTGTGAGGTATTGCATGTTGGAAGGACAAAGCAAGGTAGAACATACAGGGTTAATGGTAAGGCACTGAGGAGTGCAGTGGAACAGAGGGATCTGGGAATACAGATAGAAAATTCCCTAAAAGTAGTGTCACAGGTAGATAGGGTCATAAAGAGAGCTTTTGGTACATTGGCCTTTATTAATCAAAGTATTGAGTATAAGAGCTGGAATGTTATGATGAGGTTGTATAAGGCATTGGTGAGGCCGAATCTGGAATATTGTGTTCAGTTTTGGTCACCAAATTACAGGAAGGATATAAATAAGGTTGAAAGAGTGCAGAGAAGGTTTACAAGGATGTTGCCGGGACTTGAGAAACTCAGTTACAGAGAAAGGTTGAATAGGTTAGGACTATTCCCTGGAGCGTAGAAGAACGAGGGGAGATTTGATAGAGGTATATAAAATTATGATGGGTATAGATAGAGTGAATGCAAGCAGGCTTTTTCCACTGAGGCAAGGGGAGAAAAAAACCAGAGGACATGGGTTAAAGGTGAGGGGGGAAATGTTTAAAGGGAACATTGGGGGGGGCTTCTTCACACAGACAGTGGTGAGAGTATGGAATGAGCTGCCAGACGAGGTGGTAAATATGGGTTCTTTTTTAACATTTAAGAATAAATTGGACAGATACATGGATGGGAGGTGTATGGAGGGATATGGTCCTTGTGCAGGTCAGTGGGACTAGGCAGAAAATGGTTTGGCACATCCAAGAAGGGCCAAAGGGCCTGTTTCTGTGCTGTACTTTCTATGGTAAAGAGTTGTCAAGGTCTGAGTCAGAGTCACGGGCAGAGCTTGTGGTTGGACGACTCAGCCACGTGGTTACCCTGGGAATTGTTAGCTGTGCTGGATATGAAGCAAAGTAACCTGAGAATTATGCAAAGGCTAACTTGTTCCCAGTGACTGAATGTAGAAAGTGGAATGTATTAACCACATGGGAGACGTGAATGTAGAATGGTGCACTGTCATGTCGAAGAGAGATACTGTGCGGGTCAGGAGTGTGGGATCTGTAATCTAAATAATCCAGCACATGCATAATTACATTTAAATTGTGAAGTTGAAATAGCACCCTGCTGTGGATGTGGTAGCATAGGATTCACTGGGTTATTTATTTAAAGGTACACGGAGGAATAAGGCCCTTCCTGCCCTTCGAACCGTGCTGCCCAGCAATCTCTGATCCAACCCTAGCCTAAACAGGGACAGGTAACAGTGATGAATTAACCTCCCAACTGGTGCGTCTTTGGATTGTGAGAGGAAACCCGCGCGTTCCGCAGGGAAAATGTACTGGCTCCTTACAGGTGACATCAGAATTCCCAAGCTGTAATAGTGTCACGCCAACTGCTACGCCACCGATAGTGGTTAGTAACGTTCTTACTGTCTGCATTAAACCATCGGACACTTTTAAGATTTTTCCTATTTTTCATGGATCATAGTCCTGGTATTGACAGAAAGAAATTAATTAAGGATAGTCAAAATACTAGATGCAAGTACCTTAGATAGGGTATCTTCTGTGTAGCCTTCTGCCACGGCACAATCTAGTTTTGTGCAGTTTATTAGAGCATGTTGCCAGTCTTTCTTGTGTGACCCCTTCACCATTGGCTCAAAGGAGTTAGCAAACTGTACTGGTAAGTAGCGAAAGGTGAAGACGGCTACAATGCAAATGTGGCAAGTTGGCATGTTCTACTAGAAATTCGAGGGGTTATTTTATCAACATTCTTTCTTTTGTCAAAACCTGTTTAGGGAGTGGAGTTTTTTGATGAGAAGTTGAACTCCTTGTGCATGACGTGGCTGGTGGATCGCGGTGAGTATCGCCTTGATGAATCGTTACTTTTGTTGAACGAAAGTCCTTCAAAGTTGTCCATGTCATCTTACTGGTGCTTCCATGATGCTGAGTGACCCTACCAGGTGCCTAACCAAAAATCCTTCATCGTGCTTTGTCACATCCTCAAAGGATTGGGTCAGGCTCAAGACACGACATGCCCCTCACAAAGCCATGCTGACTCTCCGGAATCAGACTATGCTTCTTGTAAATCCTGTCTGTAGGAATCTTCTCCTGTAATTTGCCCACCGGTGAAGTAAAACTGACTGGTCTATAATTCCCAGGGTCATCCCTACTCTCTTTCCTGAACAAGAAAATAACATTTGCCAACTTCCAATCATCTGGTACTTCCTCCGGTGAAGACTGGCCAGTGAGGATGCCCAGATCGTCACTAAAGGTGCAGCAATCTCTTCCCTTGCTTCCCGTAGTAACCCTGGGGTATATCACATCTGGCCCCGGGGACTTATCTATCCTAGGGCTTTTCAAAATTCCAGAACATCCTCTTTCTCAATGTCAACATGTTGCAGCATATCACTGCCTTCGCAAGCATCAAGGTCCCTCTCACTGGTGATTACTAAAGAAAAGTATTCATTGCGGATCTCCCCCAAAATCCACCGACTCCAAACATTTTGCCTCTTTTAGCTCTGGCCATCCTCCTGTTCTTCAAGTTTGTTCTTCTGAATTCAACTCGCCAAGTCCTTCTCGTGGCCCCTCCTAGTTCTCCGAAGTCCATTCTTCACTCCCTGACTGGCCACATTGTAACCCTCTGGAGCCCAGGCTGATCTGTGCATCCTATGCTTCTAGACTAGCTGTTGCGCATCTCTTGTCAAGCATGGCTCCTTCACCCTTCTGTTCTTTCCCTGTCTCAGTGGGACAAAACTCTGCAGCGCTCCATCCAAGTGAAGCCCAAAATGACTTCCACATTTCAATTGTGTGTTTCTGAGTGCATTCATCCCAGTTTGTACTCCCAGGTTCCTGCCCAATACCATCATAATCCAAACACCAGCACCCCGCCCCCCCAATTATTACTGCTGCAAGCAATCGTGTCGTACACTTGTAGACATGGCAACAAGAAACAGACTTGACTTTGACCGATAAGTTTATTTATTTAATTATTCGAGAATAGCATGGAACAGGCTCAACGAGACCCACTGCCCAGCAACCGGCTGATTTAACCCTCGCCTCATCACAGGACAGTTTACAATGACCAACCAGACTACTAAGTAATAAATAATGGTAATCTATTCGAAGTATTTTTTAAGTATCTAATGGGGCGACACAGTGGCGTCTGGTTAGCGCAACACTTTGCAATTGGGTTTGATTCCCACTGCCACCTGTGAGGAGTTTATACGTTCTCAGCCTGACTACGTGGGTTTCCTCCGGGTGCTCCTGTTTCCTCCCAGAGACCTACTGGTTGGTAGGTTAACTGGACATTGTAAATTGTCCTGTAATTAGGCTAGGGTTAATCGGGGGTGGCTCGCAGGACAAGAAGGGCCTGTTCCACGCTGTATCTCAATAAATAATCAATGATAAATAAGTATATTAAAATGCTACTTTCCAAGTGCATAATTTCCTCCACTGTGTGTAACTTGGTATGGAACAGGTCTACACTTTGAAGAAGGTGGTACGAGCATTTCATTTCGGAACTTTGTATTTTATCAGCAAGGTACATATTTGAAAATCAAGTAGTAACAGCGATCAGATCATTTCTTGACCTGTGAATGCTGTCTTGCAGTGTACGCCATTCGCGAGGCCGCGACCAACAACTTGACCAAGTTGGTGGAGAAGTTTGGCAAAGACTGGGCAGAATCCACCATTGTGCCGAAAGTACTTGCCATGGCCAGTGACCCCAACTACCATCACAGAATGACCACCCTGTTCTGCATTAACGTGAGTATAGCTTTGACAATGTACTTGCCCATGGCCAGTAACCCCAACTACCATCACAGAATGAGCACCCTGTTCTGCATTAACGTGATTATAGCTTTGACAATGTACTTGCCCATGGCCAGTGACCCCAACTACCATCACAGAATGACCACCCTGTTCTGCATTAACGTGAGTATAGCTTTGACAATGTACTTGCCCATGGCCAGTGACCCCAACTACCTTCACAGAATGACCACCCTCTTCTTCATTAACGTGAGTATAGCTTTGACAATGTACTTGCCCATGGCTAGTGACTCCGACTACCATTGCAGAATGACCACTCTGTTCTGCATAACGTGAGTATAACTTTGACAATACTTCCATTACACTTCACAAGCTGCTAAAATATTTCATGAATAAAACGTACAGTTAGAACACACACTAAAGAATAAAGAATTTAACAAAAATACTATGGATTTGTTGAAAATGTTCTTTTAATATATTCTTTGTGAATGTTTAGATTCTGCAAAAAATCAATTAACACTTTGCCAAAGCTGCTCCTTCCGATATTGACATCTGCTTGATACGAGCTTCTGTGCTTGCATTATTTGCTGAGGTGTAGTGGTGTTTTGTGTTTAATCTGCAAGGTGTCTGGAGTAAAAATTGAGTTCAGGACGAGACTTTTTATGATTTTGTGGAGCAGAGTTCCTAACCGTCCCTGTAGAAATGGACTGATGGTGTTAGCTGAAGGACAACTGATTTAATGACCTGTTGACCCACCAGATGGCTTACAGCTTTCAAGTTTTATTTCTCAAGGGTCTGTTTCCATGCTGTAGTGGACTATGGTTCTGTCTTTTGCTTAGAGATCTGAGTACCTTGAAATGGACATTATACATTATCTGGCTGAGGGAATTGTAAGTTTTTTGACGCAACTAGTTTCAATTTACAAGTGCACTTAAAGGCCCCCACAGTCATTCCAGTTGCGGAATTAACTTCTTTCCCTGGATTTATTTGATGGGCCTGGGCTTTGCTGGAGTTTGGACAAGGTGAAGGAGAGATTCAGTTGAAATGCCTAGATAAAATGGATGTTTCTAAAAGTGGGTGAGTCTAGGACTGGAGGGCACAGCCTTTGGAACAGAGGGATATCCCTTTAGAACGGAGATGAAGAATTTCTTTAGCCGAAGCGTGATGAGTCTACAGAATTCATCGCCACAGGCGGCGATGGGAGGCCAAGTAATTAGGTGTATTTAAAGTGGAGCTTGATAGGTTCTGGAGGGTGTCGAGAGGTCTGCACGATCTGGCGTTTTTGCGGTATCCTCAAGGATTTGGCAAGCTGGACTCTCAAGAATGCAGGTGCAGCGGCCGCGGCCATTGCTGGGAGTGGACTTCAGGTTGGATGAGAGTGGCCTGAGAGGGGAAAATGAAGTGGTGTTCAGTCGATTTCAACAACGAGCCAGGTTAAAAAGTTTAAAGAGTCGCAGGGGGAAAGACTAACTTCTCTGTGAGGCTTTACACACCTCAGCAGTGAACCGACTGTCACTGTCAGCACTTGTCTCCGCACTGAATTGACTTGCTGGCTGTGCCCTGCGACCATTGACACCCTGGCTCAGATAAAATGCTGAACTGGCTCCTTGGCTGTGGACTGCAACCATTGGGCCCCTGGACTGGTTTCACTTCTCTCAGCACAGAACTGATTCCCTTGCTGTGGCCTGCAGCCATCTACTGATCTGAACTGGCTCCCTGCCTGTGGGCCTAATTTCGGCGACCCTGCGGTTCATGTTCTGTTTCTTACTGGTTTACTATTTTTTTATTCTTGTTTGCCCGATTTGTTCTTTTTGGGCACATTGCGTGTCTGACAGTCTTTGCTGTGTTGGATTCTTTCTTTTTCCATGGATTCTCTTGTGTTTCTTTGCTTTATGGCTGCCTGCAAGAAGACGAATCTCCTGCTTGTATATGGAGTTCATACTTTGGTAGCAATGTACTTTGAAATTTAGACCGCTGGATCAGCAGGAACACCTCAGAAAGATATGCCTGCACGGGCTGGACCAAAACAGGGCTAACAGCCTGCGGGAGTGCTCGCTGGGATTCAAACTCATAGGGATGGGCCACAGGCCACATTTGCAGTTGAGGTGGCAGTGGAGTTAAATATCGAAGGGAAACAAAGCAAGCCCAGTAAGGAGAGCAAACCTCAGTCTGATAAGAAATGCAAGATTATATTTATTTTGGTGTAAGCAACGTTACTAGTAAAGCAAATGAGCTCACAGGAGGGTGATATTGTTACTGTCATAGAGAGGGTTGAATGGCTGAACGATTCACTCAGTGAATGGTGTGGTGGGCGTGGCACCGTAATATTGATTTATTACTGAAATATCGAGGAGGAGGACATTCTGGGACACACCTTACTAATCCACAAGCCTCTACTGGTGAACTTCCAGTAAGATGGCGGTGTGCTGGGGCGCGGCGGGTTCTACGGGGCCAGCCAAACGTGTTACTATCTTTTGTTTATTTCTTTACAATCTCAAGACCCTGCTGGAAGTTAAGCACTTAAAGAGTGCTGCCCGCCTACCCCATCGGCGTAGAAACTGAAGAAGCTGGACTTGGGGCAGATCGTTCTGCTCCCTGTGTCAGAGAGTCAGCAATGTGGTTGGCGTGCAGACTGGCATCGAGCAATTGTCTTAGTCTCTTTTCTTGTGATTGCAAAACCCTGTTGAGCATTGTTAATGTGTAATGCTGCAAGTCTGGTCTTCTGATTTATTGCGGACTACAGGGGCTGGCAGCAGGGGTGACTGACACCCCTGCAGGGTGAGCGGATGTGGCCTCAAGCCATGGGGCCGCCTGTTTGCAGCCACCCAGGAGAGAGGCATCAAGAGCTGGCACTGGAGGTGGTGTAGCGCAGCGTTTAAGCTAACGTTGGTGCTGTCCCTCTCCCCCAAAGTGTTTGCTTGGCAGAAGGCAGGATGTATGTGTTCGACTACAGACTGCTGCAACATTCATGGACTCAGGGACTTGGACTGTATTTGTTGTGTGACTATATTTTACTCTATATGTGCCACGTGCTGTGTATGACTGTTGGTACTGTGTTTTGTACCTTGACCCTGAAAGAACACTGTTTCGTTTGGATGTATTCATGGGTATTCGTGAATGACAATTAAACTTGAACTTGATGTAAACAGCCAAGAACAGCAAAACATTGGAATATTACCTGCAAGCTGCACACCAACCGGACTTGGAAATATATTGCCATTACTTCTGAAACCCCCTTTTCACTGGGCGTCTCTGGAAATGCAGCCTTTTAGCCCCTCGCAAACAGCCACTGGACTCCGCGGGGAGAAACTTCAGGCTTCGTACATCTAAGGTGTATGTGACTTTGGTCCCGCAAAATCTGTGAGGTTGGGATGTCTCACCTACCCAAACCCCGGTTTGTGTGAATGCTGTGTGATTTACTGCCCCTGGCAATCGCCTGTCAGCAGAAAATAACAGATTGTATACTGCGTAGAATTATTCAGGAGTATATTTAAGCATGTTAACTTAAGCAAACAGTTATTAAAGGAAAGAAAGAGAAAAAAAGCAAAAAGGGCCCATTCTACTTAAAAAGTCACAACTGCACAGTGGAGCTCAAATCTTGAACTTCTCTGTAAATCGCGCGCTGGACCCTCCCTCGGTCTGTGTGAAAGCACACAGCGCCTTCCGAAGGTGACTGGAAATCCATCTTGAACAAAGAGGCTTTCCCACGGGATTATTGGTCCTTCCTCCTTGAAGCCATTCATCTGCAGAAAGCACCCTCATCGTCCACCATCTTTCCTCCTGTCTTCTCCCAGCTCCGGCCAAACAAAGACCTCTCTGCCCAGTAATCTCTAGCACCTTCTCCCAATTCTACCATCCTGATTGGATGACACCTCATTCCTCAGCTCAGACCCAAACAGGCTGAAAGCAGAACAGATTGCTCTTACAGAACTGCTAAAATGAAATGCCTACAGCATAGCAGTAAAAATCTGAACCAGGGCATTGACTCTGACTGGGTCAGAATCCTGGATCACCCACCCTAACTGCATTGTGGGTGCACCCACACCTCAAGGGCTGCAGCCCACCACAAAGGAATTAAATACCACTTCAACCTGTGATGCCCACACATTCCTTGGAGGAATATGCAAAAAGAGCTTCAAGTAACAGAGTACAGGTAGTCCCTAGGAGTGGTCACATGTGACAGCTCTCCCAGTATTCAGCATGAGGTACAGGAGCAAGGATATCAGAATCAGGTTTAACGTCACCGGCATAATGTCGTGAAATTTGCTGTCTTTGTGGCAGCAGCACAGTGCAACACATGATAACAGAGAAAACTGTGAATTACAGTTAATATATAAAATAATAGTGCGGAAACAGAAATAAAAAGTAGTGAAGTAGAGCATGGGTTCAGTGTCCATTCAGAAATGGCAGAGGGGAAGAGACTGTTCTGGAATCGCTGAGTGTGTGCTTTCAGGCTTCTGTGCCTCCTTCCTGAGGGTAGCAGTGAGAAGAGGGCATGTCCTGGGTGGCGGGGGTACTCCACCATGGATGCCGCCTTTTTGAGGCATCGCTCCTCAAAGATGTCCTGGATATGAAGCAGAAAGGCAAAACACAGTTGTGCGAGTTATCAGGTTATAGCAGTACAGAACCTCAACTTCTCTGATATCAGCACGAACGATTTCAAAGGGAATGGCCCAAAGGAGGGGGGATCCAGGAAAACTTCGTGAGAAACAGAGTGAGAGAAGGACGTGGCTGGAAAACTCGAGCAGGGCAAGAAACCCAGTTATTAGGAGTCTTTAGTGGGGTTGGATATGGATATGTTTCCAAGGTCTGATGAAATGTATCCTTGGCTGTTATGGGAAGGAAGGGCTGAGCTCCCAAGGTCTCTTTGAGAGTTCAGTGAAACCCTCTCTCATTGATCCCCCTCCGTGATCTCTGCTTCCCTTTGACGGGAGTCAGTGAAACCTTCTCTCACTCTGTGATATCTGCTCAGCTCTTTACTTCATCCCTCCCCCCTCCTGGTTTCACCCAGCACCTTGTATTTCTTTCTCCACTCACCTTCCACGCCCCCCCCAACTTTTAAATCTACTCATCTTTTTTCTCCACTCCTGCCGAAGGGTCTCGGCTGGAAATGTCGACTGTACTCTTTTCCACCGATGCTGCCTGGCCTGCAGAGTTCCTCCAGCATTTTGTGTGTGTTCAAGGATCCTGGTAGTTTAAAATCCTAAATTGTCACAGAACAGGTGCCAGGTAACTGGATCCCAGCAGTACGGTGCCTTTCTTCAACGAAGGCAGCAACTGGTAACTACAGAGCTGTGAATCTAACATCAGAGGTAGAAAGGGTGTTGTAAAAAGTTTCGAGGGACGGGATTCAGCTGCACTTGGGCAGAGCTTCATCAGAAATGGTCAGCGTGCAAGTGGTGATTCTGTCGGCCAGTTTGAGTTTCTTGGAGTTACGGGTGTACTCATGCAGTTGGTGTTGTCTACAGGGACTTCGGTAAATATTTTGACAAAATCCCCAAATGAGCAAGAGACCGAGGGATGCGAAGTAACTTCACAAATTGGGTTCAAAGTTGATTTGCTGATCGGCTTTTGTGATTACCCCGTGGCGTACCACAGGAATCTGTGCTGGAACTCTCCTGTAAATGATTTGGATGTGGCTAGAAGTTTAGAAGATGACATAAAAATGTGAGCTTTGTCTTGCAGCGTTAGTGCTAATGATGGTGAATTGGTTAGTTGGCAAACTAGGCACAGCAATTGTACCTAGAACATAGAACGTTAAAGCACTGTGTTAAAGTGCTGTGCTGATCTTTTAACCTACTCTGAGATCAATCTAACCGTTCCCTCCTACATAGCCCTCCATTTTTCTATCATCTGTGTGCCTATCTAAGAATTTGTCAAATGCCCCTAATGCATCTGCCTCTACCATCACGCCTGGCGGGGCATTCCACACACCCACCCACTTTGTGTGTGTGAAACAAAAATCTTATCTCTGTACCTTCCTCCAATCATCTCAAAATTATGCCTCTGGTATTGGCCATTTCTGCCTTGGGAAAAAGTCTCTGGCTGTCCACTCTATCCACACCTCTCATCCTCCTTCACTCCAAACAGAAAAAGCCCCAACTCACTCAACCTTTCCTCATAAGACACGCTCTCTAATGCAGGCAGCCTCCTGGCAAGTCTCCCCTGTGTCCCCTCTAGATCTTCTCCATGCTTCCTATGACAAGAAGGAAGAAAAAGAAAAAATTTAAAGAAAAACTGGATAGGTATATGGACAGGAAAGGAATGGAGGGTTATGGGCTGAGTGCAGGTCGGTGGGACTAGGTGAGAGTGGAGTTCGGCACAGACGAGAAGGGCCGAGATGGCCTGTTTCCGTGCTGTAATTGTTGTATGGTTCTACAAGTCACTTATAAATCAATAGCATCATAACATTTTAAGTAACATTTGGATATTAAACACACAGCACGTATTTTCCCCGCATGAGCATATAAAATCATTACAACACACCAATATCGCTGATTCAGTGGGAGCCCTGGGCTTGTTTCCCTGCAACAAGACGGTCCTATCACGGGCTGATGGGAGTCAGCGATACTCGAAGGAGGTTCCTTATGTCCAGTCTTTTCCGCAATTTAGTTTTTGTTGCATTCATTGCAGAGATATGTTGGAAATGGAAGCACCGTTTTCAGTGCTTTCATGGCTATCTCAGGATATTTAGCCTTGACTTTGATCCAGAATGTCGCCAGAGATGTTATGTCAAACATACTTTTCAGCCCGCCGTCATTTGCAAGCTCGAGGAGCTGATCTTATTCCCGTGCTGACATGGATGACGTGCGAGTAATGACCTCGCGTGTGTTCAAGCTGAACAGTGGGTGAGAGGGAATGAGGAAAGGTGCAGCGACTCCTATCGCCAAATCATGTCGTTTCCTCGCGGCCCGGTAGCACATGCTTTGTGGCTTGGTACTGGTCCGCAGCCCGGTGGTTGGGGACTGCTGCGCTAGGGAAATTCTAAGCAGTTTCTAGAGTAGGTTACCTGGTCGGCACAACATTGTGGGCCGAAGGGCTTGTAATGTGCTGTGAATTTCTGTGTTCGGAAACATGTGGTTAAACCTCCCAGCCCTCTCGTGCTTTCCCACTTATTTCTGCCTGCTCTGCTTACCGGACCTGCCTGTTCAGTGAGTTTGACATAGAATTCTGAGTTAACACCTGCTACACTAGTATCCTGTGTCCCAGCCCTGCTGCCTCACCAGCTTAAACCCTCCCAAAGTGCTCGAGCAAAGGTATGGATAAAAGGGACGCACAGAGGCGGTTTCCAATAGCGCAAGAGTCTGGGGCCAGAGGGCACAGCCTCAGAATAGAAGGACGTCCCTTTACAGCAGAAGTGAGGAGGAATTTCTTTAGCCAGAGGGTACTGAATCAGTGGAATTCATTGTCACAGACGGCTTTGGAGGCCAAGGCATTGAGTATATCTAAAGTGGAGGTTGATAGATTCTTGATTTGTTAAGGGCGTGAAAGGATACGGGAGGAGGCAGAAGAATGGGGTTGGGAGGAAAAATAAATCAGCCATGATGGAATGGCAGAGGAGACTCATAGAAACATAGAAAACCTACAGCAAAATATAGGCCCTTCGGCCCACAAAGCTGTGCCGAGCATGTCCTTACCTTAGGACTTACTCCGCTTACCTCTCGCCCTCTATTTTTCTAAGCTCCATGTATCCATTCAGGTGTCTCTTCAAAGACCCCATCGTTTCCGCCTTCCACCGCCGCCTCTGGCAGCCCATCCCACACACTCACCACTCTCTGCATAAAAAAAACTTGCATTGAAACATAGAAAACCACAGCACAATACAGGCCCTTCAGCCCGCAAGGTTGTGCCGAACATGTCCCTACCTTAGAAATTACTCGGCTTACCTGTAGCCACCTATTTTGCTAAGCTCCATGTACCTATCCAAAAGTCTCTTAAAAGACTCTATCATATCTGGCTCCACCACCGATGCCAGTAGCCCATTCCACACACTCACCACTCTCTGAGTAAAAAACTTACCCCTGACATTTCCTCTGTACCTACTCCCCAGCACCTTAAACCTGTGTCCTCTTGTGGCAACCATTTCAGACCTGGGAAAAAGGCTCTGACTATCCACATGATCAATGCCTCTCATCATCTTACACACCTGTATCAGGTAACCTCTCATCCTCCATCGTTCCAAGGAGAAAAGGCCGAGTTCACTCAACCCATTCTCATAAGTCATGCTCCCCAATCCAGACAACATCCTTGTAAATCTCCTCTGCACCCTGTCTATGGCTTCCACATTCTTCTTGTAGTGAGGCGACCACAGTACTGCAAGTGGGGTCTGACCAGGGTCCTATATAGCTGCAACATTACCTCTCGGCTTCTAAATTCAGTTCCATGATTGATGAAGGCCAATACACTGTATGCCTTCTTAACCACAGAGTCAACCTGCGCAGCAGCTTTGAGCGTCCTATGGACTCGGACCCCAAGATCCCTCTGATCCTCCACACTGCCAAGAGTTTTACCATTAATACTATATTCTGCCATCATATTTGACCTACCAAAATGAACCACTTCACACTTATCTGGGTTGAATTCCGTCTGCCACTTCTCAGCCCAGTTTTGCATCCTATCAATGTCCCGCTCTAACCTCTGACAGCCTTCTACACTACCCACAACACCTCCAACCTTTGTGTCTCAGCAAACTTACTAAGCCATCCCTCCACTTCCACTTCCTCATCCAGGTCATTTATAAAAATCACGAAGAGTAAGGGTCCCAGAACAGATAACGGAGGCCGACCTCCATGCAGAATATGACCTGCCTACAACCACTCTTTGCCTTCTGTGGCAAGCCAGTTCTGGATCCACAAAACAATGTCCCCTTGGATTCCATGCCTTTTATTTTCTGAATAAGCCTTGCATGGGGTACCTTATTAAATGCCTTGCTGAAATCCATATACACTACGTCTACTGCTCTTCCTTCATCATTGTGTTTAGTCACATCCTCAAAAAATTAAATCAGGCTTGTAAAGCACGACCTGCCCTTGACAAAGCCATACTGACTATTCCTAATCATGTTATACCTCTCCAAATGTTCATAAATCCTGCCTCTCAGGATCTTCTCCATCAACTTACTGAGGTAGGACTCTTTGGTCTATAACTTCCAGGGCTATCTCTACTCCCTTTCTTGAATAAAGGAACAATATCGGCAACCCTCCAATCCTCTAGAACCTCTCCCATCCCCATTGATGATTCAAAGATCATCACCAGAGGCTCAACAATCTCCTCCCTCGCCTCCCACGGTAGCCTGGGGTACATCTCATCCAGTCCTAGCGATTTATCCAACTTGATGCTTTCCAAAAGCTCCAGCACATCCTCTTTCTTAATATCTACATGCTCAAGCTTTTCAATCTGCTGCAAGTCATCACAACAATCACTAAGATCCTTTTCTATAGTGAATACGGAAGTATTCATTAAGTACCTCTGCTATTTCCTCTGGTTTCATACATACTTTCCCACTGTCACACTTGATAGGTCCTATTCTTTCACGTCTTATCCTCTTGCTCTTCACATACTTGTAGAATGCCTTGGGGTTTTCCTTAACCCTGCCTGCCAAGGCCTTCTCATGGCCTCTTCTGGCTCTCCTAATTTAACTTCTTAAGCTCCTTCCTATTAGCCTTGTGCTGTGGTAAAGGAGATAGAATTATGATCATTATCTCCAAAATGATCTCCCACTGAGAGACCTGACACCTGACCAGGTTCATTTCCGAATACCAGATCAAGTACAGCGTCTTCTCTTATAGGCTTATCTACATATTGTGTCAAGAAACCTTCCTGAACACACCTAACAAATTCCAGCCCTTTTTAAACCCCTTGCTCTTGGGATCCACCAATCGATATTTGGGAAATTAAAGCCTCCCATCATGACAACTCTGTTATTATTACACCTTTCCAGGATCTGTTTCCCTATCTGCTCCTCGATATCCCTGTTACTATTGGGCGGCCTATGAAAAACACCCAGTAAAGTTATTGACCCCTTTCTGTTCCTAACCTCCACCCACAGAGACTCCGTAGACAATCCCTCCATGGCGTCCACCTTTCCTGCAGCTGTGACACTATCTCTGATCAACAGTGCCACGCCCCCACCTCTTTTGCCTTCCTCCCTGTCCTTGTTGAAACATCTAAAACCCAGCAGTTGAAGTAACCATTCCTGTCCCTGAGCCATCCTAGTCTCTAATGGCCACCACATCATATCTCCAAGTACTGATCCACGCTCTAAGCTTATCCGCTTTGTTCACAACACTCCTTGCGTTAAAATAGACGTATCTCAAACATTCGGTCTGAGAGCATCCTTTCTCTATCACCTGCCTATCCTCCCTCTCGCACTGTCTACAAGCTTTCTCTGTTTGTGAGCCAACCCCCTCTTCCCTAGTCTCTTCAGTTCCGTTGCCACCCGCCAACCATTCTAGTTTAAACTCTCAGTAGCCTTAGCAAACCTCCCTGCCAGGATATTGGTCCCCCTCAGATTGAAGTGCAACCCGTCCTTTTTGTACAGGGCACACCTGCCCCAAGAGAGGTCCCAATGATCTAGAAATCTGAATCCCTGCCCCCTGCTCCAATCCCTCAGCCACGCATTTATCCTCCACCTCATTTACCCCTGACATCTCCTCTGTACCCACTCCCAAGCACCTTAAAACTATGCCCTCTCGTTCTAGCCATTTCAGCCCTGGGAAAAAGCCTCTGACTATCCACACAATCAATGCCTCTCATTATCTTGTTCACCTCTATCAGGTCACCTCTCATCCTCGTTCGCTGCATAGAGAAAAGGCCGAGTTCACTCAACCTATTCTTATAAAGCATGCTCCACAATCCAGGCAACATCCTTGTAAACCTCCTCTGCACCCTTTCTATGGCTTCCACGTCATTCCTGTAGTGGGGCAACTAGAATTGAGCACAGTACTCCAAGTGGGGTCTGACCAGGGCCCTATATAGCTGTAACATTACCTCTCGGCTCTTAAACTCAATCCCACGATTGATGAAGGCCAATACAGCGTATGCCTTCTTAACCACAGAGTCAACCTGCGTAGCAGCTTTGAGTGTCCTATGGACTCAGACCCCAAGATTCCTCTCATCCTCCACAGTGCCAAGAGTCTGACCACTAATGCTATATTCTGCCATCATATTTGACTCGATAGCCGAATTCCGCTCTTGCGTCTTATAATCCTGGTTCCCTCTTGGCTCGGGTCACCTTGCCATGGAAGAGATCCCAGTGATGCTGTCTGCTCTGCACCCACACTTTGTACATTTCAGCCGTCCTGCCTTCCTGTTTCTAAACTCGCTCGTACATGGCAGAAGGGGTAGTCCAGCGATTACAATATACCAGCACTTCTTCTTTACAACTTGTCTATTGATCTGTAAATCTCTGTTGCAGGACCTCATCTCTCTCCTTGCGGATGATCATTGGTGCCAGTGTGGACTATGCCTTTTTATCATGGGGCAAAATACATTCTGAGCGTCGCACAAATCAGATCGATGATCTTTTCTTCAGTCTTGCTTCGTGAAGTTCGGGGCTGTGAATGAACGTTTGCATTTTCTGCTGGTTTTTTTTAGGTGTTGTCTGAAGCCTGTGGCCAAGAAATCACAGCAAAGCACATGCTGCCGACGGTTCTCCAGATGGCAGGCGATCAGGTGGCAAACATTCGCTTCAACGTGGCTAAATCATTGCAGAAAATAGGACCGGTTTTAGATGCCGGGTAAGTATTTGAGTTGGGGCTTATAACCCGGCCTGTGGAGAATGTTTCACCTCCAGTTTGGAATGGAAATTGAGACGCCACTGTGGTGGCGTTTAGTGATGGAGTCACAGTCTTTTGTACCCACAGGTCCAATCCGGCCAAGACCACCGTCTCTGCCGGTCCCATCGTCCCAGGTTCTCAACCTGGGGTTCATGGACCCCTAGCGTAATGATCCATGGCACCAAAATAGTTGTGAACCCTCACTCTAAACCTTTCCTGCCCGCGTACCTGTCCTTATTGAAGTTGTTAATGTGCCTGCCTCAACCAGTTCCTCTGGCAGCTCATTCCATGTACCGCGTGGGGGAGGGGCATAAACTTAACCCTCAGGCCTCCCCCTCCCCTGTGGTGTTTGCCTCACTTTCCTGCTTGACCTTGATCCTTTGGTACCCTTAAACGATCTTCTTCTCTATCCAGAGGTTAAGGCCATAAGACACAGGAGCAGAACCAGGCCGTTCGGCCCATCGATACTGCACGGCCATTCTATCATGGCTGATTTATTATTCCCCTCAACCCCACTCGCCTGCCTTCTCCCCTTTTTTTTAAAGAAAGGACATCCTCGCCAAGAACACTTAGTAGCCCGTTTCTACCCTCCAAATTACCTGTTTATGGTCTCTCCACTGCCTTTGTATTCCAAGGGCCTCATTTTACTGCAGCTTTCCCAAGCAATGCGCAATATTCCTTTGGGTTCTGGATATAGTCAGTTGTACTGTATAGAAACATGACCTCTTGTCCATTGCATCTATACTGACAATCACTCCTTGCTATAGTAAACCCACTCAGCCACACTAACTCCACATCCCTCTGTCTTGCTCACTGAACCTGTAGAACAGGCCCATTGGCCCACAATGTTGTGCCAAACTAATTCTTCCTTTTCAGTCCGGACGAAGGGTCTGGGCCCGAAACGTCACCTGTTTATTCATTTCCATAGGTGCTACCTGACCTGCTGAGGTCCTCCAGCATTTTGTGTGTGTTGCTCTGGGTTTCCAACACCTGCAGACTTTATAAATAAAGCAGCGCCTAATTGAACCGTGTCCTTTTGCCCGCACGTGGCCGATATCCTCCATTCTCCGCACGTTCATTTGCCTGTCTAACAGTGTCTTAAATACTTCAACGCTCACACAAAACGCTGGAGGAACTCAGCAGATCAGGCAGAATCCATGGAAATGAATAACCAGTCGACGTTTCAGACCGTGACCCTTCATTGGATCGTAAACACTTGTTCTTGTTTCATACCTGCATCCACTTCCACCAGACCCGTCGGTGTGTTCCAGGTACTCAAATCTTCAGCACATCTTTGAGCTGTTCTCTTCTGGCTCTTACATCTCAACTGTGAGCCGTCTGCCTTTGCCTCAGAATTTTGTAAACTTCTGTCAACTCGTCCCTTCCTCAGACTCCATCACCCTGGAGAAAGCAACCTCTCCGGTAACATCTGCAGTACCAGCCAGCATGTCTTCTGTACCTTTTTCAGATCCTTTAAAGGGGAGGCCAGAGCTGAATTCAGTACTCCAAATGTGACCTAACCAGAGATTTATCACAGGCAACGTCCTGTAAACGTCTTCTGTACCTTCTCCAAAGTATCCACACCCTTTAAAGGGGAGGCCAGAGCTGAATTCAGTACTCCAAATGTGACGTAAGCAGAGATTTATCACAGGCAACGTCCTGTAAACATCTTCTATACCTCCAAAGTCTCCACACCCTTTAAAGAGCTGGCCAGAGCTGAATTCAGTACTCCAAATGTGACCGTACCAGAGGTTTATCACTGGCAACGTCCTGTAAACATCTTCTGTACCTTCTTCAAAGTCTCCACACCCTTTAAAGGAGAGACCAGAGCTGAATTCAGTACTCCAAATGTGACCTAACCAGCGGTTTATCACAGGCAATGTCCTGTAAACATCTTCTGTACCTTCTTCAAACTTTCCACGCCCATTAAAGGGGAGACCAGAGCTGAATTCAGTACTCCAAATGTGACCTAACCAGAGGTTTATCAAGTGACTGTCCAGGATTTTGTTCCGGCCTGCACCACCACCACCACCTCCTTTGGCAGCTCAGCTACCAACTCCTGCATGAAAAGTTTGCTCCTCCAATCTTCTTTAATACATCTTCCCTCTCTCCTTCAACCACTGATGGATAAATCCTGGTTAGAAGTGAAAACCGCACAGTGAGATTTCAGTTAACGCCACCACCATCTTCATCAGCATGTGATGTGGGCGATCGTGGTCTCTCCATGGCCACGGTTGTTCTTGGCAAATTATCCTGCAGAACTGGTTTGTGCCATTGACGCCTTCTGGGCCGTGTGTGTTTTTACAAGACGAGGTGAGCCCCCCACCCCCCAGCCATTATCAGTGCTCTTCAGAGATTGCCTGCCCGGCATCAGTGGTCGCACAACCAGGACTTGTGATCTGCACCGGCTGCACACATGACCGTCCACCATCTGCTCCCACGGCATCGCGTGACCCTGATCAGGTGGGGGGGCTTAAGCAGGTGTTGCACCTTGCCCAAGGGTGACCTGCAGGCCTGCGGAGGGAAGGAGCACCCTGCACCTCCTTTGGTAGCAACGTATCTCCACCCCGCCAACCCGTCTGGTGAACGATTTTTGTGAAATTGTGCGTTTGTGATTTGATTGGAATTTGTGTGGAAAGCAATAACAGACGGATTGCATTAAAAGGAAGTTTATGCATTCAGTGCCCCCTCTCTTCAACGGCATAAAAATGCGGCATCCAAATTATTCTCCTTTTGCATCCACTAACCCAAATGAGCTCAGCTGCAGTTTGTGACCGTACTCTGCTAGTTGAGCTCTGACCCGTATCTGGCCAGTAAACGATCAGTTGTGGTAGTGGAAGCCTGCGTGAGAGGCAGAAAGAGGAGATTTTAATCTGGGTAGTATCCAGTACCGCTTTGGATTTAAGTAAGTGTGCTGCTGTTTTGTTTTGAAGGTCACAGGTACTAAAACTTGCTTTTAAATCACAGCACTTTACAGAACAAGTTCAAACCAATACTGGAGAAATTGGGTCAGGACCAAGATATGGACGTAAAGTACTTTGCGCAGGAAGCCATGACTGGTAAGTTGTGGCTTTGGACCTAGCTCAGTACGAGCATAAGCATTCTCCCTTGAGCAGTTGTGGCCTGCATTGTCCTAGAGTCTGTCACTGGGTCTCTGAAGATGAGCACAAGACAAGATGGGTGTCTGCTGGGATCCTGCTGTGGGGGCACTGATGGTAGAAAAGGCTCTTTAAGCTAAAGATGTGTGCTTTGTAATCTGCACGTGTAACGAGTGAGGGTCGGGGAAAAACATGCAGTCCTCAGCACGTTCATTAAAGGGGATAAAACACAACCAGCAAGAGGGTTATTCGAGGTGCTGGAACGATGCTGTGATATTTGGAACTGTTTCCAGTTAAAGGGATTTACTAATTGTTCAGAATTATAAACCTTGTTACAGAGCCAAGCATGAAGTTCTCAGTTCTGTCTCTTACTTGCCTCCCTGTTTCTGTAAGCTGAATATTTTAAGAACCAATCCAGAGTTTTGAGTACAATCCTCAGTAAAGAGTGCTGTGTTTATATTAGGTGATTCTTAGGGTTTAGGAACGGGTGTTAAAATCTAGTGCCAGACATCCCACCCTGCAAAATCTCATTTCAGGGAGGTAGCACCATCAATTTGCAGGAGACTTTCGGGAGAGGTGGGATGTCTGCAATAGAGTAGCCATTAGCAGCTAGCCAGCTAGTTTAAATAATGTTAGTTATGTTAATGAATGAATGACACCTGTTAAACTCACCTCAACACGTCTTTTACAGTCTTAACCCACCATGGGCAAGAGAAACGTCATTGTTGCAATCAGTGCAGCGAGCAACACTGTCATTATTTTGACCCCTGTTAGGCAGGAGTACACTTTTGTGTAGTCTGGGGTGATGTATGTTTTCTATTCTTTTTGGAACACTCTGCATGGCGGGCTCTCGCTCACACTCTCTCTCTCTCTCTCTCTCTCACATGGTCGCTCGCGCGCTCTCAAGCACTCTCGCTTGCTTTCTCGCTCGCTCTCTCACTCGTGTGCTCTCGCTTGCTCTCTCTTGCGCTCACGCTCTCTTGCTTTCTCTCGCTCACTCTCAAAAAAATTGATTTCCATGATATTGTATATAATTTGTGGGCATCAGGGAGCCGCTATTCATATCCGGGAGCCTCCCGGAACTTCCGGGAGAGGTGGCATGTCTGTAGTGCTACCATTCAATAGGTCTTATAGTGACTGAGGCCTCCGTCGGTCGGAGTCGACCATGGATGTTGTGTCCTAGCTGTCCAGATACACAAGACTGGGCAGTACGATATGGAGAGCAAGCTGTTGCCCCATGTAGCAAGCTCCCCGTCTGCACGCACCCAAAGGAATGGCAGATTGAGTTTGGTACCAGGAGCACCACAGGAGTTGTCAGTCAGCGTAGGACTGCCTTAGGGACTCCAGCTCCGGGTTTACTCCCGAAGCCTTCCCTGTGAGTGGGTACAGCCGCAAGGCAGCAGAGGTTTGAGATCCGAATTTTCCTTCTCCTAGATGAGCTGACGAGTCCCATCTCCCCGAATAGGTCTTGAAGCAACAGGAATTAAGAGTTGGCAATTGTATGAATTCACTTGCAATATTTTAGAAATGACATACTCCATCGCTAGAATTCCCACAAGTTGTCGTCATAGCTTACGGATAGATGCGTGTTCTGATTATCTTCAGAAACGTTCCCATTTTGTCTCCTTTTAATATCTAATCTGCATGTTTTCCTTCTTATCTAGTGCTTGCCTTATCGTAGAAAGGAGTGAAGAAACGGCTGTCCAGACTTGCAACGAGATCTGCCGCTGACATCTTTGAAAACCTTCTTCACTCTCTCTTTGTACCGTATAGGAAAAAGGAAAGTTACGTCACATCCGGAGTTTCTCCAGTTGGCGGACGATTTCCCTCCACGCCTCTCTGACGTAGTGGGGAACCGCGTACGAGGCAAGTTACAGCAGTGGTTTGCCATTGCCTTCTGCCGGATGAGTTTCCAAAGAGATCACCAGCTCGTAACCCAGCATGGATGGAAAGCGTGCAGGGGAGCCGGCTGGATTCAAACTCGGGGTGACGCCACTACAGCCTCAGCCGGGTCAGCCTACTGTATGATATGGGGACTACTTTATGTAGTAGTAACACATTGTTGCATGCGCTATTAGGCGCACATTGATACGTATGTGTGTGTTCTGAATCGTTTTCTACTGGTAAAGAACCATGAAACTTCGCTCCTGTCTCCAGCATTTTTATTAATAGCATTGTTGTGTAGCCAGGCCACACACACAACACTCTTTAAAGAATTACCCCTGGAAATGTAAACGTCTCATACGTAGTGTCACCGGATTTTAGCTGCCTTGTAGATTCTAGTTCTGCAGTCTTTCTGCTGTCTCAATTTAGCTTGAGATATCAAGCTGTCTACTCCCCCTATTTATTTTCATTGACTGTAGTGTACCCAGTGGCATTGTGTATCCGATGGGTTTAACTGTTAACAAGGATGTGAGGTTATTAGCTTTGCTGCTCTGTCGACAGTCACTTGTATCCAGCATGCCTCCTCCTCCTTTCCCAAAACACCTTCGCTTGTATTCCCAGCATCCAGTGGCAAATGCTCGAATTAAAACTGAAGATGTTGTCCAATCTGAAACTGTTCTCGGATGGGGTGGCAGAGGAGGGGCCCAGTGAGGGGCCCACGTTGGATGGGCCTTGGCTAGGGGAGGTGGTCCACATTAATGGGTCCTGACCCTGATGTAGGAGAGGGTTTCGCATTTGATGGGGCTTGGTGGAGGGGTGGGTTCCACATTGATGGGTCCTAAGGTGGGGCCTCATGTGTCTGCACTCATTGTCCCCACGTTGCTGAATGATGTGTTATAAGTTTTGACCTACCTTAATTTCCCTTTTAATCATTTTTAACATTAAAAGAAAGAGTGCCCGTTAGACAGTTATTGAAATGATTTTCAATGCCGACCTCATTATTCCAGTGACTTGAACAGCAGTGCCAGTGGATGCTGTGATTACCTGATGGTTTGGTTAGGCAGCCATTGCTTCTGTACGTATTAGTTAAAGTAGATTTTTCAATAGCTAAGCTTCTCTTCCCGACCAGAATTACACAATATTGTATCATTCCAGTGGTCTAGTCACATTTGGGATGCCATTTCAATATTGCAAATCATGTAATTTAATCTCTGTTAGCTTTTTGAATGATTTTAGAGATTGTGTTAGGCACGTTTAACCTGTTACCAGTGGACGTCTTTCTCCTAATTTGTTGTTTTGACTGCTTTCCCTAATAAAGTGGATTAAGGTAAACGCTGCTTCGTGTTGCACACCAGAGAGGTGCAGGATTTACCTCCTTGCGACTTTTGCAGAGCAAAAACACGTAAAAAGCATGTAATGGGTTTCGTTTCCTTGTAATTTTTTCCTTCTGTTACATTTCTTTTTGAGGTAGCTTTCTGTGCTGTTCACTGGGTTTTAGACCAAAGTCTTGCACACAAATCAGAGTTAGTCACTGAAGATTTAGTCAACGTGGAGAGACAAGTACAGCAGGGGAACAGGCCCTTCACCTCTTCTCTCTGGCGTCTTCTCTCTTCATCTCTTCCTAACAAAAGCCCCAAGCCCAACCTTCATGTCCCTCACCAGAGAAACCTCCCCTTAATCATAAGACCATAAGATGGAGGAGCAGAAGTAGGCCCATCAGCCCATCGAGTCTGCTCTGCCATCCAATTCTTCCAGTCATCCCCATTCCCCTTACCTCCTCATGATGCCCTGGCTATTCAAGAACCTATCTATCTCTGCCTTAAATACACCCAATGATTTGGCCTCCACAGCCACCTGTGGCAACAAATTCCACAAATTTACCACCATCTGACTAAAGAAATTTCTCCGCATCTCTCTTCTAAATGGATGTCCTTCAATCTTGAAGTCGTGCCCTCTTGTCCTAGACTCCCCGACCATGGGAAATAACTTTATCATATCTAATCTGTTCAGGCCTTTTAACATTTGGAATGTTTCTATGAGATCCCCCTCCCCTCATTCTCCTGAACTGCAGGGAATACAGCCCAAGAGCTGCCAGACGTTCCTCATACGGTAACTCTTTCATTCCTGGACTCATTCTCGTGAATCTTCTCTCAACCCTCTCCAATGTCAGTATATTCTTTCTAAAATAAGGAGCCCAAAGCTGCACACAATACTCCAAGTGTGGTCACACGAGTGCCTTATAGATCCTCAACATCACATCCCTGCTCTTTTATTCTATACCTCCAGAAATGAATACCAACATTGCATTCGTCGCGTTCACCACCAAATCAACCTGGGGGGTAACCTTTAGGGTATCCTGCTCAAGGACTCCCAAGTCCCTTTGCATCTCTGCATTTTGAATTATCTCCCCATCTAAATAATAGTCTGCCTGTTTATTTCTTCCACCCAAGTGCATGGCCATACACTTTCCAACATTGTATTTCACTTGCCACTTCTTTGCCCATTCCCCTGAACTATCCACGTCTCTCTGCAGGCTCTCTATTTCCTTCACCTATCTTGGTATTATCGGCAAACTTAGCCACAAATCCATTAATCCCATAGTCCAAATTATTGACGTACATTGTAAAAAGCAGCAGTCCCAACACCGACCCGTGGAACTCCACTGGTAAGCGGCAGCCAGAATAGGATCCCTTTATTCCCACTCTGTTTTATGCCGTTCAGCCAATGCTCCACCCATGCTAGTAACGTCCCTGTAATTCCATGGGTGCTTATTTTGCTAAGCAGCCTCTTGTGGGCACTTTGTCAAAGGCCTTTTGAAAATCTAAATACACCAAGTCTACTGCATCTACTTTGCCTACCCTGCTTGCAATCTCCTCAAAAATTTGCAGTAGATTTGTCAGGCAGGATTTTCCTTTCAGGAAGCCATGCTGGCTCTGGCCTATCTTCTCATGTGCCTCCAGGTGCTCCGTAATTTCATCCCTAACAATCGATTCCAACAATTTCCGAACCACTGATGTCAGGCTAGCAGGTCTGTAGCTTCCTTTCTGCTGCTCCGACCCTTCTTAAATAGCAGAGTAACATTTGCAATTTTCCAGTCATCCAGTACAATGCCAGAATCTATTGATTCTTGAAAGATCATTGCTAACGCCTCTGCAATCTCTCCAGCTACTTCCTTCAGAACCCAAGGGTGCATTCCATCAGGTCCAGGAGATTTATCCACCCTCAGGCCATTAAGTTTCCTGAACACCTTCTCAGTCGTAATTTTTAGTGCACATACTTCACTCCACTGACACACTTGAGTGTCCGGTATACCGCAAATGTCTTCCACTGGTTTCTAATTCTCCAGATGTCCCCACACTCTGAGACTCCCACCTTGCATTGTTATCTCTGCACCTCCTTCCAAAAAATGTCAAACCACCTGCCCAATCTACTGTTTAGTGAGTAACAATTTTTAATCGCCCAAAACACTGCTGCCTTGTTCTAACATGCACCAAGACCTTTCATCCATCTCTTCTGTCCTCACCAAACAACCCAAACACCTGGTTAAACAACATTTCAATCTTAAGTCTCGTGCTTCCAATCCCTTCTCCTGTTTCTGCAACTTCTCCCACTCCTACAATTCACCCCAACCCCAGTCTCTGCACCTCCAATTCCAGCATCTTGTTCAACCATGACTTTAAGCACTCTGCTATTGATGACTGTGCCTTTAGCTGTCTGTGTCTCAAGCTCTGGAATCCCTTCCCAAAACCTTTCTGCCTCTCTCCCCACCTCTGTGATGCTCCTATGAAACTTCCCATCGACCAAACTCTGGTCACTTGTTCTAAAATCTCCTTTCATGGCCTGGTCTCAAATTGTATTTGATGCTGCTGCTACGAGAGTCTCAGGACCTTTTGCTGTGTAGCTGTCAGTTCCAGTTCCGTCATAATTCACCTTTAGGCTCATCGGCCACTACAGCACAGAATCAGGTCCTTTGTCCTGTCCAGTCCATCCCAAACTATTATTCCGCTTAGTCCCAGCTGCCTGCACCTGAACCTTGCCCTCTGTACCCCTCCTATCCATGTACTTATCCAAATTTCTCTCAAATGTTGAAATCAAACCCTTATCCACCACTTCCTCTGGCAGCTGATTCCACATTTGCACCACCCTCTGAGTGAAGGTTCACCCTTAAGTATTTCAGCTTTCATCTTTAAACTATGACCTCTAATTCTAGTCTCACCCTGCCAGCATGGGAAAAGGCTGCTTGCATTTATCCTATCTACATCCCTCATAATTTTAGATACCTCTATAAAATCTCTCCTCATTCCCCTACACACCAGGGAATAAAGTCCTAACCTATCCAACCTTTCCCGATAGCTCAGTTCCTCAAGACCTGGCAACGTCCTTGTAAATTTTCTGTGTGCTCTTTCAATCTTACTGATATCCTTTCTTTCAGTAGGTAAACAGAACTGCACACAATACTCCAAATTTGACCTTACCTTTGTGAAAGATTGTTTCTTTACATTATAAACACCAATTGTGTTTTTATAAAACGTATCTGAAAATGACTTCAGGCATATTACTATCTTTACCTGCTTTTTATTAATTATTTTGGTCAGTTTCCTCTTTTGTGTTCCCAAGTCAGGTGGGTGTCACTTCAATGTTCCTTCGGCCAAAGGAAAGGAGTTAAGGGCAATTTGTACTTCTGCATTGAATTAATGGCACAGGTACGGCGTAGCCGCGTACCCTACGCTGTAGCCTGACGTACACCTCCCCGAAAATGTAACCACGCGTTGCGGTGATGCAGACAGCAACAACTGATTGGTTGGCTTGATAGCATCGCATTTCCTCCTATGCATTTCTGGTTGCTTCTTGTCTCTCAGTGGCCGGACAAGCACAGAAAATTCACCCTCCTTCTGCCTCAATCCATTCAATGCTCGTACACACCATCTCCTCCCACGTCTTCCCTCCTTTCTACGTTGCAGTAACTTCAATAAAAGTAACTCTTGTTCAACATTTATTAGCTCCAACTGCAACATGATGCGCTCAGTTTCAGTCGCCACTGCTTGAAGTACACGAAGAAACTCAACACAGTGGCATAGAAACCCCATCGCCAACTAGCGTTTTGGCGGTGAATTGCAGAGCGACACGGACACACCAGTGCAGAAGTATAAATGCTCACAAGGGCATAGACCACTTGCGTAGGCTACGGCATCGGCTACAGGTTAGAGCCGACGCAGAAGCATAAATCAGCCTTAACGGTGGGGCGGGTGGAGAAGGGACAAGGGGAGGCCAAGTCAGTCAGATGTGGCAACTATTCACCTGTCTCTCTGCTGAGTGCACAGATTGTTCTTATTAGCACTTGTTGATGTGGAAATGTCTTTGGTACCATAGTATTATATGGGAGTTGAATTCCAAAACAGTCCAATTGGCTCAACTAATCTGTCTCAATGTTTTGCCCCCCACCCCATATAAGAAAATAGTACTGATCATATTTACCCAATCAGCTCCTATCTGTCTTTAGACTTGTTTCCATCATGCACCTGTCCAGTCTTTCTGCTGCAACTGTGAACTGTGAAAACAAATTCCATGGCTTCTCCAATATCTCCGGTCTTTTGTTTGAAGTTTCTTGCATTTACTGCTGTATTCATGGGCCTTTGCAGTGGATCTCATGACTACTGCTGGTCCATCTTTGCAACATTTGAGAAAACACTGTCATTGCAGCACACTGGGTTCCCTTTGTCCTTACCTACCAGCCCACGAGCCTCTGTATCCAGCACTTCACTCTCCAAACCTTCTGCCATCTACAACGGGATCCTACCAGTAAACACATCTTCTCCCTGCCCCCCCCAACTCTCGCTTTCTGCTTGTCCACTCATCCCTCCCCACTGATCTCCCTCCTCCACTTATCCCTGTGAACTGCCCCTAGACCACCTCCCTCACCACTATTCAGACCCTTAAACAGTCCTTCCGTGTGAGGCGATAGTTCACCAGCAGGTCTGCCTGGGTCACCTGCTGTAACTTGGTGCAGCCTCCTCTACATTGGTGAGATTCGGCGTAGATTGGGGTATCAAATATTTGAGCACCTTCACTCTATCTGCCACAAAAGGCAGGGTCTCCCAATGGCTATCCATTTCAATTCAACTTCCTCTTCCCATTTTGGCATGTTGGTTGTCTCCTCTACTGCTCAAAGAGGCCACACTCAGATTGGTGGAGCAACATCTCATATTCGATCTGGGTAGCCTCCAGCCTAATGGCACAAACACCGAGTTCTCCAACTTCCAGTAATCTTTCCCCACTCCCTCCTTCTCTCTGTTTCCAGCCCTCATGCTGGCACCTCTCTTACCCTTCTCTTCACTTCCTCTGGTTCCCCCCTCCTCCTTCCCTTTCTTCCATGGTCTCTATCAGATTCCCTCTTCTCCAGCCCTTTACTTCTTCCACCTATCACCTCCCAGCCTCTCACACCCCCCTCCCCCTTCCCCCTCACCTGGTCTCGCCTATCACCTTCCAGCTTGTACTCCTTCCTGTCCCCGCACCACTTTATTCCAGCTTCTGTCTCCTTCCTTTCCAGTCTGTCCTGATGAGGGGTCTGTTTATTCCTCTCCAGAGATGGTGCTTGACCTGCCGAGCTCCTGTGTTAGTGTGACCTGTGCTGTTCCAGCAAGAAAGATTCCAGTTTCAAGGTCACTCAAGTTAAGAGCAGTGGGGTAATCAGGTCGTTCTCACTGAATCCTGTTCTTCATTGGTGTGTTTTCTTGCAGGGAGTGCTGTTGGAGAGAAGTGGAAACACACTAAATAAGGAGAAGTATGTGACCCAGCATGGAGCAGTGTGCAGAGGAGCCGGCTGGATTCGAACTGGGGACCTTTTGTTCCCAAGTCGGACTCTGATGCCACTACACCACCAGTCGGGTCACTGGACTATAGATGGGGAAATGCAAGCAGACTTTTTCCACTGAGGTTGGGTGGGACTACAACTAGAGGTCGTGGGTTAAGCGTGAAAGGTGACAAGCTGAAAGGGGAACATGAGGGGAAACTCAGAGGGTCATGAGTGTGTGGAATGAGCTGCAAATGCAAGTGTTGCACGCAGACATCCCACCCTGCAAAAACTCATTTCAGGGAGGTAGCACCATCAATTTGCGAGAGACTCCTGGAACTTTCTGGAGAGGTGGGATAGCTGCAATAGAGCAGCTCCTTAGCAGATAGCCGGCTAGTTTAAATAACGCTAGTTATGATAATGAATGAATGACACCTATTAAACTCACCTCAACATGTCTTTTACAGTCTTAACCCACCATGGGCGATAGAAAAGTCACTGTTGCAAGGAGTGCAGTGATCAACACTGTCATTATTTTTGACCCCTGTTAGGCAGGGGTACACTTTAGTGTAGTCTGGGGTGAAGTACGTTTTATATTTTCTTTTTTCTTTTTTTGGAACACTCTGCCATCCATCCATCCTCTCTCCCTGCGCCCCCTCTCACCCCCTCCCTACCCCTCCGCCTCTCTCCCCCCTCCCCCATCTGTGTGTGTGTGTGTGTGTCTCTCTCTCTCTCTCTGTGAAAAAAATCCATTTCCAGGATATTGTACATAATTTGCAGCCATCAGGGAGCCGCTGTCAATGTGCGGGTGACTCCTGCAACTTCTGGGAGAGGCGGGATGTCTGTGCATGTGAGCTCAATTTCAACATTTAAGAGAAGTTGGGATGGGTACCTGGGTGGCAGTGGTGTGGAGGGCTATGAACCCAGTGCAGGTTGCTGGGAGTAGGCAGCTTCAATGGCTTTCTATGAAATAGATCAGCCTGGGGCCTGTTCCTGTGTTGTATGACCTATGGAAGGCTATCTGAAGTATAAAAAAACAGTTCCAAGGGAAGCTAGAGACAGAATTGGATGCACCTTAGCTTTGGCAGAGTTTGCATGCTATTACTTCTTACAAGGTGAAACCTAACATCATAAATGGCTGAATTAAGATGAATGCCTTTTATGTACACTTTGAAAGGCAGAATAAAATTATACATGTGTAATTCCATGCAGCATCTTATATCTGTCTCAGAGGCCGACATCTGAACAGCTTTCCAGAGGGTGAACCCTTACAAAGCTTCAGGCCCAATGGTGTACCTGGCAAGGCACTGAAAACCTGTGCCACCCAACCAACCAGTTCTATAGGGAATGTATCTCATTGGCACTGAAAACCTGTGCCACCCAACCAACCAGTTCTATAGGGAATGTATCTCATTGGCACTGAAAACCTGTGCCACCCAACCAACCAGTTCTACAGGGAATGTATCTCATTGGCACTGAAAACCTGTGCCACCCAACCAACCAGTTCTATAGGGAATGTATCTCATTGGTACTGAAAACCTGTGCCACCCAACCAACCAGTTCTATAGGGAATGAACCTCATTGGCACTGAAAACCTGTGCCACCCAACCAACCAGTTCTATAGGGAATGTATCTCATTGGTACTGAAAACCTGTGCCACCCAACCAACCAGTTCTATAGGGAATGTATCTCATTGGCACTGAAAACCTGTGCCACCCAACCAACCAGTTCTACAGGGAATGTATCTCATTGGCACTGAAAACCTGTGCCACCCAACCAACCAGTTCTATAGGGAATGAATCTCATTGGCACTGCACTCACCCTTGCACCAGCTGGTCAACAACAATGCCTACGTCAGCCTACTGTTTATTGATTATAACTCAGTGTTCAACACCATCATTCCTTCATTACTGATCAACAAGCTTCAAAACCTGAGCTCCTGTACCTCCCTCTGCAACTAGACCATCGACTTCCTGATCAGGAGATCAAAAATAACATCTCCTCCTCCAAGACAATCATCAAAGACTTATTGTAACTTAGTTATTTTGTTTTCTGTATTGCAGCCACAAACAACAAATTTCACAACATATGCCAGTGATAATAAACTTGATTCCGATTTTATAATGAAGGTCCACGAACAACGCATCATTATGCATTTTAAACACTATTTCTTTTGAAACTTGTAGCAATTTACTGTCTTTGGGCTGTACTTTTGCAACTTTGCACTTTACAATTGCTGCAAAGCAGCTAATTTCCTGTCATATGAGACAGTATTAATAGACCTGGTTATGGTGTCACTGGAGACTTTGCTCCAGGAGGTCATCATGCCGTTAACAATAAGTACTGTAGAACTGGTGAGTAAGGCGAACAGATTGAAATTAGAAATGCAGCTAGTATGTGGATCCAGACAGCACCAAGAAAACTCCAGTCCTTGTATCTATTCAAGAGACTGCAGAATGGATGAGCAAAGTTACCATAGTACCTTGGTATAAAGAATACATTTTCCAAAATCCCACCTCTTTCTTCTTGAGGTTCCCCTCAACTGGAAGGAAGTAAATGTAACCCCACTACTTAACAAAGTTGGGAGAAGAAAATTGCAGAGAAAATACTTAAAGTCTATCATTGAGTGAGTGGCAAGAGCACATTTGAAAAAGTAGGACTCATCAGAATTGGCGTGTAACTTGTTCAAGTTTGCTGAGAATTGATGAGGAAGACAGCTATGCTGCTCATTAGACTTTCAGAAGACCTTGAATAAGATGCCACAGAAGAAATCATAAAGCACATGGGATTGAAGGAAATATTCTTCTGTGCGTTGAGGATCAGTTAATAAACAGAAAATAATGACTAGGAATAAATAGGTCACTTTGAGATTGGGAGGTTGTTGACTAGTGTTGCAGGAGTTGATGTTGAGCTCTAATATTCAGTCAATATCAATGATCTAGCTGAGAGGGTTTACAATAATATACAGTATCCATGTTTGTTAATGATACCAAGTTGGGGTCTGTATGGCCTGTAATGATGGTGCAGAGAAGTCTTAAAGGGATGTACACACAAAATGCTGGAGGAACTCAGCAGATTTATGGGAATAAATAAACAGCTGATGTTTTGGGCCAAGACCCTTTATCAGAGCTAAAGAGGAAGGGAAAGATGCCAGAATATGAAGGGAGGGGTAAGGGAAGGAAGACAAGTTGGAAGGTGATAGGTGTGGACAGGTGGGTGGGGGAGAGAGGAAGTAACAAGCTTAGAGATGACAGGTGGAAAAGGTAAAGGACTGGAGAGTGGACCATGGGAGACAGGGAAGGAGGAAGGGCACCAGAAGGAGGTGATAAACAGGAAGGAGAGGTAGTAAGAGGCCAGAGTGGGGAATGGAAGGGGCAAAATTACCAGAAGTAATTCAAGTAAGAGAAATCAATGTTCATGCCATCAGCTTAAAGACTACTTAGTTGGAATACGAGGTGTTGCAGTGTGGGATACGGGAACAATGAGGTTGGTGGCAGTGGTTGGGAGATCTCCAGAGTCGATGAGGTTGCTGGTGGTGTCAGAGACAATATCCTGATGGTCCCAAGTGAGGTCCTTTTCAAGGGGTCAGTAAGAGGAGGTGTCCAGAGAATTGACGCTTGGTCCCAAGATTCACAAAGCTGAATGGTTGGGTAGGCCCATTGTTTCTGCCTGCTCTCGCATCCACATACCACAACTCCATTTTATCCCTCTTGTTTCAGTTGCATCCCACCGACATCTGCAAGTCACCTTCCAGCTTCTTACATCATTCCCCCCTCCCCCATCCACTTGGCTTCACCTATCACCTTCAAGCTCGGTCTCCTTCTCCTCTCCCTACACCTTTATTCTGGCATCTTCCCCCTTCCTTACCAGTCCTGATGGAATGTCCCAGCCTGAAGCATCAACAGTTTATTCATTGTTGTAGCGTGGACAAAATCATCAGAGAGACAGAGTCACTGGTAGGTACAAAGCAGCCTCTTTATTCGACACAAGCTACAGCAGGCATCTTACGGACGGAGACACCTTCCGCAGAAAGGTCTGCTAGCCCAATGCGGGCTCAATATTTATATGCTAAATAGAAAGGTAATCGCTACTTAAAAAGTTATAGACAATGCTTCCTTTTGAGGCTACATACAAAATATCACACCATCCTTTCCTTCCGACGCCAACATGTCTGGGTTGGTATCGACAGCCTTTAGGAATGTAAATTAAGTCTACGATACATTTATTTGCCATTTCCCATGCTAAGATAGAAGATAATTAATATTTATAATGTATAGATAATACTGTCTTCAAAACTACAGCATCAGGTCAAACTACGGCGCCAGAAGCATAGGAAGTGCATTGTCAAGTAGAAGTCTGGTGGCCAAAGTTATTTAAGTGTCTGTCTGTCTGTGTCTTGTTTTAGGATGGTCGGCGTCCAGCTTAATGGTGCATTACCGCCACCCTCGGCTCCGGAATGTGCACTAGACCTATATTCTAAATCCCTTCACCTAAACGCACACGCAGACACACACACACACACACAAACCTACATTGTACCCTGCCATCTTTGACCTTCCTACTACCCTATTCCTGTTTATCCGTCATACCCTATAAAAAACCGCTGTACCCCTTAAAAACGCTAATAATATCCAGACTTGTGCTCTCTCACCCATGCCCAGCAACCCTTTTAATGTGAATTCCTGCACCTCCAACTCCCTTAATTTAATTCTCATCATCTCTCTCTGTCTCCCAAACTTCCTGCAACACAAAACTACATGTTCTACTGACTCCTCTTCCTGACATTCCTCACACAATCCTGTCTGGTGTTTCCCTATCGTTTTCAATGTTTTGTTTAATGCACAATGCCCCAGCTTTAACCTAGTCCACACAATTTCCTCTCTTCTGTTTCCATTACCTACCCTAGTACCTGCAACACTCTTTTGTATTTGATATAAATGCCTCCCTTTCCCCTCCCTGTCCCATCTTTCTTGCCACATTCGGTTGACTTTTTCCCAGATTACACACTGCTTTACTGATATTAATGTGCATTTCCACATTTTCTTTTTTTAACACCCTCTTTGCCAACTCATCCACCCTCTCATTCCCCTTCACCCCTACATGTGCTGGAACCCATAGAAATTTTACCTGACCTCCTTGATTTGCAATTCTTGTAACTAACTGAAGGACTTCATAAAGCACATCTTGCTGACTGTTTGTGTGAAAAGACCTTAAACTTGCTAGAACTGAGGATGAATCTGAACATATCAATGCTTTGACTTGTCTGGCTTTCTGCACCCATTGCAACGCAACCAACACTGCCAGCATCTCCACTGTAAACACCCTTAACTTATTAGATGTTCTTCTGCTGATTCCAGTTTCTTTTGCTGGTATTACCACCCCAAACCCTGTCACTCCTGTTTCAGGTTCCTTTGCACCATCCGTATAAATGTGAGTATAATCACTATACTTTTCCATCACATGACAGTTAAATGCATTTACCAAATCTGTTTTATATCTTTCTTTCCTTTTTACCTCTAACAAATGCCAGCCTATGTCAGGCCATACAAGCTTCCATGGAGCTACTACCGGATAAACTACTGAAGGACTTATCCTCAGATCAAACACACCACATTCTTTCGCGATATCATTCCCTACCCGACTAAAGGTATCCCTCTGAAACCTCCCATTTTCCCAGCACTCCTTTAGCAGGGTGAGAATCATTGTGCCCCTGCAAGTTAGCCCAGTAGTTTGTCATCAGTTGCATCCTTCTTAGCTCCAAAGGCATTATTCCCATTTCTACCTGTAGGGCTGACACTGGTGACGTTTTAAAAGCCCTACTGCACACTCTCAAGGCCTGAGCCTGAATCACATCCAGTTTCCTTATAAGAGACCTAGCTGCTGATCCATATACTATATTTCCATAATCCAATACACATCTCACTAAAACCACATACATTCTCTTCAACGCTGAACAACTTGCTCCCCATTCCCTACCAGTCAAACATCTCATCACATTTATTACTTTTTTACATTTCTCCTCAACTTTCCTGATATGGTCTGCCCATGTTAATCGTGAATCAAATATAACTCCCAGAAATTTAAATGATACAACCCTTTCTAATTCAACCCCATACATCCTTAACTTCTTCCCTACCTCAACCTTTTTCCTGGTAAAAAATACAGTTTGAGTTTTATCTACTGAAAATCTACATCCCCAATCATAACCCCACTCCACCACTTCATCAATTGCTTCTTGTAGTTTCCTGATTATATGGTCCATGTTCCTGCCTCTTTTCCACAAGGCCCCATCATCCGCAAACAGTGACCTACCTATATCCACTGGTACCTTTGTGAAGACATCATTGATCATATAATGATGAAAAATAACGGGCTAATCACACTACCTTGAGGTGTGCCATTTTCCACTATGTACTGTTTTGATAATTCTGATCCAATCCCAACTTGAATTTTTCTACCAAACAAAAAATCTTTAATCCAATTAAAAACTCTCCCACCAACCCCCATCTTGTGCAGTTTAATTAATAATCCTTCCTTCCACATCATATCATAGGCTTTTTCAATGTCAAAGAACACTGCCACTACTGACTCTCTATTTGCCTGGGCCTTCCTTATTTCAGTCTCTAACATTATCACTGAGTCCATGGAATTCCTTCCCTTCCTAAAACCACTCTGATAACTTGCCAGCATTCCCCTTTTCTCAAGTTCATATGATAACCTTTCTGTTATCATCCTTTCCATTATCTTACATATACTTGACGTTAATGCAATTGGTCTGTAGCTCGTGGGTTTTGACGGATCCTTGCCAGGCTTCCTTACTGGAATTACTACTGCTTCTTTCCATGCACTTGGTAATCTTCCCTCCTCCCACACTCTGTTATAAAAATGCAGCAACTTCAAGAGCACTCCTTCTCCTAGATTTTTTAGCATCACAGAGCATATCAGATCTTTCCCTGGGGAGGTTGGTCCCGATCTCTTTATTGCTCTCAATATTTCTGCTAATGTAAATGGATCATCAATTATATCATCTGTCCCTTCCCTCCTGTTTAACGCACCTGGGTGTTAACTCATTATACTTTCCCTTCTCCTTCTCCCTTCTTAAGACAAATTTTCTGAACTGTGTATCAGTACAAATGACTTGGCCATGACCTCAGCCTGATCCCTACTGGAGACTGCAGTTTCCTCCTCAGATATCATTACTGGATATTCCCATTCCCTTCTATCTCCTCCCATCCTCTTAATCATCCCCCATATCTCTCCCACAGGTGTTGTTCTTCCTACCTTGTCGCAAAAACTCCTCCAACTTGCCCTTTTAGCTTGACGTATAGTTCTTCTCACCACTGCCTGTGCTTTCTTATATTGAACCAAATGCTGCATATTATGGGTTCTTTTAACTAGCCTGAATGCTCTATTTCTGTTTTTTACAGCCTGACAACATACCTCTGTCCACCATGCTACCAGTTTCCTATTCATCCTATTTTTACTCCTGGGAATAGATCCTTCTGCTGCCATGATAATTGCTGAAGTCACCTGACTGTTTAATTCATCTACATTTCCAGAAATATCAATCTTTGTCAACCCTTCTTCACTCAACTTCTGGAACTTACCCCAATCTGCTTTTCCAAACACCCACTTTGGGGTTCCGCCACCTGGTCTTACTTCAACTCTTTCACCCACTGAACATAAAACTGGGTAGTGATCACTGCCTACTGTTGAAGCAGTCCAAACTCCCCAGTTACTAATGCCAGCCAAGGTATTAGACACTAATGTAATATCTAACACTGACTCAGTTCCTGTTGTTATGTCTATCCTTCTGCCTCTACCATCATTCATACACACCAAATCCCTTTCTTCCATCAAATCTTCAATTACCTTTCCATTTGGATCTGTAATCTGATCCCCCCATATTGTGCTTTGAGCATTGAAATCTGCACACCACACTACTTTATGTCTGTTTTGTCCTTGTATCTTTAATAGGCTGTCCAAATCCAACCTTTTACATGGATTGTAGTAGTTAATTATAACCACTCCCTCCCCTCTCTCCCACACTTCCACCACCATGTATTCCTGATCATCTCCTTTTTCCAGTACCCTATATGGTATACTTTGCTTGATTAACATAGCACAGCCCCCTCCTCCCCCTAGATTTCTATCTTTCCTTATCATTGTATACCCATATACCACAAAGTCTAAAGTTGGTTTCAACCAAGTTTCTTGAATACACACTACATTCGGTTTTACAACCATTTCTTTAATAAAGTGCTTGAATTCCTGGCTATTGGCCAGTAAGCTCCTTGCATCCCATTGTAAAAGAATCACCATAATTAGTATTAACCAACACATGACACTTCCTGGCTTGACTGAATAGTGAGGTTCTCCCTCACTTCCTCCCATGTCAGTCCTACTAACCCTAGATGGTTTACTGCTGCTTTTACCACCAGCTGAATTTTGTCACTTTTTGACTTTACCTCAGCCGTACTATTAACTACTCCTGCAATGAATGTTACTAGAGCCTTTTTGTCTACATAAATCCTGCCATTTGTTCTTTGTTGCATCTCTCGTATTCCTATTGCTCCCTGTTCATTAGGAGCATTATTCTATTCTCCTGACATTTTTACAGCTTCTGCATAAGTGATCTTTCTTTTCACTCTTATTTCTTGAATTTTAGTCTCCCGTCTGACAACCTCACACCCACTATATGCAACATTATGAGCTCCTCCACAATTGCAGCATTTTGGTTGAACTCCTGTTACGCACTTTCCATATTCATGATCACCCCCACATCTAGCACATCTCCTCTACCTTTTACAGTTTTTAGCTATGTGTCCAAACCTTTGACAATTATAGCACCTCAGTGGCTTTGGCATATACACCCTTACTGGGTAACTCATGAAACCCAAGAACACCTTCCTTGCCACTCTTTCTTCTTCAAATTCAATCAATACTGTTTCACTTTCCTTTTTCACTCCCTCCTTTGTTGTTTTCAGTCTTTGAACATTCATTACTTTCCCTCCTTTGATATTCCTCTTTATCTCCTCCATATCTATACTCATTGGTACCCCCATGATCACAACTTTACAACCACTATTTTGTGCTCCCACCCTCCCAGTGTATTCCACCTTGCATTTTCCTATCTCTTTTAGCTTGAGTGCTTTCTCAAGTTGTTCCTCATTCCCACATCTTACCAATAAGTTGCCATCATTAAGGACTTTTGCAAATACTATTTCCCCTATCTTATTTGCCAGAGTTGTTGTTAGCACAAACGGGTCAATTTTCTTCATATGTCCCTGAGCCTTCTCATTAAACCTAATTATGACAACACCTCCTCTCTGAGCTTGTTCATCTTCCTCACTTTCAGAGCTTTCTCCACTATCATTTCTTATTCTTCTATTCCCTTTGTCTTGGTTATTATTCATCCGACCCCTCACTACCTCCTCATTCCCTTTATTTCTCCCTTCACAATAATCCACCTCTCCCCAGCTGCCTACCTCTGATCCCAAGTCTCTATCCCTCTCCTTCTCCACTTTCTTTCCCTCAACCCCACCTCTTATCTTGTCCGCCATTACCGGACCCACACGACCCCCTCCCAACAATTTCCGTTCCTTCCCCACTCTCTTTCCCTCAACAGGTTCCAAACCACATTCACGCATCAAGCAAAACACAGCCAGCTTCCCGTCCAGCCAACTCCAGTTCCAGCCTCAGCCACCACGCCCTGGTCTCCTCGCCGGTATCAGCTGCCAACTCCCCAGCCCACCCTTTCATTTCAGTGTAATAGAACTAGAACTTTTATTTACAGCAGCAACTGCAACCACGTTTACCATAGAAGTTTCTGGAGAATTTCTCCGAACACTGTTCAATCACGTTCTGACACGTGATATCACCACACGAGACACCGAGTGCTGCGAGTAGGGGAACTGGGTCACGCCATCCTGATCCCCGGCCAGGGCACGGGAGAAAGGTCCATGGGATTCGGTGCAATCTGTGAGCTGAGCCGGGATCGGAGCCCATTATAATCTGCCCAGCGCAGGTGGAACTATGGCGGCTTTATGGCTGCAGGGTGACGAGCCCCACCACTCGTTTGGCGTTGAGGAGGCCGAGCACCATCAGGCCAGCAATCAGCCGAGACTGCCGCCCATTTCTCCACTCCCAACACCTCCAGGGCTTGAGGGCGACGGCAGTGCCAACCTGCTGTTCGACGAACGCTTCCCTGTGCTGGCGACCAGCCGCCAGGAGAGTTACAGCGAGGAAGTAGCAGCCGGTAGCCCCGGTATCGAGGACCTGCTCTCTCAGCTTCGGCAAAAGGATAACGATCTCATCCTGGCGGCTAAGCTCGGCAAAGCCTTGCTGGAGAAGAACCAAGAGCTTACCGATCAGTACGAGATAATGCAGAGAGAGGTCACTGACAAACTAGAGGAAAGATAATGTGGCAAATATAAGGGAATCCTTTCATCCTGCTCACCTCCCCTCTCCAAGCGTCTTTGACCCTGTTTCACATCGCATTCGTATTTCTGCCCAATTTGGTAGGGTCATTAACCATCGGCACCCCAACTTATCATCCTTCCTATTCGTAACCACTACTATGTCATTGGACTCCACCGCTTCCCACACCATTGCATCCCATTTTTACGCTAATATATTGCGTCCACTACATTAACATCTCGCAGACTCGCCCTAATGCTGCGCTGACGCCTGAGTTCTGATGATCTAACGTCATTACATTGGCCGGGAACCGAATCCAAGACCCTCAAACACTGGTAATATATTTGGAAATCCGCTCGTGTCCACGCTTTAATGTGCCGTGATTAATCTCGAAAATGCTATTGAGACGTGTCGAATATATCAATTTAATAGCAATAATATTACATAGTAAGGATAAGAAAAGTAGTTCGCCCCCTTTCATCTTGAGGTACAGGGTCAGTCGTGGTTTCGGTGTGCATTGATCGTTGCAAGGGCTTTTAAAGGCGGTAACTCAGGAAAATGTTGTTGCCGTGGTTTGACTACGAATGTAGCGTTTGTCCTTGCTGTTCGGCGCCTTCCCGAGGTTGGCAATGTCTGTTCTGAAATAGTATCTGTCTACCTGTTGCAGATACCTGAAACTACATGAGGCCCCGCTCCATCTTCTCACTTTCAGTCAAACAAGCGAAGTGGGCATGTCTTACTCATTTAAGCTTGGTTCAACGCTCAAACCGAATCAGTGTGCGGGATGTGCGCTATTTATATACAGCATGGTGGGGAAATGATTAGCAGCAAAATATTTCTTGTATGCAAATTAATATTTTGTCTTAGGTTTTCTTAAAGAATTTTAAAGATAATGAAGGAGAGTCAAAGTAGACAAGTTGTGGCGAAGGCTGTAATGGTGGGTTGGAAGGGAGGAGAATGGTATTGTGGTAGTAGAGCAAACACGAGGAATTCTGCAGATGCTGGAAATTCAAGCAACACACATCAAAGTTGCTGGTGAACGCAGCAGGCTAGGCAGCATCTCTAGGAAGAGGTACAGTCGACATATCGGGCCAAGGCCCTTCGTCAGGATGAACTGATAGAAGAGCTAGTAAGAGCTTTGAAAGTGGGAGGGGGAGGGGGAGATCCAAAATGATAGGAGAAGGCAGGAGGGGGAGGGATGGAGCCAAGAGCTGGACAGTTGATCCTCTCATATCCCTTTTGCCAATCACCTGTCCAGCTCTTGGCTCTATCCCTCCCCCTCCTGTCTTCTCCGATCACTCTGGATCTCCCCACTTTCAAATCTCTTACTAGCTCTTCTTTCAGTTCACCCTGACGAAGGGTCTCGGCCCGAAACATTGACTGTACCTCTTCCTAGAGATGCTGCCTGGCCTGCTGCGTTCACCAGCAACTTTGATGTGTGTTATGGTAGCAGGGAATGGTATTGGATCAAAGAGAGAGAAACTGATTACCTTGGAGGTCTGGTACAAACATTAGCTTCCTTCCTGATCTCTAGTGTTGTCTGTGGAGTCTACACATTCGTTCTGAGATCCCACCAGATGCATCCATTCCCATTAGGAACTTGCTGTGCTGCTACTGAGGCACACTCAAAAGATGTGCAAGTTACTAGGTTAATTGATTATTATAACAGGAAATCAGATTAGTGTAAATGAGCTCTTTGATAGAACGGACACAATGGGTCAAATGTACAAGGTCCCTATGTTGTACAATTCTGTGACTAATAACAGGGGCCAAGCAGAGCTGGGACAGCCACTCATCCTGACATGAGGGGAAGTGGAGAAAGGCTCATTGCAGAAGTTTGTTTACGCCCAGAATCTTTATGGAACATTCTCCTCTCTGAACTTCAGTAAGATACCTAGTTGAGGTGCAGGTTGCCTTACACAAAGTCCTCACTGAAATAAATCACCAGCTACAATTACAACAACAGGGAAAGAACAGCATTGCCTTTTAATGTGGTGACAAATCTTTAGCATTTGGCTTCTCTCAGATTGGAGCTGTTTTTAATAACTCACAGTTAGTTGTCTTCTGTTGTGTAAGAGATATTAAGACTGTTCAAATTTACTGAGAATGTGCAGTAATTTCACTGGAGTTGCAAGCTGAACTAGGGTACAGGGCACAATTACTGCATGCACATAATTTGCAGGCAACACTGGTATATTTTAGAAGGTCATAGCATTTCCTCAAGATCCAGTTGACGTGACCATTGGCAGTGAATCATGTAGGTCAGTGCCCAGCATACTAAATGCAGTCATGATACATTCATTCTGTGGTGGTCCACCTATCCCATTTAGTAAGCACCCAGTGCTTCTGACCCTACACCATCCTGTTCTGCAAGGGGCAATACAATTTGTCGGTAAGTGTCACCTGGTTGACATGGTTATCTTGGTTGAAACGAGCAGTTTGTGTAACCTGTGAGATTTGGATTTGGGGGTCAAATGTTGGTGCATGGATAGAACAGGTGATGTACTCTAATGTTACATATGAGGCCTGATTTATAGTCTGATGCAAAACTGGTGATTTAATAGTCAATTAGACTGTTGGTGCAGTTAATGGAATATGACTTTTGAAGGTAGGCTTATTGATCTTGACCGTTCTTTTGAGATCATTAAAAAAATTGAAGCAGAAGTAGGTCACTTTGCCTATTCCTGTATGTCCTACCAATCAGTGCAATCATGGCTGATCTTCTACCTTACTAACCCTGCATCCATTTATCAGAATGGTGGATTCCAGTTAATGGGGACACATCAGGATCAGTACATTTTGGCCCAATGAAGTGGCTGCCACAATTAGCCAAAGTTTCATGAAAATAGTTTTAAAAAGGCTAACTATGTTCAACTGAGTAACAAATTATGTATTTAAATAAATACAGAACAAATTAGAATATTACCAATATAACTGTAGTACTATGATAACACCTAATAGTTCTCGACAGCAGAGTTCATACAGTGTACGCTGCTCTGTTCTTTTTGATTGACTGTAAATGAACAAAATCAGTGTTGAAGTAGTGTCAAAAATTGTTGCTTTGTCATTTGGCATCAGTAGGCTCAAATGAATACCATAGCACAAGCATACGCAATTGATGCTATTTAAAAACTATTTGCTCTAAGCATGCTGTAGTGTCTTATGGCCAGACACATGCACACAACTGATGCTAGTTAGAAACTGTTGCATTCTCCAAATCCTCATTTTCATTGTAGCATTCAAGATGATTGTCAATATCTTAACTTTCTTCGTGGTTTCTAATTTGTTGAAGCAGTGAAATTGTTTCATTTTCATTCCCAGCTATTTCTTGCATCTCCAAGCCTGACTGCTTGAAACTGTAGTGAGAAAAACAGTTCTGAATTGTCTTACTGCTTATTTCTCGCTACCTATCCCTGACATAAACCACTGCTTTTTTGAACACAAGCTGATGATATTTAAAAACCGTTCACTCTAAGCACGGTGGAGTATTTAATGGCACACAAGTGCACACAACTGACGCTAGTTGGAAACTGTTTGGCAATACTCTCCCGTCCCAGTTAAGAGGCATAGTGTCCCAAATAAGTGAGGAAATTCTGGCTATTTTTTTGATTAGTTTATGTTGATTTAGAGTTGTCCCAAATAAGTGGCTGTCTGGATTAACCGATAGAATAACTAACCAGAATCCACTGTACAGTATATCATTTATTCACACCCAGTCCACTCCTGGTGCAAGGTCTCAGCCTGGAATATCAACTTGTATTCTTCCTCTGCAGATACTAATTGATGAGCTAAGTTCTTTCAGAGTTTTGTTTTTGCTGGCAGATCCCAGAATCCACAGTCTCGTTTGTTTTCATATCCTTTATTAGCTCGAGAGACCAGATCTCTTTACAATATTCCAGGCACAATCTTACCAGATATTTATATAAATGTACTTAAATGTTATTATTCTTGTACTCCTTCTTCTTTCAATAAAGACCAGCAAACCATTTGTCTTTCTAATTGTTTGCTGTATTTTGGCATCAGTGATTCACGTACACTGGTACCCAGGTCACTCTGAGCACCAACTCCTTACAGTCTCTCATCATTTAACTACTCTACTTTTCTATTTTCCCTACCAAATTTCCTCTTGCACTTTTCCACATTACACTCTATCAGCCGTGACCTTGCAGATTCATATAACCTGCATGAATCCATTTAAAACCCAAAAGATACTGCAGATGCTGGAAATCCAGGACAACACACACAAAATGCTGGAGGAACTCAGCAGGTCAGGCATCATCTATGGAAATGAATGTTAGAGTGAATTTTTTGGGGTAATGATTTGTTTACATTGAAGTGACTTTGGCCACCAGACTTCTACTTGACAATGCACTTCCTATGCTTCTGGCGCCGTAGTTTGACCTGATGCTGTAGTTTTGAAGACAGTATTATCTATGCATTATAAATATTAATTGTCTTCTATGTTAGCATGGGAAATGCCAAATAAATGTATCGTAGACTTAATTTACATTCCTAAAGGCTGTCGACATTTTGGCGTCGGAAGGAAAGGATTGGGTGATATTTTGTATGTAGCCTCAAAAGGAAGCATTGTCTTTAACTTTTTAAGTAGCGATTGCCTTTGTGTTTAGCATATAAATATTGAGCCCGCATTGGGCTAGCAGACCTTTCTGCAGAAGGTGTATCCGTCCGTAAGATGCCTGCTGTAGCTTGTGTCGAATAAAGAGGCTGCTTTGTACCTACCAGTGACTCTGTCTCTCTGATGATTTCGTCCACGCTACAACAATGAATAAACTGTTGATGCTTCAGGCTGGGACATTCCATCAGGACTGGTAAGGAAGGGGGAAGATGCCAGAATAAAGGTGTAGGGAGAGGAGAAGGAGACCGAGCTTGAAGGTGATAGGTGAAGCCAAGTGGATGGGGGAGGGGGGAATGATGTAAGAAGCTGGAAGGTGACTTGCAGATGTAGGTGGGACGCAACTGAAACAAGAGGGATAAAATGGAGTTGTGGTATGTGGATGCGAGAGCAGGCAGAAACAATGGGCCTACCCAACCATTCAGCTTTGTGAATCTTGGGACCAAGTGTTAATTCTCTGGACACCTCCTCTTACTGACCCCTTGAAAAGGACCTCACTTGGGACCATCAGGATATTGTCTCTAACACCACCAGCAACCTCATCGACTCTGGAGATCTCCCATCGACTGCCACCAACCCTCATTGTTCCCTTATCCCACACTGCAACACCTCGTATTCCAACTAAGTAGTCTTTAAGCTGATGGCATGAACATTGATTTCTCTTACTTGAATTACTTCCGGTAATTTTGCCCCTTCCATTCCCCACTCTGGCCTCTTACTACCTCTCCTCCCTGTTTATCACCTCCCTCTGGTGCCCTTCCTCCTTCCCTATCTCCCACGATCCACTCTCCAGTCCTTTACCTTTTCCACCTGTCATCTCTTAGCTTGTTACTTCCTCTCTCCCTCACCCCTCTTCCATCCACCTATCTACACCTATCACCTTCAAACTTGTCTTCCTTCCCTTACTCCTCCCTTCATATTCTGGCATCTTTCCCTTCCTCTCCAGCCCTGATAAAGGGTCTTGGCCCAAAACATCGGCTGTTTATTTATTCCCATAAATCTGCTGAATCCCTTCAGCATTTTGTGTGTACATCCCTTTAAAACTTCTCTGCATCATCATTACAAGCCATACAGACCCCAACTTGGTATCATTAGCAAACATGGGTACTGTATATTATTGTAAACCCTCTCAACAAGATCATTGCTGTTGACTGAATATTAGAGCTCAACATCAACTCCTGCAACACTAGTCAACAACCTCGCAATCTCAAAGTGACCTATTTATTCCTAGTCATTATTTTCTGTTTATTAACTGATCCTCAACGCACACAAGAATATTTCCTTCAATCCCATGTGCTTTATGATTTCTTCTGTGGCACCTTATTCAAGGTCTTCTGAAAGTCTAATGAGCAGCATAGCTGTCTTCCTCATCAATTCTCAGCAAACTTGAACAAGTTACACGCCAATTCTGATCAGTCCTACTTTTTCAAATGTGCTCTTCCCATTCACTCAATGATAGGCTTTAAGTATTTTCTCTGCAATTGTCTTCTCCCAACTTTGTTAAAGAGTGGGATTACGTTTACTTCCTTCCAGTTGAGGGGAACCTCAAGAAGAAAGAGGTGGGATTTTGGAAAATGTATTCTTTGTACCATCGTACTATCATCCGTTCTGCAGTCTCTTGAATAGATACAAGGACTGGAGTTTCCTTGGTGTTGTCTGGATCCACATACTAGCCTCATTTGTAATTTCAATCTGTTCGCCTTACTCACCAGTTCTACAGTACTTATTGTTAAGGGCATGATGACCTCCTGGAGCAAAGTCTCCAGTGAGACCATAACCAGGTCTATTAATACTGTCTCATATGACAGGAAATTAGCTGCTTTGCAGCAATTGTAAAGTGCAAAGTCGCAAAAGTACAGCCCAAAGACAGTAAATTGCTACAAATTTCAAAATAACTAGTGCTTAAAATGCATAATGATGCATTGTTCGTGGACCTTCATTATAGAATCAGAATCAAGTTTATTATCACTGGCATATGTTGTGAAATTTGTTGTTTGTGGCTGCAATACAGAAATCAAAATAACTAAGTTACAATAAGTCTTTGATGATTGTCTTGGAGGAGGAGATGTTATTTTTGATCTCCTGATCAGGAAGTCGATGATCTAGTTGCAGAGGGAGGTACAGGAGCTCAGGTTTTGAAGCTTGTTGATCAGTAATGAAGGAATGATGGTGTTGAACACTGAGTTATAATCAATAAACAGTAGGCTGACGTAGGCATTGTTGTTGACCAGCTGGTGCAAGGGTGAGTGCAGTGCCAATGGGATTCATTCCCTGTAGAACTGGTTGGTTGGGTGGCACAGGTTTTCAGTGCCAATGAGATTCATTCCCTATAGAACTGGTTGGTTGGGTGGCACAGGTTTTCAGTGCCAATGAGATACATTCCCTGCAGAACTGGTTGGTTGGGTGGCACAGGTTTTCAGTGCCAATGAGATTCATTCCCTATAGAACTGGTTGGTTGGGTGGCACAGGTTTTCAGTGCCAATAAGATTCATTCCCTGTAGAACTGGTTGGTTGGGTGGCACAGGTTTTCAGTGCCAATGAGATTCATTCCCTGTAGAACTGGTTGGTTGGGTGGCACAGGTTTTCAGTGCCAATGAGATTCATTCCCTGTAGAACTGGTTGGTTGGGTGGTACAGGTTTTCAGTGCCAATGAAATTCATTCCCTGTAGAACTGGTTGGCTGAGTGGCACAGGTTTTCAGTGCCAATGAGATTCTTTCCCTATAGAACCGGTTCGTTGGGTGGCACGGGTTTTCAGTGCCAATGAGATTCATTCCCTATAGAACTGTTTGGTTGGGTGGCACAGGTTTTCAGTGCCAATGAGATACGTTCCCTATAGAACTGGTTGGTTGGGTGGCACAGGTTTTCAGTGCCAATGAGATTCATTCCCTATAGAACTGGTTGATTGGGTGGCACAGGTTTTCTGTGCCAATGAGATTCATTCCCTATAGAACTGGTTGGTTGGGTGGCACAGGTTTTCAGTGCCAATGAGATTCATTCCCTGTAGAACTGTTTGGTTGGGTGGCACAGGTTTTCTGTGCCAATGAGATTCATTCCCTGTAGAACTGGTTGGTTGGGTGGCACAGGTTTTCAGTGCCAATGAGATTCATTCCCTGTCGAACTGGTTGGTTGGGTGGCACAGGTTTTCAGTGCCAATGAGATTCATTCCCTATAGAACCGGTTGGTTGGGTGGCACAGGTTTTCAGTGCCAATGAGATTCATTCCCTGTAGAACTGGTTGGTTGGGTGGCACGGGTTTTCAGTGCCAATGAGATTCATTCCCTGTAGAACTGGTTGGTTGGGTGGCACAGGTTTTCAGTGCCAATGAGATTCTTTCCCTATAGAACTGGTTGGTTGGGTGGCAGAGGTTTTCAGTGCCAATGAGATTCATTCCCTATAGAACTGTTTGGTTGGGTGGCACAGGTTTTCAGTGCCAATGAGATTCATTCCCTATAGAACTGGTTGGTTGGGTGGCACAGGTTTTCAGTACCAATGAGATACATTCCCTGTAGAACTGGTTGGTTGTGTGGCACAGGTTTTCAGTGCCTTGCCAGGTGCACCATTGGGCCTGAAGCTTTGTCAGGGTTCACCCTCTTGAAAGCTGTTCAGATGTCGGCCTCTGAGACAGATATAAGATGCTGCAGGGAATTACACATGTATAATTTTATTCTGCCTTTCAAAGTCTACATAAAAGGCATTCATCTTAATTCAGCCATTTATGATGTTAGGTTTCACCTTGTAGGAAGTAATAGCATGCAAACTCTGCCAAAGCTAAGGTGCATCCGATTCTGTCTCTAGCTTCCCTTGGAACTGTTTTTTCATACTTAAGATAGCCTTCCGTAGGTCATACAACACAGGAACAGGCCCCAGGCTGATCTATTTCATAGAAAGCCATTTAAGCTGCCTACTCCCATCAACCTGCATTGGGTTCATAGCCCTCCACACCACTGCCTCTCTCCCCCACCCACCTGTCCACACCTATCACCTTCCAACTTGTCTTCCTTCCCTTACCCCTCCCTTCATATTCTGGCATCTTTCCCTTCCTCTTTAGCTCTGATAAAGGGTCTTGGCCCAAAACATCAGCTGTTTATTTATTCCCATAAATCTGCTGAGTTCCTCCAGCATTTTGTGTGTACATCCCTTTAAGACTTCTCTGCACCATCATTACAGGCCATACAGACCCCAACTTGGTATCATTAGCAAACATGGATACTGTATATTATTGTAAACCCTCTCAGCTAGATCATTGATATTGACTGAATATTAGAGCTCAACATCAACTCCTGCAACACTAGTCAACAACCTCCCAATCTCAAAGTGACCTATTTATTCCTAGTCATTATTTTCTGTTTATTAACTGATCCTCAACGCACAGAAGAATATTTCCTTCAATCCCATGTGCTTTATGATTTCTTCTGTGGCATCTTATTCAAGGTCTTCTGAAAGTCTAATGAGCAGCATAGCTGTCTTCCTCATCAATACTCAGCAATCTTGAACAAGTTACACGCCAATTCTGATGAGTCCTACTTTTTCAAATGTGCTCTTGCCACTCACTCAATGATAGACTTTAAGTATTTTCTCTGCAATTTTCTTCTCCCAACTTTGTTAAGTAGTGGGGTTACGTTTACTTCCTTCCAGTTGAGGGGAACCTCAAGAAGAAAGAGGTGGGATTTTGGAAAATGTATTCTTTATACCAAGGTACTATGGTAATTTTGCTCATCCATTCTGCAGTCTCTTGAATAGATACAAGGACTGGAGTTTTCTTGGTGTTGTCTGGATCCACATACTAGCTGCATTTCTAATTTCAATCTGTTCGCCTTACTCACCAGTTCTACAGTACTTATTGTTAACGGCATGATGACCTCCTGGAGCAAAGTCTCCAGTGACACCATAACCAGGTCTATTAATACTGTCTCATATGACAGGAAATTAGCTGCTTTGCAGCAATTGTAAAGTGCAAAGTTGCAAAAGTACAGCCCAAAGACAGTAAATTGCTACAAGTTTCAAAAGAAATAGTGTTTAAAATGCATAATGATGCATTGTTCGTGGACCTTCATTATAAAATCGGAATCAAGTTTATTATCACTGACATATGTTGTGAAATTTGTTGTTTGTGGCTGCAATACAGAAAACAAAATAACTAAGTTACAATAAGTCTTTGATGATTGTCTTGGAGGAGGAGATGTTATTTTTGATCTCCTGATCAGGAAGTCGATGGTCTAGTTGCAGAGGGAGGTACAGGAGCTCAGGTTTTGAAGCTTGTTGATCAGTAATGAAGGAATGATGGTGTTGAACACTGAGTTATAATCAATAAACAGTAGGCTGACGTAGGCATTGTTGTTGACCAGCTGGTGCAAGGGTGAGTGCAGTGCCAATGAGATTCATTCCCTGTAGAACTGGTTGGTTGGGTGGCACAGGTTTTCAGTGCCAATGAGATTCATTCCCTATAGAACCGGTTGGTTGGGTGGCACAGGTTTTCAGTGCCAATGAGATTCATTCCCTATAGAACTGGTTGGTTGGGTGGCACAGGTTTTCTGTGCCAATGAGATTCATTCCCTGTAGAACTGGTTGGTTGGGTGGCACAGGTTTTCAGTGCCAATGAGATTCATTCCCTGTCGAACTGGTTGGTTGGGTGGCACAGGTTTTCAGTGCCAATGAGATTCATTCCCTATAGAACCGGTTGGTTGGGTGGCACAGGTTTTCAGTGCCAATGAGATTCATTCCCTGTAGAACTGGTTGGTTGGGTGGCACGGGTTTTCAGTGCCAATGAGATTCATTCCCTGTAGAACTGGTTGGTTGGGTGGCACAGGTTTTCAGTGCCAATGAGATTCTTTCCCTATAGAACTGGTTGGTTGGGTGGCAGAGGTTTTCAGTGCCAATGAGATTCATTCCCTATAGAACTGTTTGGTTGGGTGGCACAGGTTTTCAGTGCCAATGAGGTACATTCCCTGTAGAACTGGTTGGTTGGGTGGCACAGGTTTTCAGTGCCAATGAGATACATTCCCTATAGAACTGGTTGGTTGGGTGGCACAGGTTTTCAGTGCCAATGAGATACATTCCCTGTAGAACTGGTTGGTTGGGTGGCACAGGGTTTCAGTGCCTTGCCAGGTACACCATTGGGCCTGAAGCTTTGTCAGGGTTCACCCTCTGGAAAGCTGTTCAGATGTCGGCCTCTGAGACAGATATAAGATGCTGCATGGAATTACACATGTATAATTTTATTCTGCCTTTCAAAGTGTACATAAAAGGCATTCATCTTAATTCAGCCATTTATGATGTTAGGTTTCACCTTGTAAGAAGTAATAGCATGCAAACTCTGCCAAAGCTAAGGTGCATCCGATTCTGTCTCTAGCTCCCCTTGGAACTGTTTTTTCATACTTAAGATAGCCTTCCAAAGGTCATACAACACAGGAACAGGCCCCAGGCTGATCTATTTCATAGAAAGCCATTTAAGCTGCCTACTCCCAGCAACCTGCACTGGGTTCATAGCCCTCCACACCACTGCCACCCAGGTACCCATCCCAACTTCTCTTAAATGTTGAAATTGAGCTCACATGCACAGACGTCCCACCTCTCCCAGAAGTTGCAGGAGTCACCCGCACATTGACAGCGGCTCCCTGATGCCTGCAAATTATGTACAATATCCTGGAAATGGATTTTTTTCACAGAGAGAGAGAGAGAGACACACACACACACACACACACAGATGGGGGAGGGGGGAGAGAGGTGGAGGGGTAGGGAGGGGGGGGGAGGGGGCGCAGGGAGAGAGGATGGATGGATGGCAGAGTGTTCCAAAAAAAGAAAAAAGAAAATATAAAACGTACTTCACCCCAGACTACACTAAAGTGTACCCCTGCCTAACAGGGGTCAAAAATAATGACAGTGTTGCTCGCTGCACTCCTTGCAACAGTGACTTTTCTATCGCCCATGGTGGGTTAAGACTGTAAAAGACATGTTGAGGTGAGTTTAGCAGGTGTCATTCATTCATTATCATAACTAACGTTATTTAAACTAGCCGGCTATCTGCTAAGGAGCTGCTCTATTGCAGCTATCCCACCTCTCCAGAAAGTTCCAGGAGTCTCTCGCAAATTGATGGTGCTACCTCCCTGAAATGAGTTTTTGCAGGGTGGGATGTCTGCGTGCACCACTTGCATTTGCAGCTCATTCCACACACTCATGACCCTCTGAGTTTCCCCTCATGTTCCCCTTTCAGCTTGTCACCTTTCACGCTTAACCCACGACCTCTAGTTGTAGTCCCACCCAACCTCAGTGGAAAAAGCCTGCTTGCATTTCCCCATCTATACTCCTTCTGTGACCCGACTGGTGGTGTAGTGGCATCAGAGTCGGACTTGGGGACGAAAGGTCCCCAGTTCGAATCCAGCTGGGTCCCCTGCACACTGCTCCATGCTAGGGCACATACTTCTCCTTATTTAGTGTGTTTCCACTTCTCTCCAACAGCACTCCCTGCAAGAAAACACACCAATGAAGACCAGGATTCAGTGAGAACAACCTGATTACCCCACTGCTCTTAACTTGAGTGACCTTGAAACTGGAATCTTTCTTGTTGGAACAGCACAGGTCACACTAACACAGGACTTTGGCAGGTCAAGCACCATCTCTGGAGAGGAATAAACAGACCCCTCATCAGGACAGACTGGAAAGGAAGGGGACAGAAGCTGGAATAAAGTGGTGCGGGGACAGGAAGGAGTACAAGCTGGAAGGTGATAGGCGAGACCAGGTGAGGGGGAAGGGGGAGGGGGGTGTGAGAGGCTGGGAGGTGATAGGTGGAAGAAGTAAAGGGCTGGAGAAGAGGTAATCTGATAGAGACCATGGAAGAAAGGGAAGGAGGAGGGGGGAACCAGAGGAAGTGAAGAGAAGGGTAAGAGAGGTGCCAGCATGAGGGCTGGAAACAGAGAGAAGGAGGGAGTGGGGAAAGATTACTGGAAGTTGGAGAACTCGGTGTTTGTGCCATTAGGCTGGAGGCTACCCAGATCGAATATGAGATGTTGCTCCACCAATCTGAGTGTGGCCTCTTTGAGCAGTAGAGGAGACAACCAACATGCCAAAATGGGAAGAGGAAGTTGAATTGAAATGGATAGCCATTGGGAGACCCTGCCTTTTGTGGCAGATAGAGTGAAGGTGCTCAAATATTTGATACCCCAATCTACGCCGAATCTCACCAATGTAGAGGAGGCTGCACCAAGTTACAGCAGGTGACCCAGGCAGACCTGCTGGTGAACTATCGCCTCACACGGAAGGACTGTTTAAGGGTCTGAATAGTGGTGAGGGAGGTGGTCTAGGGGCAGTTCACAGGGATAAGTGGAGGAGGGAGATCAGTGGGGAGGGATGAGTGGACAAGCAGAAAGCGAGAGTGGGGGGGCGCAGGGAGAAGATGTGTTTACTGGTAGGATCCCGTTGTAGATGGCAGAAGGTTTGAAGAGTGAAGTGCTGGATACAGAGGCTCGTGGGCTGGTAGGTAAGGACAAAGGGAACCCAGTGTGCTGCAATGACAGTGTTTTCTCAAATGTTGCAAAGATGGACCAGCAGTAGTCATGAGATCCACTGCAAAGGCCCATGAATACAGCAGTAAATGCAAGAAACTTCAAACAAAAGACCGGAGATATTGGAGAAGCCATGGAATTTGTTTTCACAGTTCACAGTTGCAGCAGAAAGACTGGACAGGTGCATGATGGAAACAAGTCTAAAGTCATATAGGAGCTGATTGGGTAAATATGATCAGTACTATTTTCTTATATGGGGTGGGGGGCAAAACACTGAGACAGATTAGTTGAGCCAATTGGACTGTTTTGGAATTCAACTCCCATTTAATACTATGGTACCAAAGACATTTCCACAACAACAAGTGCTAATAAGAACAATCTGTGCACTCAGCAGAGAGACAGGTGAATAGTTGCCACATCTGACTGACTTGGCCTCCCCTTGTCCCTTCTCCACCCGCCCCACCGTTAAGGCTGATTTATGCTTCTGCGTCGGCTCTAACCTGTAGCCGATGCCGTAGCCTACGCAAGTGGTCTATGCCCTTGTGAGCATTTATACTTCTGCACTGGTGTGTCCGTGTCGCTCTGCAATTCACCGCCAAAACGCTAGTTGGCGATGGGGTTTCTATGCCACTGTGTTGAGTTTCTTCGTGTACTTCAAGCAGTGGCGACTGAAACTGAGCGCATCATGTTGCAGTTGGAGCTAATAAATGTTGAACAAGAGTTACTTTTATTGAAGTTACTGCAACGTAGAAAGGAGGGAAGACGTGGGAGGAGATGGTGTGTACGAGCATTGAATGGATTGAGGCAGAAGGAGGGTGAATTTTCTGTGCTTGTCCGGCCACTGAGAGACAAGAAGCAACCAGAAATGCATAGGAGGAAATGCGATGCTATCAAGCCAACCAATCAGTTGTTGCTGTCTGCATCACCGCAACGCGTGGTTACATTTTCGGGGAGGTGTACGTCAGGCTACAGCGTAGGGTACGCGGCTACGCCGTACCTGTGCCATTAATTCAATGCAGAAGTACAAATTGCCCTTAACTCCTTTCCTTTGGCCGAAGGAACATTGAAGTGACACCCACCTGACTTGGGAACACAAAAGAGGAAACTGACCAAAATAATTAATAAAAAGCAGGTAAAGATAGTAATATGCCTGAAGTCATTTTCAGATACGTTTTATAAAAACACAATTGGTGTTTATAATGTAAAGAAACAATCTTTCACAAAGGTAAGGTCAAATTTGGAGTATTGTGTGCAGTTCTGTTTACCTACTGAAAGAAAGGATATCAGTAAGATTGAAAGAGCACACAGAAAATTTACAAGGACGTTGCCAGGTCTTGAGGAACTGAGCTATCGGGAAAGGTTGGATAGGTTAGGACTTTATTCCCTGGTGTGTAGGGGAATGAGGAGAGATTTTATAGAGGTATCTAAAATTATGAGGGATGTAGATAGGATAAATGCAAGCAGGCTTTTCCCATGCTGGCAGGGTGAGACTAGAATTAGAGGTCATAGTTTAAAGATGAAAGCTGAAATACTTAAGGGTGAACCTTCACTCAGAGGGTGGTGCAAATGTGGAATCAGCTGCCAGAGGAAGTGGTGGATAAGGGTTTGATTTCAACATTTGAGAGAAATTTGGATAAGTACATGGATAGGAGGGGTACGGAGGGCAAGGTTCAGGTGCAGGCAGCTGGGACTAAGCGGAATAATAGTTTGGGATGGACTGGACAGGACAAAGGACCTGATTCTGTGCTGTAGCGGCCTATGAGCCTAAAGGTGAATTATGACGGAACTGGAACTGACAGCTACACAGCAAAAAGTCCTGAGACTCTCGTAGCAGCAGCATCAAATACAATTTGAGACCAGGCCATGAAAGGAGATTTTAGAACAGGTGACCAGAGTTTGGTCGATGGGAAGTTTCATAGGAGCATCACAGAGGTGGGGAGAGAGGCAGAAAGGTTTTGGGAAGGGATTCCAGAGCTTGAGACACAGACAGCTGAAGGCACAGTCATCAATAGCAGAGTGCTTAAAGTCATGGTTGAACAAGATGCTGGAATTGGAGGTGCAGAGACTGGGGCTGGGGTGAATTGTAGGAGTGGGAGAGGATGCAGAAACAGGAGACGGGATTGGAAGCACGAGACTCAAGATTGAAATGTTGTTTAACCAGGTGTTTGGGTTGTTTGGTGAGGACAGAAGAGATGGATGAAAGGTCTTGGTGCATGTTAGAACAAGGCAGCAGTGTTTTGGGCGATTAAAAATTGTTACTCACTAAACAGTAGATTGGGCAGGTGGTTTGACATTTTTTGGAAGGAGGTGCAGAGATAACAATGCAAGGTGGGAGTCTCAGAGTGTGGGAACATCTAGAGAATTAGAATCCAGTGGAAGACATCTGCTGTATACCGGACACTCAAGTGTGTCAGGGAAGTGAAGTATGTGCAGTGAAAATTACGACTGAGAAGGTGTTCAGGAAACTTAATGGCCTGAGGGTGGATAAACCTCCTGGACCTGATGGAATGCACCCTTGGGTTCTGAAGGAAGTAGCTGGAGAGATTGCAGAGGCGTTAGCAATGATCTTTCAAGAATCAATAGATTCTGGCATTGTACTGGATGACTGGAAAATTGCAAATGTTACTCTGCTATTTAAGAAGGGTCGGAGCAGCAGAAAGGAAGCTACAGACCTGCTAGCCTGACATCAGTGGTTCGGAAATTGTTGGAATCAATTGTTAGGGATGAAATTACGGAGCACCTGGAGGCACATGACAAGTTAGGCCAGAGCCAGCATGGCTTCCTGAAAGGAAAATCCTGCCTGACAAATCTACTGCAAATTTTTGAGGAGATTGCAAGTAGGGTAGGCAAAGTAGATGCAGTAGACATGGTGTATTTGGATTTTCAAAAGGCCTTTGACAAAGTGCCCACAAGAGGCTGCTTAGCAAAATAAGCACCCATGGAATTACAGGGACGTTACTAGCATGGGTGGAGCATTGGCTGAACGGCATAAAACAGAGTGGGAATAAAGGGATCCTATTCTGGCTGCCGCTTACCAGTGGAGTTCCACGGGTCGGTGTTGGGACTGCTGCTTTTTACAATGTACGTCAATAATTTGGACTATGGGATTAATGGATTTGTGGCTAAGTTTGCCGATAATACCAAGATAGGTGAAGGAAATAGAGAGCCTGCAGAGAGACGTGGATAGTTCAGGGGAATGGGCAAAGAAGTGGCAAGTGAAATACAATGTTGGAAAGTGTATGGCCATGCACTTGGGTGGAAGAAATAAACAGGTAGACTATTATTTAGATGGGGAGATAATTCAAAATGCAGAGATGCAAAGGGACTTGGGAGTCCTTGAGCAGGATACCCTAAAGGTTACCCCCCAGGTTGATTTGGTGGTGAACGCGACGAATGCAATGTTGGTATTCATTTCTGGAGGTATAGAATAAAAGAGCAGGGATGTGATGTTGAGGATCTATAAGGCACTCGTGTGACCACACTTGGAGTATTGTGTGCAGCTTTGGGCTCCTTATTTTAGAAAGAATATACTGACATTGGAGAGGGTTGAGAGAAGATTCACGAGAATGAGTCCAGGAATGAAAGGGTTACCGTATGAGGAACGTCTGGCAGCTCTTGGGCTGTATTCCCTGCAGTTCAGGAGAATGAGGGGAGGGGGATCTCATAGAAACATTCCAAATATTAAAAGGCCTGAACAGATTAGATATGATAAAGTTATTTCCCATGGTCGGGGAGTCTAGGACAAGAGGGCACGACTTCAAGATTGAAGGACATCCATTTAGAAGAGAGATGCAGAGAAATTTCTTTAGTCAGATGGTGGTAAATTTGTGGAATTTGTTGCCACAGGTGGCTGTGGAGGCCAAATCATTGGGTGTATTTAAGGCATAGATAGATAGGTCCTTGATTAGCCAGGGCATCATGAAGAGGTAAGGGGAATGGGGATGACTGGAAGAATTGGATGGCAGAGCAGACTCGATGGGCTGATGGGCCTACTTCTGCTCCTCCATCTTATGGTCTTATGATTAAGGGGAGGTTTCTCTGGTGAGGGACACGAAGGTTGGGCTTGGGGCTTTTGTTAGGAAGAGATGAAGAGAGAAGACGCCAGAGAGAAGAGGTGAAGGGCCTGTTCCCCTGCTGTACTTGTCTCTCCACGTTGACTAAATCTTCAGTGACTAACTCTGATTTGTGTGCAAGACTTTGGTCTAAAACCCAGTGAACAGCACAGAAAGCTACCTCAAAAAGAAATGTAACAGAAGGAAAAAATTACAAGGAAACGAAACCCATGACATGCTTTTTACGTGTTGTTGCTCCGCAAAAGTCGCAAGGAGGTAAATCCTGCACCTCTCTGGTGTGCAACACGAAGCAGCGTTTACCTTAATCCACTTTATTAGGGAAAGCAGTCAAAACAACAAATTAGGAGAAAGACGTCCACCGGTAACAGGTTAAATGTGCCTAACACAATCTCTAAAATCATTCAAAAAGCTAACAGACATTAAATTACGTGATTTGCAATATTGAAATGGCATCCCAAATGTGACTAGACCACTGGAATGATACAATATTGTGTAATTCTGGTCGGGAAGAGAAGTTTAGCTATTGAAAAATCTACTTTAACTAATACGTACAGAAGCAATGGCTGCCTAACCAAACCATCAGGTAATCACAGCATCCACTGCCACTGCTGTTCAAGTCACTGGAATAATGAGGTCAGCATTGAAAGTCATTTCAATAACTGTCTAACGGGCACTCTTTCTTTTAATGTTAAAAATCATTAAAAGGGAAATTAAGGTAGGTCAAAACTTATAACATATCATTCAGCAACCTGGGGACAATGCAGTGCAGACACATGAGGCCCCACCTTAGGACCCATCAATGTGGAACCCACCCCTTCACCAGGCCCCATCAAATGCGAAACCCTCTCCTACATCAGGGTCAGGACCCATTGATGTGGACCACTTCCCCAAGCCAAGGCCCATCCAACGTGGGCCCCTCACTGGGCCCCTCCTCTGCCACCCCATCCGAGAACAGTTTCAGATTGGACAACATCTTCAGTTTTAATTCGAGCATTTGCCACTGGATGCTGGGAATACAAGCGAAGGTGTTTTGGGAAAGGAGGAGGAGGCATGCTGGATACAAGTGACTGTCGACAGAGCAGCAAAGCTAATAACCTCACATCTTTGTTAACAGTTAAACCCATCGGATACACAATGCCACTGGGTACACTACAGTCAATGAAAATAAATAGGGGGAGTAGACAGCTTGATATCTCAAGCTAAATTGAGACAGCAGAAAGACTGCAGAACTAGAATCTACAAGGCAGCTAAAATCCGGTGACACTACGTATGAGACGTTTACATTTCCAGGGGTAATTCTTTAAAGAGTGTTGTGTGTGTGGCCTGGCTACACAACAATGCTATTAATAAAAATGCTGGAGACAGGAGCGAAGTTTCATGGTTCTTTACCAGTAGAAAACGATGCAGAACACACACATACGTATCAATGTGCGCCTAATAGCGCATGCAACGATGTGTTACTACAACATAAAGTAGTCCCCATATCATACACTAGGCTGACCCGGCTGATGCTGTAGTGGCGTCACCCCGAGTTTGAATCCAGCCGGCTCCCCTGCACGCTTTCCATCCATGCTGGGTTACGAGCTGGTGATCTCTTTGGAAACTCACCCGGCAGAAGGCAATGGCAAACCACTGCTGTAACTTGCCTCGTACGTGGTTCCCCACTACGTCAGAGAGGCGTGGAGGGAAATCGTCCGCTAACTGGAGAAACTCCGGATGTGACGTAACTTTCCTTTTTCCAATACGGGACAAAGAGAGAGTGAAGAAGGTTTTCAAAGATGTCAGCGGCAGATCTTGTTGCAAATCTGGACAGCCGTTTCTTCACTCCTTTCTACGATAAGGCAAGCACTAGATAAGAAGGAAAACATGCTGATTAGATATTAAAAGGAGACAAAATGGGAACGTTTCTGAAGATAATCAGAACACGCATCTATCTGTAAGCTATGACGACAACTTGTGGGAATTCTAGCGATGGAGTATGTCATTTCTAAGATATTGCAAGTGAATTCATACAATTGCCAACTCTTAATTCCTGTTGCTTCAAGACCTATTCGGGGAGATGGGACTCGTCAGCTCATCTAGGAGAAGGAAAATTCGGATCTCAAACCTCTGCTGCCTTGCGGCTGTACCCACTCACAGGGAAGGCTTCGGGAGTAAACCCGGAGCTGGAGTCCCTAAGGCAGTCCTACGCTGACTGACAACTCCTGTGGTGCTCCTGGTACCAAACTCAATCTGCCATTCCTTTGGGTGCGTGCAGACGGGGAGCTTGCTACATGGGGCAACAGCTTGCTCTCCATATCGTACTGCCCAGTCTTGTGTATCTGGACAGCTAGGACACAACATCCATGGTCGACTCCGACCGACGGAGGCCTCAGTCACTATAAGACCTATTGAATGGTAGCACTACAGACATGCCACCTCTCCCGGAAGTTCCGGGAGGCTCCCGGATATGAATAGCGGCTCCCTGATGCCCGCAAATTATATACAATATCATGGAAATCAATTTTTTTGAGAGTGAGCGAGAGAAAGCAAGAGAGCGTGAGCGCAAGAGAGAGCAAGCGAGAGCACACGAGTGAGAGAGCGAACGAGAAAGCAAGCGAGAGTGCTTGAGAGCGCGCGAGCGACCATGTGAGAGAGAGAGAGAGAGAGAGAGAGAGAGAGAGAGAGAGAGAGAGAGAGAGAGAGAGAGAGAGAGAGAGAGAGAGACAGACAGACAGACAGACAGACAGACAGACAGACAGACAGACAGACAGACATGCAGAGTGTTCCAAAAAAAATAGAAAACATACATCACCCCAGACTACACTAAAGTGTACTCCTGCCTAACAGGGGTCAAAGTAATGACAGTGTTGCTCGCTGCACTGATTGCAACAATGACGTTTCTCTTGCCCATGGTGGGTTAAGACTGTAAAAGACGTGTTGAGGTGAGTTTAACAGGTGTCATTCATTCATTAACATAACTAACATTATTTAAACTAGCTGGCTCGCTACTAATGGCTACTCTATTGCAGACATCCCACCTCTTCCGAAAGTCTCCTGCAAATTGATGGTGCTACCTCCCTGAAATGAGATTTTGCAGGGTGGGATGTCTGGCACTAGATTTTAACACCCGTTCCTAAACCCTAAGAATCACCTAATATAAACACAGAACTCTTTACTGAGGATTGTACTCAAAACTCTGGATTGGTTCTTAAAATATTCAGCTTACAGAAACAGGGAGGCAAGTAAGAGAAAGAACTGAGAACTTCATGCTTGGCTCTGTAACAAGGTTTATAATTCTGAACAATTAGTAAATCCCTTTAACTGGAAACAGTTCCAAATATCACAGCATCGTTCCAGCACCTCGAATAACCCTCTTGCTGGTTCAGAGTTTTGAATCCATAATTTGTGTTTTATCCCCTTTAATGAACGTGCTGAGGACTGCATGTTTTTCCCCGACCCTCACTCGTTACACGTGCAGATTACAAAGCACACATCTTTAGCTTAAAGAGCCTTTTCTACCATCAGTGCCTCCACAGCAGGAACCCAGCAGACACCCATCTTGTCTTGTGCTCATCTTCAGAGACCCAGTGACAGACTCTAGGACAATGCAGGCCACAACTGCTCAAGGGAGAATGCTTATGCTCGTATCGAGCTGGGTCCAAAGCCACAACTTACCAGTCATGGCTTCCTGCGCAAAGTACTTTACGTCCATATCTTGGTCCTGACCCAATTTCTCCAGTATTGGTTTGAACTTGTTCTGTAAAGTGCTGTGATTTAAAAGCAAGTTTTAGTACCTGTGACCTTCAAAACAAAACAGCAGCACATTTACTTAAATCCAAAGCGGTACTGGATACTACCCAGATTAAAATCTCCTCTTTCTGCCTCTCACGCAGGCTTCCACTACCACAACTGATCGTTTACTGGCCAGATACGGGTTAGAGCTCAACTAGCAGAGTACGGTCACAAACTGCAGCTGAGCTCATTTGGGTTAGTGGATGCAAAAGGAGAATAATTTGGATGCCGCATTTTTATGCCGTTGAAGAGAGGGGGCACTGAATGCATAAACTTCCTTTTAATGCAATCCGTCTGTTATTGCTTTCCACACAAATTCCAATCAAATCACAAACGCACAATTTCACAAAAATCATTCACCGGACGGGTTGGCGGGGTGGAGATACGTTGCTACCAAAGGAGGTGCAGGGTGCTCCTTCCCTCCGCAGGCCTGCAGGTCACCCTTGGGCAAGGTGCAACACCTGCTTAAGCTCCCCCACCTGATCAGGATCACGCGATGCCGTGGGAGCAGATGGACAGTCACGTGTGCAGCCGGTGCAGATCAGAAGTCCTGGTTGTGCGACCACTGATGCCGGGCAGACAATCTCTGAAGAGCACTGATAATGGCTGGGGGGTGGGGGGCTCACCTCGTCTTGTAAAAACACACACGGCCCAGAAGGCGTCAATGGCACAAACCAGTTCTGCAGGATAATTTGCCAAGAACAACCGTGGCCATGGAGAGACCACGATCGCCCACGTCACATGCTGATGAAGATGGTGGTGGCGTTAACTGAAATCTCACTGTGCGGTTTTCACTTCTAACCAGGATTTATCCATCAGTGGTTGAAGGAGAGAGGGAAGATGTATTAAAGATTGGAGGAGCAAACTTTTCATGCAGGAGTTGGTAGCTGAGCTGCCAAAGGAGGTGGTGGTGGTGCAGGCCGGAACAAAATCCTGGACAGTCACTTGATAAACCTCTGGTTAGGTCACATTTGGAGTACTGAATTCAGCTCTGGTCTCCCCTTTAATGGGCGTGGAAAGTTTGAAGAAGGTACAGAAGATGTTTACAGGACATTGCCTGTGATAAACCGCTGGTTAGGTCACATTTGGAGTACTGAATTCAGCTCTGGTGTCCCCTTTAAAGGGTGTGGAGACTTTGAAGAAGGTACAGAAGATGTTTACAGGACGTTGCCAGTGATAAACCTCTGGTTAGGTCACATTTGGAGTACTGAATTCAGCTCTGGCCAGCTCTTTAAAGGGTGTGGAGACTTTGGAGAAGGTATCGAAGATGTTTACAGGACGTTGCCTGTGATAAATCTCTGCTTACGTCACATTTGGAGTACTGAATTCAGCTCTGGCCTCCCCTTGAAAGGGTGTGGATACTTTGGAGAAGGTACAGAAGACGTTTACAGGACGTTGCCTGTGATAAATCTCTGGTTAGGTCACATTTGGAGTACTGAATTCAGCTCTGGCCTCCCCTTTAAAGGATCTGAAAAAGGTACAGAAGACATGCTGGCTGGTACTGCAGATGTTACCGGAGAGGTTGCTTTCTCCAGGGTGATGGAGTCTGAGGGAGGGATGAGTTGACAGAAGTTTACAAAATTCTGAGGCAAAGGCAGACGGCTCACAGTTGAGATGTAAGAGCCAGAAGAGAACAGCTCAAAGATGTGCTGAGGATTTGAGTACCTGGAACACACCGACGGGTCTGGTGGAAGTGGATGCAGGTATGAAACAAGAACAAGTGTTTACGATCCAATGAAGGGTCACGGTCTGAAACGTCGACTGGTTATTCATTTCCATGGATTCTGCCTGATCTGCTGAGTTCCTCCAGCGTTTTGTGTGAGCATTGAAGTATTTAAGACACTGTTAGACAGGCAAATGAACGTGCGGAGAATGGAGGATATCGGCCACGTGCGGGCAAAAGGACACGGTTCAATTAGGCGCTGCTTTATTTATAAAGTCTGCAGGTGTTGGAAACCCAGAGCAACACACGCAAAATGCTGGAGGACCTCAGCAGGTCAGGTAGCACCTATGGAAATGAATAAACAGGTGACGTTTCGGGCCCAGACCCTTCGTACGGACTGAAAAGGAAGAATTAGTTTGGTACAACATTGTGGGCCAACGGGCCTGTTCTACAGGTTCAGTGAGCAAGACAGAGGGATGTGGAGTTAGTGTGGCTGAGTGGGTTTACTATAGCAAGGAGTGATTGTCAGTATAGATGCAATGAACAAGAGGTCATGCTTCTATACAGTACAACTGACTATATCCAGAACCCAAAGGAATATTGCGCATTGCTTGGGAAAGCTGTAGTAAAATGAGGCCCTTGGAATACAAAGGCAGTGGAGAGACCTTAAACAGGTAATTTGGAGGGTAGAAACGGGCTACTAAATGTTCTTGGCGAGGATGTCCTTTCTTTAAAAAAATGGGGAGACGGCAGGCGAGTGGGGTTGAGGGGAATAATAAATCAGCCATGATAGAATGGCCGTGCAGTATCGATGGGCCGAACGGCCTGGTTCTGCTCCTGTGTCTTATGGCTTTAACCTCTGGATAGAGAAGAAGATCGTTTAAGGGTACTAAAGGATCAAGGTCAAGCAGGAAAGTGAGGCAAACACCACAGGGGAGGGGGAGGCCTGAGGGTTAAGTTTATGCCCCTCCCCCACGCGGTACATGGAATGAGCTGCCAGAGGAACTGGTTGAGGCAGGCACATTAACAACTTCAATAAGGACAGGGACGCGGGCAGGAAAGGTTTAGAGCAAGGGTGCACAACTATTTTGGTGCCATGGATCATTACGCTAGGGGTCCATGAACCCCAGGTTGAGAACCTGGGACGATGGGACCGGCAGAGACGGTGGTCTTGGCCGGATTGGACCTGTGGGTACAAAAGACGGTGCGACTCCATCACTAAACGCCACCACAGTGGCGTCTCAATTTCCATTCCAAACTGGAGGTGAAACATTCTCCACAGGCCGGGTTATAAGCCCCAACTCAAATACTTACCCGGCATCTAAAACCGGTCCTATTTTCTGCAATGATTTAGCCACGTTGAAGCGAATGTTTGCCACCTGATCGCCTGCCATCTGGAGAACCGTCGGCAGCATGTGCTTTGCTGTGATTTCTTGGCCACAGGCTTCAGACAACACCTAAAAAAAAACCAGCAGAAAATGCAAACGTTCATTCACAGCCCCGACCTTCACGAAGCAAGACTGAAGAAAAGATCATCGATCTGATTTGTGCGACGCTCAGAATGTATTTTGCCTCATGATAAAAAGGCATAGTCCACACTGGCACCAATGATCATCCGCAAGGAGAGAGATGAGGTCCTGCAACAGAGATTTACAGATCAATAGACAAGTTGTAAAGAAGAAGTGCTGGTATATTGTAATCGCTGGACTACCCCTTCTGCCATGTACAAGCGAGTTTAGAAACAGGAAGGCAGGACGGCTGAAATGTACAAAGTGTGGGTGCAGAGCAGACAGCATCACTGGGATGTCTTCCATGGCAAGGTGACCCGAGCCAAGAGAGAACCAGGATTATAAGACGCAAGAGCGGAATTCGGCTATCGAGTCAAATATGATGGCAGAATATAGCATTAGTGGTCAGACTCTTGGCACTGTGGAGGATCAGAGGAATCTTGGGGTCTGAGTCCATAGGACACTCAAAGCTGCTATGCGGTTGACTCTGTGGTTAAGGAGGCATACGGTGCATTGGCCTTCATCAATCGTGGGATTGAGTTTAAGAGCAGAGAGGTAATGTTACAGCTATATAGGGCCCTGGTCAGACCCCACTTGGAGTACTGTGCTCAATTCTAGTTGCCTCACTACAGGAATGACTTGGAAGCCATAGAAAGGGTGCAGAGGAGATTTACAAGGATGTTGCCTGGATTGTGGAGCATGCTTTATAATAATAGGTTGAGTGAACTCGGCCTTTTCTCTATGCAGCGAACGAGGATGAGAGGTGACCTGATAGAGGTGAACAAGATAATGAGAGGCATTGATTGTGTGGATAGTCAGAGGCTTTTTCCCAGGGCTGAAATGGCTAGAACGAGAGGGCATAGTTTTAAGGTGCTTGGGAGTGGGTACAGAGGAGATGTCAGGGGTTAATGAGGTGGAGGATAAATGCGTGGCTGAGGGATTGGAGCAGGGGGCAGGGATTCAGATTTCTGGATCATTGGGACCTCTCTTGGGGCAGGTGTGCCCTGTACAAAAAGGACGGGTTGCACTTCAATCTGAGGGGGACCAATATCCTGGCAGGGAGGTTTGCTAAGGCTACTGAGAGTTTAAACTAGAATGGTTGGCGGGTGGCAACCGAACTGAAGAGACTAGGGAAGAGGGGGTTGGCTCACAAACAGAGAAAGCTTGTAGACAGTGCGAGAGGGAGGATAGGCAGGTGATAGAGAAAGGATGCTCCCAGACCGAATGTTTGAGATACGTCCATTTTAACGCAAGGAGTGTTGTGAACAAAGCGGATAAGCTTAGAGCATGGATCAGTACTTGGAGATATGATGTTGTGGCCATTAGAGACTAGGATGTCTCAGGGACAGGAATGGTTACTTCAACTGCTGGGTTTTAGATGTTTCAACAAGGACAGGGAGGGAGGCAAAAGAGGTGGGGGCGTGGCACTGTTGATCAGAGATAGTGTCACAGCTGCAGGAAAGGTGGACGCCATGGAGGGATTGTCTACGCAGTCTCTGTGGGTGGAGGTTAGGAACAGAAAGGGGTCAATAACTTTACTGGGTGTTTTTCATAGGCCGCCCAATAGTAACAGGGATATCGAGGAGCAGATAGGGAAACAGATCCTGGAAAGGTGTAATAATAACAGAGTTGTCATGATGGGAGGCTTTAATTTCCCAAATATCGATTGGTGGATCCCAAGAGCAAGGGGTTTAACAAGGGCTGGAATTTGTTAGGTGTGTTCAGGAAGGTTTCTTGACACAATATGTAGATAAGCCTATAAGAGAAGACACTGTACTTGATCTGGTATTCGGAAATGAACCTGGTCAGGTGTCAGGTCTCTCAGTGGGAGATCATTTTGGAGATAATGATCATAATTCTATCTCCTTTACCACAGCACAAGGCTAATAGGAAGGAGCTTAAGAAGGAAATTAGGAGAGCCAGAAGAGGCCATGAGAAGGCCTTGGCAGGCAGGGTTAAGGAAAACCCCAAGGCATTCTACAAGTATGTGTAGAGCAAGAGGATAAGATGTGAAAGAATAGGACCTATCAAGTGTGACAGTGGGAAAGTATGTATGAAACCAGAGGAAATAGCAGAGGTACTTAATGAATACTTCCGTATTCACTATAGAAAAGGATCTTAGTGATTGTTGTGATGACTTGCAGCAGATTGAAAAGCTTGAGCATGTAGATATTAAGAAAGAGGATGTGCTGGAGCTTTTGGAAAGCATCAAGTTGGATAAATCGCTAGGACTGGATGAGATGTACCCCAGGCTACCGTGGGAGGCGAGGGAGGAGATTGTTGAGCCTCTGGTGATGATCTTTGAATCATCAATGGGGATGGGAGAGGTTCTAGAGGATTGGAGGGTTGTCGATATTGTTCCTTTATTCAAGAAAGGGAGTAGAGATAGCCCTGGAAGTTATAGACCAAAGAGTCCTACCTCAGTAAGTTGATGGAGAAGATCCTGAGAGGCAGGATTTATGAACATTTGGAGAGGTATAACATGATTAGGAATAGTCAGTATGGCTTTGTCAAGGGCAGGTCGTGCTTTACAAGCCTGAATTAATTTTTTGAGGATGTGACTAAACACAATGATGAAGGAAGAGCAGTAGACGTAGTGGAAATGGATTTCAGCAAGGCATTTAATAAGGTACCCCATGCAAGGCTTATTCAGAAAATAAGGAGGCATGGAATCCAAGGGGACATTGTTTTGTGGATCCAGAACTGGCTTGCCACAGAAGGCAAAGAGTGGTTGTAGGCAGGTCATATTCTGCATGGAGGTCGGCCTCCGTTATCTGTTCTGGGACCCTTACTCTTCGTGATTTTTATAAATGACCTGGATGAGGAAGTGGAAGTGGAGGGATGGCTTAGTAAGCTTGCTGAGACACAAAGGTTGGAGGTGTTGTGGGTAGTGTAGAAGGCTGTCAGAGGTTAGAGCGGGACATTGATAGGATGCAAAACTGGGCTGAGAAGTGGCAGACGGAATTCAACCCAGATAAGTGTGAAGTGGTTCATTTTGGTAGGTCAAATATGATGGCAGAATATAGTATTAATGGTAAAACTCTTGGCAGTGTGGAGGATCAGAGGGATCTTGGGGTCCGAGTCCATAGGACGCTCAAAGCTGGGGCGCAGGTTGACTCTGTGGTTAAGAAGGCATACAGCGTATTGGCCTTCATCAATCATGGAACTGAATTTAGAAGCCGAGAGGTAATGTTGCAGCTATATAGGACCCTGGTCAGACCCCACTTGCAGTACTGTGGTCGCCTCACTACAAGAAGAATGTGGAAGCCATAGACAGGGTGCAGAGGAGATTTACAAGGATGTTGTCTGGATTGGGGAGCATGACTTATGAGAATGGGTTGAGTCAACTCGGCCTTTTCTCCTTGGAACGATGGAGGATGAGAGGTTACCTGATACAGGTGTGTAAGATGATGAGAGGCATTGATCATGTGGATAGTCAGAGCCTTTTTCCCAGGTCTGAAATGGTTGCCACACGAGGACACAGGTTTAAGGTGCTGGAGAGTAGGGACAGAGGAAATGTCAGGGGTAAGTTTTTTACTCAGAGAGTGGTGAGTGTGTGGAATGGGCTACCGGCATCGGTGGTGGAGCCAGATATGATAGAGTCTTTTAAGAGACTTTTGGATAGGTACATGGAGCTTAGCAAAATAAATGGCTACAGGTAAGCCGAGTAATTTCTAAGGTAGGGACATGTTCGGCACAACCTTGTGGGCCGAAGGGCCTGTATTGTGCTGTGGTTTTCTGTGTTTCAATGCAAGTTTTTTTTATGCAGAGAGTGGTGAGTGTGTGGGATGGGCTGCCAGAGGCGGAAATGATCGGGTGTTTGAAGAGACACCTGAATGGATACATGGAGCTTAGAAAAATAGATGGCTACAGGTAAGCGGAGTAATTTCTAAGGTAGGGACATGCTCGGCACAGCTTTGTGGGCCGAAGGGCCTATATTGTGCTGTAGGTTTTCTTTGTTTCTATGAGTCTCCTCTGCCATTCCATCATCGCTGATTTATTTTTCCTCCCAACCCCATTCTTCTGCCTTCTCCCGTATCCTTTCACGCACTTAACAAATCAAGAATCTATCAACCTCCACTTTAGATATACTCAATGACTTGGCCTCCAAAGCCGTCTGTGACAATGAATTCCACCGATTCAGTACCCTCTGGCTAAAGAAATTCCTCCTCACTTCTGCTGTAAAGGGACGTCCTTCTATTCTGAGGCTGTGCCCTCTGGCCCCAGACTCTTGCGCTATTGGAAACCGCCTCTGTGCGTCCCTTTTATCCATACCTTTGCTCGAGCACTTTGGGAGGGTTTAAGCTGGTGAGGCAGCAGGGCTGGGACACAGGATACTAGTGTAGCAGGTGTTGAGTCAGAATTCTATGTCAAACTCACTGAACAGGCATGTCCGGTAAGCAGAGCAGGCAGAAATAAGTGGGAAAGCACGAGAGGGCTGGGAGGTTTAACCACATGTTTCCGAACACAGAAATTCACAGCACATTACAAGCCCTTCGGCCCACAATGTTGTGCCGACCAGGTAACCTACTCTAGAAACTGCTTAGAATTTCCCTAGCGCAGCAGTCCCCAACCACCGGGCTGCGGACCAGTACCAAGCCACAAAGCATGTGCTACCGGGCCGCGAGGAAACGACATGATTTGGCGATAGGAGTCGCTGCACCTTTCCTCATTCCCTCTCACCCACTGTTCAGCTTGAACACACGCGAGGTCATTACTCGCACGTCATCCATGTCAGCACGGGAATAAGATCAGCTCCTCGAGCTTGCAAATGACGGCGGGCTGAAAAGTATGTTTGACATAACATCTCTGCCGGCATTCTGGATCAAAGTCAAGGCTAAATATCCTGAGATAGCCATGAAAGCACTGAAAACGGTGCTTCCATTTCCAACATATCTCTGCAATGAATGCAACGAAAACTAAATTGCGGAAAAGACTGGACATAAGGAACCCCCTTCGAGTATCGCTGACTCCCATCAGCCCGTGATCGGACCGTCTTGTTGCAGGGAAACAAGCCCAGGGCTCCCACTGAATCAGCGATATTGGTGTGTTGTAATGAATTTATATGCTCATGCGGGGAAAATACGTGCTGTGTGTTTAATATCCAAATGTTACTTAAAATGTTATGATGCTATTGATTTATAAGTGACTTGTAGAACCATACAACAATTACAGCACGGAAACAGGCCATCTCGGCCCTTCTCGTCCGTGCCGAACTCCACTCTCACCTAGTCCCACCGACCTGCACTCAGCCCATAACCCTCCATTCCTTTCCTGTCCATATACCTATCCAGTTTTTCTTTAAATTTTTTCTTTTTCTTCCTTCTTGTCATAGGAAGCATGGAGAAGATCTAGAGGGGACACAGGGGAGACTTGCCAGGAGGCTGCCTGCATTAGAGAGCGTGTCTTATGAGGAAAGGTTGAGTGAGTTGGGGCTTTTTCTGTTTGGAGTGAAGGAGGATGAGAGGTGTGGATAGAGTGGACAGCCAGAGACTTTTTCCCAAGGCAGAAATGGCCAATACCAGAGGCATAATTTTGAGATGATTGGAGGAAGGTACAGAGGTAAGATTTTTGTTTCACACACACAGAGTGGGTGGGTGTGTGGAATGCCCCGCCAGGCGTGATGGTAGAGGCAGATGCATTAGGGGCATTTGACAAATTCTTAGATAGGCACACAGATGATAGAAAGATGGAGGGCTATGTAGGAGGGAACGGTTAGATTGATCTCAGAGTAGGTTAAAAGATCAGCACAGCACTTTAACACAGTGCTTTAACATTCTATGTTCTAGGTACAGTTGCTGTGCCTAGTTTGCCAACTAACCAAATCACCATCATTAGCACTAACGCAAGACAAAGCTCACATTTTTATGTCATCTTCTAAACTTCTAGCCACATCCAAATCATTTACAGGAGAGTTCCAGCACAGATTCCTGTGGTACGCCACGGGGTAATCACAAAAGCTGATCAGCAAATCAACTTTGAACCCAATTTGTGAAGTTACTTCGCATCCCTCGGTCTCTTGCTCATTTGGGGATTTTGTCAAAATATTTACCGAAGTCCCTGTAGACAACACCAACTGCATGAGTACACCCGTAACTCCAAGAAACTCAAACTGGCCGACAGAATCACCACTTGCACGCTGACCATTTCTGATGAAGCTCTGCCCAAGTGCAGCTGAATCCCGTCCCTCGAGACTTTTCACAACACCCTTTCTACCACTGATGTTAGATTCACAGCTCTGTAGTTAGCAGTTGCTGCCTTTGTTGAAGAACGGCACCGTACTGCTGGGATCCAGTTACCTGGCACCTGTTCTGTGACAATTTAGGATTTTAAACTACCAGGATCCTTGAACACACACAAAATGCTGGAGGAACTCTGCAGGCCAGGCAGCATCGGTGGAAAAGAGTACAGTCGACATTTCCAGCCGAGACCCTTCGGCAGGAGTGGAGAAAAAAGATGAGTAGATTTAAAAGTTGGGGGGGGCGTGGAAGGTGAATGGAGAAAGAAATACAAGGTGCTGGGTGAAACCAGGAGGGGGGAGGGATGAAGTAAAGAGCTGAGCAGATATCACAGAGTGAGAGAAGGTTTCACTGACTCCCGTCAAAGGGAAGCAGAGATCACGGAGGGGGAGCAATGAGAGAGGGTTTCACTGAACTCTCAAAGAGACCTTGGGAGCTCAGCCCTTCCTTCCCATAACAGCCAAGGATACATTTCATCAGACCTTGGAAACATATCCATATCCAACCCCACTAAAGACTCCTAATAACTGGCTTTCTTGCCCTGCTCGAGTTTTCCAGCCACGTCCTTCTCTCACTCTGTTTCTCACGAAGTTTTCCTGGATCCCCCCTCCTTTGGGCCATTCCCTTTGAAATCGTTCGTGCTGATATCAGAGAAGTTGAGGTTCTGTACTGCTATAACCTGATAACTCGCACAACTGTGTTTTGCCTTTCTGCTTCATATCCAGGACATCTTTGAGGAGCGATGCCTCAAAAAGGCGGCATCCATGGTGGAGGACGCCCGCCACCCAGGACATGCCCTCTTCTCACTGCTACCCTCAGGAAGGAGGCACAGAAGCCTGAAAGCACACACTCAGCGATTCCAGAACAGTCTCTTCCCCTCTGCCATTTCTGAATGGACACTGAACCCATGCTCTACTTCACTACTTTTTATTTCTGTTTCCGCACTATTATTTCATATATTAACTGTAATTCACAGTTTTCACTATTATTATGTGTTGCACTGTGCTGCTGCCACAAAGACAGCAAATTTCACGACATTATGCCGGTGACGTTAAACCTGATTCTGATATCCTTGCTTCTGTACCTCATGCTGAATACTGGGAGAGCTGTCACATGTGACCACTCCTAGGGACTACCTGTACACTGTTACTTGAAGCTCTTTTTGCATATTCCTCCAAGGAATGTGTGGGCATCACAGGTTGAAGTGGTATTTAATTCCTTTGTGGTGGGCTGCAGTCCTTGAGGTGTGGGTGCACCCACAATGCAGTTAGGGTGGGTGATCCAGGATTCTGACCCAGTCAGAGTCAATGCCCTGGTTCAGATTTTTACTGCTATGTTGTAGGCATTTCATTTTAGCAGTTCTGTAAGAGCAATCTGTTCTGCTTTCAGCCTGTTTGGGTCTGAGCTGAGGAATGAGGTGTCATCCAATCAGGATGGTAGAATTGGGAGAAGGTGCTAGAGATTACTGGGCAGAGAGGTCTTTGTTTGGCCGGAGCTGGGAGAAGACAGGAGGAAAGATGGTGGACGATGAGGGTGCTTTCTGCAGATGAATGGCTTCAAGGAGGAAGGACCAATAATCCCGTGGGAAAGCCTCTTTGTTCAAGATGGATTTCCAGTGACCTTCGGAAGGTGCTGTGTGCTTTCACACAGACCGAGGGAGGGTCCAGCGCGCGATTTACAGAGAAGTTCAAGATTTGAGCTCCACTGTGCAGTTGTGACTTTTTAAGTAGAATGGGCCCTTTTTGCTTTTTTTCTCTTTCTTTCCTTTAATAACTGTTTGCTTAAGTTAACATGCTTAAATATACTCCTGAATAATTCTACGCAGTATACAATCTGTTATTTTCTGCTGACAGGCGATTGCCAGGGGCAGTAAATCACACAGCATTCACACAAACCGGGGTTTGGGTAGGTGAGACATCCCAACCTCACGGATTTTGCGGGACCAAAGTCACATACACCTTAGATGTACGAAGCCTGAAGTTTCTCCCCGCGGAGTCCAGTGGCTGTTTGCGAGGGGCTAAAAGGCTGCATTTCCAGAGACGCCCAGTGAAAAGGGGGTTTCAGAAGTAATGGCAATATATTTCCAAGTCCGGTTGGTGTGCAGCTTGCAGGTAATATTCCAATGTTTTGCTGTTCTTGGCTGTTTACATCAAGTTCAAGTTTAATTGTCATTCACGAATACCCATGAATACATCCAAACGAAACAGTGTTCTTTCAGGGTCAAGGTACAAAACACAGTACCAACAGTCATACACAGCACGTGGCACATATAGCAGTAAAATATAGTCACACAACAAATATAGTCCAAGTCCCTGAGTCCATGAATGTTGCAGCAGTCTGTAGTCGAACACATACATCCTGCCTTCTGCCAAGCAAACACTTTGGGGGAGAGGGACAGCACCAACGTTAGCTTAAACGCTGCGCTACACCACCCCCAGTGCCAGCTCTTGATGCCTCTCTCCTGGGTGGCTGCAAACAGGCGGCCCCATGGCTTGAGGCCACATCCGCTCACCCTGCAGGGGTGTCAGTCACCCCTGCTGCCAGCCCCTGTAGTCCGCAATAAATCAGAAGACCAGACTTGCAGCATTACACATTAACAATGCTCAACAGGGTTTTGCAATCACAAGAAAAGAGACTAAGACAATTGCTCGCTGCCAGTCTGCACGCCAACCACATTGCTGACTCTCTGACGCGGGGAGCAGAACGATCTGCCCCAAGTCCAGCTTCTTCAGTTTCTACGCCGATGGGGTAGGTGGGCAGCACTCTTTAAGTGCTTAACTTCCAGCAGGGTCTTGAGATTGTAAAGAAATAAACAAAAGATAGTAACATGTTTGGCTGGCCCCGTAGAACCCGCCGCGCCTCAGCACACCGCCATCTTACTGGAAGTTCACCAGTAGAGGCTTGTGGATTAGTAAGGTGTGTCCCAGAATGTCCTCGTCCTCGATATTTCAGTAATAAATCAATATTACGGTGCCACGCCCACCACACCATTCACTGAGTGAATCGTTCAGCCATTCAACCCTCTCTATGACAGTAACAATATCACCCTCCTGTGAGCTCATTTGCTTAACTAGTAACGTTGCTTACACCAAAATAAATATAATCTTGCATTTCTTATCAGACTGAGGTTTGCTCTCCTTACTGGGCTTGCTTTGTTTCCCTTCGATATTTAACTGCACTGCCACCTCAACTGTAAATGTGGCCTGTGGCCCATCGCTATGAGTTTGAATCCCAGCGAGCACTCCCGCAGGCTGTTAGCCCTGTTTTGGTCCAGCCCGTGCAGGCATATCTTTCTGAGGTGTTCCTGCTGATCCAGAGGTCTAAATTTCAAAGTACATTGCTACCAAAGTATGAACTCCATATACAAGCAGGAGATTCGTCTTCTTGCAGGCAGCCATAAAGCAAAGAAACACAAGAGAATCCGTGGATAAAGAAAGAATCCTAAACAGCAAAGACTGGCAGACACGCAATGTGCCCAAAAAGAACAAATCGGGCAAACAAGAATAAAAAAATAGTAAACCAGTAAGACACAGAACATGAACCGCAGGGTCGCCGAAATTAGGCCCACAGGCAGGGAGCCAGTTCAGATCAGTAGATGGCTGCAGGCCACAGCAAGGGAATCAGTTCTGTGCTGAGAGAAGTGAAACCAGTCCAGGGGCCCAATGGTTGCAGTCCACAGCCAAGGAGCCAGTTCAACATTTTATCTGAGCCAGGGTGTCAATGGTCGCAGGGCACAGCCAGCAAGTCAATTCAGTGCGGAGACAAGTGCTGACAGTGACAGTCGGTTCACTGCTGAGGTGTGTAAAGCCTCACAGAGAAGTTAGTCTTTCCCCCTGCGACTCTTTAAACTTTTTAACCTGGCTCGTTGTTGAAATCGACTGAACACCACTTCATTTTCCCCTCTCAGGCCACTCTCATCCAACCTGAAGTCCACTCCCAGCAATGGCCGCGGCCGCTGCACCTGCATTCTTGAGAGTCCAGCTTGCCAAATCCTTGAGGATACCGCAAAAACGCCAGATCGTGCAGACCTCTCGACACCCTCCAGAACCTATCAAGCTCCACTTTAAATACACCTAATTACTTGGCCTCCCATCGCCGCCTGTGGCGATGAATTCTGTAGACTCACCACGCTTCGGCTAAAGAAATTCTTCATCTCCGTTCTAAAGGGATATCCCTCTGTTCCAAAGGCTGTGCCCTCCAGTCCTAGACTCACCCACTTTTAGAAACATCCATTTTATCTAGGCATTTCAACTGAATCTCTCCTTCACCTTGTCCAAACTCCAGCAAAGCCCAGGCCCATCAAATAAATCCAGGGAAAGAAGTTAATTCCGCAACTGGAATGACTGTGGGGGCCTTTAAGTACACCTGTAAATTGAAACTAGTTGCGTCAAAAAACTTACAATTCCCTCAGCCAGATAATGTATAATGTCCATTTCAAGGTACTCAGATCTCTAAGCAAAAGACAGAACCATAGTCCACTACAGCATGGAAACAGACCCTTGAGAAATAAAACTTGAAAGCTGTAAGCCATCTGGTGGGTCAACAGGTCATTAAATCAGTTGTCCTTCAGCTAACACCATCAGTCCATTTCCACAGGGACGGTTAGGAACTCTGCTCCACAAAATCATAAAAAGTCTCGTCCTCAACTCAATTTTTACTCCAGACACCTTGCAGATTAAACACAAAACACCACTACACCTCAGCAAATAATGCAAGCACAGAAGCTCGTATCAAGCAGATGTCAATATTGGAAGGAGCAGCTTTGGCAAAGTGTTAATTGATTTTTTGCAGAATCTAAACATTCACAAAGAATATATTAAAAGAACATTTTAAACAAATCCATAGTATTTTTGTTAAATTCTTTATTCTTTAGTGTGTGTTCTAACTGTACGTTTTATTCATGAAATATTTTAGCAGCTTGTGAAGTGTAATGGAAGTATTGACAAAGTTATACTCACGTTAATGCAGAACAGAGTGGTCATTCTGCAATGGTAGTCGGAGTCACTAGCCATGGGCAAGTACATTGTCAAAGCTATACTCACGTTAATGCAGAAGAGGGTGGTCATTCTGTGAAGGTAGTTGGGGTCACTGGCCATGGGCAAGTACATTGTCAAAGCTATACTCACGTTAATGCAGAACAGGGTGGTCATTCTGTGATGGTAGTTGGGGTCACTGGCCATGGGCAAGTACAATGTCAAAGCTATAATCACGTTAATGCAGAACAGGGTGGTCATTCTGTGATGGTAGTTGGGGTCACTGGCCATGGCAAGTAGATTTTCAAAGCCATTCTCACGTTAATGCAGAACAGGGTGGTCATTCTGTGATGGTAGTTGGGGTTACTGGCCATGGGCAAGTACATTGTCAAAGCTATACTCACGTTAATGCAGAACAGGGTGGTCATTCTGTGATGGTAGTTGGGGTCACTGGCCATGGCAAGTACTTTCGGCACAATGGTGGATTCTGCCCAGTCTTTGCCAAACTTCTCCACCAACTTGGTCAAGTTGTTGGTCGCGGCCTCGCGAATGGCGTACACTGCAAGACAGCATTCACAGGTCAAGAAATGATCTGATCGCTGTTACTACTTGATTTTCAAATATGTACCTTGCTGATAAAATACAAAGTTCCGAAATGAAATGCTCGTACCACCTTCTTCAAAGTGTAGACCTGTTCCATACCAAGTTACACACAGTGGAGGAAATTATGCACTTGGAAAGTAGCATTTTAATATATTTATTTATTATTGATTATTTATTGAGATACAGCGTGGAACAGGCCCTTCTTGCCCTGCGAGCCAGCCCGATTAACCCTAGCCTGATTATAGGACAATTTACAATGTCCAGTTAATCTACCAACCAGTAGGTCTCTGGGAGGAAACAGGAGCACCCGGAGAAAACCCACGCAGTCAGGCTGAGAACGTATGAACTCCTCACAGGTGGCAGTGGGAATCGAACCCAATTGCAAAGTGTTGCGCTAACCAGACGCCACTGTGTCGCCCCATTAGATACTTAAAAAATACTTAGAATAGATTACCATTATTTATTACTTAGTAGTCTGATTGGTCATTGTAAACTGTCCTGTGATGAGGCGAGGGTTAAATCGGCCGGTTGCTGGGCTGTGCGTCTCGTTGGGCCTGTTCCATGCTATTCTCGAATAATTAAATAAATAAACTTATCGGTCAAAGTCAAGTCTGTTTCTTGTTGCCATGTCTACAAGTGTACGACACGATTGCTTGCAGCAGTAATAATTGGGGGGGCGGGGTGCTGGTGTTTGGATTATGATGGTATTGGGCAGGAACCTGGGAGTACAAACTGGGATGAATGCACTCAGAAACACACAATTGAAATGTGGAAGTCATTTTGGGCTTCACTTGGATGGAGCGCTGCAGAGTTTTGTCCCACTGAGACAGGGAAAGAACAGAAGGGTGAAGGAGCCATGCTTGACAAGAGATGCGCAACAGCTAGTCTAGAAGCCTAGGATGCAAAGATCAGCCTGGGCTCCAGAGGGTTACAATGTGGCCAGTAAGGGAGTGAAGAATGGACTTCGGAGAACTAGGAGGGGCCACGAGAAGGACTTGGCGAGTTGGATTCAGAAGAACAAACTTGAAGAACAGGAGGATGGCCAGAGTGAGAGTCTGGGCCGGCCAGAGCTAAAAGAGGCAAAATGTTTGGAGTCGGTGGACTTTGGGGGAGATCCGCAATGAATACTTTTCTTTAGTAATCACCAGTGAGAGGGACCTTGATGCTTGCGAAGGCAGTGATATGCTGCAACATGTTGACATTGAGAAAGAGGATGTTCTGGAATTTTGAAAAGCCCTAGGATAGATAAGTCCCCGGGGCCAGATGTGATACACCCCAGGGTTACTACGGGAAGCAAGGGAAGAGATTGCTGCACCTTTAGTGACGATCTGGGCATCCTCACTGGCCAGTCCTCACCGGAGGAAGTACCAGATGATTGGAAGTTGGCAAATGTTATTTTCTTGTTCAGGAAAGAGAGTAGGGATGACCCTGGGAATTATAGACCAGTCAGTTTTACTTCACCGGTGGGCAAATTACAGGAGAAGATTCCTACAGACAGGATTTACAAGAAGCATAGTCTGATTCCGGAGAGTCAGCATGGCTTTGTGAGGGGCATATCGTGTCTTGAGCCTGACCCAATCCTTTGAGGATGTGACAAAGCGCGATGAAGGATTTTTGGTTAGGCACCTGGCAGGCTCACTCAGCATCATGGAAGCACCAGTAAGATGACATGGACAACTTTGAAGGACTTTCGTTCAACAAAAGTAACGATTCATCAAGGCTATACTCACCGCGATCCACCAGCCACGTCATGCACAAGGAGTTCAACTTCTCATCAAAAAACTCCACTCCCTAAACAGGTTTTGACAAAAGAAAGAATGTTGATAAAATAACCCCTCGAATTTCTAGTAGAACATGCCAACTTGCCACATTTGCATTCTAGCCGTCTTCACCTTTCGCTACTTACCAGTACAGTTTGCTAACTCCTTTGAGCCAATGGTGAAGGGGTCACACAAGAAAGACTGGCAACGTGCTCTAATAAACTGCACAAAACTAGATTGTGCCGTGGCAGAAGGCTACACAGAAGATACCCTATCTAAGGTACTTGCATCTAGTATTTTGACTATCCTTAATTAATTTCTTTGTGTCAATACCAGGACTATGATCCATGAAAAATAGGAAAAATCTTAAAAGTGTCCGATGGTTTAAAGCAGACAGTAAGAACGTTACTAACCACTATCGGTGGCGTAGCAGTTGGCGTGACACTATTACAGCTTGGGAATTCTGATGTCACCTGTAAGGAGCCAGTACATTTTCCCTGCGGAACGCGCGGGTTTCCTCTCACAATCCAAAGACGCACCAGTTGGGAGGTTAATTCATCACTGTTACCTGTCCCTGTTTAGGCTAGGGTTGGATCAGAGATTGCTGGGCAGCACGGTTCGAAGGGCAGGAAGGGCCTTATTCCTCCGTGTACCTTTAAATAAATAACCCAGTGAATCCTATGCTACCACATCCACAGCAGGGTGCTATTTCAACTTCACGATTTAAACGTAATTATGCATGTGCTGGATTATTTAGATTACAGATCCCACACTCCTGACCCGCACAGTATCTCTCTTCGACATGACAGTGCACCATTCTACATTCACGTCTCCCATGTGGTTAATACATTCCACTTTCTACATTCAGTCACTGGGAACAAGTTAGCCTTTGCATAATTCTCAGGTTACTTTGCTTCATATCCAGCACAGCTAACAATTCCCAGGGTAACCACGTGGCTGAGTAGTCCAACCACAAGCTCTGCCCGTGACTCTGACTCAGACCTTGACAACTCTTTACCATAGAAAGTACAGCACAGAAACAGGCCCTTTGGCCCTTCTTGGATGTGCCGAACCATTTTCTGCCTAGTTCCACTGACCTGCACAAGGACCATATCCCTCCATACACCTCCCATCCATGTATCTGTCCAATTTATTCTTAAATGTTAAAAAAGAACCCATATTTACCACCTCGTCTGGCAGCTCATTCCATACTCTCACCACTGTCTGTGTGAAGAAGCCCCCCCCCAATGTTCCCTTTAAACATTTCCCCCCTCACCTTTAACCCATGTCCTCTGGTTTTTTTCTCCCCTTGCCTCAGTGGAAAAAGCCTGCTTGCATTCACTCTATCTATACCCATCATAATTTTATATACCTCTATCAAATCTCCCCTCGTTCTTCTACGCTCCAGGGAATACTCCTAACCTATTCAACCTTTCTCTGTAACTGAGTTTCTCAAGTCCCGGCAACATCCTTGTAAACCTTCTCTGCACTCTTTCAACCTTATTTATATCCTTCCTGTAATTTGGTGACCAAAACTGAACACAATATTCCAGATTCGGCCTCACCAATGCCTTATACAACCTCATCATAACATTCCAGCTCTTATACTCAATACTTTGATTAATAAAGGCCAATGTACCAAAAGCTCTCTTTATGACCCTATCTACCTGTGACACTACTTTTAGGGAATTTTCTATCTGTATTCCCAGATCCCTCTGTTCCACTGCACTCCTCAGTGCCTTACCATTAACCCTGTATGTTCTACCTTGCTTTGTCCTTCCAACATGCAATACCTCACACTTGTCTGTATTAAACTCCATCTGCCATTTTTCAGCCCATTTTTCCAGCTGGTCCAAGTCCCTCTGCAGACTCTGGAAACCTTCTTCACTGTCTACTGCACCTCCAATCTTTGTGTCATCAGCAAATTTGCTGATCCAATTTACCACATTATCATCCAGATCATTGATATAGATGACAAATTACAATGGACCCGGCACTGATCCCTGTGGCACACCACTAGTCACAGGCCTCCACTCAGAGAAGCTATTCTCTACTACCACTCTTTGGCTTCTTCCATTGAGCCAATGTCTAATCCAATTTACCACCTCTCCGTGTATACCTAGCGATTGAATTTTCCAAACTAACCTCCCATGCGGGACCTTGTCAAAGGCCTTACTGAAGAAAATCTACTTTGTGTTTGCACACCGAAACTGAGAGCGATTTGCTTCCTTAAAACCAAATACATACTAAATCCGGTATGATACAGGAGAGCTTCAGTAAGCTACAGAGAGTTATAAAATTAGTCAGCTCCATCGTGTGCTCCAGCCTCCATATTATCCAGGACATCTTCAAGGAGCGGTGCCTCAAAAAGACACTGTCCATCATTAAGGGCCCCACCAGCCTCTTCTCATTGCTGCTACCAGAAAGGAGGGACAATTTGTCTGAAGACACACACTCACTGATTCAGGAACAGCTTCCTCCCCTCTGCCATACGATTTTTGAGTGGACACCGTACCCATGAACACTACCTCACTACTCCTGCTAGTTACCGACACAGAGGAGGACTCTACAACAACCAGTTTACAACCAGCACGTCTTTGGGATGGAGGAGGAAATCGGAGTGCGTGGCAGAAACAGAGATGAGGAGCGACTCTTCAGCCAGAGGGTGGTGAATCTGTGGAATTCACTTCCATGGACAACCGTGGAGGCCAAGATATTGGGTATAATTAAAATGGAGGCTGACAGGCTCTTCATTAATCAGGGCGTGAAAGGATACGGGGAGAAGGCAGGAGAATAGGGTTGAGAGGGATCACAAATCAGCCATGGTGGAATGTTGGAGCAGACTCAATGGGCTGAATGGACTAATTCTGCTCTCAAGGTCATTTGCTTCCAAACAATTGGTTTATTGATCATTACAGAATATCTCTCTGGTGCTTCCCTCTCCCTTCCCCTTTTCCCAATCAAAGATTCAAAGGTTCACTTATTTGTTTTCAAACATCTCTTTATTGCTTTTACAGAATGAAAAGTAAACACATTCGATCATCCATAGGTTTGAAAGTGCAACAAGGTTAAAGAAAAAGGGAAAAATAAAATACATCAGAAATAAAAGGAAAAACAACGCACAAAAAAAGCAAACACCCGGCCATTAAAAAAAAGCTGTCAATTCAATTTGTTACTTTCATCATCCCAAATATTGTTCTCCAGAAACTTGTAGAAAATATCCCAAATTTCCCGACATTTGCCAAGTTTGTTTTTCTGTGATGTAGTGGATCTTTTCCAGAGCAAGATACAAAGTCACTCCTTTCAGCCATTGTGAAAGTCCACTGGTTGTGGGTTTCTTCCATGAATAGGCTATGCAACGTCTGGCTTCCAAAAAACAAGTATTAAGCAGGGACCTTGCACTTTTGGAGGTTAGAAAGTCCTTTGGATAAATGTTCAGAATACATAATTTAGGATCAATGAGCACCTTTTTTCCAATAATCTGACTAATCAAATCCAGCACCTTCTTCCAGAAGCAGATTATCTGGGGGCACTCGCACATACAATGGAACAGAGACCCCTTTTAGTGATTACATTTAAAGCATGTGTCTGGAATGTTGGGGTTAAAGTGACGAAACCTGACTGGAGTAATGTACTATCTGGTTATCCGTTTAGAATGAGTGTTCACTGACTGGGTTTGAACTAAGGAACAAGCTTCTGACCACTCTTTTTCTGACAGATTCTCATGCAAATCAGTTCTCCATGCTTGTAGCATGTTGTTTGATGACTCTTTGCATTTACTTGCAAACAATTTGTATGTAGCCCCCCGGTAAGCCTCACACTCGCTCAGCTCGCTTTCGTCTAGGGGGAGCAGCCTTCAGCCCCGCCAAACGGGGAGATCAAGTTTGTGTGGATGCTGTGTGATGTACCCCACACCGCCAATTAACAGACAGTACGCCATATGCGATTAAATGATTACACTTTATAAGTATTTCTTGCTGATGGGTTAGTAGAAACAAATAGAATAAAGGTGCCAAGTCAGTAACTCTATCAGTTCGGTGCACACTCGTTGGAGCTCTTACAGAACCGGGTCCCCCTTCCTCCAATCAATGTCCTCTGAACTCTGCCAACCCACGAATGGGACCACCCTCGGTGATCCACCAAACACTCCACACGAGTCTGTCCTCGCCTCCTATCCTCGCTGAAGACCCTGGGCCTCGGACTCCCGCTCGGGGTCCGTGCCGTTGCCCAGCTTACAGCATCTCTCTCCTCGCGTCTCCTCTCTCTGTCCCCATCACGCCTTCTGCCCAAAGCCCACGAAAAACAATAGCTTACAGACATACAAGAAAGAATACCATCTATCCCAATTGGTTAGCAAATGAATACAATTCCTGTATCAGTAATTATAACCCAAACAAGCTGCTCTAGAGAACCACTGTCTCAGCAGTTAACAGTACAGAGAAGCCATTTTATTAGCCTTAGCATGTAACATAAAAGAAGAAAGCCTTACATGTATAATTCAGACACTTGTCCCCTAGCTTCAGATAATTTCAGAGTGATGTCTTCTAGGGTAAATAAAGGAGGGAGCTTCAAACTGTAACTTTGCCTGGACATAATAAAACTTTGCAACTAAAGGCATTTGAAAAAGTGTTTTGTTGGAATTCCATATGTGGCCTTGAGTTCTTCAAAAGACATAAATGAATTGCCATTATAAAGATCAGACACCTTAGCTATGCCTCGGGGCGGCCAAGTTTTAAAACTAGGATCCGCTCTGCCGGGCTGGAGCTATCATTACCAAAGATAGGAGTAAACTGGGATAACTGTGATGTCTCACCCATTTACGCAAGAGCATCGTGCCAAATTATTATTGTATTTTTTAAGAAAGGGATTTTAGATTGTGTGACCAGGTTTTTTCTTATTTGCTGAATACATATATAGTTCTAGAGGGATATTGATCAACTGGGATTCCATTGAGACCCAAGGAGGGGAGTGATCCTTAACAAAATAAAACATTCCTGCTCTAATTTGGGCCGCCCAGAAATACCATATAAGATGTGGTAGCTGTAAGCCACCTCTATCATACGGCAGATATAACAGGGAAAGCCTGAGTCTTGGACATCTATTATTCCAGATGAAATTAGAAAAAAATTTCTTTAATAAATAAAAGAAAGAGTAAATAAGTACATAGGGATTGGATAATTATGTCTGCGGGCAGGAGCAAGCATGAACAAATTAGGATATAAACACCTGCAATGGTTGATACTTAGGCTTATATACAACATTTTGGACCAGTGGAAATGGTCCAGAAGGGTTATATGGAAACTATTATTACCATTTTTCTTAACAACTAATTCCATTACTTAGCCTAATTGGTTAGATTTACCACAGTACATAAATATCTATTTAAATGTTTATTTTCCTTTTATATCATCTCAATGTGTACTTAAGAATGTATAAATAATTGTAGTTTTATACATATAAGACAATGGAAAAGGTTATATGTGTGAAAAAAGTACATGATATTTGTGAATTCCTTATCCAAATACAAATAAAATTTTTAAAAAAATAAATAAAAGAAAGATGATGGAGGAGAAAGTGGGATAGATTGGAAAAGGTACAGGAACTTCAGTAAAATTGACATTTTTAGAATGTTTATGTGTCCAATCAAATTTATGAGCAATTTCGTCCATCTGTTTGTAAGTTGAATAACTGAGTCTGTGAGAGGTTTATAATTAGTTGGGATAATTTTATCAATAGTAGGAGTAATTTTAACACCCAAATAGGTAAACCCTGTTCTGACAAAATGACATCATCCATGTCCAGGGCTATGCGATGTTCTACATCTCCTATAGTTATTCCTGCTATGTTAGCCTGTTTTCAAATTGCCATAGCAAGTGGCGCAATGGCCAGGATAAACAGGAGGGGAGATAGGGGACAGCCCTGTCTTGTTCCCCGTTGGAGTTTAAAAGATGCCGAAAAAAGCTCGCTAGTTGAAACTTCAGCCTGTGGGTTAGAATATAGAAGCTGTATCTTAGAAATTTTCCCCCTATTCCACTCCACTCTGTCGAAGGCTTTCTCGGCATCCAATGACAGAATAGCGCTATCAGAGCTTCCAGATTTTTCATAAAGTATATTAAGCACTCTTGGAATGTTGTGGAAGCCCTGCCTTCCCTTACAAATCCATTTTGGTCAGGGTGGACCATTTTTGGCAACAGTGGCTCCAGCCTCCTAACTAATACCTTACAGAGAATTTTGAGATCATTGTTCAGATGTGAGATTGACCTATAAGATCCACAAAGGGATGGTGGTTTTCCCGGTTTTAACAGTAGTGTGATTGCTGCCATATTAAGAGAGGGGGCAAGGGATCCAGTGTCAAATGACTCCTGATACATATCAAGCAGAGGTGGTATTAGTTTAGTCTTAAAGATTTTAGAAATTTCAATCGGAATTTCCATTGGGCCCAGGAGTTTTCCCTCCCTTCATGTTAGTTATAGCTGCAGACAATTCTTTAGCCTCTAAGTTAAACTCCAGTGATGTCAAGGACGTTTCATCTCAGGGTATAAGTTGTAACAAGTCGAGAAATTCCTTTTGTATTTGTGGAGCTGAATCTGAATATTCTGAGCTGTACAGATCTTGGTAAAATCTCAAAAAGATATTGTTTATTTCCTCTGCGACAACAGTTGTCACCCCCTCATCTGATTGTATGGAGTTTATTGCCCTTTCTGTTTGTGTCTGTTTGATGTGCAGGCCAAAGGCTCACTTATTATCATGTACAACTCTGAAATTTGTCTTCCCCAGATAGCCATGAAACAAAGAAAAAACATGAAAGTCATTGAATGGCATCCTGATCATCAGCCCCCCCCCAAAACCACCCCTCCCTCCACACAGGAAATGGAACAGCAACAACCCCAGCCCACCCCCCACACAAAAACCAACAGAACATTTTACCCCCAAACACCCTCCCCTCGCACAACAAAATGAAAAGAAACAGACAATATAAAAACAGAATATAAAATCCGTAAGTCTGACAAAGTCCGCAATCCTTAAACAGGGGCCTAAACCTGATGGTCTAAACCAGGGGTTTCCACCCCTGCTTGGTTAATGGTCAATTAAAAAAAAGGTTGGGAGCCCCGAGTCTAAGGTAAGACTACCCATGTCAGTGGGCTACAAGTGTAATTGTTACTATCGCACATTTGCTTCTGGTGCAAAAGGAAAGAAGATGTTCAAAGTTATTTCCGTCTTTAAACTGAAGTATCAATTTGATATGGGCAATCATTTCCATTCTGCAAATCATCCATATGGAAGCATTGCTAATAGACTATAAAAACATTTTAGAATAAACCACCCACCAGCAGCCCTGCAAGCAGAGGCATGTACTCGATTATCGCAAGGCGCACTCTCCATTTGGCATCTTCTGCTAATTCTACAATGGCTGGCAGGAGAGACTGTGATAACTGGTGAATTCCAACAACTTCAGTCACGCAGTCCAGATTGGAGATAATGTTCAAACAGACCTCAGGGCACTAGGAAGGAAAGGCAATTTTCTGAGTATAGCAAAGGTGAAAAACATACATACTGCGAACGCTGTCTGACAAACACACTGGCGCTCCCCAGACTCTCTGCTTTCAAAGTATCATCTTGGATATTTATGAAATATTAATCCCACAAAAGAAATATGAACGCCACTTTCACACTTACAGTACTTAGGCACATGCACATCTAGCCAGGGTGCCAAAGACTTTTGCACAGAACTGTACTTGCCAACGTGCAGCGGAGAGCAAGTTTGTAAATCTGGCGGGAGCACAGGATGTTGGGAATGGTGAGAGTGGAGCACCCACGGGAGGGGTGTGGGACATGTGGCTGAGGAGGACTGCCAGGGGCAGGAGGGTGTGGCGCGAGTGCAGACACACTCAGCCCTGAGAACCCAGGCAAGGCCATTTGATTCCAAACAATTGGTTTATTGGTGATTACAGAATGTCTCTCTGGTGCTTCCCGCTCCCTTCCCCCTTTTCCCAACCAAAGAGTCAAAGGTTTGTTTATGATCAAAGCACGTATCCAAATACAACCCTGAAATTTGTCTTCTCCAGATAGCCACGAAGCAAAGAAAGAACATGAAAGTCATTCAGAGAGAAGTATGAAACCTACACCTCCCCAGCCCTGGTACAAAAAATAATGGCATCCTGATCATCTGATCCCCAAAACTACCCCTCCCTCCACACACAAAACGGAATAGCAACATCGACCCCCCCAATCCATCCCCCGTACAAAAAACTAACAGAGCATTTTACCCCCAAACACCCTCCCTCACAGAACAAAACGAAAAGAATAAGGCGATGAAGAAAACAGAATATAAAAACCCTAAATCTGAAAAAGTCCACAGTCCATAAACACAAATGCAGAACCAGGATATCATCCTATGCTATCACCGACATTCACCAAAAGAGAGGGACAGGGACACAACTCCCCTCTCCCTGCTCCCTTCCCACTCTCAGTCCACATCAGAGACCCATACCAGACATCTGTGAGGTTTATCATCACTCACAGATGTCAAGAGATTTGATTTTTCTTTGCGGCAGCAGCAGCACAGTGCAATATATAAGAATTACTACAGGACCGTGCAAAACTCAAAGACACCCTAGCTATATACACCAGCCTAAGACTTTTGCACAGTACTATACATTATGGTCCAAGTTATGGTCACACGAGCAGTATGCCAGAAATTCGAGAGTCAGTTAGCAGAAGTGAGTGCAGTTGCTTTTATTAAGGAGAAGGTGCTTGGGAAGCTGAAAGTTTTGAAGGTAGTCAAGTCACCTGGACTAGATGGGCTACACCGCAGGGTTCTGAAAGAGGCAGCTGTAGAGATTGGGGAGGCATGAGTAATAATCTCTCAAGAGTCATTAGAATCTGGAATGGTTCCAGAGGACTGGACATTTCCAAATGTCACTTCACTCTGAAGGGAGGGAGGCAAAAGACATGAAACTATAGGCCCTTCAGCCTGACTTCAGTGGTTGGGAAAATGTTGGGAGTCCATTATTAGGGACGAGGCTTCCAGTACTTGGAGGTGCATGGTTTCCTTAAGGGGAAATTACAGGCAGGATAGACAAAGGAGGGTCAGTGGATGTTGTTTACTTGGAGCTTGACAAGATGCCTTAACAAGTTAAGAGCCCATGGTATTACAGAAGATATCCTAGTAAAGATAGAAGATTGGCTGACTGACGGGAAGCAAAGAGTTGCAAATGAAAGGGGCCTTTTCTGGTTGACTGCAGGTGACTATTAGTGTTCCACAGGGGTCGGTATTGTGACCGTTTCTTTTCAAGCAGATGTCAATGATCTGGACAACAGAATTGATGGCTTGGTGGTCACATTTGTGGATGATCCCAAGATACGTGGAGGGGCAGAGAGTATGTAGAAGGACTTGATAGATTGGGAGAATAGCAAGGCAGTGGCAGTTGGAATATACTGCACTGACCGAAAGTGTTTCTGGTAGGTAGGATTCCTCAGCCTTGGACGGCACCCGCTTAGGAGAGGGAAAACCCTGATTTTAAACTTCCACTGCCTTGCAGTCATGCCCACCCATGGGAAAGGCTTTGGGGGTAAACTCCTAAGGCAGTTTGATGTCGTTTACAGCTTCACTCTGGCAACCTCTGCGATGACACTGGTGCCGAGCTGTATTGGCGCTTGCCCTTCCCTTTGACAACATGAGTGACGTGGAGAGGGGGAGCCTGCTGCATGGGCAAGAGCCGGTCCTTTCAAACCTTCCTGCCCAGGAGAGGACACAGTCCACCAGAGGCACAAACCCATCATCTCCGGGATCGAAGGGTGCCTACTACCAGAAACGTATGGCCATGCACTTTGGTAGAAGGAGTAAAGACGTGTACTATTTTCCAAATGGGCAGAAAATTCAGAAATCAGACGTGCAAAGGCAATTGGGAGACCTCATGCAGGGTTCCCTAAATGTTATCTTGCAGGCTGAGTTGGTGGTACGGAAAGAAAATGGAATGTTGGCATTCATTTTGAGAGGACTAGAAAAGATATAAGGGTAATGCTGAAGCTTTATAAGGCATTGGTCAGAACGCAGTTGGGGGTATAGTGAGCAGCTTTGGGCCCTTTATCCAGATGTGCTGGTATTAGAGAGGGTTCACGAGGATGATCCTGGGAATGAAACATACAAGAGGAGTGCTTGACGGCTCCGGCTCTGTCCTCGATGGAGTTCAGACAGGAAGGAAGAGGGGTGAATCTCATTGAACTTATGGAATATTAAGAGGCCTAGAACAGAGAGGAGGTTTCCTGTGACCGGAGGGCACAGCCTCAGAATACAGGGATGTCCATTTAGAACAGAGCTGAGAGGAAATTTCTTCAGTGAAAGGGCGGTGGATCTGTGGAATCCATCAACGCTGATGGCTGTGGAGGACGAGTCACTGGGTATATTTAACATGGAGGCTGACAGGTTCTTGATTAGTCAGGGTGTTAAAGGTTACGGGGGAGAAGGCAGGAGAATGGGGCCGAGAGGGTAATAAGCCAGCCATGATGGAATGGCGAAGCAGACACGATGGGCTGAGTGGCCTAATTCTGTTCCTGAGTCTTAATTGTCCTTTATTGTCCGTTCACTCTCCCTGAGTGCAGGCGAGCTCCTCGGGAGGGCCATGGGAGGAAACAACAGTCATTTTGTGAAAAGCTGCATTTCACAAAAGAAAAACACTTGAATTTCTGCGTTTGAGAAATCTTTCTGCACCTTTGGCATAAATAGATGCAAAATACTAATTACTATTAAATTATCCAACAGTTCAAATCATGATTCGGCAGGCTTTTTTCATGATTTCATTTCAAACTAACAAATAATTCAAGGCTTGAATTAACAGCTGACAATTTGAAGATGTACACTTGGAATCTGTCAGCTGTGCCTGGAAAATCGAGGTGTCAGCCCAAGGGTTCATTCCCCTCCATAGATGCTGCCTGACCTGCTGAGTTCCTCCAGCATTGTGTGTGTGTGTGTGTGTGTATGTGTGTGTGCACGCGTGTGGCTGTGGATTGCCAGCATCTGCAGAATCTGTGATTATCCACTTTAGAATGCTGGACATCACCGCACAGCTTCAAGCAAACGGCAGTTACAATGTTTGTCAACAGGAAAGAAAGCAGATGAACATGGGCCAACTGCTGTCCCCTTCCAGGAATCGATATCAGTGAGAGTAAAAGCCTAGACACATCAGTCTGTGTTGCAACACGTCCCGTTCTGGCACACTTATCCAGATACCTGTATCTTGTGGTGGAGCATGGACTGCTCGTCACCTTCAGCAGATGTACAAGTTCCAGAGACGACAACCAACTTTTTGATCGCCTAATGAACAATAAGTGACCTTTCATCAGCACTCTGGACTTGACAACAGCTTCCAAACAGCACACAGAAGAAAGCTCTCCATTGGTGTTTGCCTGATTTCGGTAGGCTAATCAAATATTATCCACCATGCCCACCAGTCACGCAAGGGGTATGTTAAAGTTTGTACTTCATGATAAAATTACCTTATCTTTGAGCTGAGCCAAGACCAGGGGAAGCAGGTGCTCAACAGTGCTGTCCTTGCCCAGGATGGTGGACAAGCCCATAATAACAGAGGCCAGAGCTGACTTCACGTGTTGATTGGTGTCAAACACAAGTTCCTGGAAAAGAAAAACAAAAAATGATTAAATGAAAACCTAGACAGATATTTCAGTCAACACGCACAAAATGCTGGAGGAACTCAGCAGGCCAGACAGCACCTACAGAAACGTCGACTGTACTGTTCCCCATAGAAGCTGCCTGGCCTGCTGAGTCCCTTCAGCATTTTGTGTGTGTTGCTCGGATTTCCAGCATCTGCAGATTTTCTCTTGTTTGTCATTAGATATCTCACTCATGATGCCATCCTGCTCCACGTTCTTATGATCCACCTGGTCAGTCATGGATCATTCTTAAATAATTTCTTTTACATTTTGATATTCTAGTTCATATAAATCATGGAACAGAACCGGCCCTATAACCCACAATGTTATACTTAAATTCCTAATCAAGTGGGCAATCTAATCTACACGATGTCCATATTCTTCCGTTTTCCTCACATTCGTGTGCTTATCTCAACGTCATTAAAAGTCCCCGATATATCTGCCTCCACCATCACTCCAGGAGGCCAACACCATGTTAAAAAACCAGCAACACACACAAGATGCTGGAGGAACTCAGCAGGCCAGGCAGCACCTATGGAGAAAAGGACAGTTGACATTTCTGTCCAAAACCCTTCGGCAGGACTCAGCCCTTTGGGAGAGGGGGAGGGAGCGGGAGAGGGGGATGGGACGGGAGAGGGGGATGGGACGGGAGAGGGGGATGGGACGGGAGAGGGGGCAAGATGTGACTCGTGCTTGGACACTGAGCTTTTCCAGTTACAAGCAGTTCACACTGATAAATGGTGCCTGAATCCTCATTTCAGACCCACCCAAAATACTGAGGGACTTTTTCCTGAAGTGAATGAGATGGGTTGCTACATTAATTTTAGATAGACTGTACAACCAGCCAAGAATTTGAGAAGGCATATTACCTTAACATACGGCAAGATGTGACATATTATGACAGTCTCCCTGCAATCTACTGGCAAGTTTTCACAGAAATCTGCAAGATAGAGTACTGCATGTTAGAGAGTTATTCTCAAACAAAACAATGGAGTCAGAGAAAAGTACAGCACAGAAATAGCCCATCTATTCTGTGCCGATCCATTTAAATTGCCTACTCCCATCAACCTGCATCTGGACCATAGCCCTCAATACCACTACCATCTGCGTACCCATCCAAACTTCTCTTAAACGTTGAAATCGAGCTTGCACGCACCACTTGCGCTGGCAACTCGTTCCACACTCTCACCACAATGATAAATCAATAAAGTTTAACAGATTAAGCAATTGCTGAAAAGCATCTGCCTTAATATTTGTATCTTCTCACAAGATAGTGGCAAGAGGAAACATACATTCTGAAGCACAATTTAAGTCGCACAAGGAAAAGCAAGGCCAGCACCTGCAGTGTAAACATCAAGAGTCAGACAGCACAGGTTCAATTCTGGCACATCTGTACATTCTCCCTGGAGTAAACCCCGAGGGAAAAATCCGGAGCCGGATTCTCCGAGGCAGTCCGACGTTCAGTTCAACGCTGACTGGCAACTCCTGCGAGGCCACTGGTACCAAACTGTATCGGTCTCTGCCGATCCTTTAGATTCATCAGATGCCTGGAGAGGGGGAGCCTGCTACATGGGCAACAGCTTACTCTCCATATCATACTGCCCTGGCTTACGTATCACGTAGACAGCTGCACGTAACATCCATGGTGGACCCTGACCAACGGAGGGCCTCGGGTTAGGCAGTCAGTGGTACAAACGTAAAGAACAGCATTCACTCTTTTTCACAATCTCACAACCTTTCAAGACTCTGCACAAGCAATGAAGTGCACTTTGTAAGGAGCAGCCACCATCGGAACATGAAGTCAAGTGGCACACAATTCCTTTCCATTTGCTGTCATCCAGTTCTGGGATCAGATCAGGATGCCAAAGGGGAGGCATGCTGGCATGCTGTTCTCACTTGGAGAAGTGTCACCTGGATATGTGGTACCACATTAAATAGAGTCATAGAAAAGCACAGCGCAGAAAAGGCCCTTTGGCCCCTCTCGTCCATTCTGAACAATTCAAACTGTCTACTCCCATCTGCCTGCAGCAGGACCATAACATCCCCCCCGCCCCATATCCGTACTATCCATGTACCTATCCAAACTTCTCTTAAATATTGAAATCAAAACTGCATGGACCACTTGTGCTGGCAGCTCGTTCCACTCTCATGACCCTCTGTGTGAAGAAGTTTCCCCTCATGTTCCCCTTAAGCTGTCACCTTTCACTCTTAACCCATGACCTCTGGTTGTAGTCCAACCCAACCTCAGTGGAAAAAACTTGCTTGCATTTATCCCATCCATACCCCCCCATAATATTGTACCTCCATCAAATCTGCTCTCAATCTTCTGCATTCTGAAGAATACAGTCCTAACCTATTCAATCTTTCCTTCTAAGTCAGGTCCTCCAGACCAGGAAACATCCTTGTAAATTTTCTCTGCATTCTTTCAACCTTGTTTACATCTTTCACAGGAGTTCAAAGTTCAGGGGTGTCCAGGGAAGGGGTCGCACCTCTGGTGAAGGGGCTTGTCGTGTCTATTCCGGGGCAGCTCACTCACCTTTGCTCCCCACCGGACACTCATCTCTCCCCTATGGCTGCAAGCAGCCATTTGCATGTGACAGCAGTCTCATACTCCGGTGAGATTCGGACAAGCCAGTCCTAGCACGCAAAGTCAGCCTCAGTGGACTGGGTGGGTGCGATCTACAGTAAACCCAACGGCCAGGAAGGTGGCTCTGCATCGCTCTGTGGAGAACTAGGGGCATGAAAAGACACAGAAAGCGTCCTGGTCATCCACTGCAAACAAGAAGACCCCAGTTTCTTCTGGCGCTTGTTCATACCACTGGACCCGGACTTCTGAGGCCAAGAGAGTGGAACTGCCACAGTGCAAAGAGTTTTCCATTTTAAAAACTCTCCCGCACAGGTTTCCTGTCATCGTCGGACAAAATGTGCAACCACCATGTGTACTATACACAACCTTGACATTTGTCTCCTTACAGGCAGCCACAAAGCAAAGGAACCCAACAGAACCTATTAAAAAACAGAAAACCGTCAATCACACAATGCGCAGGAAAAAAAGACAAATTGTGCAGACAAGAAACGGAAGCAAATAATGTTCAGGACTGCACTGCAAAATGCCAGGTTGTACAGCTGGATCAAAGGCTCATCTCCACTAGGAAAGTTACAGGCACAGATTGCAGTGTCATTGCCCAGAACAAGAGTCTATTACTAAAGTAATTGATAGTTGTTTCTGCTGCCAGAAAGTTGTCACTGTGCTTCACCAACAACATCTTAACCGGATGGAAAAGACAAGAATGAGAATTCCCAACCAACCTTTAACTTTGTTGGCCCCAGCTGCTCGCACTTCAGCCTCACAATCTTTCAACAGGTCTTGGAAAGCAGGAACCAGATCATTTTCCGCAACTTCAGGACCCACGGTTTTCTGAAGCTTTAAAGGCAAGAGAAACTGAATGAGTAACAAAGATAGAGCGGGTTTCAATAGCAGCAATCTGTGCATTAACACGTGAACAGAGGAATCACAAAGACAACACCATCTTTCTTTTCCACGCTCGTCTCGCTGCTGCCATCAGGTAGAAGGTGCAGGAGCCTCAGGACCCTCACCACCAGGTTCAAGAACAGTTACTACCCCTCAACTATCAGGTAGAAGGTGCAGGAGCCTCAGGACCCACACCACCAGGCTCAAGAACAGATATTACCCCTCAACCATCAGGATCTTGAACTACAGGGGATCAGTACACTTAATCGATTGAGATGTTCCCACAAGCAATGATCTTACTTTAATTACTCTTTACCTTGTTATTTCATACTCTTGTTATTTATTGCTATTTATTTATATTTGCATTTGTACTTTATCTTTTATTGATCCTGTTTACAGTTACTATTCTATAGAAATTGCTGAGTATGCCGACAGGAAAATGAATCTCAGGGTTGTATGTGGTGACATGTATGTACTCTGAAAATATGAACTTCAAAATTAAAAATATGAACTATACTTTAGCTACAGACTTCACTGCAAGATTAGTTTATACGTGATCTTGAGCGTAGAAAGTGCCTTTTGTGATGGTCTGTCATTAGCAATGATAGCAGAACATTATAAATACAATAAACTCCGTACCGTTCTAATGCAATTGTTTTCCAGTAATGGGTTGGTGCCAATTTCACAAGTGCTCTGGCAACCTTTATCTTGTTCTGGCATATTTCCCCTTCCTTTCCAGTCCTGATGAAAGGTCTTGGCCCAAAACGTCGACTGTTTATTCACTTCCATAGATGCAGCCTGACCTGCTGAGTTCCTCCAGCATTTTTGTGTGTGTTACCTTATATGGAGCTTATTTTTGAACACGGGTTAGTTATCGTATACAGACAGACAATATAAAGTCTTTGCCTGTTCCAAGGGTAACAATCCTAAACTGACAAAATGGCTGTGTTTTCTGTGTGCTTTTGAAACCTGGTCCATCTGTAATCTGCTTTAATTTTCGATCAGGTTTACAGTTTTGAATTATGTAATTTTATCATGGGTGGCGGGGTGGAAATACATCTCTACCAAGAGAGGTGTAAGGCATTCCTTCCCTCCGCTAGCCTGCAGGTCACCCTTGGGCAAGGTGTAGCACCTGCTTAGCCAACCCCACCCCCCAATCAGGGTCACGTGAAGCTATGGGGTAAGAGGAAAGAAACCCAGAGAAATGTTGCCATTGTGTTCAGATGTTTATCAATGAGTGGATACCTCATGCTCTGGTAAAGAAATAAATGAGTGGGGAGAAAAAGGGAATGGTTAGATAAATGGTGTCCATTTAGAAGCAGCATTCTTTAGTGTTACCCAGGTAAAACAGCTGTAATGATCTATCCTTGATAAAATATCCACAGATAAACCAGCTGCTTCAGTACAGATTTTACACTCATACAGAACAGAAAGATTTAATCTCAATGCTTTGGGTGGGACCGGAATTTCCTGGCCTTACGAGATGGAATTTTAAATTTTTAAAGAAAGGCAAAGTTGAGAAAATATTGTCGTTGATGGCTCTGAATCCAAAAGTATGGTACGCAGACAATAACGTGAGCAATTGTAATCAGCTAATTTCTCAGGTCAAAAAAAACAACTAAATAATGTTATTTAATCATTAAATAATGCTTCTTAATTGTTAAATAATGTTAACCTGATCGTTAATGTTTGCAATTAACCTGTGTAGGCAATGTGCCTTTATTTTGAGGATTTGTATTACACTGTGGTGAGAAAAGCACGGAGATTTCAGTTGATCCGAGTGTTTTCCCAGGCTAGGAAAGCCTAAGACTAAAGGGCATAGATTTAATTGGAGACACAGAACAGAACAAGCTGTTCCGGCCCTTCAAACTGCACTGCCAGTAAGCCACCAACTTGTGCAACAATCTACAATGACCCTTTAACCTACTAACCAGAATGCTTTTGGACTGTGCGAGGAAACCGGAGCACCAGGAGGAAGCCTGAGGCAACAAGTTTTATACTGAGAACAAAGACCATCTGGTTCAAAAACTATAAACACACAGGAGATTCTGCAGATGCTGGAAACTTAGCACAAAATACTGGAGGAACTCAGCAGGCCAGGCAGCATCTATGGAAATGAAATAAACAGTCGCTCTTTCAGGCTGAGACTGCTCTTCAGGGCTATAAATCTGCCGATGACACAACTATTGTTGGCAGAATTTCAGATGGTGACAAGGAGCCGAAGAGGAGTGAGATAGATCAGCTGGTTGAGTGGTGTGGCAACAATCTGGCACTTGTCAGTCAGACCAAGGAACTGATTGTGGACCACAGGAGGGTGAAGTTAAATCACCACCTCCCTACACCATACCCGGTCTGTGTGAAGTCAGCAGTGGGAAGGAACCAGCAAGGTCCAGTTCATCAAAATTTTAATTAAATTAATTAATTAATGCACTACATCACAAAATTTACTACAATGACAGTAAAACCAAGGAACTGATTGTCGACGTCAGGAAGGGGAAGTCAAGGGAACATACATCAGTCCTAATCAAGGGGACTGTGGAAAGGGTGAGTAGTTTCAAGTTCCTGAGTGTCAAAGTCTCTGAGGATCGTCCTGGCTTTTCGACCTTTCGGCTCATTTTTAAACAGAACTGAAGTTCCCCTTAACTTCCTCTAGTCAAAAGTGAAAAATATCAGTGTCATCAACCTGTGCACGTGCTGAATCCCCAGATCCCTGGCACTATGCCAACAAGTTTGTTCTAAACCCCTGTCACAGGATTATCCTTCAGATACACTGAAAAAGATCTGAGCTCAATTCAGACCAACTTTGTTCTATTTCAGATCCATGTTTGAAAACAGGCTAATTAAATGAATCTGGAAAGAAATCTCAGCACCTTTTGGCATGTCAGTCAATTATATTAAAACTACGCAGGTGCTTGATTTAAAGATTTTTTAAAACTATATTAGAGGAACTAATCGTGTTTTCATGACTTTTGACAGAATCAGAAGGGATTCCAGCTGGAACAGAAAACTTAAAGACTAGTTTTAAAACATAAATGCACCATATCATCATACCAAAGAGATGCACTTTGTGCTGTAGCAATAACACGTACCTCAGAAAATTTGTCTGCCACCACATAGCGAACACACCAGGATTCATCGTCCACTGCCTGCCGGAGGATCGGCATCACCAACGCTTCCAGGTCTTCCTGGGGCAGCAGCTGGGCTATGCTCACACAAGTCTCAACTGCCAACAGCCTCACCGAATCCTGTGAAAAAGATGTTCAAACCGGGTTTGAGCTGGTTCTTCATTAAAAAACAAAATTAATTTACTGAAGTTAACATTAGGAAGAACTAATCTCATCAAAAAATTCGTAAAAATAAATACTGACAATATAACGATTGTTTCCCAGATGATATCCGTTCAGATCACCTAGAAAGTAGCAACAGGTTTCATTACTTTGCAATGTGTGCTGGAATCTTCCCAGGATACAAGTACTGGAGTGTATCAACATGCAACCTTTGATGGAAGCATTCCTTGGATTAGTATATTAGCAAATGTCATGACAGTGCAAAAATTTATTGATGAATCAATTTTCTTTCTCCTGCTCTTGAAGCACCACTCTCTGCTGAGTGAATCTCCAAGCTAATCACCCAAGTGGTCACTTTTCACCGTAGGATATAGGAGCTGAATTAGGCCATTTGGCCCATCGAGTCTGCTCTGCCATTTCATCATGGTTGATCCATTTCACCTTCAGCCCAATCTCCTGCCTTCTCCCCATATCCCTTCATCGAAACATGGAAATCTACAGCACTTTACAGGCCATCCGGCCCCAAAGTTGTGCAGAGCAAGTAACCTACTCGAGAAACTGCCTAGAATTTCCCTACCGCATAGCCTTCTATTTTCCTAAGCTCCATGTACCTATCTAAGAGTCTCTTAAAAAACCCTGTATCCATCTCTACCACCTTTGTTGTCAGTGCATTCCACACACCCACCACTCTCTAGGTGAGAAACTTACCTCTGACATCCCCCTTATACCTATTTTCAAGCACCTTAAAACTATGCCCCCTCATGTTAGCCATTTCAGCCCTGGGAAAAAGCCTCCGGCTATCCACACGATTAATGCCTCTCATCATCTTATACGCTTCAACCAGGTCACTTCTCATGTCCTGACTAATCAAGAATCTATCAACCTCTCTGCCCTGAATATACCCAATGACTTCTCCTCTGTGACAATGAATTCCACAGATTCTCTGGATAAGGAAATCCTTCCTCATCTCCATTCTAAATGGACAAACCTCTGCTCTGAGATTGCTTCCTCTGGTCTTAGGCTGTCCCACCATAGAAAACATCCTCCCCATATCCACTCTAGAGGCCTTTTAGTATTTGACAGGTTACAATGAGATCCCTCCCCCTCATTCTTCTGAATTCAAATGAGTACAGGCACAGAGCCATCAAATGCTCCTCGTACGACAAGCCTTTCAATACTGGAATCAGTTTCGTGACCCTCCTTTGAACCCACTCCTGTCTTGGCACACCCTTTGTTCGATAAGGGGCCCAAAACTACCTTCAATATTCCAAGTGAAGCCTTATAAAATGTGAACATAAAACAAAATCTTGTTTTGATATGCTAGCCATCATTGGTGGGGTCTGAACCTGGAGCAAGTGTGAACATCTCCTTGGCTACAGATGTGAAGGTTTATTTCCAGGAGTCACTGGACAGTAACCAGAAGAGAAGCTTACTCAACACCAAGGAGCACACATCCAAACGTTAACCAGAAGCTAGGTGAGGGTCAAAGTATCCATCCCAGCTCCCGTTCAGCGTACCATTTCTGTACGACTCTGGCTCCTTAGTACACGAGGATACTGCGGACTGCGTCAAGCCTTTTGCCCGGGATACTTTAGGTTGGAGGAATATGAAAGGACACACACTGATTAAACAGTTCACTCTTCAGGCAAAAGCCTCAAGATAACCACCTTCTTGGAGGAGCATCTCCAGCTGGAGTACTGGAATGGTGTAATCATGTCGATAGATTGACAGGCACCGCTTCCATCTGCTGTGGACAAAGGAACTTTATAAAGCAGGGGCTCCCAACCTGGGGCCCCTCGGTTGATGGTAGGGGGTCGATGGCGTAAAAGAGGGTTGTGAACCCCGGTTACAAAGGTGAACAGATGGTGCAGACTACGACAACAGAAACTTTGCAAGCAGGAAGTGGCATTAACAAGGCGTAGCATATTGAGTACATGGACGTATTAACCGGATGCAACTCAGTGCTTTGCCACGGACACACCATCCGTACTAATCTTTCCCACCTCCAGCTCATCCATACAGTAAAATGCAAGCGGTGATGTGGGGTGGGGGGGAATTGCTCCAGTGAGCGGAATGACAGACAGCCTGTGAGCGGAATGAGCCAAGTGCTCTCCGTTATTTCACACACTGCCATGACGTGTGGGATACAGAGGCTCCTCAGTACAAGCAATTGATACACATCTGACTTAAAGCCAAGGTGACAGCAGCAGCTTCAGCAAGATAAATCATGACAAGCCATGGGGAATAAGATCACCTTTCTTCACTATAATCCACGCTTCCCTCATCCACGTCACCTGCATTCCCACCCCACAAGCCTTTCCAGCGCATCAGTGTCTGTAGCCCCCACCACCCACAATAGACTCCTAGACTAATCTCAATCCTCCGCTATCTGCAAGGGGCCTCTGCCACTAATCACACCCCCCTTTCCCCACCCCACCCTTCAGGTTTCCACGCCACTCATTCATCCTTGTCGCTCTCCCCGAAAGCAAGATAAGGTCTACACTCGCCCATTTGCCTCCGTTCAGGGCTGCAAACAGTTCTTGCAGGCGAAGCGGTGCTTTCCTCTCGGGGCTATTCGCTGTATCTGGAGCTCCTGCCGTGGCCTCCTCGACATCGGAGGACCAACACAGATGGGGTTGGGGGGGGGGCGGTTCTTCATCGAGCACCTTCTCTGGGTCCGCTGCGACAGCCGGGGTATCCCAATGGCCACCCACTTCAATTCGACTTCCCGCTGCCACCCCAGTGTCTGCTCTACAACTACATACCTGCTCATCAGAAGCCAGGGAAGTGAAGAGGGGTGGAATGTCACTTTTCAAAAACTCCAGCTCCAGAACCTTTGCAAATTCACCCAACTTTGATGCTGCTGCCTGGCGGACCACTGGTGTGTCATCTGAGCACAAGCTGTGGAAGAGTCTGCAGAAAGAATAAAATTAAAGGTCACATAGGAGTAGTCGCCCATTGATGCAGAACTTAACAATTCGCAAGCAGAAATACAAGCACTCAAAATTGACATTTTTGCAATTAATGTTTCTAAATCAGAAGCTAGTAAAATATTTTGCTAAACCCATCATCATTATGTGCTGCGTCATATGCTATGGGTGGTCACGGTCTTTCCATGACCCTGATTGTTCTCTGTAAAGTTTTCTAGAGAAGTGGTTTGTCATTTCCGCCTTCTGAGCAGTGTTTGTCTTTACACGGTGGGTGACCCCCCAGCCCATTATCAATACACTTCAGAAACTGTCTACCTGGCGTCAGGGGTCGCATAACCAGGACTTGTGATTTTTAACCGGCTGCTCATCCACCACCTGACCCCATGGCTTCACCTGACCCTGATCGGGGCGGGGGCGGTGGGGAGGGGTTGATGGTATCGAAGCAGGAGCTACACCTTGCCCAAGGGTAGCCTGCAGACCAGCAAAAGGAAGCCTTACACCTCCTTTGGTAGAGACGCATCTCCACCACACCACCCAAAAATCCAATATTTGTGGTATTCAGATTTTATCCTGAGAAATACTTCAAGATAGCAACAGAATATAGAAATTTACAGCACATTACAGGCCCTTCAGCCCACAATGTTGTGCTGACCACGTAACCTACTCTAGAAGCTGCCCAGAATTTCCCCACCATACAGCCCTGTCTTTTTCTGAAACAACTGACTGTGTCTGAAATTTTACACAAATGACACCACAAAAAATTTTAATTCAGGGAGTAAAGCGGCTGGAAGTGAACCCCAGATGTGGGACTCCTGCACTTGGAGCAGAACAGAGCCATTGGTTGTGGACTGCAGGGGCACACAGTTACCAAAGCAACCTTCTCGTCCGACAAAACTCAAACACCTCCGAACAGGTGAAATCCTCTGCGCGCCAGATTAATCAAAATGGCCCTGAAGCAGAGCAACAGGCTTGACAAGACACGGCTCTCAAAAAGAGCACGCCTTTGTAAATGACAAGGCCACTTCAACCCCACAGCCGAGAGTAAGCGATGAGCACCACTCGACTATGATGCACCTCGGCTTTTGCTCCTTCCTCACTAAAAACACACAAAAAACCTTCAGTTTATGTCATTAAAAACAAAAATGCCACACTTTCTGTGCTATTTTGGGGCTGATTATTCTCTAAACTAGAAACTTCTACCCACTCAGTTAAAACAAGGTCCTGTCCACCATGGTGGTAGCATCTTATCGCCAATAAAACCAAATTATACCGAAATTGGGTGGCAGGAAGGAAATACGTCCCTGCCAAAGGAGGTGTAAGGCACTCCTTCCCTCCACTGGCCTGCAGGTCACCCTAGGGCAAGGTGTAGCACTCGCTTAGCCTCCCCAATCAGGGCTACGTAAAGGCGTGGGAGCAGGTGGTGGACGGTTGTATGAGCAGCAGGTGCAGATCTCAACTCCTGACACTGACACCAGTCAGACAGTCTCTGAAGTGTATTGATAATGGGCTGGGGGTCACCCGTCTTGTAAAGACACACGCTGCCCAGAAAGAAGGAGATGGCAAACCACTCGTGTAGAAAACTTCGCCAAGAACAATCGTGTCCACGGAAAGACCCACGATCGCCCACACCATACGACACGGTACATAATGAGCGATACTACAGGATGTAGATTTTCTACAATAATACTGTAATATTCCTAGCTAACTTCTATCATGTTCATCTGCAGCATTCCAAGGGAGGAAAGTACTTACTGACGCAGCTCGGTCTTTACAGAGCTGGATACCCGAGGGTAGCAGACACTGAAAAGGCTGCATGCCGAAGTCCTGGACGTGAACCAGTCACCACAAGTCAGGCGCTTGACCAGTGGCACAAAGTGGACTTCTAGGTCTGCAGGAGAGTGCTCGTGGGAGATGGCTCGCAGTGAATCGATGGCTTTATCTCGTACTACCGATTTTTCCACCGTTGCCAGGTTCTCCAAGGGAGGCTGATTAGTGGGAAAGAATTAAACTGAAACACATCTTCGTTTTACTCTACTTCTAAGAAACACAATATTTAGAAACAATCTTTAAGATAAATTCTTACATTGCTGAGAATTAGGAATTCTCATAAAGAACATGAGACAGAGAAACATTTGAAGGTAGAACAATATAGAGCCGTGCTGGAGGACAAAACACAAACCATCAAAAACTGTATAAATCAAAGGACATATTTTCTCAATCACAGAAATTCCCAAGGTTCCTAACCAGAAAACACTGTACTAATATTAAATGGAAATTACACTGTCATGTTCCTAATTATCAGTAATTACTATTTCATCTTCAAATTAAGTACCAATAATTGCTCATCCTATGAGGTTTTAATATGCAAATAAACATGAAGCTGCCTGTCATAATAATTTTGCCAAAGTTTGAGGGAAGTCCATGGTCATCCACTTTGTAAGAAGAAATAAAAGTGTAAACTACATTCTAAATTGGGAGAAAATTCAAGAATCCGAGGTGCAAAGGGACTTGGGAGTCCTCGTGCAGCATTCGCTAAAGGTTAACTTGCAGGCTGAGGAAGGCAAATGCAATGTTAGCAGTCATTTCGAGAGGACTAGAATATAAAAGCAGGGATGTAATGTTAAGGTTTTATAATGTATTGGTGAGTCATCATTTAGAGTATTATGAGGAGATTTGGGCCCCTCATCTAAGAAAGGAGGTGCTGACATTGTGTGGAGTTTCAAGGAGATTCACAAAAATAATACTGGGAATGGAAGGCTTGTCACGTGAGGAGCCTTTGATGGCTCTGGGCCTGTACTCGCTGGAGTTCAGAAGAATGAGAAGAGACCTCATTGAAACCTATCAAATGTTGGAAGGTCTGAATAGAGTGGATGTGGAGAGGATGTTTCCTATGGCAGGGGAGTCTAAGGCTAGAGGGCACAGCCCCAGAATAGAGGGATATCCTTTTTGGAATGAAAATGATGAGGATTTTCTTTAGCCAGAGGGTGGTGAATATGTGGAATTCTGGGCCACAGGTGGCTGTGGGGGACAAGTCATTGGGTATATTTAAGGCAGAGATTGATAGGTTCTTGATAGGTTCATGGCATCAAAGGTTACTGGGAGAAGACTGGGGAGTGGGGCAGAGGAGGGGAAAAAAGGATCAGCCATGATTGAAAGACAAATTGATAAGACTCTTGATTAATCGCAGCATGGAAGGATACAGGGAGAAGGCAGGAGATTGGGGCTGAGAGGGGAAAATGAATCGATGGGCCAAATAGCCTAACTCTGCACCTATATCTTATGGAACTATTCAAACAACAACTGCGCCCACGTTCCAGTTTAGAATTGCAGCCATCACAGGGGCTCCGAGAAAACATTTCTGAATTGCTATTTTCTGTAATACAAAGCCACGCCATCTCAGCGTTCTTCAAGAAACACTGCTAAGAGTTTGTGATATTTTATATACAGCCCCCACCCACACATGAGCAAATTGGATTCCTTACGTAAATGCTTTAAGAATTCTCTGCCTGTACTCGCAGGTAACTTTACACAAAAAGAAAACATTTTTGAAAGGAGTATCAATACAAAAAGAACGTACACACTCTATACGCAACATACTGACGCTGGAATGTCTAATTTGGAACCACTGCAAACAATAAAGTAAAACATGCAACAGTACAGTACAGAAACAGGCCATTCGGCCCACAATGTTGTGCTGAACCAGCTAAAAAGAAAATCAAAAACCACCAAGAACTAATCCCTCCTACCTGCACAATGTCCATCTCCCTCCATCTTTCTCATACCCATGTGCCTATCCAAAAGTCTCTGAAAAGTCTCTACCATCATACCAGTCAATGTATTCCAGGCATCCACCACTCTGATGGTAAAAAAACTTACCCCTCACATCCCCCTTGAACCTACCTACCCACTCTCACCTTCAATGCATACCTCTGGTATTAGACATTTAAATCCTGGGAAACAGATACTCCTCTCTACTTTATCTATGCACATGCTTCTCATAGTCTTACAAACCTCTATCAGATCTCCCCTCGGCCTCCAGCGCTTTAGAGAAAACAACATAAGCTTATCCAGCTCTCATGATCGCATGTCCTCTAAACCAGGCAACATTCTGGCGAACCTCTTCCGCGTCGACCCCAAAGCCCCAACATCTTTCCTATAGTGGGACAATCAGAACTGCATGCAATACTCCAGACGTGGCCCACCCAGAGTCTGATAAAGTTGCAGCACTTCCTCTAAAGCAGGCAGCATCCTGGTTAAACCTCATTGATCGAGCTACTTTGGTGGTTTCATAAATTGATTTCATTATTTTAATTCTGAATTGTCCTATGACGAACTGATCACTGAAAATCATTTCAATTTGAACTATGCCCTGTAATAGACTGAGGCCCTCGTTATTTAATTTCAGAATCTTGTTCCCCATTATGGGTATTTAAAAACAATACAAGTATGTTATTTTAAATAAATATTTAATGCATAGGACCATTGCATCTGGGCATTAAAATCTGTATTTTGTTTCCCCCGGTTGGGCTCATGTTGAACGGATATTTGGTCAATACAGAGCAGAGGTTTCAGTGTTCGGGGGACGGTATCAGTCCGTGTAGGTTTTCCAACAGGCTGCGCGGGTGAACCTGGATCAGGGATAGAGTAACCACACTTCACTGTAGCAATTCTCAATGATACACCCCTCCAATATTTCAACCAGGTCCTGAAGAAAGGTCTCGGCCAGAAACATCAACCGCTTACTCTTTTCCACAGACGCTGCCTGAGCTGCTGAGTTTCCCCAGCGTTTTGTGAGAGTTGCTTTGGATTTCCAGCATCTGCAAACTTTCTCGTGCCTACAAATATGTTGGGGTGGCACAAAGCCTCATCTGCCTCAAAGATTTTATTGCAAACAATAAAAGCAGAGAGGGTTCTGTATGTGTCCATTTACCCCTCATTCAAGCAACCCATCATAACAAAGAAAGATTACAGGGACATTGCCGGGTTTGGAGGACCTGAGTTATATGGAAAGATTGAATATGTTAGGACTTTTTTTTAAACTTGGAACATAGAAGATTGCAAAGAGATATGACAGAAGGAGACACGATTATGAGGGGTTTAGATAGGGTAAATGCAAGCAGTCATTGTCCACTGAGGTTGGATGAGACTGCAGCTAGAGGTCATGGGTTAAGGGTGAAAGGTGAAATGTTTAAGGGGAACATGTGCTGAACTTTTCTATGACTCATTATTAAGTCATTTACTTTATCATTGCCTGTGGAACCCTGCTGCTTTGAGAATCATCTTCTGGAAATTAACCTTTATTAAGACAGTAATACCACTTCAATGGCATTAACCGCGTGTCCGTCCTGTGCAGTGCTTTGTAAATGTACGTCCGCTCTTACCAGCAAACAGTGAACATACTCCGGTCCGCCAACGAGCACCGTGAAGCTCCCTAGTTGCTCCGCTAATGCCAGCAGTGCCTCGTCTTCATCGAAAATGGTGTCTGCATCGAGACGAGAAATCAGTGGCAAGGCGACTCTGAGAGGCAGCCCAACCACACGCAGCTTTGTACCTACCAGTCAGAAGTGGGAGCAGCTCATTCCCGGTACGCTCTACCCCCAAGGCCAAGGCAGTTGTGGACAGTTGCTTTATGTTGTTCAACCGTAACTGGGGAAAGGAAAGAAATGAAATTGATCAATGCCATCCAACCCTGAACAGAATTCTGGAAAAAAAAAGATATTTTGCTTAAACTCTGCTACAATCAAAAATACACCACTAAGTGCCCCTTGTAACAATTAAATGCAGGTAATGGCGAACAGAACAGAAACCCATAGCAGAAAGCATTATTTCCAGAGCAGAGTGCGGTTATTGTTGTGACAGAAAGATTGGATCTCATGATTTAGCGATTCAATCCATTTCTTGCTTGGGCATTGTTGTGTATGTGGCCGGGTTACACAATAAAACGATAAATAAAAATGCTAGAGACTGGAGCCAAGTTAACAGGGTTTTTCTCACTGACGGAACCCGAACTGAACACAGATATACAGATCAATACGCGCCTAATAGCGCATGCTCAATAACGCGTTACTACGACATAAAATAGTCCCATGTTATACAGTAGGCTATACGGTACAGGTATAATTCATTAGTACAGTTGATGAGGTTCAGTAATAACACTGGCCACTCCACTGGGCAGCGCACAACATTATTCTCGTCAGCACAAGGTCCGAGCCCAGTCATTAAATGGTTTCTCTTTCTACAGATGCCGAGCCTCTGCTTTGGACACCCATTTCCATGAATACAGGACCATAATTCACTGAAAGTGGTACCATGGGTAGATATGGTCATGAAGAAAGCTTCTGGCACCTTGGCCTTCATAAATCAAGGTAAGTTTGGATGTTATGTTGAAATTCTATAAGACAGCAGTAAGACCTAATTTGGAGTGTCGTGTGCACTTTCAGCTGCCTACCCACAGGAAAGATGTCAGTAAAGTTGAAAGAGTACAGAGACGGTTTATAAGGATGGTGCCAGGACTGGAGGACCTGAGTTATGAGGGAAGATTGAATAGGTTAGGCCCTTATTGCTGGGAACATAGAAGATTGAGAGGAGATTTGACAGAGGTATGAGGGATCTAGGGTAAATGCAAGCAGACTTTTTCCACTGAGGTTGGGTGGGACTACAACCAGAGGCCATGGTTTAAGGGTGAAAGGTGAGAGGTTTAATGGGAACATGAGGGGGAATTTCTTCACTCAGAAGGTGGTGAGAGTGTGGAATGAGCTGCCAGCACAAGTAGTGGATGCGAGCTCGATTGAATTGACTTTATTACCAACATCCTTCATATACACGAGTAAAAATCTTTATGTTACGTCTCCGTCTAAATGTGCAATTTATAATAAAAGGAGGGAAGGAGTGCCTTACACCTCCTTTGGCAGGGACGTATTTCCTTCCTGCCACCCAATTTCGGTATAATTTGGTTTTATTGGCGATAAGATGCTACCACCATGGTGGACAGGACCTTGTTTTAACTGAGTGGGTAGAAGTTTTTAGTTTAGAGAATAATCAGCCCCAAAATAGGACAGAAAGTGTGGCATTTTTGTTTTTAATGACATAAACTGAAGGTTTTTTGTGTGTTTTTAGTGAGGAAGGAGCAAAAGCCGAGGTGCATCATAGTCGAGTGGTGCTCATCGCTTACTCTCGGCTGTGGGGTTGAAGTGGCCTTGTCATTTACAAAGGCGTGCTCTTTTTGAGAGCCGTGTCTTGTCAAGCCTGTTGCTCTGCTTCAGGGCCATTTTGATTAATCTGGCGCGCAGAGGATTTCACCTGTTCGGAGGTGTTTGAGTTTTGTCGGACGAGAAGGTTGCTTTGGTAACTGTGTGCCCCTGCAGTCCACAACCAATGGCTCTGTTCTGCTCCAAGTGCAGGAGTCCCACATCTGGGGTTCACTTCCAGCCGCTTTACTCCCTGAATTAAAATTTTTTGTGGTGTCATTTGTGTAAACTTTCAGATACAGTCAGTTGTTTCAGAAAAAGACAGGGCTGTATGGTGGGGAAATTCTAGGCAGCTTCTAGAGTAGGTTACGTGGTCAGCACAACATTGTGGGCTGAAGAGCCTGTAATGTTCAGTAAATTTCTATATTCTGTTGCTATCTTGAAGTATTTCTCAGGATAAAATCTGAATACCACAAATATTGGATTTTTGGGTGGTATGCTGGAGATGTGTCTCTACCAAAGGAGGTGTAAGGCTTCCTTCTGCTGGTCTGCAGGCCACCCTTGGGCAAGGTGTAGCTCCTGCTTAGAAACCACCGACCCCCCTCCCCCGCCCCCACCCGATCAGGGTCAGGTGAAGCCATGGGATCAGGTGGTGGATGAGCAGCCGGTGCAGATCACAAGTCCTGGTTATGCGACCCCTGACGCCAGGTAGACAGTTTCTGAAGTGTATTGATAATGGGCTGGGGGTCACCCACCTTGTAAAGACACACACTGCCCAGAAGGCGGAAATGACAAACCACTTCTGTAGAAAACTTTACGGAGAACAATCAGGGTCATGGAAAGACCGTGACCACCCATAGCATATGACGCAGCACATAATGATGATGGGTTTAGCAAAATATTTTAGTAGCTTCTGATTTAGAAACATTAATTGCAAAAATGTCAATTTTTAGTGCTTGTATTTCTGCTTGCGAATTGTTAAGTTCTGCATCAATGGGCGACTACTCCTATGTGACCTTTAATTTTATTTTTTCTGCAGACTTTTCCACAGCTTGTGCTCAGATGACACACCAGTGGTCCGCCAGGCAGCAGCATCAAAGTTAGGTGAATTTGCAAAGGTTGTGGAGCTGGAGTTTTTGAAAAGTGACATTATACCCCTCTTCACTTCCCTGGCTTCTGATGAGCAGGTATGTAGTTGTAGAGCAGACACTGGGGTGGCAGCGGGAAGTCAAATTGAAGTGGGTGGCCATTGGGATACCCCGGCTGTCTCAGCGGACCCAGAGAAGGTGCTCGATGAAGAACCCCCCCCCACCCCATTTGTGTTGGTCCTCCGATGTCGAGGAGGCCACGGCAGGAGCTCCAGATACAGCGAATAGCCCCGAGAGGAAAGCACCGCTTCGCCTGCAAGAACTGTTTGCAGCCCTGAACGGAGGCAAATGGGCGAGTGTAGACCTTGTCTTGCTTTCGGGGAGAGCGGCGAGGATGAATGAGTGGCGTGGAACCCTGAAGGGTGGGGTGGGGGAAGCGGGGTGTGATTAGTGGCAGAGGCCCCTTGCAGATAGCGGAGGATTGAGATTAGTCTAGGAGTCTATTGTGGGTGGTGGGGGCTACAGACACTGATGCACTGGAAAGGCTTGTGGGGTGGGAATGCAGGTGACGTGGATGAGGGAAGCGTGGATTATAGTGAAGAAAGGTGATCTTATTCCCCATGGCTTGTCATGATTCATCTTGCTGAAGCTGCTGCTGTCACCTTGGCTTTATGTCACATGTGTATCAATTGGTTGTACTGAGGAGCCTCTGTATCCCACACGTCATGGCAGTGTGTGAAATAACGGAGAGCACTTGGCTCATTCCAGTCACAGGCTTTCTGTCATTCCGCTCACTGGAGCAATTGCATGATTTCACACCTCCCCCCCCCACCCCCACATTACCGCTTGCATTTTACTGTATGGATGAGCTGGAGGTGGGAAAGATTAGTACGGATGGTGTGTCCGTGGCAAAGCACTGAGTTGCATCCGGTTAATAGGTCTACGTACTCAATATGCTACGCCTTGTTAATGCCACTTCCTGCTTGCAAAGTTTCTGTTGTCGTAGTCTGCACCATCTGTTCACCTTCGTAACCGGGGTTCACAACCCTCTTTTACGCCATCGACCCCCTACCATCAACCGAGGGGCCCCAGGTTGGGAGCCCCTGCTTTATAAAGTTCCTTTGTCCACAGCAGATGGAAGCAGTGCCTGTCAACCTATCGACATGATTACACCATTCCAGTACTCCAGCTGGAGATGCTCCTCCAAGAAGGTGGTTATCTTGAGGCTTTTGCCTGAAGAGTGAACTGTTTAATCAGTGTGTGTCCTTTCATATTCCTCCAACCTAAAGTATCCCGGGCAAAAGGCTTGACGCAGTCCGCAGTATCCTCGTGTACTAAGGAGCCAGAGTTGTACAGAAATGGTACGCTGAAGGGGAGCTGGGATGGACACTTTGACCCTCACCTAGCTTCTGGTTAACGGTTGGACGTGTGCTCCTTGGTGTTGAGTAAGCTTCTCTTCTGGTTACTGTCCAGTGACTCCTGGAAATAAACCTTCACATCTGTAGCCAAGGAGATGTTCACACTTGCTCCAGGTTCAGACCCCACCAATGATGGCTAGCATATGAAAACAAGATTTTGTTTTATGTTCACATTTTATAAGGCTTCACTTGGAATATTGAAGGTAGTTTTGGGCCCCTTATCGAACAAAGGGTGTGCCAAGACAGGAGTGGGTTCAAAGGAGGGTCACGAAACTGATTCCAGTATTGAAAGGCTTGTCGTACGAGGAGCGTTTGATGCCTCTGTGCCTGTACTCATTTGAATTCAGAAGAATGAGGGGGAGGGATCTCATTGCAACCTGTCAAATACTGAAAGGCCTCTAGAGTGGATATGGGGAGGATGTTTTCTATGGTGGGACAGCCTAAGACCAGAGGAAGCAATCTCAGAACAGAGGTTTGTCCATTTAGAATGGAGATGAGGAAGGATTTCCTTATCCAGAGAATCTGTGGAATTCATTGTCACAGAGGAGAAGTCATTGGGTATATTCAGGGCAAAGAGGTTGATAGATTCTTGATTAGTCAGTGCATGAGAAGTGACCTGGTTGAAGCGTATAAGACGATGAGAGGCATTAATCGTGTGGATAGCCGGAGGCTTTTTCCCAGGGCTGAAATGACTAACATGATGGGGCATAGTTTTAAGGTGCTTGAAAGTAGGTATAAGGGGGACGTCAGAGGGAATTTTCTCACCTAGAGAGTGGTGGGTGTGTGGAATGCACTGACAACAAAGGTGGTAGAGATGGATACAGTAGAGTTTTTTAAGAGACTCTTAGATAGGTACATGGAGCTTAGAAAAATAGAGGGCTATGCAGTAGGGAAATTCTAGGCAGTTTCTCGAGTAGGTTACTTGGTCTGCACAACTTTGGGGCTGGATGGCCTGTAATGTGCTGTAGATTTCAATGTTTCGATGAAGGGATATGGGGAGAGGGCAGGAGATTGGGCTGAAGGCGAAATGGATCAACCATGATGAAATGGCAGAGCAGACTCGATGGGCCAAATGGCCTAATTCAGCTCCTATATCCTACAGTAAAAAGTGACCACTTGGGTGATTAGCTTGGAGATTCACTCAGCAGAGAGTGGTGCTTCAAGAGCAGGAGAAAGAAAATTGATTCATCAATAAATTTTTGCACTGTCATGACATTTGCTAATATACTAATCCAAGGAATGCTTTCATCAAAGGTTGCATGTTGATACACTCCAGTACTGGTATCCTGGGAAGATTCCAGCACACATTGCAAAGTAATGAAACCTGTTGCTACTTTCTAGGTGATCTGACGGATATCATCCGGGAAACAATTGTTATATTGTCAGTATTTATTTTTATGATTTTTTTGATGAGATTAGTTCTTCCTAATGTTAACTTCAGTAAATTAATTTTGTTTTTTAATGAAGAACCAGCTCAAACCCGGTTTAAACATCTTTTTCACAGGATTCGGTGAGGCTGTTGGCAGTTGACGCTTGTGTGAGCATAGCCCAGCTGCTGCCCCAGGAAGACCTGGAAGCGTTGGTGATGCCGACCCTCCGGCAGGCAGTGGACGATAAATCCTGGCGTGTTCGCTGTGTGGTGGCAGACAAATTTTCTGAAGTACGTGTTATTGCTACAGCACAAAGTGCATCTCTTTGGTATGATGATATGGTGCATTTATGTTTTAAAGCTAGTCTTTAAGTTTTCTGTTCCAGCTGGAATCCCTTCTGATTCTGTCAAAAGTCATGAAAACACGATTAGTTCCTCTAATATAGTTTTAAAAAATCATTAAATCAAGCACCTGCGTATTTTTAATATGAATTGACTGACATGCCAAAAGGTGCTGAGATTTCTTTCCAGATTCATTTAATTAGCCTGTTTTTAAACATGGATCTGAAATAGAACAAAGTTGGTCTGAATTGAGCTCAGATCTTTTTCAGTGTATCTGAAGGATAATCCTGTGACAGGGGTTTAGAACAAACTTGTTGGCATAGTGCCAGGGATCTGGGGATTCAGCACGTGCACAGGTTGATGACACTGATATTTTTCACTTTTGACTGGAGGAAGTCAAGGGGAACTTCAGTTCTGTTTAAAAATGAGCCGAAAGGTCGAAAAGCCAGGACGATCCTCAGAGACTTTGACACTCAGGAACTTGAAACTACTCACCCTTTCCACAGTCCCCTTGATTAGGACTGATGTATGTTCCCTTGACTTCCCCTTCCTGACGTCCACAATCAGTTCCTTGGTCTTACTGTCATTGTGGTAAATTTTGTGATGTAGTGCATTAATTAATTAATTTAATTAAAATTTTGATGGACTGGACTTTGCTGGTTCCTTCCCACTGCTGACTTCACACAAACCAGGTATGGTGTAGGGAGGTGGTGATTTAACTTCACCTTCCTGTGGTCCACAATCAGTTCCTTGGTCTTACTGACAAAGTGCCAGATTGTTGCCACACCACTCAACCAGCTGATCGATCTCACTCCTCTTCGGCTCCTTGTCACCATCTGAAATTCTGCCAACAATAGTTGTGTCATCGGCAGATTTATAGCCCTTAAGAGCAGTCTCGGCCCGAAACATGGACTGCTTATTTCATTTCCATTGATGCTGCCTGGCCTGCTGAGTTCCTCCAGTATTTTGTGTTAAGTTTCCAGCATCTGCAGAATCTCCTGTGTGTTTATAGTTTTTGAACCAGATGGTCTTTGTTCTCAGTACAAAACTTGTTGCCTCAGGCTTCCTCCTGGTGCTCCAGTTTCCTCACACAGTCCAAAAGCATTCCGGTTAGTAGGTTAAAGGGTCATTGTAGATTGTTGCACAAGTTGGTGGTTTACTGGCGGTGCAGTTTGAAGGGCCAGAACAGCTTGTTCTGTTCTGTGTCTCCAATTAAATCTATGCCCTTTAGTCTTAGGCTTTCCTCGCCTGGGAAAACACTCGGATCAACTGAAATCTCCGTGCTTTTCTCACCACAATGTAATCCAAATCCTCAAAATAAAGGCACATTACCTACACAGGTTAATTGCAAACAATAACAATCAGGTTAACATTATTTAACAATTAAGAAACATTATTTAATGATTAAGTAACATTATTTAGTTTTTTTGACGTGAGAAATTAGCTGATTACAATTGCTCACGTTGTTGTCTGCGTACCATACTTTCGGATTCAGAGCCATCAACGACAATATTTTCTCAACTTTGCCTTTCTTTAAAAATTTAAAATTCCTTCTCTTAAGGCCAGGAAATTCCAGTCCCACCCCAAAGCATTGAGATTAAATCTTTCTGTTCTGTATAAGTGTAAAATCTGTACTGAAGCAGCTGGTTTATCTGTGGATATTTTACCAAGGATAGATCATTACAGCTGTTTTACCTGGGTAACACTAAAGATTGCTGCTTCTAAATGGACACCATTTATCTAACCATTCCCTTTTTCTCCCCACTCATTTATTTCTTTACCAGAGCATGAGATATCCACTCATTGATAAACATCTGAACACAATGGCAACAGTTCTCTGGGTTTCTTTCCTCTTACCCCATAGCTTCACGTGACCCTGATTGGGGGGGTGGGGTTGGCTAAGCAGGTGCTACACCTTGCTCAAGGGTGACCTGCAGGCTAGCGGAGGGAAGGAATGCCTTACACCTCTCTTGGTAGAGATGTATTTCCACCCTGCCACCCATGATAAAATTACATAATTCAAAACTGTAAACCTGATCGAAAATTAAAGCAAATTACAGATGGACCAGTGTTCAAAAGCACACAGAAAACACAGCCATTTTGTCATCTTAGGATTGTTACCCTTGGAACAGGCAAAGACTTTATATTGTCTGTCTGTATAAGATAACTAACCCGTGTTCAAAAATAAGCTCCATATAAGGTAACACACAGAAAAATGCTGGAAGAACTCAGCAGGTCAGGCTGCGTCTATGGAAGTGAATAAACAGTCGGTGTTTTGCGCAAGACCCCTCATCAGGACCAGAAAGGAAGGGGGAAGATGCCAGAATAAGAACGTGGGGGGCGGGGGGTGTGGAGGAGAAGGGGAATATTCTAGAAAGTGATAGTTGAAGGAAAGTTCGTGGGAAAGGGTTCACACAAAATGCAGGGGGAACTCAGCAGATCAGACTGCATCTATGGAAGTGAATAAGCAGTGGATGTTTTGGGCCAAGACCTTTCATCAGGACTGGAAAGGAAGGGGAAATATGCCAGAACAAGATAAAGGTTGCCAGAGCACCTGTGAAATTGGCACCAACCCATTATTGGAAAACAATTGCATTATAACGGTACGGAGTTTATTGTATTTATAATGTTCTGCTATCATTGCTAATGACAGACCACAACAGAAGGCACTTTCTATGCTCAAGACCACATATAAACTAATCTTGCAATGAAGTCCGTAGTTAAAGTACAGTTCAGATTTTCAATTTTGAAGTTCATATTTTCAGAGTACATACATGTCACCACGTACAACCCTGAGATTCATTTTCCTGTGGGCATAGCAATTTCTATAGAATAGTAACTGTAAACAGGATCAATAAAAGATAAAGTACAAATGCAAATATAAATAAATAGCAATAAATAACAAGAGTATGAAATAACAAGATAAAGAGTAATTAAAGTAAGATCATTGCTTGTGGGAACATCTCAATTGATTAAGTGTACTTATCCCCTGTAGTTCAAGAGCCTGATGGTTGAAGGGTTCTTGAACCCGGTTGTGAGAGTCCTAAGGCTCCTGCACCTTCTACCTGCTGGTTGAGGGGTAATAACTGTTCTTGAGCCTGGTGGTGTGGGTCCTGAGGCTCCTGCACCTTCTACCTGATGGTTGAGGGGTAGTAACTGTTCTTGAACCTGGTGGTTTGAGTCCTGAGGCTCCTGTACCTTCTACCTGATGGTTGAGGGGTAGTAACTGTTATTGAACCTGGTGGTGTGGGTCCTGAGGCTTCTGTACCTTCTACCTGATGGCAGCAGCGAGACGAGTGTGGAAAAGAAAGATGGTGATGTCTTTGTGATTCCTCTGTTCACGTGTTAATGCACAGATTGCTGCTATTGAAACCCGCTCTATCTTTGTTACTCATTTGGTTTCTCTTGCCTTTAAGGCTTCAGAAAACCGTGGGTCCTGAAATTGCGGAAAATGATCTGGTTCCTGCTTTCCAAAACCTGTTGAAAGATTGTGAGGCTGAAGTGCGAGCATCTGGGGCCAACAAAGTTAAAGGTTGGTTGGGAATTCTCATTCTTGTCTTTTCCATCCGGTTAAGATGTTGTTGGTGAAGCACAGTGACAACTTTCTGGCAGCAGAAACAACTATCAATTACTTTAGTAATAGACTCTCGTTCTGGGCAACGACACTGCAATCTGTGCCTGTAACTTTCCTAGTGGAGACGAGGCCTTTGATCCAGCTATACAACCTGGCATTTGCAGTGCAGTCATGAACATTATTTGCTTCCGTTTCTTGTCTGCACAATTTGTCTTTTTTTCCTGCGCATTGTGTGATTGATGGTTTTCTGTTTTTAATGGGTTCTGTTGGGTTCCTTTGCTTTGTGGCTGCCTGTAAGGAAACAAATGTCAAGGTTGTGTATAGTACGCATGGTGGTTGCACATTTTGTCCGACAATGACAGGAAACCTGTGCGGGAGAGTTTTTAAAATGGAAAAGCCTTTGCACTGTGGCAGTTCCACTCTCTTGGCCTCAGAAGTCCGGGTCCAGTGGTATGAACAAGCGCCAGAAGAAACAGGGGTCTTCTTGTTTGCAGTGGATGACCAGGATGCTTTCTGTGTCTTTTCATGCCCCTCGTTCTCCGCAGAGCGATGCAGAGCCACCTTCCTGGCGGTTGGGTTTTACTGTAGATCGCACCCGCCCAGTCCGCTGAGGCTGACTTTGCGTGCTAGGACTGGCTTGTCCGAATCTCACCAGAGTATGAGACTGCTGTTACGTGCAAATGGCTGCTTGCAGCCACAGGGGAGAGATGAGTGTCCGGTGGGGAGCAAAGGTGGGGAGCAAAGAGTGAGCTGCCCCGGAATGGACACGACAAGCCCCTTCACCAGAGGTGCGACCCCTTCCCTGGACACCCCTGAACTTTGAACTCCTGTGAAAGATGTAAACAAGGTTGAAAGAATGCAGAGAAAATTTATAAAGATGTTGCCTGGTCTGGAGGACCTGACTTAGAAGGAAAGATGAATAGGTTAGGACTGTATTCTTCAGAATGCAGAAGATTGAGAGGAGATTTGATGGAGGTACAATATTATGGGGGGGTATGGATGGGATAAATGCAAGCAGGTTTTTTCCACTGAGGTTGGGTTGGATGACAACCAGAGGTCATGGGTTAAGAGTGAAAGGTGACAAGTTTAAGGGGAACATGAGGGGAAACTTCTTCACACAGAGGGTCATGAGAGTGGAACGAGCTGCCAGCACAAGTGGACCATGCAGTTTTGATTTCAATATTTAAGAGAAGTTTGGATAGGTACATGGATAGTACGGATATGGGGCGGGGGGGATGTTATGGTCCTGCTGCAGGCAGATGGGAGTAGACAGCTTGAATTGTTCAGAATGGACAAGAGGGGCCAAAGGGCCTTTTCTGCGCTGTGCTTTTCTATGACTCTATTTAATGTGGTACCACATATCCAGGTGACACTTCTCCAAGTGAGAACAGCATGCCAGCATGCCTCCCCTTTGGCATCCTGATCTGATCCCAGAACTGGATGACAGCAAATGGAAAGGAATTGTGTGCCACTTGACTTCATGTTTCGATGGTGGCTGCTCCTTACAAAGTGCACTTCATTGCTTGTGCAGAGTCTTGAAAGGTTGTGAGATTGTGAAAAAGAGTGAGTGGTGTTCTTTACGTTTGTACCACTGACTGCCTAACCCGAGGCCCTCCGTTGGTCAGGGTCCACCATGGATGTTACGTGCAGCTGTCTACGTGATACGTAAGCCAGGGCAGTATGATATGGAGAGTAAGCTGTTGCCCATGTACCAGGCTCCCCGTCTCCACGCATCTGATGAATCCAAAGAATTGGCAGAGACCGATGCAGTTTGGTACCAGTGGCGTCGCAGGAGTTGACAGCGTTGATCTCAACGTAGGACTGCCTCGGAGAATCCGGCTCTGGATTTTTCCCTCTGGGTTTACTCCTGTGAGTGGGTATAGCCGCAAGGCATTGGAGGTTTGAGCTCAGAGTCTTCCTTCTCCTAGATGAGCTGCCAACCATGAGCCCCATCTGACCGAAGTGACCAGTTTTAAAGTGTCAGTAACCTGCCTTCTGCTTCAGTAAGCCACATGCAAAGGCCAGGAGCTGGACTTGGTGTGAGAGGCTGTTTGAGGTGCATGCCATGAGGAGCATTTAGTTTGTAGTGGGAGCTTGTCCCCATTACCGCCCCTGGCCATGACAACCTTAAGGAATCATTGACTGCCTAATAAGCTGCATCTTTTCTCATGTACGTGTCACTTGATCGGATCTTTCATCAGAGAAACTGGGGTGGATGTCGGGCCACCCAGCCACACCACTGTCCACCGATTGTGTCTGCAGAAGCGCATCATCACATAGAGAGATAAACTGGAACTAGAAACTAGAGCACATCATAAACCTGAATGAGTCGAAATCTACTTCGATTAAAGCATGCTCAGGTACCATCGGCCGACAGCATCGGGGGAGAGAGGGAGATTCACTTCAGCGTGAGGCCCTTCCTTTGATTCCCTACTTTCGAGTAAGCAAGCTAGTAGACAAAGGTAGAAATATTGTGATGTTGCTTCCCAGATGGACCCACTTCATCCACAAAATCTGGCTCCAATCGTGCATTTTGAAAAGGAATGCATGAGTTATATTTAGCCTTTCAGATTGTGGTAGTTTAGTCATGGATTATGCCTTCATGCAAAGTGGAGCTGGCCGGGATAAGTATCGCAGCATCAGTCGTCTTGGCCTGGCCAGTTTCCAAAAATCAAATGTTTCAAGTGAATTGTGATGTGCCTGCCAAAGTTCTTTGCCAGTCATCTTCAGTAGCTGGTACATTAATGCCAACTCATTGAGTTAATTTGCACCAGAACAACCTAGAGGAGGAGTGGGCCAATTTGATACCTCTGAATATCTATTGAGTAAGATTACAGTGCAGAATAGGTACACTAAGCCACGCTGCCCAGCTATCCCCCAATTCAATCCTGACCTAATCACGGGACGATTTACCAGTTAATGACCAGTTAACTTACCAACTGGAATGGGGGATGAAATGTGCACTCGAAGGAAACCCATACCGTCACAGGGAGACCGTACAGATGTGCCAGAATTGAACCTGTGCTGTCTGACTCTTGATGTTTACACTGTAGGTGCTGGCCTTGCTTTTCCTTGTACGACTTAAATTGTGCTTCAGAATGTATGTTTTCTCTTGCCACTATCTTCTGAGAAGATACAAATGTTAAGGCAGATGCTTTTCATTGCTTAATCTGTTAAACTTTATTGATTTATCATTGTGGTGAGAGTGTGGAACGAGCTGCCAGCGCAAGTGGTGCGTGCAAGCTCGATTTCAACGTTTAAGAGAAGTTTGGATGGGTACGCAGATGGTAGTGGTATTGAGGGCTATGGTCCAGATGCAGGTTGATGGGAGCAGGCAATTTAAATGGATCGGCACAGAATAGATGGGATGAAGGGCCTATTTCTGTGCTGTACTTTTCTCTGACTCCATTGTTTTGTTTGAGAATAACTCTCTAGCGTGCAGTACTCTATCTTGCAGATTTCTGTGAAAACTTGCCAGTAGATTGCAGGGAGACTGTCATAATATGTCACATCTTGCCGTATGTTAAGGTAATATGCCTTCTCAAATTCTTGGCTGGTTATACAGTCTATCTAAAATTAATGTCGCAACTCATCTATTTCACTTCAGGAAAAAGTCCCTCAGTATTTTGGGTGGGCCTGAAACGAGGAATCAGGCACCTTTTAATTCAAGTTTTATCACTCTGAACTGCTTGTAACTGGAAAAGCTCAATGTCCAAGCACAAGTCACATCTTGCCCCCTCTCCCGTCCGCTCTCCCGCCCCATCCCCCTCTCCCACTCCCTCCCCATCCCCCTCTCCCAAAGGGCTGAGTCCTGCCGAAGGGTTTTGGACAGAAATGGCGACTGTCCTTTTCTCCATAGGTGCTGCCTGGCCTGCTGAGTTCCTCCAGCATCTTGTGTGTGTTGCTGGTTTTTTAACATGGTGTTGGCTGCCTGGAGTGATGGTGGAGGCAGATATATCGGGGACGTTTAATGACGTTTAGATAAGCACACAAATGTGAGGAAAACGGAAGAATATGGACATCGTGTAGATTAGATTGCCCACTTGATTAGGAATTTAAGTATAACATTGTGGGTTATAGGGCCGCTTCTGCTCCATGATTTATATAAACTAGAATATCAAACTGTAAAAGAAATTATTTAAGAATGATCCGTGACTGACCAGGTGGATCATAAGAACATAGAGCAGGATGGCATCATGAGTGAGATATCTAATGACAAACAAGAGAAAATCTGCAGATGCTGGAAATCCGAGCAACACACACAAAATGCTGAAGGGACTCAGCAGGCCAGGCAGCTTCTATGGGGAACAGTACAGTCGACGTTTCTGTAGGTGCTGTCTGGCCTGCTGAGTTCCTCCAGCATTTTGTGCGTGTTGACTGAGATATCTGTCTAGGTTTTCATTTGATCATTTTATGGGATTGAATTCAAGAGCAGAGAGGTCATGCTGCAACTATACAGGGTACTGGTGAGGCCGTACCTGGAGTGCTGTGTGCAGTTCTGGTCTCCATACTTGAGGAAGGATATATTGGCTTTGGAGGCAGTGCAGAGGAGGTTCACCAGGTTAATCCCAGAGATGAAGGGGTTAACCTATGAGGAGAGATTGAGTTGCCTCGGACTATACTCTCTGGAATTCAGAAGAATGAGAGGATATCTTAGGGAAACATACAAAATTTTGAAATGGATCGATAAGATAGAAGTAGGAAAGTTATTTCCATTGGTAGGTGAGACTAGAACTAGGGGACATTGCCTCAAGATTCAGGGGAGAAGATTTAGGACAGAGATGAGGAGAAACTGTGTTTCCCAGAGAGTGGTGAATCTGTGAAATTCTCTGGCCAGGGAAGCAGTGGAGGCTTCTTCACTGGATATATTTAAGATACAGTTAGATACATTTTTAGATAGTAGGGGAATTAAGGATAGTAGAGGAACTCAGCAGGTCAGGCAGCATCTATGGAGGGGAATGAACCCTTGGGCTGACACCCTTCGTCAGGACTGGAAAGGAAGGGGGAAGGCGCCAGAATAAGAAGGTTGGGAGGATGGGGGGAGTACAAGCTGGTAGGTGATAGGTAGACCAGGTGATGGGAAAGGTTGGTGTGTAGGGGAGGGGAGTTGAAGGCAGGTGATGGGTGGGAAAGGTGAAGGGCTGGAGAGGATAGATAGCAGGGGAATTAAGGGTTATGGGGAAAAGGCAGATGGATGAAGCTGAGTTTATGGACAGGTCAGCCATGATCTTACTGAATGGCGGGGCAGGCTTGATGGGCCGGATGGCCTACTCCTGCTCCGATTTCTTATGTTTTTCTGAATCATGAATGGAATAACAACTGTTTCTTCCACCAGAGTCTCTCGAACTGTTCTTTTAGTTTGAGAGCTTCAGATAAGAGCAAATGTGCAGTGCGTTCTTTAGAAGCAGTGATGTGAGCTGGTTTGTAATCTCAGTGCATATTGGATTAAAGATGAATCGGTTAATGGTGTGATGGAGCTGTTATTTCTCCATCTATCATGTTCCTTATTTATTTTGTCGTGAACTTAAACAAAACTGCTGCATGTGCAAATTCTGGATTTTTTAATTAATATGAAATTTGCATTCTTTCATTATTTTTACAGAATTAAAATTATTTTTAAATATGTAAAAAAAAATCTCTCCCCTCCCCTCTCCTTCCTCAATTCCCCACTCTGAGCTTTTACTTCTCACCTGTCTATTACTTCTCCCTGGGTCCCCACCTCCTTCCATCTGTCCTGTGGTCCACTCTCTTCTCCTCTCCTCTCTCAGATTCTTTCTTCTCCAGCCATTGACCTTTCCCAACCACCTGTCTTCACCTAACACCTTCCAGCTGGCCTCCTTCCCCTCTCCTCACCTTTATATCCTAGCATCTTCCGCCTCCCTTTACAGTCCCGATAAAAGGCCTCGGCCTGAAACACCGACTGTTTACTCATTCCCATAGATGCTGCCTGAGCTGCTGAGTTCCTCCAGTGTTTTGGGTGAGTTGCTCTGGATTTTCAACGTCTGCAGACTTGATTCCCTTCATGTTCTACACCTCAGAAGATTCCCCAAATGTCGGAAATGCCTCGATTTTCCAGGCACAGCTGACAGATTCCAAGTGTACATCTTCAAATTGTCAGCTGTTAACTCAAGCCTTGAATTATTTGTTAGTTTGAAATGAAATCAAGAAAAAAGCCTGCCGAATCATGATTTGAACTGTTGTATAATTTAATAATGATTAGTATTTTGCATGTATTTATGCCAAAGGTGCAGAAAGATTTCTCAAACGCAGAAATTCAAGTGTTTTTCTTTTGTGAAATGCAGCTTTTCACAAAATGACCGTTGTTTCCTCCCATGGCCCTCCCGAGGAGCTCGCCTGCACTCAGGGAGAGTGAACGGACAATAAAGGACAATTAAGACTCAGGAACAGAATTAGGCCACTCAGCCCATCGTGTCTGCTTCGCCATTCCATCATGGCTGGCTTATTACCCTCTCGGCCCCATTCTCCTGCCTTCTCCCCCGTAACCTTTAACACCCTGACTAATCAAGGACCTGTCAGCCTCCATGTTAAATATACCCAGTGACTCGTCCTCCACAGCCATCAGCGTTGATGGATTCCACAGATCCACCGCCCTTTCACTGAAGAAATTTCCTCTCAGCTCTGTTCTAAATGGACATCCCTCCATTCTGAGGCTGTGCCCTCTGGTCACAGGAAACGTCCTCCCTGTTCTAGGCCTCTGAATATTCCATAAGTTTCAATGAGATTCACCCCTCTTCCTTCCCGTCTGAACTCCATTGAGGACAAAGCCGGAGCCGTCAAGCACTCCTGTTGTATGTTTCATTCCCAGGATCATCCTCGTGAACCTTCTCTAATGCCAGCACATCTCAGATAAAGGGCCCAAAGCTGCTCACTATACCCCCAACTGCGTTCTGACCAATGCCTTATAAAGCTTCAGCATTACCCTTATATTTTTTCTAGTCCTCTCAAAATGAATGCCAACATTCCATTTTCTTTCCGTACCACCAACTCAGCCTGCAAGATAATGTTTAGGGAACCCTGCACGAGGTCTCCCAATTGCCTTTGCACGTCTGATTTCTGAATTTTCTGCCCATTTGGAAAATAGTACACGTCTTTACTCCTTCTACCAAAGTGCATGGCCATACGTTTCTGGTAGTAGGCACCTTTCGATCCTGGGGATGATGGGTTTGTGCCTCTGGTGGACTGTGTCCTCTCCTGGGCAAGAAGGTTTGAAGGACCGGCTCTTGTCAATGCAGCAGGCTCCCCCTCTCCACGTCACTCATGTTGTCGAAGGGAAGGGCAAGCGCCAATACAGCTCGGCACCAGTGTCATCGCAGAGGTTGCCAGAGTGAAGCTGTAAACGACATCAAACTGCCTTAGGGGTTTACCCCCAAAGCCTTTCCCATGAGTGGGCATGACTGCAAGGCAGCGGAGGTTTAAAATCAGGGTTTTCCTTCTTTTAAGCGGGCTGCCGCCCAAGGCTGAGGAATCCTACCTACTCGAAACACTTTCGGACACTACAGTATATTCCAACTGCCACTGCCTTGCTATTCTCCCAATCTATCAAGTCCTTCTACAGACTCTCTGCCCCTCCACCTGTCTTGGTATCATCCACAAATGTGACCACCAAGCCATCAATTCCGTTGTCCAGATCATTGACATCTGCTTGAAAAGAAACGGTCACAATACCGACCCCTGTGGAACACTAATAGTCACCTGCAGTCAACCAGAAAAGGCCCCTTTCATTTGCAATTCTTTGCCTCCCGTCAGTCAGCCAAGCTTCTATCTTTACTAGGATATCTTCTGTAATACCATGGGCTCTTAACTTGCTAAGGCGTCTCATGTGCGGCATCTTGTCAAACTCCAAGTAAACAACATCCACTGACCCTCCTTTGTCTATCCTGCCTGTAATTTCCCCTTAAGGAAACCATGCACCTCCAAGTACTGGAAGCCTCGTCTTTAATAATGGACTCCCAACATTTTCCCAACCACTGAAGTCAGGCTGAAGGGCCTATAGTTTCATGTCTTTTGCCTCCCTCCCTTCAGAGTGAAGTGACATTTGGAAATTTCCAGTCCTCTGGAACCATTCCAGATTCTAATGACTCTTGAAAGATTATTACTCATGCCTCCCCAATCTCTACAGCTGCCTCTTTCAGAACCCTGCGGTGTAGCCCATCTAGTCCAGGTGACTTGACTACCTTCAAAACTTTCAGCTTCCCAAGCACCTTCTCCTTAATAAAAGCAACTGCACTCACTTCTGCTAACTGACTCTCGAATTTCTGGCATACTGCTCGTGTGACCATAACTTGGACCATAATGTATAGTACTGTGCAAAAGTCTTAGGCTGGTGTATATAGCTAGGGTGTCTTTGAGTTTTGCACAGTCCTGTAGTGATTCTTATATATTGCACTGTGCTGCTGCTGCCGCAAAAAACAATCAAATTTCTTGACATCTGTGAGTGATGATAAACCTCACAGATGTCTGATATGGGTCTCTGATGTGGACTGAGAGTGGGAAGGGGGCAGGGAGAGGGGAGTTGTGTCCCTGTCCCCCTCTTTTGGTGAATGTCGGTGATAGCGTAGGATGATATCCTGGTTCTGCATTTGTGTTTATGGACTGTGGACTTTTTCAGATTTAGGGTTTTTATATTCTGTTTTCTTCATCGCCTTATTCTTTTCGTTTTGTTGTGTGAGGGGAGGGTGTTTGGGGGTAAAATGCTCTGTTAGTTTTTTGTGCGGGGAATGGATTGGGGGGGGTCGATGTTGCTATTCCGTTTTGTGTGTGGAGGGAGGGGTAGTTTTGGGGATCAGATGATCAGGATGCCATTATTTTTTGTACCAGGGCTGGGGAGGTGTAGGTTTCATACTTCTCTCTGAATGACTTTGATCTTCTTTATTGCTTCGTGGCTATCTGGAGAAGACAAATTTCAGGGTTGTATTTGGATACGTGCTTTGATCATAAACAAACCTTTGACTGTTTGGTTGGGAAAAGGGGGAAGGGAGCGGGAAGCACCAGAGAGACATTCTGTAATGACCAATAGACCAATTGTTTGGAATCAAATGCCCTTGCTAGTGTTCTCAGGGCTGAGTGTGTCTGCACTCGCGCCACCCCCTCCTGCCCCTGGCAGTCCACCTCAGCCACCTCTCTCACACCCCTCCCGTGGGTGCTCCACTCTCACCATTCCCAACATCCTGTGCTCCCGCCAGATTTACAAACTTGCTCTCCGCTGCACGTTGGCAAGTACAGTTCTGTGCAAAAGTCTTTGGCACCCTGGCTAGATGTGCATGTGCCTAAGTACTGTAAGTGTGAAAGTGGCATTCATATTTCTTTTGTGGGATTAATATTTCATAAATATCCAAGATGATACTTTGAAAGCAGAGAGTCTGGGGAGCGCCAGTGTGTTTGTCAGACAGCGTTCGCAGTATGAATGTTTTTCACCTTTGCTGTACTCAGAAAATTGCCTTTCCTTCCTAGTGCCCTGAGGTCCGTTTGAACATTATCTCCAATCTGGACTGCGTGAATGAAGTTGTTGGAATTCACCAGTTATCACAGTCTCTCCTGCCAGCCATTGTAGAATTAGCAGAAGATGCCAAATGGAGAGTGCGCTTTGCGATAATCGAGTACATGCCTCTGCTTGCGGGGCTGCTGGTGGGTGGTTTATTCTAAAATGTTTTTATCGTCTATTAGCAATGCTTCCATATGGATGATTTGCAGAATGGAAATGATTGCCAATATCAAATTGATACTTTAGTTTATAGACGGAAATAACTTTGAACATCTTCTTTCCTTTTGCACCAGAAGCAAATGTGCGATAGTAACAATTATACTTGTAGCCCACTGACATGGGTAGTCTTACTTTAGACTCGGGACTCCCAACCTTTTTTTTAATTGACCATTAACCAAGCAGGGGTGGAAACCCCTGGTTTAGACCATCAGGTTTAGGCCCCTGTTTAAGGACTGCGGACTTTGTCAGACTTAGGGATTTTATATTCTGTTTTTATATTGTCTGTTTCTTTTCATTTTGTTGTGCGAGGGGAGGGTGTTTGGGGGTAAAATGTTCTGTTGGTTTTTGTGCAGGGGGTGGGCTGGGGTTGTTGCTGTTCCATTTTCTGTGTGGAGGGAGGGGGTGGTTTTGGGGGGGGTCTGATGATCAGGATGCCATTCAATGACTTTCATGTTTTTTCTTTGTTTCATGGCTATCTGGGGAAGACAAATTTCAGAGTTGTACATGGTAATAAGTGAACCTTTGGCCTGCACATCAAACAGATGCAAACACAGAAAGGGCAATAAACTCCGTACAATCAGATGAGGGGGTGACAACTGTTGTCCCAGAGGAAATAAACAATATCTTTTTGAGATTTTACCAAAATCTGTACAGCTCAGAATATTCAGATTCAGCTCCACAAATACAAAAGGAATTTCTCGACTTGTTACAATTTATACCCCGAGATGAAACGTTCTTGACCTCACTGGAGTTTAACTCAGAGGCTAAAGAATTGTCTGCAGCTATAACTAACATTAAGGGAGGGCAAACTCCTGGGCCCAATGGAAATTCCGATTAAAATATATAAAATCTTTAAGACTAAGCTAATACCACCTCTGCTTGATATGTATCAGGAGTCATTTGACACTGGATCCCTTGCCCCCTCTCTTAATATGGCAGCAATTACGCTACTGTTAAAACCGGGAAAACCACCATCCCTTTGTGGATCTTATAGGTCAATCTCACATCTGAACAATGATCTCAAAATTCTCTGTAAGGGATTAGTTAGGAGGCTGGAGCCACTCTTGCCAAAAATGGTCCACCCTGACCAAAATGGATTTGTAAGGGAAGGCAGGGCTTCCACAACATTCGAAGAGTGCTTAATATACTTTATGAAAAATCTGGAAGCTCTGATAGCGCTATTGTGTCATTGGATACGGAGAAAGCCTTCGACAGAGTGGAGTGGAATAGGGGGAAAATTTCGAAGATACAGCTTCTGTATTCTAACCCACAGGCTGAAGTTTCAACTAACGAGCTTTTTTCGGCATCTTTTAAACTCCAACGGGGAACAAGACAGGGCTGTCCCCTATCTCCCCTCCTGTTTATCCTGGCCATTGCGCCACTTGCTATGGCAATTTGAAAACAGGCTAACATAGCAGGAATAACTATAGGAGATGTAGAACATCGCATAGCCCTGTACATGGATGACGTCATTTTGTCAGAACAGGGTTTACCTATTTGGGTGTTAAAATTACTCCTACTATTGATAAAATTATCCCAACTAATTATAACCCTCTCACAGACTCAGTTATTCAACTTACAAACAGATGGACGAAATTGCTCATAAATTTGATTGGACGCATAAACATTCTAAAAATGTCAATTTTACTGAAGTTCCTGTACCTTTTGCAATCTATCCCACTTTCTCTTCCATCATCTTTCTTTTATTTATTAAAGAAATTTTTTTCTAATTTCATCTGGAATAATAGATGTCCAAGACTCAGGCTTTCCCTGTTATATCTACCGTATGACAGAGGTGGCTTACAGCTACCAAATCTTATATGTTATTTCTGGGCAGCCCAAATTAGAGCAGGAATGCTCTATTTTGTTAAGGATCACTCCCCTCCTTGGGTCTCAGTGGAATCCCAGTTGATCAATATCCCTCTAGAACTATATATGTATTCAGCAAATAAGAAAAACCTGGTCACACAATCTAAAATCCCTTTCTTAAAAAATACAATAATGATTTGGCACGATGCTCTTGCGTAAATGGGTGAGACATCACAGTTATCCCAGTTTACTCCTATCTTTGGTAATGATAGCTCCAGCCCGGCAGAGCGGATCCTGGTTTTAAAACTTGGTCGCCCCCAGGCATAGCTAAGGTGTCTGATCTTTATAATGGCAATTCATTTATGTCTTTTGAAGAACTCAAAGGCCACATATGGAATTCCAACAAAACACTTTCTTAAATGCCTTTAGTTGCAAAGTTTTATTATGTCCAGGCAAAGTTACAGTTTGAAGCTCCCTCCTTTATTTACCCTAGAAGACCTCACTCTGAAATTATCTGAAGCTAGGGGACAAGTGTCTGAATTATACATGTAAGGGTTTCTTCTTTTATGTTACTTGCTAAGGCTAATAAAATGGCTTCTCTGTACTGTTAACTGCTGAGACAGTGGTTCTCTAGAGCAGCTTGTTTGGGTTATAATTACTGATACAGGAATTGTATTCATTTGCTAACCAATTGGGATAGATGGTATTCTTTCTTGTGTGTCTGTAAGCTATTGTTTTTCGTGGGCTTTGGGCAGAAGGCGTGATTGGGACAGAGAGAGGAGACGCGAGGAGAGAGATGCTGTAAGCTGGGCAACGGCACGGACCCCGAGCGGGAGTCCGAGGCCCAGGGTCTTCAGCGAGGATAGGAGGCGAGGACAGACTCGTGTGGAGTGTTTAGTCAATCACCGAGGGTGGTCCCATTCGTGGGTCGGTGGAGTTCAGAGGACATCGATTGGAGGAAGGGGGACCCGGTTCTGTAAGAGCTCCAACGAGTGTGCACTGAACTGATAGTTACTGACTTGGCACCTTTATTCTATTTGTTTCTACTAACCCATCACCAAGAAATACTTATAAAGTGTAATCATTTAATGGCATATGGCGTACTGTCTGTTAATTGGCGGTGTGGGGTACATCACACAGCATCCACACAAACTTGATCTCACCGTTTGGCGGGGCCGAAGGCTGCTCCCCCTAGACGAAAGCGAGCTGAGCGAGTCTGAGTCTTACCGGGGGGCTACATACAAATTGTTTGCAAGTAAATGCAAAGAATCATCAAACAACATGCTACAAGCGTGGAGAACTGATTTGCATGAGAATCTGTCAGAAAAAGAGTGGTCAGAAGCTTGTTCCTTAGTTCAAACCCAGTCAGTGAACACTCATTCTAAACGGATAACCAGATAGTACATTACTCCAGTCAGGTTTCGTCACTTTAACCCCAACATTCCAGACACATGCTTTAAATGTAATCACTAAAAGGGGTCTCTGTTCCATTGTATGTGCGAGTGCCCCCAGATAATCTGCTTCTGGAAGAAGGTGCTGGATTTGATTAGTCAGATTATTGGAAAAAAGGTGCTCCTTGATCCTAAATTATGTATTCTGAACATTTATCCAAAGGACTTTGTAACCTCCAAAAATGCAAGGTCTCTGCTTAATATTTGTTTTTTGGAAGCCAGACGTTGCATAGCCTATTCATGGAAGAAACCCACAACCAATGGACTTTCACAATGGCTGAAAGGAGTGACTTCGTATCTTGCTCTAGAAAAGATCAACTACATCACAGAAAAACAAACTTGGCAAATTTCGGGAAATTTGGGATATTTTCTACAAGTTTCTGGAGAACAATATTTGGGATGATGAAAGTAACAAATTGAATTGACAGCTTGTTTTTAATGGCCGGGTGTTTGCTTTTTTTGTGCGTTGTTTTTCCTTTTATTTCTGATGTATTTTATTTTTCCCTTTTTCTTTAACCTTGTTGCACTTTCAAACCTATGGATGATCGAATGTGTTTACTTTTCATTCTGTAAAAGCAATAAAGAGTTGTTTGAAAACAAATAAGTGAACCTTTTAATCTTTGATTGGGAAAAGGGGAAGGGAGAGGGAAGCACCAGAGAGATATTCTGTAATGATCAATAAACCAATTGTTTGGAAGCAAATGACCTTGAGAGCAGAATTAGTCCATTCAGCCCATTGAGTCTGCTCCAACATTCCACCATGGCTGATTTGTAATCCCTCTCAACCCTGTTCTCCTGCTTTCTCCCCATATCCTTTCACACCCTGATTAATGAAGAGCCTGTCAGCCTCCATTTTAATTATACCCAATATCTTGGCCTCCACGGTTCTCCATGGAAGTGAATTCCACAGATTCGCCACCCTCTGGCTGAAGAAGTCGCTCCTCATCTCTGTTTCTGCCCGGTGCTCCGATTTCCTCCTCCATCCCAAAGACGTGCTGGTTGTAAACTGGTTGTTGTAGATTGCTCCTCTGTGTTGGTAACTAGCAGGAGTAGTGAGGTAGTGTTCATGGGTACGGTGTCCACTCAAAAGGCGTATGGCAGAGGGGAGGAAGCTGTTCCTGAATCAGTGAGTGTGTGTCTTCAGACAAATTGTCCCTCCTTTCTGGTAGTAACAATGAGAAGAGGCTGGTGGGGCCCTTAATGATGGACAGTGTCTTTTTGAGGCACCGCTCCTTGAAGATGTCCTGGATAATATGGAGGCTGGAGCACACGATGGAGCCGACTAATTTTATAACTCTCTGTAGCTTACTTGAGCTCTCCTGTATCATACCGATTTAGTATGTATTCGGTTTTAAGAAGCAAATCGCTCTCAGTTTCGGTGTGCAAACACAAAGTAGATTTTCTGAGCTAGAAACTCAGAATGTTCCTGTTGTGCTGTGTTCCCATGCTTTATGGTTAATCATAAAACTATTTAGTGAATATTTACACCTTTGTGGTTAAAGAGTTTTTCGAGGAGGTTACCAGGAAAGTGGTTGAAGGGAAGGCATTGGATATTGTCTACATGGACTTCAGTGAGGCCTTTGACAAGGTCCCGCATGGGAGGTTAGTTAGGAAAATTTAGTCGCTAGGTATACATGGAGAGGTGGTAAATTGGATTAGACATTGGCTCAATGGAAGAAGTCAAAGAGTGGTAGCAGAGCATTGCTTCTCTGAGTGGAGGCCTGTGACTAGTGGTGTGCCACAGGGATCAGTGCTGGCTCCATTGTTATTTGTCATCTATATCAATGATCTGGATGATAATGTGGTAAATTGAATCAGAAAATTTGCTGATGACACAAAGATTGGAGGTGTAGTAGACAGTGAGGAAGGTTTTCAGAGCCTGCAGAGGGACTTGGACCAGCTGGAAAAATGGGCTGAAAAATGGCAGATGGAGTTTAATACAGACAAGTATGAGGTATTGCACGTTCGAAGGACAAACCAAGGTAGAACGTAGAGGGTTAATGGTAAGGCACTGAGGAGTGCAGTGGAACAGAGGGATCTGGGAATACAGATACAAAATTCCCTAAAAGTGGCATCACAGGTAGATAGGGTCGTAAAGAGAGCTTTTGATACATTGGCCTTTATTAATCAATGTATTGAGTATAAGAGCTGGAATGTTATGACGAGGTTGTATGAGGCATTGGTGAGGCCGAATCTGGGGTATGGTGTTCAGTTTTGGTCACCAAATTACAGGAAGGATATAAATAAGGTTGAAAGAGTGCAGAGAAGGTTTACAAGGATGTTGCCGGGACGTGAGAAACTCAATTACAGAGAAAGGTTGAATAGGTTAGGACATTATTCCCTGGAGCGTAGAAGAATCAGGGGAGATTTGATAGAGGTATATAAAATTATGATGGGTATAGATAGAGTGAATGCAAGCAGGCTTTTTCCACTGAGGCAAGGGGAGAAAAAAACCAACTGATGCGTCTTTGGATTGTGAGAGGAAACCCGCGCTTTCCGCAGGGAAAATGTACTGGCTCCATACAGGTGACATCAGAATTCCCAAGCTGTAATAGTGTCACGCCAACTGCTACACCACCGATAGTAGTTAGTAACGTTCTTACTGTCTGCATTAAACCATTGGACACTTTTACGATTTTTCCTATTTTTCATGGATCATAGTCCTGGTATTGACACAAAGAAATTAATTAAGGATAGTCAAAATACTAGATGCAAGTACCTTAGATAGGGTATCTTCTGTGTAGCCTTCTGCCACGGCACAATCTAGTTTTGTGCAGTTTATTATAGCACGTTGCCAGTCTTTCTTGTGTGACCCCTTCACCATTGGCTCATAGGAGTTAGCAAACTGTACTGGTAAGTAGCGAAAGGTGAAGACGGCTAGAATGCAAATGTGGCAAGTTGGCATGTTCTACTAGAAATTCGAGGGGTTATTTTATCAACATTCTTTTTATTGTCAAAACCTGTTTAGGGAGTGGAGATTTTTGATGAGAAGTTGAACTCCTTGTGCATGACGTGGCTGGTGGATCACGGTGAGTATAGCCTTGATGCATCATTACTTCTGTTGAACGAAAGTCCTTCAAAGTTGTCAAAGTCATCTTACTGGTGCTTCCATGATGCTGAGTGACCCTACCAGGTGCCTAACCAAAAATCCTTCATCGTGCTTTGTCACATCCTCAAAGGATTGGGTCAGGCTCAAGACACGACATGCCCCTCACAAAGCTATGCTGACTCTCCCGAACCAGACTATGCTTCTTGTAAATCCTGTCTGTAAGAATCTTCTCCTGTAATTTGCCCACCGGTGAAGTAAAACTGACTGGTCTGTAATTCCCAGGGTCATCCCTACTCTCTTTCCTGAACAAGGAAATAACATTTGCCAACTTCCAATCATCTGGTACTTCCTCCGGTGAGGACTGGCCAGTGAGGATGCCCAGATCGTCACTAAAGGTGCAGCAATCTCTTCCCTTGCTTCCCGTAGTAACCCTGGGGTATATCACATCTGGCCCCGGGGACTTATCTATCCTAGGGCTTTTCAAAATTCCAGAACATCCTCTTTCTCAATGTCAACATGTTGCAACATATCACTGCCCTCGCAAGCATCAAGGTCCCTCTCACTGCTGATTACTAAAGAAAAGTATTCATTGCGGATCTCCCCCAAAGTCCTCCGACTCCAAACATTTTGCCTCTTTTAGCTCTGGCCAGCCCAGACTCTCACTCTGGCCATCCTCCTGTTCTTCAAGTATGTTTTCCTGAATCCAACTCACCAAGTCCTTCTCGTGGCCCCTCCTAGTTCTCCGAAGTCCATTCTTCACTCCCTCCCTGGCCACATTGTAACCCTCTGGAGCCCAGGCTGATCTTTGCATCCTATGCTTCTAGACTAGCTGTTGCGCATCTCTTGTCAAGCATGGCTCCTTCACCCTTCTGTTCTTTCCCTGTCTCAGTGGGACAAAACTCTGCAGAGCTCCATCCAAGTGAAGCCCAAAACGACTTCCACTTTTCAATTGTGTGTTTCTGAGTGCATTCATCACAGTTTGTACTCCCAAGTTCCTGCCCAATGTCCAATACCATCATAGTTCAAACACCGGCACCCCCTCCCCCCCAGTTATTACTGCTGCAAGCAATCTTGTCGTACTCTTGTACACATGGCAACAAGAAACAGACTTGACTTTGACCGATACGTTTATTTATTTAATTATTCCAGAATAGCATGGAACAGGCCCAACGAGTCACACCGCCCAGCAACCGGCTGATTTAACCCTTGCCTCATCACAGGACAGTTTACAATGACCAATGAGACTACTAAGCGGGACGTCTCCAGACTCTGTGGGGTGTTGTGGGGGGAATCTGAGCACCCGGGGTAGACACACGATCCACTACGGTTCGTTGCCTCTTATTCCAAAAGCAGCGGAGCTGCGAATCTGAAATAGTAACTGAAAATTCTGGAGACACTCAACAGAGCAGGCCAATGAATGGGCAGAAAGTCACAGATACAGCTGTGCATCTCCCAACATGATCTCATGCCAGCTCATCCACACCTTTTTTTCTCCCCCCTCTGCGTACAAGTTCTTAATCCTGCCTACGTTTCCAGAAGCCGCCTGTTCCATCTGCAGTGCCTCCCTGGTTTTCTTCTTGCCTGGCGGTCGAAGCTATGCTGTACTCAAGCCGGCTTTGCTCAAGGGAACATCACTCAGGTCCTGTGTGTTTTGTAAATGATAGTTCTCTTCGTTCTCTTGGTGTAAGCGAGTTGTGGTATTTAGTTGATGCCAGAAGCCTCTCCTAAGACTTGGGCCACTCAGGTGTACTCTGTGTGTCACCCATCGTACCATCTCTCAGCCATTTAAATGGGAGCTTTCAAGCTGAGCTTCTGTACTGTTGTCAGTCAAGATGTAGTTTATACTTGCAACTGTTTGCAAGTGATATTCACATTCCTTATCATTTTTATAAATGAATGGCAGATGAGGATTTTTTCCCTGTGCAAGTAATTTCCCAAAAATGGCAGGGCTGATTTTTCTTTAAGGTAAAGTGCATTTTCATTAAAGACCAATAAAATTAACAACAAATTTGATTTGGACTGTTTTGCTTTTAGTGTAGGTCCCTTTTACCCTGGAATCTGAATATTGCAGTTAGGGCTTGAACAATGACTAATTATTCAATTACAATAATTAGTAATAAATAATGGTAATCTATTCGAAGTATTTTTTAAGTACCTAATGGGGAAACACAATGGCGTCTGGTTAGCGCAACACTTTGCAATTGGGTTCGATTCCCACTGCTACCTGTGAAGAGCTTATACGTTCTCAGCATGACTGCGTGGGTTTCCTCCGGGTGCTCCTGTTTCCTCCCAGAGACGTACTTGTTGGTCGGTTAACTAGACATTGTAAATTGTCCTGTAATTAGGCTAGGGTTAATCGGGGGTGGCTCGCAGGGCAAGAAGGGCCTGTTCCACGCTGTATCTCAATAAATAATCAATGATAAATAAGTATATTAAAATGCTACTTTCCAAGTGCATAATTTCCTCCACTGTGTGTAACTTGGTATGGAACAGGTCTGCACTTTGAAGAAGGTGGTACGAGCATTTCATTTCGGAACTTTGTATTTTATCAGCAAGGTACATATTTGAAAATCAAGTAGTAACAGCGATCAGATCATTTCTTGACCTGTTAATGCTGTCTTGCAGTGTACGCCATTCGCGAGGCCGCGACCAACAACTTGACCAAGTTGGTGGAGAAGTTTGGCAAAGACCGGGCAGAATCCACCATTGTGCCGAAAGTACTTGCCATGGCCAGTGACCCCAACTACCATCACAGAATGACCACCCTCTTCTGCATTAACGTGAGTATACCTTTGACAATGTACTTGCCATGGCCAGTGACCCCAACTACCTTCACAGAATGAGCACCCTGTTCTGCATTAACGTGAGTATAGCTTTGACAATGTACTTGCCCATGGCCAGTGACCCCAACTACCATCACAGAATGACCACCCTGTTCTGCATTAACGTGAGTATAGCTTTGACAATGTACTTGCACATGGCCAGTGACCCCGACTACCATTGCAGAATGACCACTCTGTTCTGCATTAACGTGAGTATAACTTTGTCAATACTTCCATTACACTTCACAAGCTGCTAAAATATTTCATGAATAAAATGTACAGTTAGAGCACACACGAAAGAATAAAGAATTTAACAAAAATATTATGGATTTGTTTAAAATGTTCTGTTAATATATTCTTTATGAATGTTTAGATTCTGCAAAAAATCAATTAACACTTTGCCAAAGCTGCTCCTTCCAAAATTGACATCTGCTTGATACGAGCTTCTGTGCTTGCGTTATTTGCTGAGGTGTGGTGGTGTTTTGTGTTTAATCTGCAAGGTGTCTGGAGTAAAAATTGAGTTGAGGGTGAGACTTTTTATGATTTCGTGGAGCAGAGTTCCTAACTGTCCTTGTGGAAATGGACTGATGGTGTTAGCTGAAGGACAACTGATTTAATGACGTGTTGACCCACCAGATGGCTTACAGATTTCAAGTTTATTTCACAAGGGTCTGTTTCTGTGCTGTAGTGGACTATGGCTCTGTGTTTTGTACCTTGACCCTGAAAGAACACTGTTTCGTTTGGGTGTATTCATGGGTATTCATGAATGACAATTAAACTTGAACTTGATGTAAACAGCCAAGAACAGCAAAATATTGGAATATTACCTGCAAGCTGCACACCAACCGGACTTGGAAATATATTGCCATTACTTCTGAAACCCCCTTTTCACTGGGCGTCTCTGGAAATGCAGCCTTTTAGCCCCTCGCAAACAGCCACTGGACTCCGCGGGGAGAAACTTCAGGCTTCGTACATCTAAGGTGTATGTGACTTTGGTCCCGCAAAATCCGTGAGGTTGGGATGCCTCGCCTACCCAAACCCCGGTTTGTGTGAATGCTGTGTGATTTACTGCCCCTGGCAATCGCCTGTCAACAAAAAATAACAGATTGTACACTGTATAGAATTATTCAGGAGTATATTTAAGAATGTTAACTTAAGCAAACAGTTATTAAAGGAAAGAAAGAGAAAAAAAACAAAAAGGGCCCATTCTACTTAAAAAGTCACGTATACAGTGGAGCTCAAATCTTGAACTTCTCTGTAAATCGCGCGCTGGACCCTCCCTCCATCTGCGTGAAAGCACACAGCACCTTCCGAAGGTCACTGGAAATCCATCTTGAACAAAGAGGCTTTCCCACGGGAATATTGGTCCTTCCTCCTCGAAGCCATTCATCTGCACAAAGCACCCTGCATCGTCCACCATCTTTCCTCCTGTCTTCTCCCAGCTCCGGCCAAACAAAGACCTCTCTGCCCAGTAATCTCTAGCACCTTCTCCCAATTCTACCATCCTGATTGGATGACACCTCATTCCTCAGCTCAGACCCAAACAGGCTGAAAGCAGAACAGATTGCTCTTACAGAACTGCTAAAATGAAATGCCTACAGCATAGCTGTAAAAATCTGAACCAGGGCATTGACTCTGACTGGGTCAGAATCCTGGATCACCCACCCTAACTGCATTGTGGGTGCACCCACACCTCAAGGGCTGCAGCCCACCACAAAGGAATTAAATACCACTTCAACCTGTGATGCCCACACATTCCTTGGAGGAATATGCAAAAAGAGCTTCAAGTAACAGAGTACAGGTAGTCCCTAGGAGTGGTCACATGTGACAGCTCTCCCAGTATTCAGCATGAGGTACAGAAGCAAGGAAATCAGAATCAGGTTTAACGTCACCGGCATAATGTTGTGAAATTTGCTGTCTTTGTGGCAGCAGCACAGTGCAACACATGACAATAGAGAAAACTGTGAATTACAGTAAATATATAAAATAATAGTGCGGAAACAGAAATAAAAAGTAGTGAAGTAGAGCATGGGTTCAGTGTCCATTCAGAAATGGCAGAGGGGAAGAGACTGTTCTGGAATCGCTGAGTGTGTGCTTTCAGGCTTCTGTGCCTCCTTCCTGAGGGTAGCAGTGAGAAGAGGGCATGTCCTGGGTGGCGGGGGTCCTTCACCATGGATGCCGCCTTTTTGAGGCATCGCTCCTCAAAGATGTCCTGGATACGAAGGAGAAAGGCAAAACACAGTTGTACGAGTTATCAGGTTATAGTAGTACAGAACCGCAACTTCTCTGATATCAGTACGAACGATTTCAAAGGGAATGGCCCAAAGGAGGGGGGATCCAGGAAAACTTTGTGAGAAACAGAGTGAGAGAAGGACGAAGGGTCTCGGCCTGAAACGTCGACTGGCCTGCTGCGTTCACCAGCAACTTCTATGTGTGTTGCTTGAATTTCCAGTATTTGCAGAATTCCTGTTGTTTGAGAGAAGGACATGGCTGGAAAACTCAAGCAGGGCAAGAAGCCGATGTATTAGGAGTCTTTAGTGGGGTTGGATACGCAATGTTTCCAAGGCCTGATGAAATGTATCCTTGGCTGTTATGGGAAGGAAGGGCTGAGCTCCCAAGGTCTCTTCGAGAGTTCAGTGAACCCCTCTCTCACTGCTCCCCCTCCGTGATCTCTGCTTCCTTTCGATGGGAGTCAGTGAAACCTTCTCTCACTCTGTGATATCTGCTCAGCTCTTTACTTCATCCCTCCCCCCTCCTGCTTTCACCCAGTACCTTGTATTTCTTTCTCCACTCACCTTCCACCCCCCCCCCCACAACTTTTAAATCTACTCATCTTTTTTCTCCACTCCTGCCGAAGGGTCTCGGCTGGAAATGTCGACTGTACTCTTTTCCATCGATGCTGCCTGGCCTGCAGAGTTCCTCCAGCATTTTGTGTGTGTTCCAAGGATTCTGGTAGTTTAAAATCCTAAATTGTCACAGAACAGGTGCCAGGTAACTGGATCCCAGCAGTACGGTGCCTTTCTTCAACAAAGGCAGCAACTGGTAACTACAGAGCTGTGAATCTAACATCAGTGGTAGAAAGGGTGTTGTAAAAAGTCCCGAGGGACGGGATTCAGCTGCACTTGGGCAGAGCTTCATCAGAAATGGTCAGCGTGCAAATGGTGATTCCGTTGGCCAATCTGAATTTCTTGGAGTTACGGGTGTACCAGTGCAGCTGTTGTTGTCTACAGGGACTTTGGTAAATCTTTTGACAAGATCCCCAAACGAGCAAGAGACCGAGGGATCTGAAGTAACTTCACAAATTGGGTTCAAAGTTGATTTGCTGATCAGCTTTTGTGATTACCCTGTGGCATACCACAGGAATCTGTGCTGGAACTCTCCTGTAAATGATTTGGATGTGGCTAGAAGTTTAGCAGATGACATAAAAATGTGAGCTTTCTCTTGCGGTGTTAGTGCTAATGATGGTGCATTGGTTAGTTGGCAAACTAGGCAGAGCAATTGTACCTAGAACATAGAACGTTAAAGCACTGTGTTAAAGTGCTGTGCTGATCTTTTAACCTACTCTGAGATCAATCTAACCGTTCCCTCCTACATAGCCCTCCATTTTTCTATCATCTGTGTGCCTATCTAAGAGTTTGTTAAATGCCCCAAATGCATCTGCCTCTACCATCACGCCTGGCGGGGCATTCCACACTCCCACCTACTCTGTGTGTGTGAAACAAAAATCTTACCTCTGTACCTTCTTCCAATCATCTCAAAATTATGCCTCTGGTATTGGCCATTTCTGCCTTGGGGAAAAATCTCTGGCTGTCCACTCTATCCACACCTCTCATCCTCCTTCACTCCAAACAGAAAAAGCCCCAACTCACTCAACCTTTCCTCATAAGAGACGCTCTCTAATGCAGGCAGCCTCCTGGCAAGTCTCCCCTGTGTCCCCTCTAGATCTTCTCCATGCTTCCTATGACAAGGCTACCAAAGCTGGACACCAGTGTGGTCTGACCAGAGTTTTATAGAGCTGCAACATTACCTCGCACTCTTGAACTCTATCCCCCAACTTACTGGACCCTCCCCCTGCCCCCGCATCATCGGGGGAGTCTAAAGCCCCGAGGTTAAAAGTGAGAGAGAAAGATGTTAAAAAGGGATGTAAAGAGCAAGATTTTCACAAGTGGGCATGTGAGTGGGGCTGAAAGAGAAATCTCCAGAGGTGGGTACAGTTACGTTGATAGGAAAGGCTGAGGCCCATTCTCCCACCCCTCACCCCATGCGCACTCCCTCGCACACTCTCGCTCTTTCGCCTCACTCACACTCACACTCTCTCACACACTCTCGCTCTTTCGCCTCACTCACACTCTCTCTCTCCTATCTTGTTTCATCTAGTGTTCACCCCTCTCCCCGAACCTGTTACCACCTCCGTTATTTATCAGAGTCCAACCCTTGTAGCTCTTTGTGTTCCTGCTGTCAGTCCGCACCTTCACACTGTCCCTACCTTGTCCCATCTCCCTCGCGATGTTATTTCTTCGTTCCCCCCGTCGTCCTCCGCCTGTCACTGTCTCTGCTCCTCCTTCGCTCCTCTCCTGCCATCAGTGCACCAGTCACCTCAGATTCCTTTCTCCCCGCTATTCCACTGTACCCCCCCCCACCCCAGTCCCTGATGCAGGGTTTTGATCCAGTCCGCTTTCCTCCCACAGATCTGCATTGAGTTTGTTTGTCGCTCTAGATTCCAGCTTCAGCAATCACTTGTAATGCCCTCTCTGATTAGTGTAACACTCAAACCCTTCCCCCTGTCCCTAGGGCATCTGTAACCCAGGACGTTGTGCTCCCATCCCTCAACCATGTTCCTATACTTACAGGAATAATATAATCCCTGTACTGATCATTGGCCAGCTCACCGGAGTTCTCTGTTAAAACCAGAATATAATATCAATGGTATGATGCTTGGCATTGTGGAGGATCTGAGAGATCTTGGGGTCCGTGTCCATAGGACACTCAAAGCTGTTGCGCAGGTTGACAGTGTTGTTAAGAGGGCGCATGGTGTGTTGGCATTCATCAACCGTGCGAGTGAGTTCAAGAGCTGTGCGGTAATGTGTGGTAAACCATATATATATGTTGTAACTGGGTTACCTGTCTGGACTCGTCCCTCTGCTGACTGCTCCTGTGGCTCCTCCCACAGACCCCTAAATAAAGGCGATTGTGTCGCGGCTCCTCCTCTCAGTCCAAGAGCAGACACTCAGCATGATGGAGATCACATTTTACTGCTAATAAAAGCCTTTCAATATTTACTCTACTTCCAGTCTTTCGGAGTTATTGATAGTGCATCAAAATGTTACAGCTATATAAGACCTCGGTCAGACCCCACTTGGAGTACTGTGTTCAGTTGTGGTCACCTCACGACAGGCAGGATGTGGATACTATATAGAGAGTGCTGAGGAGAGTTACAAGCATGAAGCCTGGATTGGAGGGCGTGTTTTATGAGAATAGGTTGAGTGAACTTGGCCTTTTCTCCTTGGAGCAACAGAGGATGAGAGGTGACCTGAAAGAGGTGTACAAGATAATGAGAGGTGTTGATCACGTGGATAGTTAGTGGCTTTTTCCCAGGGCTGAAATGGCTAGAACGAGAGGGCGTACTTTTAAGGTGCTTGGAAGTAGGTACAAGGGGATGTCGGGGGTAAGTTTTTCACGCAGAGAGTGGTGGGTGCGTGGAATGCACTGCCAGGGGCAGTGGTGGAAGTGGATACAATAGGGCCTTTTAAGAGCCTCTTGGGTGCATGGAGCTTAGAAAAATAGAGGGCTATGCGCTAGGGCAGGGGGCCCAACATTTTTTGCACTGCGGACCGGTTTAATATTGACAATATTCTTGCGGACCAGCATTTCTTAAAGGGTTTATCTAACGAATTTAATATTAAACAGACAGCGCATATTTTCCTCGCATGAATATAGTGATAAGTCAATTATTGGGGGAGGACAGGGGAGCTTGAAGTAAGTGTTGAACGAACTTCCAGTAGAAGTGGTAGAGCAGGTTCAATATTATCATTTAAAGAAAAACTGGATAGGTATATGGACAGGAAAGGAATGGATGGTTATGGGCTGAGTGCAGGTCGATGCGACTAGGTGAGGGTAGAGTTCAGCACGGACTAGAAGAGCCGAGATAGCCTGTTTCTGTGCTGTAATTGTTATATGGTTCTGCAAGTCACTTATAAATCAATAGCATCATAACATTTTAAGTAACGTTTGGATGTTAAACACACAGCACGTATTTTCCCCAGATGAACAAATAAAATCATTGCAACACACCAATATTGCTGAATCAGTGGGAGCCCTGGGCTTGTTTCCCTGCAACAAGACGGTCCTATCACAGGCTGATGGGAGACAGCGATACTCAAAGGGGGTTCCTTATGTCCAGTCTATTCAGCAATTTAGTTTTTGTTGCATTCATTGCAGAGATATGTTGGAAATGGAGGCACGGATTTCAGTGCTTTCATGGCTATCACAGGATATTTAGCCTTGACTTTGATCCAGAATGCTGGCAGAGATGTTATGTCAGACATACTTTTCAGCCCGCCGTCATTTGCAAGCTCAAGCTGATCTTCTTCCCGCGCTGACATGGATGACGTGCGGGTACTGACCTCGCGTGTGTTCAAGCTGAACAGGGCGTGACAGGGAATGAGGAAAGGTGCAGCAACTCCTATCGCCAAAACATGTCGTTTCCTCGCGGCATGGGACTAGCCCGCAGCCCGGTGGTTGGGGACTGCTGCGCTAGGGAAATTCTAAGCAGTTTCTAGAGTAGGTTACCTGGTCGGCACAACATTGTGGGCCGAAGGGCCTGTAATGTGCTGTGAATTTCTGTGTTCGGAAACATGTGGTTAAACCTCCCAGCCCTCTCGTGCTTTCCCACTTATTTCTGCCTGCTCTGCTTACCGGACCTGCCTGTTTAGTTAGTTTGACATGGAATTCTGACTCAACACCTGCTACACTAGTATTCTGTGTCGCACTCCTGCTGCCTCACCAGCTTAAACCCTCCCAAAGTGCTCGAGCAAAGATATGGATAAAAGGGACGCACAGAGGCGGTTTCCAATAGTGCAAGAGTCTGGGGCCAGAGGGCACAGCCTCAGAATAGAAGGACATCCCTTTAGAGCAGAGGTGAGGAGGAATTTCTTTAGCCAGAGGGTACTGAATCTGTGGAATTCATTGTCACAGACGGCTTTGGAGGCCAAGTCATTGAGTATATTTAAAGTGGAGGTTGATAGATTCTTGATTTGTTAAGGGTGTGAAAGGATATGGGAGGAGGCAGAAGAATGGGGTTGGGAAGAAAAATAAATCAGCCATGATGGAATGGCAGAGGGGACTCATGGAAACAAAGAAAACCTACAGCACAATACAGGCCCTTCGGCCCACAAAGCTGTGCTGAACATGTCCTTACCTGAGAACTAGCTCGGCTAACCAATACCCTCTATTTTTCTAAGCTCCATGTACCTATCCAAAAGTCTCTTAAAAGACTCTATCATATCTGGTTCCACCACCGATGTCGGTAGCCCATTCCACACACTCACCACTCTCTGAGTAAAAAACTTACCCCTGACATTTCCTCTGTACCTACTCCCCAGCACCTTAAACCTGTGTCCTCTTGTGGCAACCATTTCAGACCTGGGAAAAAGGCTCTGACTATCCACATGATCAATGCCTCTCATCATCTTACACACCTGTATCAGGTAACCTCTCATCCTCCATCGTTCCAAGGAGAAAAGGCCGAGTTCACTCAACCCATTCTCATAAGTCATGCTCCCCAATCCAGGCAACATCCTTGTAAATCTCCTCTGCACCCTTTCTATGGCTTCCACATTCTTCTTGTAGTGAGGCGACCGCAGTACTACAAGTGGGGTCTGACCAGGGTCCTATATAGCTGCAACATTACCTCTCGGCTTCTAAATTCAGTTCCATGATTGATGAAGGCCAATAAACCGTATGCCTTCTTAACCACAGAGTCAACCTGCGCAGCAGCTTTGAGCGTCCTATGGACTCGGACCCCAAGATCCCTTTGATCCTCCACACTGCCAAGAGTCTTACCATTAATACTATATTCTGCCATCATATTTGACCTACCAAAATGAACCACTTCACACTTATCTGGGTTGAACTCCATCTGCCACTTCTCAGTCCAGTTTTGCATCCTATCAATGTCCCGCTCTAACCTCTGACAGCCCTCTACACTACCCACAACACCTCCAACCTTTGTGTCTCAGCAAACTTACTAAGCCATCCCTCCACTTCCACTTCCTCATCCAGGTCATTTATAAAAATCACGAAGAGTAAGGGTCCCAGAACAGATACCTGAGGCCGACCTCCATGCAGAATATGACCTGCCTACAACCACTCTTTGCCTTCTGTGGGCAAGCCAGTTCTGGATCCACAAAGCAATGTCCCCTTGGATCCCATGCCTCCTTACTTTCTGAATAAGCCTTGCATGGGGTACCTTATCAAATGCCTTGCTGAAATCCATATACACTACATCTACTGCTCTTCCTTCATCATTGTGTTTAGTCACATCCTCAAAAAATTAAATCAGGCTCGTGAGGCTTGACCTGCCCTTGACAAAGCCATACTGACTATTCCTAATCATGTTATACCTCTGCAAATGTTCATAAATCCTGCCTCTCAGGATCTTCTCCATCAACTTACTGAGGTAGGACTCACTGGTCTATAACTTCCAGGGCTATCTTTACTCCCTTTCTTGAATAAAGGAACAACATCGGCAACCCTCCAATCCTCTAGGACTTCTCCCATCCCCGTTGATGATGCAAAGATCATCACCAGAGGCTCAGCAATCTCCCTCGCCTCCCACGGTAGCCTGGGGTACATCTCATCCGGTCCTGGCGACTTATCCAACTTGATGCTTTCCCAAAGCTCCAGCACATCCTCTTTCTTCATATCTACATGTTCAAGCTTTTCAGTCTGCTGCAAGTCATCACGACAATCACTAAGATCCTTTTCCATAGTGAATACGGAAGTAAAATATTCATTAAGTACCTCTGCTATTTCCTCCGGTTCCATACATACTTTCCCACTGTCACACTTCATAGATCCTGTTCTTTCACATCTTATCCTCTTGCTCTTCACATACTTCTAGAATGCCTTGGGGTTTTCCTTAACCCTGCCTGCCAAGGCCTTCTCATGGCCTCTTCTGGCACTCCTAATTTCCTTCTTAAGCTCCTTCCTATTAGCCTTATAACCTTCTAGATCTTTAACATTGCCTAGCTCTCTGAACCTTTTGTAAGCTTTTCTTTTCTTCTTGACTAGATTTATTACAGCCTTTGTACACCACGGTTCCTGTACCCTACCGTAACGTCCCTGTCTCATCGGAATGTACCCATGCAGAGCTCCACACAAACATCCCCTGAACATTTGCCACATTTCGTCCATACTATTCCCTAAGAGCATCTGTTTCCAGTTTCCTGCCTGATAGCCTCATATTTCCCCTTGCTCCAATTAAACGTTTCCCTAACTTGTCTGCTCCTATCCCTCTCCAATGCTATGGTAAAGGAGATAGAATTATGATCACTATCTCCAAAATGCTCTCCCACTGAGAGACCTGACACCTGACCAGGTTCATTTCCCAACACCAGATCAAGTACAGCCTCTTCTCTTGTAGGCTTATCTACATATTGTGTCAAGAAACCTTCCTGAACACACCTAACAAATTCCACCCCATCTTAAACCCCTTGCTCTTGGGATACACCAATCGATATTTGGGAAATTAAAGCCTCCCATCATGACAACTCTGTTATTATTACACCTTTCCAGGATCTGTTTCCCTATCTGCTCCTCAATATCCCTGTTACTATTGGGCGGCCTATGAAAAACACCCAGTAAAGTTATTGACCCCTTTCTGTTCCTAACCTCCACCCAGAGAGACCCCGTAGACAATCCCTCCATGGCGTCCACCTTTCCTGCAGCTGTGACACTATCTCTGATCAACAGTGCCACGCCCCCAACTCTTTTGCCTCCCTCCCTGTCCTTTTTGAAACTTTTAAAACCCAGCAATTGAAGTAACCATTCCTGTCCCTGAGCCATCCAAGTCTCTAATGGCCACCACATCATACCTCCAAGTACTGATCCACGCTCTAAGCTCATCCGCTTTGTTCACAACACTCCTTGCGTTAAAATAGACGCATCTCAAACCTTCGGTCTGAGATCATCCTTTCTCTATCACCTGCCTATCCTCCCTCTCGCACTGTCTACAAGCTTTCTCTATTTGTGAGCCAACCCCCTCTTCCCTAGTCTCTTCAGTTCGGTTGCCACCCGCCAACCATTCTAGTTTAAACTCTCAGTAGCCTTAGCAAACCTCCTTGCCAGGATATTGGTCCCCCTCAGATTGAAGTGCAACCCGTCCTTTTTGTACAGGGCACACCTGGCCCAAGAGAGGTCCCAATGATCCAGAAATCTGAATCCCTGCCCCCTGCTCCAATCCCTCAGCCACGCATTTATCCTCCACCTCATTTACCCCTGACATCTCCTCTGTACCCACTCCCAAGCACCTTAAAACTATGCCCTCTCGTTCTAGCCATTTCAGCCCTGGGAAAAAGCCTCTGACTATCCACACAATCAATGCCTCTCATTATCTTGTTCACCTCTATCAGGTCACCTCTCATCCTCGTTCGCTGCAAAGAGAAAAGGCCGAGTTCACTCAACATATTCTCATAAAGCATGCTCCACAATCCAGGCAACATCCTTGTAAATCTCCTCTGCACCCTTTCTATGGCTTCCAAGTCATTCCGGTAGTGAGGCAACCAGAACTGAGCACAGTACTCCAGGTGGGGTCTGACCAGAGTCCTCTATAGCTGTAACATTACCTCTCGGCTCTTAAACTCAATCCCACGATTGATGAAGGCCAATGCACCGTATGCCTCCTTAACCACAGAGTCAACCTGCGTAGCAGCTTTGAGTGTCCTATGGACTCAGACCCCAAGATTCCTCTGATCCTCCACAGTGCCAAGAGTCTGACCACTAATGCTATATTCTGCCATCATATTTGACTCGATAGCCGAATTCCGCTCTTGCGTCTTATAATCCTGGTTCCCTCTTGGCTCGGGTCACCTTGCCATGGAAGAGATCCCAGTGATGCTGTCTGCTCTGCACCCACACTTTGTACATTTCAGCCGTCCTGCCTTCCTGTTTCTAAACTCGCTCGTACATGGCAGAAGGGGTAGTCCAGCGATTACAATACACCAGCACTTCTTCTTTACAACTTGTCTATTGATCTGTAAATCTCTGTTGCAGGACCTCATCTCTCTCCTTGCGGATGATCATTGGTGCCAGTGTGGACTATGCCTTTTTATCATGGGGCAAAATACATTCTGAGCGTCGCACAAATCAGATCGATGATCTTTTCTTCAGTCTTGCTTCGTGAAGTTCGGGGCTGTGAATGAACGTTTGCATTTTCTGCTGTTTTTTTTTAGGTGTTGTCTGAAGCCTGTGGCCAAGAAATCACAGCAAAGCACATGCTGCCGATGGTTCTCCAGATGGCAGGCGATCAGGTGGCAAACATTCGCTTCAACGTGGCTAAATCATTGCAGAAAATAGGACCGGTTTTAGATGCCGGGTAAGTATTTGAGTTGGGGCTTATAACCCGGCCTGTGGAGAAAGTTTCACCTCCAGTTTGGAATGGAAATTGAGACGCCACTGTGGTGGTGTTTAGTGATGGAGTCGCACCGTCTTTTGTACCCACAGGTCCAATCCGGCCAAGACCACCGTCTCTGCCGGTCCCATCGTCCCAGGTTCTCAACCTGGGGTTCATGGACCCCTAGCGTAATGATCCATGGCACCAAAATAGTTGTGAACCCTCACTCTAAACCTTTCCTGCCCGCGTACCTGTCCTTATTGAAGTTGTTAATGTGCCTGCCTCAACCAGTTCCTCTGGCAGCTCATTCCATGTACTGCGTGGGGGAGGGGCATAAACTTAACCCTCAGGCCTCCCCCTCCCCTGTGGTGTTTGCCTCACTTTCCTGCTTGACCTTGATCCTTTGGTACCCTTAAACGATCTTCTTCTCTATCCAGAGGTTAAGGCCATAAGACACAGGAGCAGAAACAGGCCATTCGGCCCATCGATACTGCACGACCATTCTACCATGGCTGATTTATTATTCCCCTCAACCCCACTCACCTGCCTTCTCCCCATTTTTTTTAAAGAAAGGACATCCTCGCCAAGAACATTTAGTAGCCCGTTTCTACCCTCCAAATTACCTGTTTAAGGTCTCTCCACTGTATTCCAAGGGCCTCATTTTACTACAGCTTTCCCAAGCAATGCGCAATATTCCTTTGGGTTCTGGATATAGTCAGTTGTACTGTATAGAAGCATGCCCTCTTGTCCATTGCATCTATACTGACAATCACTCCTTGCTATAGTAAACCCACTCAGCCACACTAACTCCACATCCCTCTGTCTTGCTCACTGAACCTGTAGAACAGGCCCATTGGCCCACAATGTTGTGCCAAACTAATTCTTCCTTTTCAGTCCGGACGAAGGGTCTGCGCCCGAAACGTCACCTGTTTATTCATTTCCATAGGTGCTACCTGACCTGCTCAGGTCCTCCAGCATTTTGCGTGTGTTGCTCTGGGTTTCCAACACCTGCAGACTTTATAAATAAAGCAGCGCCTAATTGAACCATGTCCTTTTGCCCGCACGTGGCCGATATCCTCCATTCTCCGCACGTTCATTTGCCTGTCTAACAGTGTCTTAAATACTTCAAAGCTCACACAAAACGCTGGAGGAACTCAGCGGATCAGGCAGCGTCCATGGAAATGAATAACCAGTCGACGTTTCAGACCGTGACCCTTCATTGGATCGTAAACACTTGTTCTTGTTTCATACCTGCATCCACTTCCACCAGACCCGTCGGTGTGTTCCAGGTACTCAAATCCTCAGCACATCTTTGAGCTGTTCTCTTCTGGCTCTTACATCTCAACTGTGAGCCGTCTGTCTTTGCCTCAGGATTTTGTAAACTTCTATCAGCTCGTCCCTCCTTCAGACTCCATCGCTCTGGAGAAAGCAACCTCTCCGGTAACATCTGCAGTACCAGCCAGCATGTCTTCTGTACCTTTTTCAGACCCTTTAAACGGGAGACCAGAGCTGAATTCAGTACTCCAAATGTGACCAAACCAGAGGTTTATCAGAGGCAATGTCCTGTAAACACCTTCTGTACCTTCTCTAAAGTCTCCACCCCTTTAAAGGGGAGGCCAGAGCTGAATTCAGTACTCCAAATGTGACGTAAGCAGAGGTTTATCACAGGGAATGTCCTGTAAACATCTTCTGTACCTTCTCCAAAGTCTCCACACCCTTTAAAGGGCTGACCAGAGCTGAATTCAGTACTCCAAACGTGACCTAACCAGACGTTTATCAAGTGACTGTCCAGGTTTTGTACCTGCCTGCACCACCACCACCACCTCCTTTGGCAGCTCAGCTACCAACTCCTGCATGAGAAGGTTACTCCTCCAATCTTCTTTAATACATTTTCCCTCTCTCCTTCAACCACTGATGGATAAATCCTGGTTAGAAGTGAAAATCGCACAGTGAGGTTTCAGTTAACGCCACCATCATCATCTTCATCATCATGTGACGTGGGCGATCGTGGTCTCTCCATGGCCACGATTGTTCTTGGCAAATTATCCTGCAGAACTGGTTTCTGCCATTGACGCCTTCTGGGCCGTGTGTGTCTTTACAAGACAAGGTGACCCCTCACCCCGCAGTCATTATCAGTGTTCTTCAGAGATTGTCTGCCTGGCGTCAGTGGTCGTACAACCGGGAGTTGCGATCTGCACCGGCTGCACACATGACCGTCCACCATCTGCTCCCACAGCACCGCGTGACCCTGATCAGGTGGGGAGGCTAAAGCAGGTGTTGCACCTTGCCCAAGGGTGACCTGCAGGCCTGCGGAGGGAAGGAGCACCCTACACCTCCTTTGGTAGCGACGTATCTCCACCCCGCCAAGCCGTCCGGTGAACGATTTTTGTAAAATTGTGCGTTTGTGATTTGATTGGAATTTGTGTGGAAAGCAATAACAGACGGATTGCATTAAAAGGAAGTAGATGCATTCAGTGCCCCCTCTCTTCAACGGCATAAAAATGCGGCATCCAAATTATTCTCCTTTTGCATCCACTAACCCAAATGAGCTCAGCTGCAGTTTGTGACCGTACTCTGCTAGTTGAGCTCTGACCCGTATCTGGCCATGAGATCTGCCGCTGACATCTTTAAGAACCTTCTTCACTCTCTCTTTGTACCGTATAGGAAAAAGGAAAGTTACGTCACATCCGGAGTTTCTCCAGTTGCCGGACGATTTCCCTCCACGCCTCTCTGACGGAGTGGGGAACCACGTACGAGGCAAGTTACAGGAGTGGTTTGCCATTGCCTTCTGCCGGATGAGTTTCCAAAGAGATCACCAGCTCGTAACCCAGCATGGATGGAAAGCGTGCAGGGGAGCCGGCTGGATTCAAACTCGGGGTGACGCCACTACGGCATCAGCCGGGTCAGCCAACTGTATCATATGGGGACTACTTTATGTTGTAGTAACACGTCGTTGCATGCGCTATTAGGCGCACATTGATACGTATGTGTGTGTTCTGCATCGTTTTCTACTGGTAAAGAACCATGAAACTTCGCTCCTGTCTCCAGCATTTTTATTAATAGCATTGTTGTGTAGCCAGGCCACACACACAACACTCTTTAAAGAATTACCCCTGGAAATGTAAACGTCTCATACGTAGTGTCACCGGATTTTAGCTGCCTTGTAGATTCTAGTTCTGCAGTCTTTCTGCTGTCTCAGTTTAGCTTGAGATATCAAGCTGTCTACTCCCCCTATTTATTTTCATTGACTGTAGTGTACCCAGTGGCATTGTGTATCCGATGGGTTTAACTGTTAACAAAGATGTGAGGTTATTAGCTTTGCTGCTCTGTCGACAGTCACTTGTATCCAGCATGCCTCCTCCTCCTTTCCCAAAACACCTTCGCTTGTATTCCCAGCATCCAGTGGCAAATACTCGAATTAAAACTGAAGATGTTGTCCAATCTGAAACTGTTCTCGGATGGAGTGGCAGAGGAGGGGCCCAGTGAGGGGTCCACATTGGATGGGCCTTGGCTTGGGGAAGTGGTCCACATTAATGGGTCCTGACCCTGATGTAGGAGAAGGTTTCGCATTTGATGGGGCCTGGTGAAGGGGTGGGTTCCACATTGATGGGTCCTAAGGTGGGACCCACATTTAATATGGCCTCATGTGTCTGCACTGCATTGTCCCCACGTTGCTGAATGATGTGCTATAAGTTTTGACCTACCTTAATTTCCCTTTTAATCATTTTTAACATTAAAAGAAAGAGTGCCTGTTGGACAGTTACTGAAATGACTTTCAATGCCGACCTCATTATTCCAGTGACTTGAACAGCAGTGCCAGTGGATGCTGTGATTACCTAACGGTTTGGTTAGGCAGGCATTGCTTCTGTACGTATTAGTTAAAGTAGATTTTTCAATAGCTAAGCTTCTCTTCCCGACCAGAATTACACAATATTGTATCATTCCAGTGGTCTAGTCACATTTGGGATGCCATTTCAATATTGCAAATCACGTAATTTAATGTCTGTTAGCTTTTTGAATGATTTTAGAGATTGTGTTAGGCACGTTTAACCTGTTACCAGAGGACGTCTTTCTCCTAATTTGTTGTTTTGACTGCTTTCCCTAATAAAGTGGATTAAGGTAAACACTGCTTCGTGTTGCACACCAGAGAGGTGCAGGATTTACCGCCTTGCGACTTTTGCGGAGCAGAAACTCGTAAAAAGCATGTCATGTGTTTCGTTTCCTTTTAATATTTTCCTTCTGTTAAATTTCTTTTTGAGGTAGCTTTCTGTGCTGTTCACTGGGTTTTAGACCAAAGTCTTGCACACAAATCAGAGTTAGTCACTGAAGATTTAGTCAACGTGGAGAGAAAAGTACAGCAGGGGAACAGGCCCTTCACCTCTTGTCTCTGGCGTCTTCTCTCTTCATCTCTTCCTAACAAAAGCCCCAAGCCCAACCTTAGTGTCCCTCACCAGAGAAACCTCCCCTTAATCATAAGACCATAAGATGGAGGAGTAGAAGTAGGCCCATCAGCCCATCGAGTCTGCTCTGCCATCCAATTCTTCCAGTCATCCCCATTCCCCTTGCCTCTTCATGATGCCCTGGCTAATCAAGAACCTATCTATCTCTGCCTTAAATACACCCAATGATTTGGCCTCCACAGCCGCTTGTGGCAAGAAATTCCACAAATTTACCACCATCTGACTAAAGAAATTTCTCCGCATCTCTCTTCTAAATGGATGTCCTTCAATCTTGAAGTCGTGCCCTCTTGTCCTAGACTCCCCGACCATGGGAAATAACTTTATCATATCGAATCTGTTCAGGCCTTTTAACATTTGGAATGTTTCTATGAGATCCCCCTCCCCTCATTCTCCTGAACTGCAGGGAATACAGCCCAAGAGCTGCCAGACGTTCCTCATACGGTAACCCTTTCATTCCTGGAATCATTCTCGTGACTCTTCGCTGAACCCTCTCCAATGTCAGTATATTCTTTCTAAAATAAGGAGCCCAAAGCTGCACACTATACTCCAAGTGTTCTCACACGAGTGCCTTATAGACCTCCAACATCACATCCCTGCTCTTTTATTCTATACCTCCAGAAATGAATACCAACATTGCATTCGTCGCGTTCACCACCAACTCAACCTGGAGGTTAACCTTTAGGCTATCCTGCACAAGGACCCCCAAGTCCCTTTGCATCTCTGCATTTTGAATTATCTCCCCATCTAAATAATAGTCTGCCTGTTTATTTCTTCCACCCAAGTGCATGGCCATACACTTTCCAACATTGTATTTCACTTGCCACTTCTTTGCCCATTCCCCTGAACTATCCAAGTCTCTCTGCAAGCTCTCTGTTTCCTTCACCTATCTTGGTATTATCGGCAAACTTAGCCACAAATCCATTAATCCCATAGTCCAAATAATTGACGTACATTGTAAAAAGCAGCAGTCCCAACACCGACCCGTGGAACTCCACAGGTAAGCGGCAGCCAGAATAGGATCCCTTTATTCCCACTCTATTTTATGCCGATCAGCCAATGCTCCACCCATGCTAGTAACGTCCCTGTAATTCCATGGGTGCTTATTTTGCTAAGCAGCCGCTCGTGGGCACTTTGTCAAAGGCCTTTTGAAAATCCAAATACACCATGTCTACTGCATCTACTTTGCCTACCCTGCTTGCAATCTCCTCAAAAATTTGCAGTAGATTTGTCAGGCAGGATTTTCCTTTCAGGAAGCCATGCTGGCTCTGGCCTATCTTGTCATGTGCCTCCAGGTGCTCCGTAATTTCATCCCTAACAATCAATTCCAACAACTTCCGAACCACTGATGTCAGGCTAGCAGGTCTGTAGCTTCCTTTCTGCTGCTCCGACACTTCTTAAATAGCAGAGTAACATTTGCAATTTTCCAGTCATCCAGTACAATGCCGGAATCTATCGATTCTTGAAAGATCATTGCTAATACCTCTGCAATCTCTCCAGCTACTTCCTTCAGAACCCAAGGGTGCATTCCATCAGGTCCAGGAGATTTATCCACCCTCAGGCCATTAAGTTTCCTGAACACCTCCTCAGTCGTAATTTTTAGTGCACATACTTCACTTCACTGACACACTTGAGTGTCCGGTATACCGCAAATGTCTTCCACTGGATTCTAATTCTCCAGATGTCCCCACACTCTGAGACTCCCACCTTGCATTGTTATCTCTGCCCCTCCTTCCAAAAAATGTCAAACCACCTGCCCAATCTCCTGTTTAGTGAGTAACGATTTTTAATCGCCCAAAACACTGCTGCCTTGTTCTAACATGCACCAAGACCTTTCATCCATCTCTTCTGTCCTCACCAAACAACCCAAACACCTGGTTAAACAACATTTCAATCTTAAGTCTCGTGCTTCCAATCCCGTCTCCTGTTTCTGCATCCTCTCCCACTCCTACAATTCACCCCAGCCCCAGTCTCTGCACCTCCAATTCCAGCATCTTGTTCAACCATGACTTTAAGCACTCTGCTATTGATGACTGTGCCTTCAGCTGTCTGTGTCTCAAGCTCTGGAATCCCTTCCCAAAACCTTTCTGCCTCTCTCCCCACCTCTGTGATGCTCCTATGAAACTTCCCATCGACCAAACTCTGGTCACCTGTTCTAAAATCTCCTTTCATGGCCTGGTCTCAAATTGTATTTGATGCTGCTGCTACGAGAGTCTCAGGACCTTTCGCTGTGTAGCTGTCAGTTCCAGTTCCGTCATAATTCACCTTTAGGCTCATAGGCCGCTACAGCACAGAATCAGGTCCTTTGTCCTGTCCAGTCCATCCCAAACTATTATTCCGCTTAGTCCCAGCTGCCTGCAGCTGAACCTTGCCCTCTGTACCCCTCCTATCCATGTACTTATCCAAATTTCTCTCAAATGTTGAAATCAAACCCTTATCCACCACTTCCTCTGGCAGCTGATTCCACATTTGCACCACCCTCTGAGTGAAGGTTCACCCTTAAGTATTTCAGCTTTCATCTATAAACTATGACCTCTAATTCTAGTCTCACCCTGCCAGCATGGGAAAAGCCTGCTTGCATTTATCCTATCTACATCCCTCATAATTTTAGATACCTCTATAAAATCTCTCCTCATTCCCCTACACACCAGGGAATAAAGTCCTAACCTATCCAACCTTTCCCGATAGCTCAGTTCCTCAAGTCCTGGCAACGTCCTTGTAAATTTTCTGTGCGCTCTTTCAATCTTACTGATATCCTTTCTTTCAGTAAGTAAACAGAACTGCACACAATACTCCAAATTTGACCTTACCTTTGTGAAAGATTGTTTCTTTACATTATAAACACCAATTGTGTTTTTATAAAACGTATCTGAAAATGACTTCAGGCATATTACTATCTTTACCTGCTTTTTATTAATTATTTTGGTCAGTTTCCTCTTTTGTGTTCCCAAGTCAGGTGGGTGTCACTTCAATGTTCCTTCGGCCAAAGGAAAGGAGTTAAGGGCAATTTATACTTCTGCATTGAATTAATGGCACAGGTACGGCGTAGCCGCGTACCCTACGCTGTAGCCTGACGTACACCTCCCCAAAAATGTAACCACGCGTTGCGGTGATGCAGACAGCAACAACTGATTGGTTGGCTTGATAGCATCGCATTTCCTCCTATGCATTTCTGGTTGCTTCTTGTCTCTCAGTGGCCGGACAGGCACAGAAAATTCACCCTCCTTCTGCCTCGATCCATTCAATGCTCGTACACACCATCTCCTCCCACGTCTTCCCTCCTTTCTACGTTGCAGTAACTTCAATAAAAGTAACTCTTGTTCAATATTTATTGGCTCCAACTGCAACATGATGCGCTCAGTTTCAGTCGCCACTGCTTGAAGTACACGAAGAAACTCAACACAGTGGCATAGAAACCCCATCGCCAACTAGCGTTTTGGCGGTGAATTGCAGAGCGACGCGGACACACCAGTGCAGAAGTATAAATGCTCACAAGGGCATAGACCACTTGCGTAGGCTACGGCATCGGCTACAGGTTAGAGCCGACGCAGAAGCATAAATCAGCCTTAACGGTGGGGCGGGTGGAGAAGGGACGAGGGGAGGCCAAGTCAGTCAGATGACGTCTTGCATCTGGCTTCGATCGGCTGTTTCTTTGTGGCAACTATTCACCTGTCTCTCTGCTGAGTGCACAGATTGTTCTTATTAGCACTTGTTGATGTGGAAATGTCTTTGGTACCATAGTATTATATGGGAGTTGAATTCTAAAACAGTCCAATTGGCTCAACTAATCTGTCTCAGTGTTTTGCCCCCCACCCCATACAAGAAAATAGTACTGATCATATTTACCCAATCAGCTCCTATATGACTTTAGACTTGTTTCCATCATGCACCTGTCCGGTCTTTCTGCTGCAACTGTGAACTGTGAAAACAAATTCCACGGCTTCTCCAATATCTCCGGTCTTTTGTTTGAAGTTTCTTGCATTTACTGCTGTATTCATGGGCCTTTGCAGTGGACCTCATGACCACTACTGGTCCATCTTTGCAACATTTGAGAAAACACTGTCATTGCAGCACACTGGGTTCCCTTTGTCCTTACCTACCAGCCCACGAGCCTCTGTATCCAGCACATTACTCTCCAAAACTTCTGCCATCTACAACGGGATCCTACCACTAAACACATCTTCTCCCTGCCCCCCCCCACTCTCGCTTTCTGCTTGTCCACTCATCCCTCCCCACTGATCTCCCTCCTCCACTTATCCCTGTGAACTGCCCCTAGACCACCTCCCTCACCACTATTCAGACCCTTAAACAGTCCTTCTGTGTGAGGCGATAGTTCACCAGCAGGTCTGCCTGGGTCACCTGCTGTAACTTGGTGCAGCCTCCTCTACATTGGTGAGATTCGGCGTAGATTGGGGTATCAAATATTTGAGCACCTTCACTCTATCTGCCACAAAAGGCAGGGTCTCCCGATGGCTATCCATTTCAATTCAACTTCCTCTTCCCATTTTGGCATGTTGGTTGTCTCCTCTACTGCTCAAAGAGGCCACACTCAGATTGGTGGAGCAACATCTCATATTCGATCTGGGTAGCCTCCAGCCTAATGGCACAAACACCGAGTACTCCAACTTCCAGTAATCTTTCCCCACTCCCTCCTTCTCTCTGTTTCCAGCCCTCATGCTGGCACCTCTCTTACCCTTCACTTCACTTCCTCTGGTTCCCCCCTCCTCCTTCCCTTTCTTCCATGGTCTCTATCAGATTACCTCTTCTCCAGCCCTTTACTTCTTCCACCTATCACCTCCCAGCCTCTCACACCCCCCTCCCCCTTCCCCCTCACCTGGACTCGCCTATCACCTTCCAGCTTGTACTCCTTCCTGTCCCCGCACCACTTTATTCCAGCTTCTGTCCCCTTCCTTTCCAGTCTGTCCTGATGAGGGGTCTGTTTATTCCTCTCCAGAGATGGTGCTTGACCTGCCGAGCTCCTGTGTTAGTGTGACCTGTGCTGTTCCAACAAGAAAGATTCCAGTTTCAAGGTCACTCAAGTTAAGAGCAGTGGGGTAATCAGGTTGTTCTCACTGAATCCTGGTCTTCATTGGTGTGTTTTCTTGCAGGGAGTGCTGTTGGAGAGAAGTGGAAACACACTAAATAAGGAGAAATATGTGACCCAGCATGGAGCAGTGTGCAGGGGACCCAGCTGGATTCGAACTGGGGACCTTTCGTCCCCAAGTCGGACTCTGATGCCACTACACCACCAGTCGGGTCACTGGACTATAGATGGGGAAATGCAAGCAGACTTTTTCCACTGAGGTTGGGTGGGACAACAGCTCGAGGTCATGGGTTAAGGGTGAAAGGTGAAAAGCTTAAAGGGGAACATGAAGAGAAACTCAGAGGGTCATGAGAGTGTGGAATGAGCTGCAAATGCAAGTGGTGCACGCAGACATCCCACCCTGCAAAAACTCATTTCAGGGAGGTAGCACCATCAATTTGCGAGAGACTCCTGGAACTTCCGGGAGAGGTGGGATAGCTGCAATAGAGTAGCTCCTTAGCAGCTAGCCGGCTAGTTTAAATAACGTTAGTAATGTTAATGAATGAATGACACCTGTTAAACTCACCTCAACATGTCTATTACAGTCTTAACCCCCCATGGGCAATAGAAAGGTCACTGTTACAAGCAGTGCAGCGAGCAACACTGTCATTATTTTGACCCCTGTTAGGCAGGGGTACACTTTAGTGTAGTGTGGGGTGAAGTGCGTTTTATATTTTCTTTTTGCTTTTTGTGGAACACTCTGCCATATCCATCTATCCTCTCTCCCTGCGCCCCCTCTCCCCTCCCACCTCCTCCCTCCACCCTCTCCCCTCCCCCTCTCTCCCCCCCTCCTCCCATCTGTGTGTGTGTCTCCCTCTCTGTGTGTCTCTGTGTGTGTGTGTGTGAAAAAAATCCATTTCCAGGATATTGTACATAATTTGCAGCCATCAGGGAGCCGCTGTCAATGTGCGGGTGACTCCTGCAACTTCCGCGAGAGGCGGGATGTCTGTGCGTGTGAGCTGAATTTCAACATTTAAGAGTAGTTGGGATGGGTACCTGGATGGCAGTGGTGTGGAGGGCTATGAACCCAATGCAGGTTGATGGGAGTAGGCATCTTAAATGGCTTTCTATGAAGTAGATCAGCCTGGGGCCTGTTCCTGTGTTGTATGACCTATGGAAGGCTATCTGAAGTATAAAAAAACAGTTCCAAGGGAAGCTAGAGACAGAATTGGATGCACCTTAGCTTTGGCAGAGTTTGCATGCTATTACTTCCTACAAGGTGAAACCTAACATCATAACTGGCTGAATTAAGATGAATGCCTTTTATGTACACTTTGAAAGGCAGAATAAAATTATACATGTGTAAATCTGTGCAGCATCTTATATCTGTCTCAGAGGCCGACATCCGAACAGCTTTCAAGAGGGTGAACCCTGACAAAGCTTCAGGCCCAATGGTGCACCTGGCAAGGCACTGAAAACCTGTGCCACCCAACCAAACGGTTCGATAGGGAATGAATCTCATTGGAACTGAAAACCCGTGCCACTCAGCCAACCAGTTCTACAGGGAATGAATCTCATTGGCACTGAAAACCTGTGCCACCCAACCAACCAGTTCTACAGGGAATGTATCTCATTGGCACTGAAAACCTGTGCCACCCAACCAACCAGTTCTACAGGGAATGAATCTCATTGGTACTGAAAACCTGTGCCACCCAACCAACCAGTTCTACAGGGAATGAATCTCATTGGCACTGAAAACCTGTGCCACACAACCAACCAGTTCTACAGGGAATGAATCTCATTGGCACTGAAAACCTGTGCCACCCAACCAACCAGTTCTATAGGGAATGAATCTCATTGGCACAGAAAAGCTGTGCCACCCAACCAACCAGTTCCATAGGGAATGAATCTCATTGGCACTGAAAACCTGTGCCACCCAACCAACCAGTTCTATAGGAAATGTATCTGATTGGCACTGAAAACCTGTGCCACCCAACCAGCCAGTTCTATAGGGAATGACTCTCATTGGCACTGAAAACCTGTGCCACCCAACCAACCAGTTCTATAGGGAATGAATCTCATTGGCACTGAAAACCTGTGCCACCCAACCAAGCAGTTCTATAGGGAATGAATCTCATTGGCACTGAAAACCTGTGCCACCCAACCAACCAGTTCTACAGGGAATGAATCTCATTGGCACAGAAAACCTGTGCCACCCAACCAACCAGTTCTATAGGGAATGTATCTCATTGGCACTGCACTCACCCTTGCACCAGCTGGTCAACAACAATGCCTACGTCAGCCTACTGTTTATTGATTATAACTCAGTGTTCAACACCATCATTCCTTCATTACTGATCAACAAGCTTCAAAACCTGAGCTCCTGTACCTCCCTCTGCAACTAGATCATCGACTTCCTGATCAGGAGATCAAAAATAACATCTCCTCCTCCAAGACAATCATCAAAGACTTATTGTAACTTAGTTATTTTGTTTTCTGTATTGCAGCCACAAGCAACAAATTTCACAACATATGCCAGTGATAATAAACTTGATTCTGATTTTATAATGAAGGTCCACGAACAATACACAATTATGCATTTTACGCACTAGTTATTTTGAAATTTGTAGCAATTTACTGTCTTTGGGCTGTAGTTTTGCAACTTTGCACTTTACAATTGCTGTAAAGCAGCTAATTTCCTGTCATATGAGACAGTATTAATAGACCTGGTTATGGTGTCACTGGAGACTTTGCTCCAGGAGGTCATCATGCCCTTAACAATAAGTACTGGAGAACTGGTGAGTAAGGCGAACAGATTGAAATTCCAAATGAGGCTAGTATGTGGATCCAGACAACACCAAGGAAACTCCAGTCCTTGTATCTATTCAAGAGACTGCAGAATAGATGAGCAAAATTACCATAGTACGATGGTAGAAAGAATACATTTTCCAAAATCCCACCTCTTTCTTCTTGAGGTTCCCCTCAACTGGAAGGAAGTAAACGTAACCCCACTCTTTAACAAAGTTGGGAGAAGACAATTGCAGAGAAAATACTTAAAGCCTATCATTGAGTGAGTGGCAACAGCACATTTAAAAAAGTAGGACTGATCAGAATTGGCGTGTAACTTGTTCAAGTTTGCTGAGAATTGATGAGGAAGACAGCTATGCTGCTCATTAGACTTTCAGAAGACCTTGAATAAAGTGCCACAGAAGAAATCATAAAGCACATGGGATTGAAGGAAATATTCTTGTGTGGGTTGAGGATCAGTTAATAAACAGAAAATAATGACTAGGAATAAATAGGTCACTTTGAGATTGGGAGGTTGTTGACTAGTGTTGCAGGAGTTGATGTTGAGCTCTAATATTCAGTCAATATCAATGATCTTGTTGAGAGGGTTTACAGTAATATACAGTATTGATGTTTGCTAATGATACCAAGTTGGGGTCTGTATGGCTTGTAATGATGATGCAGAGAAGTTTTAAATGGATGTACACACAAAATGCTGAAGGGACTCAGCAGATTTATGGGAATAAATAAACAGCCGATGTTTTGGGCCAAGACCATTTATCAGGGCTGGAGAGGAAGGGAAAGATGCCAGAATATGAAGGGAGGAGTAAGGGGAGGAAGACAAGTTTGAAGGTGATAGGTGTAGACAGGTGGGTGGAGGAGGGGTGAGGGAGAGAGGAAGTAACAAGCTTAGAGATGACAGGTGGAAAAGGTAAAGGACTGGAGAGTGGACCATGGGAGACAGGGAAGGAGGAAGGGCACCAGAGGGAGGTGATAAACAGGGAGGAGAGGTAGTAAGAGGCCAGAGTGGGGAATGGAAGGGGCAAAATTACCAGAAGTAATTCAAGTAAGAGAAATCAATGTTCATGCCATCAGCTTAAAGACTACTTAGTTGGAATACAAGGTGTTGCAGTGTGGGATAAGGGAACAATGAGGGTTGGTGGCAGTGGATGGGAGATCTCCAGAGTTGGTGAGGTTGCTGGTGGTGTCAGAGACAATATCCTGATGGTCCCAAGTGAGGTCCTTTTCAAGGGGTCAGTAAGAGGAGGTGTCCAGACAATTGACACCTGGTCCCAAGATTCACAAAGCTGAATGGTTGGGTAGGCCCATTGTTTCTGCCTGCTCTCGCATCCACATACCACAACTCCATTTTATCCCTCTTGTTTCAGTTGCGTCCCACCTACATCTGCAAGTCACCTTCCAGCTTCTTACATCATTCCCCCCTCCCCCATCCACTTGGCTTCACCTATCACCTTCAAGCTCGGTCTCCTTCTCCTCTCCCTACACTTTTATTCTGGCATCTTCCCCCTTCCTTACCAGTCCTGATGGAATGTCCCAGCCTGAAGCATCAACAGTTTATTCATTGTTGTAGCGTGGACGAAATCATCACAGAGACAGAGTCACTGGTAGGTACAAAGCAGCCTCTTTATTCGACACAAGCTACAGCAGGCATCTTACGGACGGAGACTCCTTCCGCAGAAAGGTCTGCTAGCCCAATGCGGGCTCAATATTTATATGCTAAACACAAAGGCAATCGCTACTTAAAAAGTTATAGACAATGCTTCCTTTTGAGGCTACATACAAAATATCACACCATCCTTTCCTTCCGACGCCAACATGGCTGGGTTGGTATCGACAGCCTGTAGGAATGTAAATTAAGTCTACGATACATTTTTTGGCATTTCCCATGCTAACATAGAAGACAATTAATATTTATAATGCATAGATAATACTGTCTTCAAAACTACAGCATCAGGTCAAACTACGGCGCCAGAAGCATAGGAAGTGCATTGTCAAGTAGAAGTCTGGTGGCCAAAGTCACTTAAATGTAAACAAATCATTACCCCCAAAAAATTCACTCTAACATTCATTTCCATAGATGATGCCTGACCTGCTGAGTTCCTCCAGCGTTTTGTGTGTGTTGTCCTGGATTTCCAGCATCTGCAGTATCTTTTGGGTTTTAAATGGATTCATGCAGGTTATGTGAATCTGCAAGGTCACAGCTGATAGAGTGTAATGTGGAAAAGTGCAAGAGGAAATTTGGTAGGGAAAATAGAAAAGTAGAGTAGTTAAATGATGAGAGACTGTAAGGAGTTGGTGCTCAGAGTGACCTGGGTACCAGTGTACGTGGATCACTGATGCCAAAATACAGCAAACAATTAGAAAGACAAATGGTTTGCTCGTCTTTATTGAAAGGAGAAGGAGTACAAGAATAATAACATTCAAGTGCATTTATACAAATATCTGGTAAGATTGTGCCTGGAATATTGTAAAGAGATCTGGTCTCTCGAGCTAATACAGGATATGAAAACAAACGAGACTGTAGATTCTGGGATCTGCCAGCAAAAACAAAACTCTGAAAGAACTTAGCTCATCAATTAGTATCTGCAGAGGAAGAATACAAGTTGATATTCCAGGCTGAGACCTTGTACCAGGAGTGGACTGGGTGTGAATAAATGATATACTGTACAGTGGATTCTGGTTAGTTATTCTATCGGTTAATCCAGACAGCCACTTATTTGGGACAACTCTAAATCAACATAAACTAATCAAAAAAATAGCCAGAATTTCCTCACTTATTTGGGACACTATGTCTCTTAACTGGGACGGGAGAGTATTGCCAAACAGTTTCTAACTAGCATCAGTTGTGTGCACTTGTGTGCCATTAAATACTCCACCGTGCTTAGAGTGAACAGTTTTTAAATATCATCAGCTTGTGTTCAAACAAGCAGTGGTTTATGTCAGGGATAGGTAGCGAGAAATAAGCAGTAAGACAATTCAGAACTGTTTTTCTCACTGCAGTTTCAAGCAGTCAGGCTTGGAGATGCAAGAAATGGCTGGGAATGAAAATGAAACAATTTCACTGCTTCAACAAATTAGAAACCACGAAGAAAGTTAAGATATTGACAATCATCTTGAATGCTACAATGAAAATGAGGATTTGGAGAATCCAACAGTTTCTAACTAGCATCAGTTGTGTGCATGTGTCTGGCCATGAGACACTACAGCATGCTTAGAGCAAATAGTTTTTAAATAGCATCAATTGTGTATGCTTGTGCTATGGTATTCATTTGAGCCTACTGATGCCAAATGACAAAGCAACAATTTTTGACACTACTTCAACACTGATTTTGTTCATTTACAGTCAATCAAAAAGAACAGAGCAGCGTACACTGTATGAACTCCCCTGTCGAGAACTATTAGGTGTTATCATAGTACGACAGTTATATTGGTAATATTCTAATTTGTTCTGTATTTATTTAAATACATAATTTGTTACTCAGTTGAACATAGTTAGCCTTTTTAAAACTATTTTCATGAAACTTTGGCTAATTGTGGCAGCCACTTCATTGGGCCAAAATGTACTGATCCTGATGTGTCCCCATTAACTGGAATCCACCATTCTGATAAATGGATGCAGGGTTAGTAAGGTAGAAGATCAGCCATGATTGCACTGATTGGTAGGGCATACATGAATAGGCAAAGTGACCTACTTCTGCTTCGATTTTTTTAATGATCTCAAAAGAACGGTCAAGATCAATGAGCCTACCTTCAAAAGTCATATTCCATTAACTGCACCAACAGCCTAATTGACTATTAAATCACCAGTTTTGCATCAGACTATAAATCAGGCCTCATATGTAACATTAGAGTACATCACCTGTTCTATCCATGCACCAACAATTGACCCCCAAATCCAAATCTCACAGGTTACACAAACTGCTCGTTTCAACCAAGATAACCATGTCAACCAGGTGACACTTACCGACAAATTGTATTGCCCCTTGCAGAACAGGATGGTGCAGGGTCAGAAGCACTGGGTGCTTACTAAATGGGATAGGTGGACCACCACAGAATGAATGTATCATGACTGCATTTAGTATGCTGGGCACTGACCTGCATGATTCACTGCCAATGGTCACGTCAACTGGATCTTGAGGAAATGCTATGACCTTCTAAAATATACCAGTGTTGCCTGCAAATTATGTGCATGCAGTAATTGTGCCCTGTACCCTAGTTCAGCTTGCAACTCCAGTGAAATTCCTGCACATTCTCAGTAAATTTGAACAGTCTTAATATCTCTTACACAGCACAGGACAACTAACTGTGAGTTATTAAAAACAGCTCCAATCTGAGACAAGCCAAATGCTAAAGATTTGTCACCACATTAAAAGGCAATGCTGTTCTTTCCCTGTTGTTGTAATTGTAGCTGGTGATTTATTTCAGTGAGGACTTTGTGTAAGGCAACCTGCACCTCAACTAGGTATCTTACTGAAGTTCAGAGAAGAGAATGTTCCATAAAGATTCTGGGCGTAAACAAACTTCTGCAATGAGCCTTTCTCCACTTCCCCTCATGTCAGGATGAGTGGCTGTCCCAGCTCTGCTTGGCCCCTGTTATTAGTCACAGAATTGTACAACATAGGGACCTTGTACATTTGACCCATTGTGTCCGTTCTGTCAAAGAGCTCATTTACACTAATCTGATTTCCTGTTATAATAATCAATTAACCTAGTAACTCACACATCTTTTGAGTGTGCCTCAGTAGCAGCACAGCAAGTTCCTAATGGGAATGGATGCATCTGGTGGGATCTCAGAATGAATGTGTAGACTCCACAGAAAACACTAGAGATCAGGAAGGAAGCTAATGTTTGTACCAGACCTCCAAGGTAATCAGTTTCTCTCTCTTTGATCCAATACCATTCCCTACTACCATAACACACATCAAAGTTGCTGGTGAACGCAGCAGGCCAGGCAGCATCTCTAGGAAGAGGTACAGTCGACGTTTCGGGCCGAGACCCTTCGTCAGGACGAACTGAAAGAAGAGCTAGTAAGAAATTTGAAAGTGGGTTAGGGAGTGGGAGTGGGAGGGGGAGATCCAAAATGATCGGAGTAGACAGGAGGGGTTGGGATAGAGCCAAGAGCTGGACAGTTGATTGGCAAAAGGGATATGAGAGGATCAACTGTCCAGCTCTTAGCTCCATCCCTCCCCCTCCTGCCTTCTCCTATCATTTTGGATCTCCCCTTCCCCCTCCAACTTTCAAATCCCTTACTCACTCTTCCTTCAGTTAGTCCTGACGAAGGGTCTCGGCCTGAAACGTCAACTGCACCTCTTCCTACAGATGCTGCCTGGCCTGCTGCGTTCACCAGCAACTTTGATGTCTGTTGCTTGAATTTCCAGCATCTGCAGAATTCCTGTTGTCAACACTGATTTTGTTCATTTACAGTCAATCAAAAAGAACAGAGCAGCGTACACTGTATGAACTCCCCTGTCGAGAACTATTAGGTGTTATCATAGTACGACAGTTATATTGGTAATATTCTAATTTGTTCTGTATTTATTTAAATACATAATTTGTTACTCAGTTGAACATAGTTTGCCTTTTAAAACTATTTTCATGAAACTTTGGCTAATTCTGGCAGCCACTTCATTGGGCCAAAATGTACTGATCCCGATGTGCCCCCATTAAGTGGAATCCACCATTCTGATAAATGGATGCAGGGTTAGTAAGGTAGAAGATCAGCCATGATTGCACTGATTGGTAGGGCATACATGAATAGGCAAAGTGACCTACTTCTGCTTTGATTTTTTTTAATGATCTCAAAAGAACGGTCAAGATCAATGAGCCTACCTTCAAAAGTCATATTCCATTAACTGCACCAACAGCCTAATTGACTATTAAATCACCAGTTTTGCATCAGACTATAAATCAGGCCTCATATGTAACATTAGAGTACATCACCTGTTCTATCCATGCACCAACAATTGACCCCCAAATCCAAATCTCACAGGTTACACAAACTGCTCGTTTCAACCAAGATAACCATGTCAACCAGGTGACACTTACCGACAAATTGTATTGCCCCTTGCAGAACAGGATGGTGTAGGGTCAGAAGCATTGGGTGCTTACTAAATGGGATAGGTGGACCACCACAGAATGAATGTATCATGACTGCATTTAGTATGCTGGGCACTGACCTACATGATTCACTGCCAATGGTCACGTCAACTGGATCTTGAGGAAATGCTATGACCTTCTAAAATATACCAGTGTTGCCTGCAAATTATGTGCATGCAGTAATTGTGCCCTGTACCCTAGTTAAGCTTGCAACTCCAGTGCAATTACTGCACATTCTCAGTAAATTTGAACAGTCTTAATATCTCTTACACAACAGAGGACAACTAACTGTGAGTTATTAAAAACAGCTCCAATCTGAGAGAAGCCAAATGCTAAAGATTTGTCACCACATTAAAAGGCAATGCTGTTCTTTCCCTGTTGTTGTAATTGTAGCTGGTGATTTATTTCAGTGAGGACTTTGTGTAAGGCAACCTGCACCTCAACTAGGTATCTTACTTAAGTTCAGAGAGGAGAATGTTCCAATAAGATTCTGGGCATAAACAAACTTCTGCAATGAGCCTTTCTCCACTTCCCCTCATGTCAGGATGAGTGGCTGTCCCAGCTCTGCTTGGCCCCTGTTATTAGTCACAGAATTGTACAACATAGGGACCTTGTACATTTGACCCATTGTGTCCGTTCTATCAAAGAGCTCATTTACACTAATCTGATTTCCTGTTATAATAATCAATTAACCTAGTAACTTGCACATCTTTTGAGTGTGCCTCAGTAGCAGCACAGCAAGTTCCTAATGGGAATGGATGCATCTGGTGGGATCTCAGAACGAATGTGTAGACTCCACAGAAAACACTAGAGATCAGGAAGGAAGCTAATGTTTGTACCAGACCTCCAAGGTAATCAGTTTCTCTCTCTTTGATCCAATACCATTCCCTACTACCATAACACACATCAAAGTTGCTGGTGAACGCAGCAGGCCAGGCAGCATCTCTAGGAAGAGGTACAGTCGATGTTTCGGGCCGAGACCCTTCGTCAGGGTGAACTGAAAGAAGAGCTAGTAAGAGATTTGAAAGTGGGGAGATCCAGAGTGATCGGAGAAGACAGGAGGGGGAGGGATAGAGCCAAGAGCTGGACAGGTGATTGGCAAAAGGGATATGAGAGGATCAACTGTCCAGCTCTTGGCTCCATCCCTCCCCCTCCTGCCTTCTCCTATCATTTTGGATCTCCCCCTCCCCCTCCCACTATCAAATCTCTTACTAGCTCTTCTATCAGTTCATCCTGACGAAGGGCCTCAGCCCGATATGTCAACTGTACCTCTTCCTAGAGATGCTGCCTAGCCTGCTGCGTTCACCAACAACTTTGATGTGTGTTGCTTGAATTTCCAGCATCTGCAGAATTCCTCGTGTTTGCTCTACTACCATAATACCATTCTCCTCCCTTCCAACCCACCATTACAGCCTTCGCCACAACTTGTCTACTTTGACTCTCCTTCATTATCTTTAAAATTCTTTAAGACTTTTCTTATCCTTACTATGTAATATTATTGCTATTAAATTGATATATTCGACACGTCTCAATAGCATTTTCGAGATTAATCACGGCACATTAAAGCGTGGACACGAGCGGATTTCCAAATATATTACCAGTGTTTGAGGGTCTTGGATTCGGTTCCCGGCCAATGTAATGACGTTAGATCATCAGAACTCAGGCGTCAGCGCAGCATTAGGGCGAGTCTGCGAGATGTTAATGTAGTGGACGCAATATATTAGCGTAAAAATGGGATGCAATGGTGTGGGAAGCGGTGGAGTCCAATGACATAGTAGTGGTTACGAATAGGAAGGATGATAAGTTGGGGTGCCGATGGTTAATGACCCTACCAAATTGGGCAGAAATACGAATGCGATGTGAAACAGGGTCAAAGACGCTCGGAGAGGGGAGGTGAGCAGGATGAAAGGATTCCCTTATATTTGCCACATTATCTTTCCTCTAGTTTGTCAGTGACCTCTCTCTGCATTATCTCGTACTGATCGGTAAGCTCTTGGTTCTTCTCCAGCAAGGCTTTGCCGAGCTTAGCCGCCAGGATGAGATCGTTATCCTTTTGCCGAAGCTGAGAGAGCAGGTCCTCGATACCGGGGCTACCGGCTGCTACTTCCTCGCTGTAACTCTCCTGGCGGCTGGGCGCCAGCACAGGGAAGCGTTCGTCGAACAGCAGGTTGGCACTGCCGTCGCCCTCAAGCCCTGGAGGTGTTGGCAGTGGAGAAATGGGCGGCAGTCTCGGCTGATTGCTGGCCCGATGGTGCTCGGCCTCCTCAACGCCAAACGAGTGGTGGGGCTCGTCACCCTGCAGCCATAAAGCCGCCATAGTTCCACCTGCGCTGGGCAGATTATAATGGGCTCCGATCCCGGCTCAGCTCACAGATTGCACCGAATCCCATGGACCTTTCTCCCGTGCCCTGGCCGGGGATCAGGATGGCGTGACCCAGTTCCCCTACTCGCAGCACTCGGTGTCTCGTGTGATGATATCACGTGTCAGAACGTGATTGAACAGTGTTCGGAGAAATCATCGAGAAACTTCTATGGTAAACGTGGTTGCAGTTGCTGCTGTAAATAAAAGTTCTAGTTCTATTACACTTAAATGAAAGGGTGGGCTGGGGAGTTGGCAGCTGATACCGGCGAGGAGACCAGGGCGTGGAGGCTGAGGCTGGAACTGGAGTTGGCTGGACGGGAAGCCGGCTGTGTTTTGCTTGATGCGTGAATGTGGTTTGGAACCTGTTGAGGGAAAGAGAGTGGGGAAGGAACGGAAATTGTTGGGAGGGGGTCGTGTGGGTCCGGTAATGGCGGACAAGATAAGAGGTGGGGTTGAGGGAAAGAAAGTGGAGAAGGAGAGGGATAGGGACTTGGGATCAGAGGTAGGCAGCTGGGGAGAGGTGGATTATTGTGAAGGGAGAAATAAAGGGAATGAGGAGGTAGTGAGGGGTCGGATGAATAATAACCAAGACAAAGGGAATAGAAGAATAAGAAATGATAGTGGAGAAAGCTCTGAAAGTGAGGAAGATGAACAAGCTCAGAGAGGAGGTGTTGTCATAGTTAGGTTTAATGAGAAGGCTCAGGGACATATGAAGAAAATTGACCCGTTTGTGCTAACAACAACTCTGGCAAATAAGATAGGGGAAATAGTATTTGCAAAAGTCCTTAATGATGGCAACTTATTGGTAAGATGTGTGAATGAGGAACAACTTGAGAAAGCACTCAAGCTAAAAGAGATAGGAAAATGCAAGGTGGAATACACAGGCAGGGTGGGAGCACAAAATAGTGGTTGTAAAGGAGTGATCATGGGGGTACCAATGAGTATAAATATGGAGGAGGTAAAGAGGAATATCAAAGGAGGGAAAGTAATGAATGTTCAAAGACTGAAAACAACAAAGGAGGGAGTGAAAAAGGAAAGTGAAACAGTATTGATTGAATTTGAAGAAGAAAGAGTGCCAGGAAGGTGTTCCTGGGTTTCATGAGTTACCCAGTATGGGTGTATGTGCCAAAGCCACTGAGGTGCTATAATTGTCAAAGGTTTGGACACATAGCTAAAAACTGTAAAAGGCAGAGGAGATGTGCTAGATGTGGGGGTGATCATGAATATGGAAAGTACAGAACAGGAGTGCAACCAAAATGCTGCAATTGTGGAGGAGCTCATAATGTTGCATATAGTGGGTGTGAGGTTGTCAGACGGGAGACTAAAATTCAAGAAATAAGAGTGAAAAGAAAGATCACTTATGCAGAAGCTGTAAGAATGTCAGGAGAATAGAATAATGCTCCTAATGAACAGGGAGCAACAGGGATACGAGAGATGCAACAAAGAACAAATGGCAGGATTTATGTAGACAAAAAGGCTCTAGTAACATTCATTGCAGGAGTAGTTAATAGTACGGCTGAGGTAAAGTCAAAAAGTGACAAAATTCAGCTGGTGGTAAAAGCAGCAGTAAACCATTTAGGGTTAGTAGGACTGGCATGGGAGGAAGTGAGGGAGAACCTCACTATTCAGTCAAGCCAGGAAGTGTCATGTGTTGGTTAATAGTAATTATGGTGATTCTTTTACAATGGGATGCAAGGAGCTTACTGGCCAATAGCCAGGAATTCAAGCACTTTATTAAAGAAATGGTTGTAAAACCGGATGTAGTGTGTATTCAGGAAACTTGGTTGAAACCAACTTTAGACTTTGTGGTATATGGGTATACAATGATAAGGAAAGATAGAAATCTAGGGGGAGGAGGGGGCTGTGCTATGTTAATCAAGCAAAGTATACCATATAGGGTACTGGAAAAAGGAGATGATCAGGAATACATGGTGGTGGAAGTGTGGGAGAGAGGGGAGGGAGTGGTTATAATTAACTACTACAATCCATGTAAAAGGTTGGATTTGGACAGCCTATTAAAGATACAAGGACAAAACAGACATAAAGTAGTGTGGTGTGCAGATTTCAATGCTCAAAGCACAATATGGGGGGATCAGATTACAGATCCAAATGGAAAGGTAATTGAAGATTTGATGGAAGAAAGGGATTTGGTGTGTATGAATGATGGTAGCGGCACAAGGATAGATATAACAACAGGAACTGAGTCAGTGTTAGATATTACATTAGTGTCTAATACCTTGGCTGGCATTAGTAACTGGGGGGTTTGGACTGCTTCAACAGTAGGCAGTGATCACTACCCAGTTTTATGTTCAGTGGGTGAAAGAGTTGAAGTAAGACCAGGTGGCAGAACCCCGAAGTGGGTGTTTGGAAAAGCAGATTGGGGTAAGTTCCAGAAGTTGAGTGAAGAAGGGTTGACAAAGATTGATATTTCTGGAAATGTAGATGAATTAAACAGTCGGGTGACTTCAGCAATTATCATGGCAGCAGAAGGATCTATTCCCAGGAGTAAAAATAGGATGAATAGGAAACTGGTAGCATGGTGGACAGAGGAATGTTGTCAGGCTGTAAAAAACAGAAATAGAGCATTCAGGCTAGTTAAAAGAACCCATAATATGCAGCATTTGGTTCAATATAAGAAAGCACAGGCAGTGGTGAGAAGAACTATACGTCAAGCTAAAAGGGCAGGTTGGAGGAGTTTTTGCGACAAGGTAGGAAGAACAACACCTGTGGGAGAGATATGGGGGATGATTAAGAGGATGGGAGGAGATAGAAGGGAATGGGAATATCCAGTAATGATATCTGAGGAGGAAACTGCAGTCTCCAGTAGGGATCAGGCTGAGGTCATGGCCAAGTCATTTGTACTGATACACAGTTCAGAAAATTTGTCTTAAGAAGGGAGAAGGAGAAGGGAAAGTATAATGAGTTAACACCCAGGTGTGTTAAACAGGAGGGAAGGGACAGATGATATAATTGATGATCCATTTACATTAGCAGAAATAGTGAGAGCAATAAAGAGATCGGGACCAACCTCCCCAGGGAAAGATCTGATATGCTCTGTGATGCTAAAAAATCTAGGAGAAGGAGCGCTCTTGAAGTTGCTGCATTTTTATAACAGAGTGTGGGAGGAGGGAAGATTACCAACTGCATGGAAAGAAGCAGTAGTAATTCCAGTAAGGAAGCCTGGCAAGGATCCGTCAAAACCCACGAGCTACAGACCAATTGCATTAACGTCAAGTATATGTAAGATAATGGAAAGGATGATAACAGAAGGGTTATCATATGAGCTTGAGAAAAGGGGAATGCTGGCACGTTATCAGAGTGGTTTTAGAAAGGGAAGGAATTCCATGGACTCAGTGATAATGTTAGAGACTGAAATAAGGAAGGCCCAGGCAAATAGAGAGTCAGTAGTGGCAGTGTTCTTTGACATTGAAAAAGCCTATGATATGATGTGGAAGGAAGCATTATTAATTAAACTGCACAAGATGGGGGTTGGTGGGAGAGTTTTTAATTGGATTAAAGATTTTTTGTTTGGTAGGAACATTCAAGTTGGGATTGGATCAGAATTATCAAAACAGTACATAGTGGAAAATGGCACACCTCAAGGTAGTGTGATTAGCCCGTTATTTTTCATCATTATATGATCAATGATGTCTTCACAAAGGTACCAGTGGATATAGGTAGGTCACTGTTTGCGGATGATTGGGCCTTGTGGAAAAGAGGCAGGAACATGGACCATATAATCAGGAAACTACAAGAAGCAATTGATGAAGTGGTGGAGTGGGGTTATGATTGGGGATGTAGATTTTCAGTAGATAAAACTCAAACTGTATTTTTTACCAGGAAAAAGGTTGAGGTAGGGAAGAAGTTAAGGATGTATGGGGTTGAATTAGAAAGGGTTGTATCATTTAAATTTCTGGGAGTTATATTTGATTCACGATTAACATGGGCAGACCATATCAGGAAAGTTGAGGAGAAATGTAAAAAAGAAATAAATGTGATGAGATGTTTGACTGGTAGGGAATGGGGAGCTAGTTGTTCAGCGTTGAAGAGAATGTATGTGGTTTTAGTGAGATGTGTATTGGATTATGGAAATATAGTATATGGATCAGCAGCTAGGTCTCTTATAAGGAAACTGGATGTGATTCAGGCTCAGGCCTTGAGAGTGTGCAGTGGGGCTTTTAAAACGTCACCAGTGTCAGCCCTACAGGTAGAAATGGGAATAATGCCTTTGGAGCTAAGAAGGATGCAACTGATGACAAACTACTGGGCTAACTTGCAGGGGCACAATGATTCTCACCCTGCTAAAGGAGTGCTGGGAAAATGGGAGGTTTCAGAGGGATACCTTTAGTCGGGTAGGGAATGATATCGCGAAAGAATGTGGTGTGTTTGATCTGAGGATAAGTCCTTCAGTAGTTTATCCGGTAGTAGCTCCATGGAAGCTTGTATGGCCTGACATAGGCTGGCATTTGTTAGAGGTAAAAAGGAAAGAAAGATATAAAACAGATTTGGTAAATGCATTTAACTGTCATGTGATGGAAAAGTATAGTGATTATACTCACATTTATACGGATGGTGCGAAGGAACCTGAAACAGGAGTGACAGGGTTTGGGGTGGTAATACCAGCAAAAGAAACTGGAATCAGCAGAAGAACATCTAATAAGTTAGGGGTGTTTACAGTGGAGATGCTGGCAGTGTTGGTTGCGTTGCAATGGGTGCAGAAAGCCAGACAAGTCAAAGCATTGATATGTTCAGATTCATCCTCAGTTCTAGCAAGTTTAAGGTCTTTTCACACAAACAGTCAGCAAAATGTACTTTATGAAGTCCTTCAGTTAGTTACAAGAATTGCAAATCAAGGAGGTCAGGTAAAATTTCTATGGGTTCCAGCACATGTAGGGGTGAAGGGGAATGAGAGGGTGGATGAGTTGGCAAAGAGGGTGTTAAAAAAAGAAAATGTGGAAATGCACATTAATATCAGTAAAGCAGTGTGTAATCTGGGAAAAAGTCAACCGAATGTGGCAAGAAAGATGGGACAGGGAGGGGAAAGGGAGGCATTTATATCAAATACAAAAGAGTGTTGCAGGTACTAGGGTAGGTAATGGAAACAGAAGAGAGGAAATTGTGTGGACTAGGTTAAAGCTGGGGCATTGTGCATTAAACAAAACATTGAAAACGATAGGGAAACACCAGACAGGATTGTGTGAGGAATGTCAGGAAGAGGAGTCAGTAGAACATGTAGTTTTGTGTTGCAGGCAGTTTGGGAGACAGGGAGAGATGATGAGAATTAAATTAAGGGAGTTGGGGGTGCAGGAATTCACATTAAAAGGGTTGCTGGGCATGGGTGAGAGAGCACAAGTCTGGATATTATTAGCGTTTTTAAGGGGTACAGCGGTTTTTTATAGGGTATGACGGATAAACAGGAATAGGGTAGTAGGAAGGTCAAAGATGGCAGGGTACAATGTAGGTTTGTGTGTGTGTGTGTGTGCCTGCGTGTGCGTTTAGGTGAAGGGATTTAGAATATAGGTCTAGTGCACATTCCGGAGCCGAGGGTGGCGGTAATGCACCATTAAGCTGGACGCCGACCATCCTAAAACAAGACACAGACAGACAGACACTTAAATAACTTTGGCCACCAGACTTCTACTTGACAATGCACTTCCTATGCTTCTGGCGCCGTAGTTTGACCTGTTGCTGTAGTTTTGAAGACAGTATTATCTATACATTATAAATATTAATTATCTTCTATCTTAGCATGGGAAATGCCAAATAAATGTATCGTAGACTTAATTTACATTCCTAAAGGCTGTCGATACCAACCCAGACATGTTGGCGTCGGAAGGAAAGGATGGTGTGATATTTTGTATGTAGCCTCAAAAGGAAGCATTGTCTATAACTTTTTAAGTAGCGATTACCTTTGTGTTTAGCATATAAATATTGAGCCCGCATTGGGCTAGCAGACCTTTCTGCGGAAGGTGTCTCCGTCCGTAAGATGCCTGCTGTAGCTTGTGTCGAATAAAGAGGCTGCTTTGTACCTACCAGTGACTCTGTCTCTCTGATGATTTTGTCCACGCTACAACAATGAACAAACTGTTGATGCTTCAGGCTGGGACATTCCATCAGGACTGGTAAGGAAGGGGGAAGATGCCAGAATAAAAGTGTAGGGAGAGGAGAAGGAGACCGAGCTTGAAGGTGATAGGTGAAGCCAAGTGGATGGGGGAGGGGGGAATGATGTAAGAAGCTGGAAGGTGACTTGCAGATGTCGGTGGGACGCAACTGAAACAAGAGGGATAAAATGGAGTTGTGGTATGTGGATGCGAGAGCAGGCAGAAACAATGGGCCTACCCAACCATTCAGCTTTGTTAATCTTGGGACCAGGTGTCAATTCTGGACACCTCCTCTTCCTGACCCCTTGAAAAGGACCTCACTTGGGACCATCAGGATATTGTCTCTGACACCACCAGCAACCTCATCGACTCTGGAGATCTCCCATCCACTGCCACCAACCTCATTGTTCCCGTATCCCACACTGCAACACCTCGTTTTCCAACTAAGTAGTCTTTAAGCTGATGGCATGAACATTGATTTCTCTTACTTGAATTACTTCCGGTAATTTTGCCCCTTCCATTCCCCACTCTGGCCTCTTACTACCTCTCCTCCCTGTTTATCACCTCCCTCTGGTGCCCTTCCTCCTTCCCTGTCTCCCATGGTCCACTCTCCAGTCCTTTACCTTTTCCACCTGTCATCTCTAAGCTTGTTACTTCCTCTCTCCCCCACCCTTCCCCCACCCACCTGTCCACACCTATCAGCTTCCAACTTGTCTTCCTTCCCTTACCCCTCCCTTCATATTCTGGCATCTTTCCCTTCCTCTCCAGCTCTGATAAAGGGTCTTGGCCCAAAACATCAGCTGTCTATTTATTCCCATAAATCTGCTAAGTTCCTCCAGCATTTTGTGTGTACATCCCTTTAAGGCTTCTCTGCACCATCATTACAAGCCATACAGACCCCAACTTGGTATCATTAGCAAACATGGGTACTGTATATTATTGTAAACCCTCTCAGCTAGATCATTGATATTGACTGAATATTAGAGCTCAACATCAACTCCTGCAACACTAGTCAACAACCTCCCAATCTCAAAGTGACCTATTGATTCCTAGTCATTATTTTCTGTTTATTAACTGATCCTCAACGCACACAAGAATATTTCCTTCAATCCCATGTGCTTTATGATTTCTTCTGTGGCACCTTATTCAAGGTCTTCTGAAAGTCTAATGAGCAGCATAGCTGTCTTCCTCATCAATTCTCAGCAAACTTGAACAAGTTACACGCCAATTCTGATCAGTCCTACTTTTTTAAATGTGCTGTTGCCACTCACTCAATGATAGACTTTAAGTATTTTCTCTGCAATTGTCTTCTCCCAACTTTGTTAAGTAGTGGGGTTACGTTTACTTCCTTCCAGTTGAGGGGCACCTCAAGAAGAAAGAGGTGGGATTTTGGAAAATGTATTCTTTCTACCATAGTACTATGGTAATTTTACTCATCCATTCTGCAGTCTCTTGAATAGCTACAAGGACTGGAGTTTTCTTGGTGCTGTCTGGATCCACATACTAGCCTCATTTGGAATTTCAATCTGTTCGCCTTACTCACCAGTTCTACAGTACTTATTGTTAAGGGCATGATGACCTCCTGGAGCAAAGTCTCCAGTGACACCATAACCAGGTCTATTAATACTGTCTCATATGACAGGAAATTAGCTGCTTTGCAGCAATTGTAAAGTGCAAAGTTGCAAAACTACAGCCCAAAGACAGTAAATTGCCACAACTTTCAAAATAATTAGTGTTTAAAAGGCATAATGATGCGTTGTTCGTGGACCTTCATTATAAAATCAGAATCAGGTTTGTTATCACTGGCATATGTTGTGAAATTTGTTTTTTGTGGCTGCAATACAGAAAACAAAATAATTAAGTTACAATAAGTCTTTGATGATTGTCTTGGAGGAGGAGATGTTATTTTTGATCTCCCGATCAGGAAGTCGATGGTCTAGTTGCAGACAGAGGTACAGGAGCTCAGGTTTTGAAGCTTGTTGATCAGAAATGAAGGAATGATGATGTTGACCACTGAGTTATAATCAATAAACAGTAGGCTGACGTAGGCATTGTTGTTGACCAGCTGGTGCAAGGGTGAGTGCAGTGCCAATGAGATTCATTCCCTATAGAATTGGTTGGTTGGGTGGCACAGGTTTTCAGTGCCAATGAGATTCATTCCCTATAGAACTGGTTGGTTGGGTGGCACAGGTTTTCAGTGCCAATGAGATTCATTCCCTATAGAACTGGTTGGTTGGGTGGCACAGGTTTTCAGTGCCAATGAGATACATTCCCTATAGAACTGGTTGGTTGCATGGCACAGGTTTTCAGTGCCAATGAGATTCATTCCCTATAGAACCGGTTGGTTGGGTGGCACAGGTTTTCAGTGCCTTGCCAGGTGCACCATTGGGCCTGAAGCTTTGTCAGCGTTCACCCTCTGGAAAGCTGTTCAGATGTCGGCCTCTGAGACAGATATAAGATGCTGCAGGGAATTACACATGTATAATTTTATTCTGCCTTTCAAAGTGTACATAAAAGGCATTCATCTTAATTCAGCCATTTATGATGTTAGGTTTCACCTTGTAGGAAGTAATAGCATGCAAACTCTGCCAAAGCTAAGGTGCATCCGATTCTGTCTCTAGCTTCCCTTGGAACTGTTTTTTCATACTTAAGGTAGCCTTCCATAGGTCATACAACACAGGAACAGGCCCCAGGCTGATCTATTTCATAGAAAGCCATTTAAGCTGCCTACTCCCAGCAACCTGCACTGGGTTCATAGCCCTCCACACCACTGCCACCCAGGTACCCATCCCAACTGCTCTTAAATGTTGAAATTGAGCTCACATGCACAGACATCCCGCCTCTCCCGGAAGTTGCAGGAGTCACCCGCACATTGACAGCGGCTCCCTGATGCCTGCAAATTATGTACAATATCCTGGAAATGGATTTTTTTCACAGAGAGAGAGAGAGACACACACACACACACACACACACACAGATGGGGGAGGGGGGAGAGAGGCGGAGGGGTAGGGAGAGAAGGGGAGGGGAGAGGGGGCGCAGGGAGAGACGATGGATGGATGGCAGAGTGTTCCAAAAAAAGCAAAAAGAAAATATAAAACGTACTTCACCCCAGACTACACTAAAGTGTACCCCTGCCTAATAGGGGTCAAAAATAATGACAGAGTTGCTCGCTGCACTGCTTGTAACAGTGACTTTTCTATTGCCCATGGTGGGTTAAGACTATAAAAGACATGTTGAGGTGAGCTTAACAGGTGTCATTCATTCATTATCATAACTAACATTATTTAAACTAGCCGGCTAGCTGCTAAGGAGCTACTCTATTGCAGCTATCCCACCTCTCCCGGAAGTTCCAGGAGTCTCTCGCAAATTGATGGTGCTACCTCCCTGAAATGAGTTTTTGCAGGGTGGGATGTCTGCGTGCACCACTTGCATTTGCAGCTCATTCCACACTCTCATGACCCTCTGAGTTTCTCTTCATGTTCCCCTTTAAGCTTTTCACCTTTCACGCTTAACCCACGACCTCTAGTTGTAGTCCCACCCAACCTCAGTGGAAAAAGTCTTCTTGCATTTCCCCATCTATAGTCCAGTGACACGACTGGTGGTGTAGTGGCATCAGAGTCGGACTTGGGGACGAAAGGTCCCCAGTTCGAATCCAGCAGGGTCCCCTGCACACTGCTCCATGCTGGGTCACATACTTCTCCTTATTTAGTGTGTTTCCACTTCTCTCCAACAGCACTCCCTGCAAGAAAACACACCAATGAAGACCAGGATTCAGTGAGAACAACCTGATTACCCCACTGCTCTTAACTTGAGTGACCTTGAAACTGGAATCTTTCTTGTTGGAACAGCACAGGTCACACTAACACAGGAGCTCGGCAGGTCAAGCACCATCTCTGGAGAGGAATAAACAGACCCCTCATCAGGACAGACTGGAAAGGAAGGGGACAGAAGCTGGAATAAAGTGGTGCGGGGACAGGAAGGAGTACAAGCTGGAAGGTGATAGGCGAGTCCAGGTGAGGGGGAAGGGGGAGGGGGGTGTGAGAGGCTGGGAGGTAACAGGTGGAAGAAGTAAAGGGCTGGAGAAGAGGTAATCTGATACAGACCATGGAAGAAAGGGAAGGAGGAGGGGGGAACCAGAGGAAGTGAAGAGAAGGGTAAGAGAGGTGCCAGCATGAGGGCTGGAAACAAAGAGAAGGAGGGAGTGGGGAAAGATTACTGGAAGTTGGAGAACTCGGTGTTTGTGCCATTAGGCTGGAGGCTACCCAGATCGAATATGAGATGTTGCTCCACCAATCTGAGTGTGGCCTCTTTCAGCAGTAGAGGAGACAACCAACATGCCAAAATGGGAATAGGAAGTTGAATTGAAATGGATAGCCATTGGGAGACCCTGCCTTTTGTGGCAGATAGAGTGAAGGTGCTCAAATATATGATACCCCAATCTACGCCGAATCTCACCAATGTAGAGGAGGCTGCACCAAGTTACAGCAGATGACCCAGGCAGACCTGCTGGTGAACTATCGCCTCACACAGAAGGACTGTTTAAGGGTCTGAATAGTGGTGAGGGAGGTGGTCTAGGGGCAGTTCACAGGGATAAGTGGAGGAGGGAGATCAGTGGGGAGGGATGAGTGGACAAGCAGAAAGCGAGAGTGGGGGGGGCAGGGAGAAGATGTGTTTAGTGGTAGGATCCCGCTGTAGATGGCAGAAGTTTTGGAGAGTGAAGTGCTGGGTACAGAGGCTCGTGGGCTGGTAGGTAAGGACAAAGGGAACCCAGTGTGCTGCAATGACAGTGTTTTCTCAAATGTTGCAAAGACGGACCAGTAGTAGTCATGAGATCCACTGCAAAGGCCCATGGATACAGCAGTAAATGCAAGAAACTTCAAACAAAAGACCGGAGATATTGGAGAAGCCATGGAATTTGTTTTCATAGTTCACAGTTGCAGCAGAAAGACTGGACAGGTGCATGATGGAAACAAGTCTAAAGTCATATAGCAGCTGATTGGGTAAATATGATCAGTACTATTTTCTTGTATGGGGTGGGGGGCAAAACACTGAGACAGATTAGTTGAGCCAATTGGACTGTTTTGGAATTCAACTCCCATATAATACTATGGTACCAAAGACATTTCCACATCAACAAGTGCTAATAAGAACAATCTGTGCACTCAGCAGAGAGACAGGTGAATAGTTGCCACAAAGAAACAGCCGATCGAAGCCAGATGCAAGACGTCATCTGACTGACTTGGCCTCCCCTCGTCCCTTCTCCACCCGCCCCACCGTTAAGGCTGATTTATGCTTCTGCGTCGGCTCTAACCTGTAGCTGATGCCGTAGCCTACGCAAGTGGTCTATGCCCTTGTGAGCATTTATACTTCTGCACTGGTGTGTCCGCGTCGCTCTGCAATTCACCGCCAAAACGCTAGTTGGCGATGGGGTTTCTATGCCACTGTGTTGAGTTTCTTCGTGTACTTCAAGCAGTGGCGACTGAAACTGAGCGCATCATGTTGCAGTTGGAGCTAATAAATGTTGAACAAGAGTTACTTTTATAGAAGTTACTGCAACGTAGAAAGGAGGGAAGACGTGGGAGGAGATGGTGTGTACGAGCATTGAATGGATCGAGGCAGAAGGAGGGTGAATTTTCTGTGCTTGTCCGGCCACTGAGAGACAAGAAGCAACCAGAAATGCATAGGAGGAAATGCGATGCTATCAAGCCAACCAATCAGTTGTTGCTGTCTGCGTCACCGCAACGCGTGGTTACATTTTTGGGGAGGTGTACGTCAGGCTACAGCGTAGGGTACGCGGCTACGCCGTACCTGTGCCATTAATTCAATGCAGAAGTATAAATTGCCCTTCACTCCTTTCCTTTGGCCTAAGGAACATTTAAGTGACACCCACCTGACATGGGAACACAAAAGAGGAAACTGACCAAAATAATTAATAAAAAGCAGGTAAAGATAGTAATATGCCTGAAGTCATTTTCAGATACGTTTTATAAAAACACAATTGGTGTTTATAATGTAAAGAAACAATCTTTCACGAAGGTAAGGTCAAATTTGGAGTACTGTGTGCAGTTCTGTTTACCTACTGAAAGAAAGGATATCAGTAAGATTGAAAGAGCGCACAGAAATTTACAAGGACGTTGCCAGGACTTGAGGAACTGAGCTATAGGGAAAGGTTGAATAGGTTAGGACTTTATTCCCTGGTGTGTAGGGGAATGAGGGGAGATTTTATAGAGGTATCTAAAATTATGAGGGATGTAGATAGGATAAATGCAAGCAGGCTTTTCCCATGCTGGCAGGGTGAGACGAGAACTAGAGGTCATAGGTTAAAGGTGAAATACTTAAGGGTGAACCTTAAATCAGAGGGTGGTGCAAATGTAGAATCAGCTGCCAAAGGAAGTGGTGGATAAGGGTTTGATTTCAACATCTGAGAGAAATTTGGATAAGTAAATGGATAGGAGGGGTACGGAGGGCAAGGGTCAGGTGCAGGCAGCTGGGACGAAGCGGAATAATAGTTTGGGATGGACTGGACAGGACAAAGAACCTGATTCTGTGCTGTAGTGGCCTATGAGCCTAAAGGTGAGTTATGACGGAACTGGAACTGACAGCTACACAGCAAAAGGTCCTGAGACTCTCGTAGCAGCAGCATCAAATACAATTTGAGACCAGGCCATGAAAGGAGATTTTAGAACAAGTGACCAGAGTTTGGTCGATGGGAAGTTTCATAGGAGCATCACAGAGGTGGGGAGAGAGGCAGAAAGGATTTGGGAAGGGATTCCAGAGCTTGAGACACAGACACCTGAAGGCACAGTCATCAATAGCAGAGTGCTTAAAGTCATGGTTGAACAAGATGCTGGAATTGGAGGTGCAGAGACTGGGGCTGGGGTGAATTGTAGGAGTGGGAGAGGATGCAGAAACAGGAGACGGGATTGAAAGCAAGAGTCTTAAGATTGAAATGTTGTTTAACCAGGTGCTTGGGTTGTTTGGTGAGGACAGAAGAGATGGATGAAAGGTCTTGGTGCATGTTAGAACAAGGCAGCAGTGTTTTGGGCGATTAAAAATTGTTACTCACTAAACAGGAGATTGGGCAGGTGGTTTGACATTTTTTGGAAGGAGGTGCAGAGATAACAATGCAAGGTGGGAGTCTCAGAGTGTGGGAACATCTAGAGAATTAGAATCCAGTGGAAGACATCTGCGGTATACCGGACACTCAAGTGTGTCACGGAAGTGAAGTATGTGCAGTGAAAATTACGACTTAGAAGGTGTTCAGAAAACTTAATGGTCTGAGGGTGGATAAATCTCCTGTACCTGATGGAATGCACCCTTGGGTTCTGAAGGAAGTAGCTGGAGAGATTGCGGAGGTATTGGCAATGATCTTTCAAGAATCGATAGATTCTGGCATTGTACCGAATGACTGGAAAATTGCAAATGTTACTCTGCTATTTAAGAAGGGTCGGAGCAGCAGAAAGGAAGCTACAGACCTGCTAGCCTGACATCAGTGGTTCGGAAATTGTTGGAATCGATTGTTAGGGATGAAATTACGGAGCACCTGGAGGCACATGACAAGATAGGCCAGAGCCAGCATGGCTTCCTGAAAGGAAAATCCTTCCTGACAAATCTACTGCAAATTTTTGAGGAGATTGCAAGTGGGGTAGGCAAAGGAGATGCAGTAGACTTGGTGTATTTAGATTTTCAAAAGGCCTTTAACAAAGTGCCCACGAGCGGCTGCTTAGCAAAATAAGCTCCCATAGAATTGCAGGGACGTTACTAGCATGGGTGGAGCATTGGCTGATCGGCATAAAACAGAGTGGGAATAAAGGGATCCTATTCTGGCTGCCGCTTACCAGTGGAGTTCCACGGGTCGGTGTTGGGACTGCTGCTTTTTACAATGTACGTCAATAATTTGGACTATGGGATTAATGGATTTGTGGTTAATTTTGCCGATGATACCAAGATAGGTGAAGGAAATAGAGAGCCTGCAGAGAGACTTGGATAGTTCAGGGGAATGGGCAAAGAAGTGGCAAGTGAAATACAATGTTGGAAAGTGTATGGCCATGCACTTGGGTGGAAGAAATAAACAGGCAGACTATTATTTAGATGGGGAGATAATTCAAAATGCAGAGATGCAAAGGGACTTGGGGGTCCTTGTGCAGGATAGCCTAAAGGTTAACCTCCAGGTTGAGTTGGTGGTGAACGCGACGAATGCAATGTTGGTATTCATTTCTGGAGGTATAGAATAAAAGAGCAGGGATGTGATGTTGGGGCTCTATAAGGCATTCGTGTGACCACACTTGGAGTATTGTGTGCAGCTTTGGGCTCATTATTTTAGAAAGAATATACTGACATTGGAGAGGGTTCAGCAAAGAGTCACGAGAATGATTCCAGGAATGAAAGGGTTACCGTATGAGGAATGTCTGGCAGCTCTTGGGCTGTATTCCCTGCAGTTCAGGAGAATGAGGGGAGGGGGATCTCATAGAAACATTCCAAATGTTAAAAGGCCTGAACAGATTAGATATGATAAAGTTATTTCCCATGGTCAGGGAGTCTAGGACAAGAGGGCACGACTTCAAGATTGAAGGACATCCATTTAGAAGAGAGATGCGGAGAAATTTCTTTAGTCAGATGGTGGTTAATTTGTGCAATTTCTTGCCACGAGCGGCTGTGGAGGCCAAATCATTGGGTGTACTTAAGGCAGAGATAGATAGGTTCTTGATTAGCCAGGGCATCATGAAGAGGCAAGGGGAATGGGGACGACTGGAAGAATTGGATGGCAGAGCAGACTCGATGGGCTGATGGGCCTACTTCTGCTCCTCCATCTTATGGTCTTATGATTAAGGGGAGGTTTCTCTGGTGAGGGGCACTAAGGTTGGGCTTGGGGCTTTTGTTAGGAAGAGATGAAGAGAGAAGACGCCAGAGAGAAGAGGTGAAGGGCCTGTTCCCCTGCTGTACTTTTCTCTCCACGTTGACTAAATCTTCAGTGACTAACTCTGATTTGTGTGCAAGACTTTGGTCTAAAACCCAGTGAACAGCACAGAAAGCTACCTCAAACAGAAATGTAACAGAAGGAAAAAATTAAAAGGAAACGAAACACATGATATGCTTTTTACGAGTTTCTGCTACGCAAAAGTCGCAGGGCGGTAAATCCTGCACCTCTCTGGTGTGCAACACAAAGCAGCGTTTACCTTAATCCACTTTATTAATTAAAGCAGTCAAAAGAATGATTTAATATACAAATTAGGAGAAAGACGTCCACTGGTAACAGGTTAAACGTGCCTAACACAATCTCTAAAATCATTCAAAAAGCTAACAGAGATTAAATTACGTGATTTGCAATATTGAAATGGCATCGCAAATGTGACTAGACCACTGGAATGATACAATATTGTGTAATTCTGGTCGGGAAGAGAAGCTTAGCTATTGAAAAATCTACTTTAACTAATACGTACAGAAGCAATGGCTGCCTAACCAAACCATCAGGTAATCACAGCATCCACTGGCACTGCTGTTCAAGTCACTGGAATAATGAGGTCAGCATTGAAAATCATTTCAATAACTGTCTAACGGGCACTCTTTCTTTTAATGTTAAAAACGATTAAAAGGGAAATTCAGGTAGGTCAAAACTTATAGCACATCATTCAGCAACGTGGGGACAATGAGTGCAGACACATGAGGCCCCATTAAATGTGGGCCCCGCCTTAGGACCCATCAATGTGGGCCCCGCCTTAGGACCCATCAATGTGGAACCCACCCCTTCACCAGGCCCCATCAAATGCGAAACCCTCTCCTACATCAGGGTCAGGACCCATTAATGTGGACCACTTCCCCAAGCCAAGGCCCATCCAATGTGGGCCCCTCACTGGGCCCCTCCTCTGCCACCCCATCCGAGAACTGTTTCAGATTGGACAACATCTTCAGTTTTAATTCGAGCATTTGCCACTGGATGCTGGGAATACAAGCGAAGGTGTTTTGGGAAAGGAGGAGGAGGCATACTGGATACAAGTGACTGTCGACAGAGCAGCAAAGCTAATAACCTCACATCCTTGTTAACAGTTAAACCCATCAGATACACAATGCCACTGGGTACACTACAGTCAATGAAAATAAATAGGGGGAGTAGACAGCTTGATATCTCAAGCTAAATTGAGACAGCAGAAAGACTGCAGAACTAGAATCTACAAGGCAGCTAAAATCCGGTGACACTACGTACGAGACGTTTACATTTCCAGGGGTAATTCTTTAAAGAGTGTTGTGTGTGTGGCCTGGCTACACAACAATGCTATTAATAAAATTGCTGGAGACAGGAGCGAAGTTTCATGGTTCTTTACCAGTAGAAAACGATGCAGAACACACACATACGTATCAATGTGCGCCTAATAGCGCATGCAACAATGTGTTACTACAACATAAAGTAGTCCCCATATCATACAGTAGGCTGACCCGGCTGATGCTGTAGTGGCGTCACCCCGAGTTTGAATCCAGCCGGCTCCCCTGCACGCTTTCCATCCATGCTGGGTTACGAGCTGGTGATCTCTTTGGAAACTCACCCGGCAGAAGGCAATGGCAAACCACTGCTGTAACTTGCCTCGTACGTGGTTCCCCACTACGTCAGAGAGGCGTGGAGGGAAATCGTCCGCTAACTGGAGAAACTCCGGATGTGACGTAACTTTCCTTTTTCCTATACGGTACAAAGAGAGAGTGAAGAAGGTTTTCAAAGATGTCAGCGGCAGATCTCGTTGCAAATCTGGACAGCCGTTTCTTCACTCCTTTCTACGATAAGGCAAGCACTAGATAAGAAGGAAAACATGCTGATTAGATATTAAAAGGAGACAAAATGGGAACGTTTCTGAAGATAATCAGAACACGCATCTATCTGTAAGCTATGACGACAACTTGTGGGAATTCTAGCGATGGAGTATGTCATTTCTAAGATATTGCAAGTGAATTCATACAATTGCCAACTCTTAATTCCTGTTGCTTCAAGACCTATTCGGGCAGATGGGACTCGTCAGCTCATCTAGGAGAAGGAAAATTCGGATCTCAAACCTCTGCTGCCTTGCGGCTGTACCCACTCACAGGGAAGGCTTCGGGAGTAAACCCGGAGCTGGAGTCCCTAAGGCAGTCCTACGCTGACTGACAACTCCTGTGGTGCTCCTGGTACCAAACTCAATCTGCCATTCCTTTGGGTGCGTGCAGACGGGGAGCTTGCTACATGGGGCAACAGCTTGCTCTCCATATCGTACTGCCCAGTCTTGTGTATCTGGACAGCTAGGACACAACATCCATGGTCGACTCCGACCGACGGAGGCCTCAGTCACTATAAGACCTATTGAATGGTAGCACTACAGACATGCCACCTCTCCCGGAAGTTCCGGGAGGCTCCCGGATATGAATAGCGGCTCCCTGATGCCCGCAAATTATATACAATATCATGGAAATCAATTTTTTTGAGAGTGAGCGAGAGAAAGCAAGAGAGCGTGAGCGCAAGAGAGAGCAAGCGAGAGCACACGAGTGAGAGAGCGAGCGAGAAAGCAAGCGAGAGTGCTTGAGAGCGCGCGAGCGACCATGAGAGAGAGAGAGAGAGAGTGTGAGCGAGAGCCCGCCATGCAGAGTGTTCCAAAAAAAAAATAGAAAACATACATCACCCCAGACTACACTAAAGTGTACTCCTGCCTAACAGGGGTCAAAATAATGACAGTGTTGCTCGCTGCACTGATTGCAACAATGACGTTTCTCTTGCCCATGGTGGGTTAAGACTGTAAAAGACGTGTTGAGGTGAGTTTAACAGGTGTCATTCATTCATTAACATAACTAACATTATTTAAACTAGCTGGCTAGCTGCTAATGGCTACTCTATTGCAGACATCCCACCTCTCCTGAAAGTCTCCTGCAAATTGATGGTGCTACCTCCCTGAAATGAGATTTTGCAGGGTGGGATGTCTGGCACTAGATTTTAACACCCGTTCTTAAACCCTAAAAATCACCTAATATAAACACAGAACTCTTTACTGAGGATTGTACTCAAAACTCTGGATTGGTTCTTAAAATATTCAGCTTACAGAAACAGGGAGGCAAGTAAGAGACAGAACTGAGAACTTCATGCTTGGCTCTATAAGAAGGTTTATAATTCTGAACAATTAGTAAATCCCTTTAACTGGAAACAGTTCCAAATATCACAGCATTGTTCCAGCAGCTCGAATAACCCTCTTGCTGGTTCAGAGTTTTGAATCCATAATTTGTGTTTTATCCCCTTTAATGAACGTGCTGAGGACTGCATGTTTTTCCCCGACCCTCACTCGTTACACGTGCAGATTACAAAGCACACATCTTTAGCTTAAAGAGCCTTTTCTACCATCAGTGCCCCCACAGCAGGATCCCAGCAGACACCCATCTTGTCTTGTGCTCATCTTCAGAGACCCAGTGACAGACTCTAGGACAATGCAGGCCACAACTGCTCAAGGGAGAATGCTTATGCTCGTACCGAGCTGGGTCCAAAGCCACAACTTACCAGTCATGGCTTCCTGCGCAAAGTACTTTACATCCATATCTTGGTCCTGACCCAATTTCTCCAGTATTGGTTTGAACTTGTTCTGTAAAGTGCTGTGATTTAAAAGCAAGTTTTAGTACCTGTGACCTTCAAAACAAGACAGCAGCACATTCACTTAAATCCAAAGCGGTACTGGATATTACCCAGATTAAAATCTCCTCTTTCTGCCTCTCACGCAGGCTCCCACTACCACAACTGATCGTTTACTGGCCAGATACGGGTTAGAGCTCAACTAGCAGACTACGGTCAGAAACTGCAGCTGAGCTCATTTGGGTTAGTGGATGCAAAAGGAGAATAATTTGGATGCTGCATTTTTATGCCGTTGAAGAGAGGGGGCACTGAATGCATAAACTTCCTTTTAATGCAATCCATCTGTTATTGCTTTCCACACAAATTCCAATCAAATCACAAACGCACAATTTCACAAAAATCGTTCACCGGACAGGTTGGCGGGGTGGAGATACGTCGCTACCAAAGGAGGTGTAGGGTGCTCCTTCCCTCCGCAGGCCTGCAGGTCACCCTTGGGCAAGGTGCAACACCTGCTTAAGACCCCCCACCTGATCAGGGTCACGCGATGCCGTGGGAGCAGATGGTGGACAGTCATGTGTGCAGCCGGTGCAGATCGCAACTCCCGGTTGTACGACCACTGACGCCGGGCAGACAATCTCTGAAGAGCACTGATAATGGCTGGGGGGTGGGGGGGTCACCTCGTCTTGTAAAGACACACACGGCCCAGAAGGCGTCAATGGCACAAACCAGTTCTGCAGGATAATTTGCCAAGAACAACCGTGGCCATGGAGAGACCACGATCGCCCACGTCACATGATGATGATGATGATGATGGTGGTGGCGTTAACTGAAATCTCACTGTGCGATTTTCACTTCTAACCAGGATTTATCCATCAGTGGTTGAAGGAGAGAGGGAAAATGTATTAAAGAAGATTGGAGGAGTAACCTTTTCATGCAGGAGTTGGTAGCTGAGCTGCCAAAGGAGGTGGTGGTGGTGGTGCAGGCAGGAACAAAACCTGGACAGTCACTTGATAAACGTCTGGTTAGGTCACGTTTGGAGTACTGAATTCAGCTCTGGTCAGCCCTTTAAAGGGTGTGGAGACTTTGGAGAAGGTACAGAAGATGTTTACAGGACATTCCCTGTGATAAACCTCTGCTTACGTCACATTTGGAGTACTGAATTCAGCTCTGGCCTTCCCTTTAAAGGGGTAGAGACTTTAGAGAAGGTACAGAAGGTGTTTACAGGACGTTGCCTGTGAGAAACCTCTGGTTCGGTCACATTTGAAATACTGAATTCAGCTCTGGTCTCCCGTTTAAAGGGTCTGAAAAAGGTACAGAAGACATGCTGGCTGGTACTGCAGATGTTACCGGAGAGGTTGCTTTCTCCAGAGTGATGGGGTCTGAGGGAGGGACGAGCTGATAGAAGTTTACAAAATTCTGAGGCAAAGACAGACGGCTCACAGTTGAGATGTAAGAGCCAGAAGAGAACAGCTCAAAAATGTGCTGAGGATTTGAGTACCTGGAACACACCGACAGGTCTGGTGGAACTGGATGCAGGTATGAAACAAGTGTTTACGATCCAAAGAAGGGTCACGGTCTGAAACGTCGACTGGTTATTCATTTCCATGGACGCTGCCTGACCTGCTGAGTTCCTCCAGCGTTTTGTGTGAGCATTGAAGTATTTAAGACACTGTTAGACAGGCAAATGGCATGGCGACGTAACACAGCTTACGAGGAAATGAGCCGGGCAGATGATCAAATTTTCAGCCATAATTGTAATTCCCTCAGTTTTAAGATGGTTACAGATTAAAACTGATCCTTGGGTGAAGGTGCTGAGGTGCAGAAGGGCTAATTGCAACGGTGTTAGGCAGGAACAGGAGAAGGTAAACTGGGAAGCAGCTGCTCGAGGGGCAAACAACACCTCCGACACGGGGGACCCTTTTAAAAGGCCAGTTGATTGGAGTTCCTCAGGTAGCGTGGGTGATGAGAGACCAAGTGTGCAAGGTCAGTCTTACAACCTTACAAAAAGGAATATTGCGCATTGCTTGGGAAAGCTGTAGTAAAATGAGGTCCTTGGAATACAAAGGCAGTGGAGAGACCTTAAACAGGTAATTTGGAGGGTAGCAACGGGCTACTAAATGTTCTTGGTGAGGATGTCCTTTCTTTAAAAAAAATGGGGAGAAGGCAGGCGAGTGGGGTTGAGGGGAATAATAAATCAGCCATGATAGAATGGCCGTGCAGTATCGATGGGCCGAACGGCCTGTTTCTGCAACTGTGTCTTATGGCCTTAACCTCTGGATAGAGAAGAAGATCGTTTAAGGGTACCAAAGGATCAAGGTCAAGCAGGAAAGTGAGGCAAACACCACAGGGGAGGGGGAGGCTCGAGGGTTAAGTTTATGCCCCTCCCCCACGCAGTACATGGAATGAGCTGCCAGAGGAACTGGTTGAGGCAGGCACATTAACAACTTCAATAAGCACAGGTACGCGGGCAGGAAAGGTTTAGAGCAAGGGTGCACAACTATTTTGGTGCCATGGATCATTACGCTAGGGGTCCATGAACCCCAGGTTGAGAACCTGGGACGATGGGACCGGCAGAGACGGTGGTCTTGGCCGGATTGGACCTGTGGGTACAAAAGACGGTGCGACTCCATCACTAAACGCCACCACAGTGGCGTCTCAATTTCCATTCCAAACTGGAGGTGAAACATTCTCCACAGGCCGGGTTATAAGCCCCAACTCAAATACTTACCCGGCATCTAAAACCGGTCCTATTTTCTGCAATGATTTAGCCACGTTGAAGCGAATGTTTGCCACCTGATCGCCTGCCATCTGGAGAACCGTCGGCAGCATGTGCTTTGCTGTGATTTCTTGGCCACAGGCTTCAGACAACACCTAAAACCAACCAGCAGAAAATGCAAACGTTCATTCACAGCAAACGTTCTTCACGAAGCAAGACTGAAGAAAAGATCATCGATCTGATTTGTGCGACGCTCAGAATGTATTTTGCCCCATGATAAAAAGGCATAGTCCACACTGGCACCAATGATCATCCGCAAGGAGAGAGATGAGGTCCTGCAACGGAGATTTACAGATCAATAGACAAGTTGTAAAGAAGAAGTGCTGGTATATTGTAATCGCTGGACTACCCCTTCTGCCATGTACGAGCGAGTTTAGAAACAGGAAGGCAGGACGGCTGAAATGTACAAAGTGTGGGTGCAGAGCAGACAGCATCACTGGGATCTCTTCCATGGCAAGGTGACCCGAGCCAAGAGAGAACCAGGATTATAAGACGCAAGAGTGGAATTCGGCTATCGAGTCAAATATGATGGCAGAATATAGCATTAGTGGTCAGACTCTTGGCACTGTGGAGGATCAGAGGAATCTTGGGGTCTGAGTCCATAGGACACTCAAAGCTGCTACGCAGGTTGACTCTGTGGTTAAGGAGGCATACGGTGCATTGGCCTTCATCAATCGTGGGATTGAGTTTAAGAGCCGAGAGGTAATGTTACAGCTATATAGGACCCTGGTCAGACCCCACCTGGAGTACTGTGCTCAGTTCTGGTCGCCTCACTACAGGAATGACGTGGAAGCCATAGAAAGGGTGCAGAGGAGATTTACAAGGATGTTGCCTGGATTGGGGAGCATGCTTTATGAGAATATGTTGAGTGAACTCGGCCTTTTCTCTTTGCAGCGACGGAGGATGAGAGGTGACCTGATAGAGGTGAACAAGATAATGAGAGGCATTGATTGTGTGGATAGTCAGAGGCTTTTTCCCAGGGCTGAAATGGCTAGAACGAGAGGGCATAGTTTTAAGGTGCTTGGGAGTGGGTACAGAGGAGATGTCAGTGGTTAATGAGGTGGAGGATAAATGCGTGGCTGAGGGATTGGAGCAGGGGGCAGGGATTCAGATTTCTGGATCATTGGGACCTCTCTTGGGCCAGGTGTGCCCTGTACAAAAAGGACGGGTTGCACTTCAATCTGAGGGGGACCAATATCCTGGCAGGGAGGTTTGCTAAGGCTACTGAGAGTTTAAACTAGAATGGTTGGCGGGTGGCAACCGAACTGAAGAGACTAGGGAAGAGGGGGTTGGCTCACAAATAGAGAAAGCTTGTAGACAGTGCGAGAGGGAGGATAGGCAGGTGATAGAGAAAGGATGATCTCAGACCGAAGGTTTGAGATGCGTCTATTTTAACACAAGGAGTGTTGTGAACAAAGCGGATGAGCTTAGAGCGTGGATCAGTGCTTGGAGATATGATGTGGTGGCCATTAGAGACTTGGATGGCTCAGGGACAGGAATGGTTACTTCAATTGCTGGGTTTTAAAAGTTTCAAAAAGGACAGGGAGGGAGGCAAAAGAGTTGGGGGCGTGGCACTGTTGATCAGAGATAGTGTCACAGCTGCAGGAAAGGTGGACGCCATGGAGGGATTGTCTACGGGGTCTCTCTGGGTGGAGGTTAGGAACAGAAAGGGGTCAATAACTTTACTGGGTGTTTTTCATAGGCCGCCCAATAGTAACAGGGATATCGAGGAGCAGATAGGGAAACAGATTCTGGAAAGGTGTAATAATAGCAGAGTTGTCATGATGGGAGGCTTTAATTTCCCAAATATCGATTGGCGTATCCTAAGAGCAAGGGGTTTAAGATGGGGTGGAATTTGTTAGGTGTGTTCAGGAAGGTTTCTTGACACAATATGTAGATAAGCCTACAAGAGAAGAGGCTGTACTTGATCTGGTGTTGGGAAATGAACCTGGTCAGGTGTCAGGTCTCTCAGTGGGAGAGCATTTTGGAGATAGTGATCATAATTCTATCTCCTTTACCATAGCATTGGAGAGGGATAGGAGCAGACAAGTTAGGGAAACGTTTAATTGGAGCAAGGGGAAATATGAGGCTATCAGGCAGGAAACTGGAAACAGATGCTCTTAGGGAATAGTATGGACGAAATGTGGCAAATGTTCAGGGGATGTTTGTGTGGAGCTCTGCATGGGTACATTCCGATGAGACAGGGACGTTATGGTAGGGTACAGGAACCGTGGTGTACAAAGGCTGTAATAAATCTAGTCAAGAAGTAAAGAAAAGCTTACAAAAGGTTCAGAGAACTAGGCAATGTTAAGGATCTAGAAGGTTATAAGGCTAATAGGAAGGAGCTTAAGAAGGAAATTAGGAGACCAGAAGAGGCCATGAGAAGGCCTTGGCAGGCAGGGTTAAGGAAAACCCCAAGGCATTCTACAAGTATGTGAAGAGCAAGAGGATAAGATGTGAAAGAACAGGACCTATCAAGTGTGACAGTGGGAAAGTATGTATGGAACCGGAGGAAATAGCAGAGGTACTAAATGAATATTTTACTTCCGTATTCACTATGGAAAAGGATCTTAGTGATTGTTGTGATGACTTGCAGCAGATTGAAAAGCTTGAACATGTAGATATTAAGAAAGAGGATGTGCTGGAGCTTTGGGAAAGCATCAAGTTGGATAAGTCGCCAGGACCGGATGAGATGTACCCCAGGCTACCGTGGGAGGCGAGGGAGATTGCTGAGCCTCTGGCGATGATCTTTGCATCATCAACGGGGACGGGAGAAGTCCTAGAGGATTGGAGGGTTGCCGATATTGTTCCTTTATTCAAGAAAGGGAGTAAAGATAGCCCTGGAAGTTATAGACCAGTGAGTCCTACCTCAGTAAGTTGATGGAGAAGATCCTGAGAGGCAGGATTTATGAACATTTGCAGAGGTATAACATGATTAGGAATAGTCAGTATGGCTTTGTCAAGGGCAGGTCAAGCCTTACGAGCCTGATTTAATTTTTTGAGCATGTGACTAAACACAATGATGAAGGAAGAGCAGTAGACGTAGTGTATATGGATTTCAGCAAGGCATTTGATAAGGTACCCCATGCAAGGCTTATTCAGAAAGTAAGAAGGCATGGGATCCAAGGGGACATTGCTTTGTGGATCCAGAACTGGGTTGCCCACAGAAGGCAAAGAGTGGTTGTAGGCAGGTCATATTCTGCATGGAGGTCGGCCTCAGTTATCTGTTCTGGGACCCTTACTCTTCGTGATTTGTATAAATGACCTGGATGTGGAAGTGGAAGTGGAGGGATGGCTTAGTAAGTTTGCTGAGACACAAAGGTTGGAGGTGTTGTGGGTAGTGTAGAGGGCTGTCAGAGGTTAGAGCGGGACATTGATAGGATGCAAAACTGGACTGAGAAGTGGCAGATGGAGTTCAACCCAGATAAGTCTGAAGTGGTTCATTTTGGTAGGTCAAATATGATGGCAGAATATAGTATTAATGGTAAGACTCTTGGCAGTGTGGAGGATCAGAGGGATCTTGGGGTCCGAGTCCATAGGACGCTCAAAGTTGCTGCGCAGGTTGACTCTGTGGTTCAGAAGGCATACGGTGTATTGGCCTTCATCAATCATGGAACTGAATTTAGAAGCCGAGAGGTAATGTTGCAGCTATATAGGACCCTGGTCAGACCCCACTTGTAGTACTGTGGTCGCCTCACTACAAGAAGAATGTGGAAGCCATAGAAAGGGTGCAGAGGAGATTTACAAGGATGTTGCCTGGATTGGGGAGCATGACTTATGAGAATGGGTTGAGTGAACTCGGCCTTTTCTCCTTGGAACGATGGAAGATGAGAGGTTACCTGATACAGGTGTGTAAGATGATGAGAGTCATTGATCATGTGGATAGTCAGAGCCTTTTTCCCAGGTCTGAAATGGTTGCCACAAGAGGACACAGGTTTAAGGTGCTGGGGAGTAGGTACAGAGGAAATGTCAGGGGTAAGTTTTTTACTCAGAGAATGGTGAGTGTGTGGAATGGGCTACCGGCATCGGTGGTGGAGCCAGATATGATAGAGTCTTTTAAAAGACTTTTGGATAGGTACATGGAGCTTAGAAAAATAGAGGGTATTGGTTAGCCGAGCCAGTTCTCAGGTAAGGACATGCTCGGCACAGCTTTGTGGGCCGAAGGGCCTATATTGTGCTGTAGGTTTTCTTTGTTTCCATGAGTCCCCTCTGCCATTCCATCATGGCTGATTTATTTTTCCTCTCAACCCCATTCTTCTACCTCCTCCCATATCCTTTCACACCCTTAACAAGTCAAGAATCTATCAACCTCCACTTTAAATATACTCAATGACTTGGCCTCCAAAGCCGTCTGTGGCAATGAATTCCACCGATTCAGTACTCTGTGGCTAAAGAAATTCCTCCTCACTCTGCTCTAAAGGGATGTCCTTCTATTCTGAGGCTGTGCCCTCTGGTCCCAGACTCTTGCACTATTGGAAACCGCCTCTGTGCGTCCCTTTTATCCATATCTTTGCTCGAGCACTTTGGGAGGGTTTAAGCTGGTGAGGCAGCAGGGGTGCGACACAGAATACTAGTGTAGCAGGTGTTAACTCAGAATTCTATGTCAAACTCACTGAACAGGCAGGTCCGGTAAGCAGAGCAGGCAGAAATAAGTGGGAAAGCACGAGAGGGCTGGGAGGTTTAACCACATGTTTCCGAACACAGAAATTCACAGCACATTACAAGCCCTTCGGCCCACAATGTTGTGCCGACCAGGTAACCTACTCTAGAAACTGCTTAGAATTTCCCTAGCGCAGCAGTCCCCAACCACCGGGCTGCGGACTAGTCCCATGCCGCGAGGAAACGACATGTTTTGGCGATAGGAGTTGCTGCACCTTTCCTCATTCCCTGTCACGCCCTGTTCAGCTTGAACACACGCGAGGTCAGTACCCGCACGTCGTCCATGTCAGCGCAGGAAGAAGATCAGCTTGAGCTTGCAAATGACGGCGGGCTGAAAAGTATGTTTGACATAACATCTCTGCCAGCATTCTGGATCAAAGTCAAGGCTAAATATCCTGAGATAGCCATGAAAGCACTGAAATCCGTGCCTCCATTTCCAACATATCTCTGCAATGAATGCAACAAAAACTAAATTGCTGAATAGACTGGACATAAGGAACCCCCTTTGAGTATCGCTGTCTCCCATCAGCCTGTGATAGGACCGTCTTGTTGCAGGGAAACAAGCCCAGGGCTCCCACTGATTCAGCAATATTGGTGTGTGGCAATGATTTTATTTGTTCATACGGGGAAAATACGTGCTGTGTGTTTAACATCCAAACGTTACTTAAAATGTTATGATGCTATTGATTTATAAGTGACTTGTAGAACCATATAACAATTACAGCACAGAAACAGGCTATCTCGGCTCTTCTAGTCCGTGCTGAACTCTACCCTCACCTAGTACCACCGACCTGCACTCAGCCCATAACCCTCCATTCCTTTCCTGTCCATATACCTATCCAGTTTTTCTTTAAATGATAATATCGAACCTGCCTCTACCACTTCTACTGGAAGTTCGTTCAACACTTACTTCAAGTTCCCCTGTCCTCCCCGATAATTGACTTATCACTATATTCACGCGAAGAAAATATGTGCTGTGCGTTTAATATTAAAATTCGTTAGATAAACCCTTTTAGAAATGAAATTGAGTGTATTAGCCACTTATCACCTATATTCTGGTCGTGATTAACACCCCCTCCCCCCGTCATCCTCTGCCTGCCACTGTCTCTGCTCCTCCTTCGCTCCTCTCCTGCCATCAGTGTACCAGTCACCTCAGACTCCTTTCTCCCCGCTGTAACATTTTGATGCACTATCAATAACTCCAAAGGACTGGAAGTAGAGTAAATATTGAGAGGCTTTTATTAGCAGTAAAATGTGATCTCCATCATGCTCAGTGTCTGCTCTTGGACTGAGAGGAGGAGCAGTGACACAATCGCCTTTATTTTGGGGTCTGTGGGAGGAGCCACAGGAGCAGTCAGCAGAGGGACGAGTCCAGACAGGTAACCCAGTTACAACATATATATATGGTTTACCACACATTACCTCACAGCTCTAGAACTCACTCGCACGGTTGATGAATGCCAACACACCATGCGCCTTCTTAACAACACTGTCAACCTGCGCAACAGCTTTGAGTGTCCTATGGACACGGACCCCAAGATGGTTTCAACAGAGAACTCCGGTGAGCTGGCCAGTAGTCAGTACAGGGATTATATTATTCCTGTAAGTATAGGAACATGGTTGAGGGATGGGAGCACAACGTCCTGGGTTACAGATGCCCTAGGGACAGGGCGAAGGGTTTGAGTGTTACACTAATCAGGGAGAGCATTACAAGTGATTGCTGAAGCTGGAATCTAGAGCGACAAACAAACTCAATGCAGATCTGTGAGAGGAAAGCGGACTGGATCAAAACCCTGCATCAGGGACTGGGGTTGGGGGGGGGGACAGTGGAATGGTGGGGAGAAAGGAGTCTGAGGTGACTGGTACACTGATGGCAGGAGAGGAGCGAAGGAGGAGCAGAGACAGTGACAGGCAGAGGACGACGGGGGGAACGAGGAAATAACATCACGAGGGAGATGGGACAAGGTAGGGACAGTGTGAAGGTGCGGACTGACAGCAGGAACAGAAAGAGCTACAAGGGTTGGACTCTGATAAATAACGGAGGTGGTAACAGGTTCGGGGAGAGGGGTGAACACTAGATGAAACTAGACAGGAGAGAGAGAGTGTGAGTGTGAGTGAGGCGAAAGAGCGAGAGTGTGCGAGTGTGAGTGAGGCGAAAGAGCGAGAGTGTGTGAGGGAGTGCGCATGGGGTGAAGGGTGGGAGAATGGGCCTCGGCCTTTCCTATCAACTTAACTGTACCCACCTCTAGAGATTTCTCTTTCAGCCCCACTCACATGCCCACTCGTGAAAATCTTGCTCTTTACATCCCTTGTTAACATCTTTCTCTCTCACTTTTAACCTCGGGGCTTTAGACTCCCCCGATGATGCGGGGGCAGGGGGAGGGTCAAGTAAATTGGGGGATAGAGTTCAAGAGTGCGAGGTAATGTTGCAGCTCTATAAAACTCTGGTCAGACCACACTGGCGTCCAGCTTCGGTAGCCTTGTCATAGGAAGCATGGAGAAGATCTGGAGGGGACACAGAGGAGACTTGCCAGGCTGCTGCCTGCATTAGAGAGCGTGTCTTATGAGGAAAGGTTGAGTGAGTTGGGGCTTTTTCTCTTTGGAGTGAAGGAGGATGAGAGGTGTGGATAGAGTGGACAGCCAGAGACTTTTTCCCAAGGCAGAAATGGCCAATACCAGAGGCATAATTTTGAAATGATTGGAGGAAGGTACACAGGGAAGATTTTTGTTTCACACACACAGAGTAGGTGGGAGTGTGGAATGCCCCGCCAGGCGTGATGGTAGAGGCAGATGCATTAGGGGCATTTGACAAACTCTTTGATAGGCACACAGATGATAGAAAAATGGAGGGCTATGTAGGAGGGAACGGTTAGATTGATCTCAGAGTAGGTTAAAAGATCAGCACAGCACTTTAACACAGTGCTTTAACGTTCTATGTTCTAGGTACAATTGCTCTGCCTAGTTTGCCAACTAACCAATGCACCGTCATTAGCACTAACACCGCAAGACAAAGCTCACATTTTTATGTCATCTGCTAAACTTCTAGCCACATCCAAATCATTTACAGGAGAGTTCCAGTACAGATTCCTGTGGTACGCCACGGGGTAATCACAAAAGCCGATCAGCATATCAACTTTGAACCCAATTTGTGAAGTTGCGTCAGATCCCTCGGTCCCTTACGCGTTTGGGGATCTTGTCAAAGGATTTACCGAAGTCCCTGTAGACAACACCAGCTGCACTAGTACACCCGTAACTCCAAGAAACTCAAACTGGCCGACAGAATCACCACTTGCACGCTGACCATTTCTGATGAAGCTCTGCCCAAGTGCAGCTGAGTCCCGTCCCTCGGGACTTTTTACAACACCCTTTCTACCACTGATGTTAGATTCACAGCTCTGTAGTTACCAGTTGCTGCCTTTGTTGAAGAAAGGCACCGTACTGTTGCGATCCAGTTACCTGGCACCTGTTCTGTGACAATTTAGGATTTTAAACTACCAGGATCCTTGGAACACACACAAAATGCTGGAGGAACTCTGCAGGCCAGGCAGCATCGATGGAAAAGAGTACAGTCGACATTTCCAGCCGAGACCCTTCGGCAGGAGTGGAGAAAAAAGATGAGTAGATTTAAAAGTTGAGGGGGGGGGAGTGGAAGGTGAGTGGAGAAAGAAATACAAGGTGATAGGTGAAACCAGGAGGGGGGAGGGATGAAGTAAAGAGCTGAGCAGATATCACAGAGTGAGAGAAGGTTTCACTGACTCCCGTCGAAAGGAAGCAGAGATCACGGAGGGGGAGCAGTGAGAGAGGGGTTCACTGAACTCTCGAAGAGACCTTGGGAGTTCAGTCCTTCCTTCCCATAACAGCCAAGGATATATTTCATCAGGCCTTGGAAACATATCCATATCCAACCCCACTAAAGACTCCTAATAACTGGGTTTCTTGCCCTGCTCGAGTTTTCCAGCCACGTCCTTCTCTCACTCTGTTTCTCACGAAGTTTTCCTGGATCCCCCCTCCTTTGGGCCATTCCCTTTGAAATAGTTCGTGCTGATATCAGAGAAGTTGAGGTTCTGTACTGCTATAACCTGATAAATCGCACAACTGTGTTTTGCCTTTCTGCTTCATATCCAGGACATCTTTGAGGAGCGATGCCTCAAAAAGGCGGCATCCATGGTGGAGGACCCCCGCCACCCAGGACATGCCCTCTTCTCACTGCTACCCTCAGGAAGGAGGCACAGAAGCCTGAAAGCACACACTCAGCGATTCCAGAACAGTCTCTTCCCCTCTGCCATTTCTGAATGGACACTGAACCCATGCTCTACTTCACAACTTTTTATTTCTGTTTCCGCACTATTATTTTATATATTAACTGTAATTCACAGTTTTCTCTGTTATCATGTGTTGCACTGTGCTGCTGCCACAAAGACAACAAATTTCACAACATTATGCCGGTGACGTTAAACCTGATTCTGATTTCCTTGCTTCTGTACCTCATGCTGAATACTGGGAGAGCTGTCACATGTGACCACTCCTAGGGACTACCTGTACTCTGTTACTTGAAGCTCTTTTTGCATATTCCTCCAAGGAATGTGTGGGCATCACAGGTTGAAGTGGTATTTAATTCCTTTGTGGTGGGCTGCAGCCCTTGAGGTGTGGGTGCACCCACAATGCAGTTAGGGTGGGTGATCCAGGATTCTGACCCAGTCAGTGTCAATGCCCTGGTTCAGATTTTTACTGCTATGCTGTAGGCATTTCATTTTAGCAGTTCTGTAAGAGCAATCTGTTCTGCTTTCAGCCTGTTTGGGTCTGAGCTGAGGAATGAGGTGTCATCCAATCAGGATGGTAGAATTGGGAGAAGGTGCTAGAGATTACTGGGCAGAGAGGTCTTTGTTTGGCCGGAGCTGGGAGAAGACAGGAGGAAAGATGGTGGACGATGCAGGGTGCTTTGTGCAGATGAATGGCTTCAAGGAGGAAGGACCAATAATCCCGTGGGAAAGCCTCTTTGTTCAAGATGGATTTCCAGTGACCTTCGGAAGGTGCTGTGTGCTTTCACGCAGATGGAGGGAGGGTCCAGCACACGATTTACAGACAAGTTCAAGATTTCAGCTCCACTGTATACGTGACCTTTTAAGTAGAATGGGCCCTTTTTGTTTTTTTTCTCTTTCTTTCCTTTAATACCTCTTTGCTTAAGTTAACATTCTTAAATATACTCCTGAATAATTGTATGCAGTGTACAATCTGTTATTTTCTGCTGACAGGCGATTGCCAGGGGCAGTAAATCACACAGCATTCACACAAACTGGAGTTTGGGTAGGCGAGACATCCCAACCTCACGGATTTTGCGGGACCAAAGTCACATACACCTCAGATGTACGAAGCCTGAAGTTTCTCCCCGCGGAGTCCAGTGGCTGTTTGCGAGGGGCTAAAAGGCTGCATTTCCAGAGACGCCCAGTGAAAAGGGGGTTTCAGAAGTAATGGCAATATATTTCCAAGTCCGGTTGGTGTGCATCTTGCAGGTAATATTCCAATGTTTTGCTGTTCTTGGCTGTTTACATCAAATTCAAGTTTAATTGTCATTCATGAATACCCATGAATACACCCAAACGAAACGGTGTTCTTTCAGGGTCAAGGCACAAAACACAGTACCAACAGTCATACACAGCACGTGGCACATATAGAGTAAAATATAGTCACACAACAAATATAGTCCAAGTCCCTGAGTCCATGAATGTTGCAGCAGTCTGTAGTTGAACATGTACATCCTGCCTTCTGCCAAGCAAACACTTGGGGAGAGAGGGACAGCACCAACGTTAACTTAAACGCTGCGCTACACCACCTCCAGTGCCAGCTCTTGATGCCTCTCTCCTGGGTGGCTGCAAACAGGCGGCCCCATGGCTTGAGGCCACATCCGCTCACCCTGCAGGGGTGTCAGTCACCCCTGCTGCCAGCCCCTGCAGTCCGCAATAAATCAGAAGACCAGACTTGCAGCATTACACATTAACAATGCTCAACAGGGTTTTGCAATCACAAGAAAAGAGACTAAGACAATTGCTCGCTGCCAGTCTGCACGCCAACCACATTGCTGACTCTCTGACACAGGGAGCAGAACGATCTGCCCCAAGTCCAGCTTCTTCAGTTTCTACGCCGATGGGGTAGGCGGGCAGCACTCTTTAAGTGCTTAACTTCCAGCAGGGTCTTGAGATTGTAAAGAAATAAACAAAAGATAGTAACACGTTTGGCTGGCCCCGTAGAACCCGCTGCGCCCCAGCACACTGCCATCTTACTGGAAGTTCACCAGTAGAGGCTTGTGGATTAGTAAGGTGTGTCCCAGAATGTCCTCCTCCTCGATATTTCAGTAATAAATCAATATTACGGTGCCACGCCCACCACACCATTCACTGAGTGAATCGTTCAGCCATTCAATCCTCTCTATGACAGTAACAATATCACCCTCCTGTGAGCTCATTTGCTTTACTAGTAACGTTGCTTACACCAAAATAAATATAATCTTGCATTTCTTATCAGACTGAGGTTTGCTCTCCTTACTGGGCTCGCTTTGTTTCCCTTCGATATTTAACTGCACTGCCACCTCAACTGTAAATGTGGCCTGTGGCCCATCGCTATGAGTTTGAATCCCAGCGAGCACTCCCGCAGGCTGTTAGCCCTGTTTTGGTCCAGCCCGCGCAGGCATATCTTTCTGAGGTGTTCCTGCTGATCCAGAGGTCTAAAGTTCAAAGTACATTGCTACCAAAGTATGAACTCCATATACAAGCAGGAGATTCGTCTTCTTGCAGGCAGCCATAAAGCAAAGAAACACAAGAGAATCCATGGAAAAAGAAAGAATCCTACACAGCAAAGACTGTCAGACACGCAATGTGCCCAAAAAGAACAAATCGGGCAAACAAGAATAAAAAAATAGTAAACCAGTAAGACACAGAACATGAACCGCAGGGTCGCCGAAATTAGGCCCACAGGCAGGGAGCCAGTTCAGATCAGTAGATGGCTGCAGGCCACAGCAAGGGAATCAGTTCTGTGCTGAGAGAAGTGAAACCAGTCCAGGGTCCCAATGGTTGCACTGCACAACCAAGGAGCCAGTTCAGCATTTTATCTGAGCCAGGGTCCCAATGGTCGCAGGGCACAGCCAGCAAGTCAATTCAGTGCGGAGACAAGTGCTGACAGTGACAGTCGGTTCACTGCTGAGGTGTGTAAAGCCTCACAGAGAAGTTAGTCTTTCCCCCTGCAACTCTTTAAACTTTTTAACCTGGCTCGTTGCTGAAATCGACTGAACACCACTTCATTTTCCCCTCTCAGGCCACTCTCATCCAACCTGAAGTCCACTCCCAGCAATGGCCATGGCGGCTGCACCTGCATTCTTGAGAGTCCAGCTTGCCAAATCCTTGAGGATACCACAAAAACGCCAGGTCGTGCAGACCTCTCGACACCCTCCAGAGCCTATCAAGCTCCACTTTAAATATACCCAATTACTTGGCCTCCCATCGCCACCTGTGGCGATGAATTCTGTAGACTCACCACGCTTCGGCTAAAGAAATTCTTCATCTCCGTTCTAAAGGGATATCCCTCTGTTCCAAAGGCTGTGCCCTCCAGTCCTCGACTCACCCACTTTTAGAAACAGCCATTTTATCTAGGCATTTCAACTGAATCTCTCCTTCACCTTGTCCAAACTCCAGCAAAGCCCAGGCCCATCAAATAAATCCAGGGAAAGAAGTTAATTCCGCAACTGGAATGACTGTGGGGGCCTTTAAGTACACTTGTAAATTGAAACTAGTTGCGTCAAAAAACTTACAAATCCCTCAGCCAGATAATGTATGATGTCCATTTCAAGGTACTCAGATCTCTAAGCAAAAGACAGAGCCATAGTCCACTGCAGCACAGAAACAGACCCTTGTGAAATAAAACTTGAAAGCTGTAAGCCATCTGGTGGGTCAACAGGTCATTAAATCAGTTGTCCTTCAGCTAACACCATCAGTCCATTTCCACAGGAACGGTTAGGAACTCTGCTCCAAGAAATCATAAAAAGTCTCGTCCTCAACTCAATTTTTACTCCAGACACCTTGCAGATTAAACACAAAACACCACTACACCTCAGCAAATAATGCAAGCACAGAAGCTCGTATCAAGCAGATGTCAATATTGGAAGGAGCAGCTTTGGCAAAGTGTTAATTGATTTTTTGCAGAATCTAAACATTCACAAAGAATATATTAAAAGAACATTTTAAACAAATCCATAGTATTTTTGTTAAATTCTTTATTCTTTAGTGTGTGTTCTAACTGTACGTTTTATTCATGAAATATTTTAGCAGCTTGTGAAGTGTAATGGAAGTATTGTCAAAGTTATACTCATGTTATGCAGAACAGAGTGGTCATTCTGCAATGGTAGTCGGGGTCACTAGCCATGGGCAAGTAGATTTTCAAAGCTATACTCACGTTAATGCAGAAGAGGGTGATCATTCTGTGATGGTAGTTGGGGTCACTGGCCATGGGCAAGTACATTGTCAAAGCTATACTCACGTTAATGCAGAAGAGGGTGGTCATTCTGTGATGGTAGTTGGGGTCACTGGCCATGGCAAGTACTTTCGGCACAATGGTGGATTCTGCCCAGTCTTTGCCAAACTTCTCCACCAACTTGGTCAAGTTGTTGGTCGCGGCCTCGCGAATGGCATATACTGCAAGACAGCATTCACAGGTCAAGAAATGATCTGATCACTGTTACTACTTGATTTTCAAATATGTACCTTGCTGATAAAATACAAAGTTCCGAAATGAAATGCTCGTACCACCTTCTTCAAAGTGTAGACCTGTTCCATCCCAAGTTACACACAGTGGAGGAAATTATGCACTTGGAAAGTAGCATTTTAATATAATTATTTACATATTGATTATTTATTGAGAAAAAGCGTGGAACATGCCCTTCTTGCCCTGCGAGCCACCCCCGATTAACCCTAGCCTAATTATAGGACAATTTACAATGTCCAGTTAACCTACCAACCAGTAGGTCTCTGGGAGGAAACAGGAGCACCCGGAGGAAACCCACGCAGTCAGGCTGAGAACGTATAAACTCCTCACAGGTGGCAGTGGGAATCGAACCCAATTGCAAAGTGTTGCGCTAACCAGACGCCACTGTGTCGCCCCAGTAGATACTTAAAAAATACTTCGAATAGATTATCATTATTTATTACTTAGTAGTCTGATTGGTCATTGTAAACTGTCCTGTGATGAGGCGAGGGTTAAATCAGCCGGTTGCTGGGCAGCGCGTCTCGTTGAGCCTGTTCCATGCTATTCTCGAATAATTAAATAAATAAACGTATCGGGGTCAAAGTCAAGTCTGTTTCTTGTTGCCATGTGTACAAGAGTACGACAAGATTGCTTGCAGCAGTAATAACTGGGGGGGAGGGGGGCGCCGGTGTTTGAACTATGATGGTATTAGACATTGGGCAGGAACCTGGGAGTACAAACTGGGATGAATGCACTCAGAAATGCACAATTGAAATGTGGAAGTCGTTTTAGGCTTCACTTGGATGAGGCTCTGCAGAGTTTTGTCCCACTGAGACAGGGAAAGAACAGAAGGGTGAAGGAGCCATGCTTGACAAGAGATGCGCAACAGCTAGTCCAGAAGCATAGGATGCAAAGATCAGCCTGGGCTCCAGAGGGTTACAATGTGGCCAGTAAGGGAGTGAAGAATGGACTTCGGAGAACTAGGAGGGGCCACGAGAAGGACTTGGCGAGTTGGATTCAGAAGAACAAACTTGAAGAACAGGAGGATGGCCAGAGTGAGAGTCTGGGCCGGCCAGAGCTAAAGGAGGCAAAATGTTTGGAGTCGGTGGACTTTGGGGGAGATCCGCAATGAATACTTTTCTTTAGTAATCACCAGTGAGAGGGACCTTGATGCTTGTGCGGGCAGTGATATGCTGCAACATGTTGACATTGAGAAAGAGGATGTTCTGGAATTTTGAAAAGCCCTAGGATAGATAAGTCCCCAGGGCCAGATGTGATATACCCCAGGGTTACTACGGGAAGCAAGGGAAGAGATTGCTGCACCTTTAGTGACGATCTGGGCATCCTCACTGGCCAGTCCTCACCGGAGGAAGTACCAGATGATTGGAAGTTGGCAAATGTTATTTCCTTGTTCAGGAAAGAGAGTAGGGATGACCCTGGGAATTATAGACCAGTCAGTTTTACTTCACCGGTGGGCAAATTATAGGAGAAGATTCCTACAGACAGGATTTACAAGAAGCATAGTCTGATTCCGGAGAGTCAGCATGGCTTTGTGAGAGGCATGTCGTGTCTTGAGCCTGACCCAATCCTTTGAGGATGTGACAAAGCACGATGAAGGATTTTTGGTTAGGCACCTGGCAGGCTCACTCAGCATCATGGAAGCACCAGTAAGATGACATGGACAACTTTGAAGGACTTTCGTTCAACAGAAGTAACGATTCATCAAGGCGATACTCACCGCGATCCACCAGCCACGTCATGCACAAGGAGTTCAACTTCTCATCAAAAAACTCCACTCCCTAAACAGGTTTTGACAAAAGAAAGAATGTTGATAAAATAACCCCTCGAATTTCTAGTAGAACATGCCAACTTGCCACATTTGCATTCTAGCCGTCTTCACCTTTCGCTACTTACCAGTACAGTTTGCTAACTCCTTTGAGCCAATGGTGAAGGGGTCACACAAGAAAGACTGGCAACGTGCTCTAATAAACTGCACAAAACTAGATTGTGCCGTGGCAGAAGGCTACACAGAAGATACCCTATCTAAGGTACTTGCATCTATTATTTTGACTATCCTTAATTAATTTCTTTGTGTCAATACCAGGACTATGATCCATGAAAAATAGGAAAAATCTTAAAAGTGTCCGATGGTTTAATGCAGACAGTAAGAACGTTACTAACTACTATCGGTGGTGTAGCAGTTGGCGTGACACTATTACAGCTTGGGAATTCTGATGTCACCTGTAAGGAGCCAGTACATTTTCCCTGCGGAACGCGCATGTTTCCTCTCACAATCCAAAGACGCACCAGTTGGGAGGTTAATTCATCACTGTTACCTGTCCCTGTTTAGGCTAGGGTTGGATCAGAGATTGCTGGGCAGCACGGTTCGAAGGGCAGGAAGGGCCTTATTCCTCCGTGTACCTTTAAATAAATAACCCAGTGAATCCTATGCTACCACATCCACAGCAGGGTGCTATTTCAACTTCACGATTTAAATGTAATTATGCATGTGCTGGATTATTTAGATTACAGATCCCACACTCCTGACCCGCACAGTATCTCTCTTCGACATGACAGTGCACCATTCTACATTCACGTCTCCCATGTGGTTAATACATTCCACTTTCTACATTCAGTCACTGGGAACAAGTTAGCCTTTGCATAATTCTCAGGTTACTTTGCTTCATATCCAGCACAGCTAACAATTCCCAGGGTAACCACGTGGCTGAGTAGTCCAACCACAAGCTCTGCCCGTGACTCTGACTCAGACCTTGACAACTCTTTACCATAGAAAGTACAGCACAGAAACAGGCCCTTTGGCCCTTCTTGGATGTGCCGAACCATTTTCTGCCTAGTCCCACTGACCTGCACAAGGACCATATCCCTCCATACACCTCCCATCCATGTATCTGTCCAATTTATTCTTAAATATTAAAAAAGAACCCATATTTACCACCTCGTCTGGCAGCTCATTCCATACTCTCACCACTGTCTGTGTGAAGAAGCCCCCCCCAATGTTCCCTTTAAACATTTCCCCCCCTCACCTTTAACCCATGTCCTCTGGTTTTTTTCTCCCCTTGACTCAGTGGAAAAAGCTTGCTTGCATTCACTCTATCTATACCCATCATAATTTTATATACCTCTATCAAATCTCCCCTCGTTCTTCTACGCTCCAGGGAATAGTCCTAACCTATTCAACCTTTCTCTGTAACTGAGTTTCTCAAGTACCGGCAACATCATTGTAAACCTTCTCTGCACTCTTTCAACCTTATTGATATCCTTCCTGTAATTTGGTGACCAAAACTGAACACAATATTCCAGATTCGGCCTCACCAATGCCTTATACAACCTCATCATAACATTCCAGCTCTTATACTCAATACTTTGATTAATAAAGGCCAATGTACCAAAAGCTCTCTTTACGACGCTATCGACCTGTGACACTACTTTTAGGGAATTTTCTATCTGTATACCCAGATCCCTCTGTTCCACTGCACTCCTCAGTGCCTTACCATTAACCCTGTATGTTCTACCTTGGTTTGTCCTTCCAACATGCAATACCTCACACTTGTCTGTATTAAACTCCATCTGCCATTTTTCAGCCCATTTTTCCAGCTGGTCCAAGTCCCTCTGCAGGCTCTGGAAACCTTCCTCACTGTCTACTACACCTCCAATCTTTGTGCCATCAGCAAATTTGCTGATCCAATTTACCACATTATCATCCAGATCACTGATATAGATGACAAATAACAATGGACCCAGCACTTGATCCCTGTGGCACACCACTAGTCACAGGCCTCCACTCAGAGAAGCTATTCTCTACTACCACTCTTTGGCTTCTTCCATTGAGCCAATGTCTAATCCAATTTATCACCTCTCCATGTATACCTAGCGACTGAATTTTCCTAACTAACCTCCCATGCGGGACCTTGTCAAAGGCCTTACTGAAGAAAATCTACTTTGTGTTTGCACACCGAAACTGAGAGCGATTTGCTTCTTAAAACCAAATACAAACTAAATCGGTATGATACAGGAGAGCTTAAGTAAGCTACAGAGAGTTATAAAATTAGTCAGCTCCATCGTGTGCTCCAGCCTCCATATTATCCAGGACATCTTCAAGGAGTGGTGCCTCAAAAAGACACTGTCCATCATTAAGGGCCCACCAGCCTCTTCTCATTGCTACCACCAGAAAGGAGGGACAATTTGTCTGAAGACACACACTCACTGATTCAGGAACAGCTTCCTCCCCTCTGCCATACGATTTTTGAGTGGACACCAAACCCATGAACACTACCTCACTACTCCTGCTAGTTACCGACACAGAGGAGGAATCTACAACAACCAGTTTACAACCAGCACGTCTTTGGGATGGAGGAGGAAATCGGAGTGCCTGGCAGAAACAGAGATGAGGAGCGACTCTTCAGCCAGAGGGTGGCGAATCTGTGGAATTCACTTCCATGGACAACCGTGGAGGCCAAGATATTGGGTATAATTAAAATGGAGGCTGACAGGCTCTTCATTAATCAGGGCGTGAAAGGATACGGGGAGAAGACAGGAGAATAGGGTTCAGAGGGATCACAAATCAGCCATGGTGGAATGTTGGAGCAGACTCAATGGGCTGAATGGACTAATTCTGCTCTCAAGGTCATTTGCTTCCAAACAATTGGTTTATTGATCATTACAGAATATCTCTCTGGTGCTTCCCTCTCCCTTCCCCTTTTCCCAATCAAAGATTCAAAGGTTCACTTATTTGTTTTCAAACAACTCTTTATTGCTTTTACAGAATGAAAAGTAAACACATTCTATCATCCATATGTTTGAAAGTGCAACAAGGTTAAAGAAAAAGGGAAAAATAAAATACATCAGAAATAAAAGGAAAAACAACGCACAAAAAAAGCAAACACCCGGCCATTAAAAACAAGCTGTCAGTTCAATTTGTTACTTTCATCATCCCAAATATTGTTCTCCAGAAACTTGTAGAAAATATCCCAAATTTCCCGACATTTGCCAAGTTTGTTTTTCTGTGATGTAGTTGATCTTTTCTAGAGCAAGATACGAAGTCACTCCTTTCAGCCATTGTGGAAGTCCACTGGTTGTGGGTTTCTTCCATGAATAGGCTATGCAACATCTGGCTTTCAAAAAACAAGTATTAAGCAGAGACCTTGCACTTTTGGAGTTAGAAAGTCCTTTGGATAAATGTTCAGAATACATAATTTAGGATCAAGGAGCACCTTTTTTCTAATAATCTGACTAATCAAATCCAGCACCTTCTTCCAGAAGCAGATTATCTAGGGGCACTCGCACATACAATGGAACAGAGACCCCTTTTAGTGATTACATTTAAAGCATGTGTCTGGAATGTTGGGGTTAAAGTGACGAAACCTGACTGGAGTAATGTACTGTCTGGTTATCCGTTTAGAAAGAGTGTTCACTGACTGGGTTTGAACGAAGGAACAAGCTTCTGACCACTCTTTTTCTGACAGATTCTAATGCAAATCAGTTCTCCACGCTTGTAGCATGTTGTTTGATGACTCTTTGCATTTACTTGCAAACAATTTGTATGTAGCCCCCCGCTAAGCCTCAGACTTGCTCAGCTCGCTTTCGTCTAGGGGGAGCAGCCTTCAGCCCCGCCAAACGGGGAGATCAAGTTTGTGTGGATGCTGTGTGATGTACCCCACACCGCCAATTAACAGACAGTACGCCATATGCGATTAAATGATTACACTTTATAAGTATTTCTTGGTGATGGGTTAGTAGAAACAAATAGAATAAAGGTGCCAAGTCAGTAACTCTATCAGTTCGGTGCACACTCGTTGGAGCTCTTACACAACCGGGTCCCCCTTCCTCCAATCGATGTCCTCTGAACTCTGCCAACCCACGAATGGGACCACCCTCGGTGATTGACTAAACACTCCACACGAGTCTGTCCTCGCCTCCTATCCTCGCTGAAGACCCTGGGCCTCGGACTCTCGCTCGGGGTCCGTGCCGTTGCCCAGCTTACAGCATCTCTCTCCTCGCGTCTCCTCTCTCTGTCCCCATCACGCCTTCTGCCCAAAGCCCACGAAAAACAATAGCTTACAGACACACAAGAAAGAATACCATCTATCCCAATTGGTTAGCAAATGAATACAATTCCTGTATCAGTAATTATAACCCAAACAAGCTGCTCTAGAGAACCACTGTCTCAGCAGTTAACAGTACAGAGAAGCCATTTTATTAGCCTTAGCAAGTAACATAAAAGAAGAAACCCTTTCATGTATAATTCAGACACTTGTCCCCTAGCTTCAGATAATTTCAGAGTGATGTCTTCTAGGGTAAATAAAGGAGGGAGCTTCAAACTGTAACTTTGCCTGGACATAATAAAACTTTGCAACTAAAGGTATTTAAAAAAGTGTTTTGTTGGAATTCCATATGTGGCCTTGAGTTCTTCAAAAGACATAAATGAATTGCCATTATAAAGATCAGACACCTTAGCTATGCCTCGGGGCGACCAGGTTTTAAAACTAGGATCTGCTCTGCTGGGCTGGAGCTATCATTACCAAAGATAGGAGTAAACTGGGATAACTGTGATGTCTCACCCATTTACGCAAGAGCATCGTGCCAAATCATTATTGTATTTTTTAAGAAAGGGATTTTAGATTGTGTGACCAGGTTTTTCTTATTTGCTGAATACATATATAGTTCTAGAGGGATATTGATCAACTGGGATTCCACTGAGACCCAAGGAGGGGAGTGATCCTTAACAAAATAAAACATTCCTGCTCTAATTTGGGCCGCCCAGAAATACCATATAAGATTTGGTAGCTGTAAGCCACCTCTATCATACGGCAGATATAACAGGGAAAGCCTGAGGCTTGGAGATTTATTATTCCAGATGAAATTAGAAAAAAATTTCTTTAATAAATAAAAGAAAGAGTAAATAAGTAAATAGGGATTGGATAATTATGTCTGCGGGCAGGAGCAAGCATGAACAAATTAGGATATAAACACCTGCAATGGTTGATACTTAGGCTTATATACAACATTTTGGACCAGTGGAAATGGTCCAGAAGGGTTATATGGAAACTATTATTACCATTTTTCTTAACAACTAATTCCATTACTTAGCCTAACTGGTTAGATTTACCACAGTACATAATTATCTATTTAAATGTTTATTTTCCTTTTATATCATCTCAATGTGTACTTAAGAATGTATAAATAATTGTGGTTTTATACATATAAAAAATGGAAAAGGTTATATGTGTGAAAAAAGTACATGATATTTGTGAATTCCTTATCCAAATAAAAATAAAATTAAAAAAAAAATAAATAAAAGAAAGATGATGGAGGAGAAAGTGGGATACATTGTAAAAGGTACAGGAACTTCAGTAAAATTGACATTTTTAGAATATTTATGCGTCCAATCAAATTTATGAGCAATTTCGTCCATCTGTTTGTAAGTTGAATAACTGAGTCTGTGAGAGGTTTATAATTAGTTGGGATAATTTTATCAATAGTAGGAGTAATTTTAACACCCAAATAGGTAAACCCTGTTCTGACAAAATGACATCATCCATGTACAGGGCTATGCGATGTTCTACATCTCCTATAGTTATTCCTGCTATGTTAGCCTGTTTTCAAATTGCCATAGCAAGTGGCGCAATGGCCAGGATAAACAGGAGGGGAGATAGGGGACAGCCCTGTCTTGTTCCCCGTTGGAGTTTAAAAGATGCCGAAAAAAGCTCGTTAGTTGAAACTTCAGCCTGTGGGTTAGAATACAGAAGCTGTATCTTCGAAATTTTCCCCCTATTCCACTCCACTCTGTCGAAGGCTTTCTCGGTATCCAATGACACAATAGCGCTATCAGAGCTTCCAGATTTTTCATAAAGTATATTAAGCACTATTCGAATGTTGTGGAAGCCCTGCCTTCCCTTACAAATCCATTTTGGTCAGTGTGGACCATTTTTGGCAACAGTGGCTCCAGCCTCCTAGCTAATACCTTACAGAGAATTTTGAGATCATTGTTCAGATGTGAGATTGACCTTTTAGATCCACAAAGGGATGGTGGTTTTCCCGGTTTTAACAGTAGCGTAATTGCTGCCATATTAAGAGAGGGGGCAAGGGATCCAGTGTCAAATGACTCCTGATACATATCAAGCAGAGGTGGTATTAGCTTTGTCTTAAAGATTTTATATATTTTAATCGGAATTTCCATTGGGCCCAGGAGTTTTCCCTCCCTTAATGTTAGTTATAGCTGCAGACAATTCTTTAGCCTCTGAGTTAAACTCCAGTGAGGTCAAGAACGTTTCATCTCGGGGTATAAATTGTAACAAGTCGAGAAATTCCTTTTGTATTTGTGGAGCTGAATCTGAATATTCTGAGCTGTACAGATTTTGGTAAAATCTCAAAAAGATATTGTTTATTTCCTCTGGGACAACAGTTGTCACCCCCTCATCTGATTGTACGGAGTTTATTGCCCTTTCTGTGTTTGTATCTGTTTGATGTGCAGGCCAAAGGTTCACTTATTATCATGTACAACTCTGAAATTTGTCTTCCCCAGATAGCCATGAAACAAAGAAAAAACATGAAAGTCATTGAATGGCATCCTGATCATCAGCCCCCCCCCCCCAAAACCACCCCTCCCTCCACACAGAAAATGGAACAGCAACAACCCCAGCCCACCCCCTGCACAAAAACCAACAGAACATTTTACCCTCAAACACCCTCCCCTCGCACAACAAAATGAAAAGAAACAGACGATATAAAAACAGAATATAAAATCCCTAAGTCTGACAAAGTCCGCAGTCCTTAAACAGGGGCCTAAACCTGATGGTCTAAACCAGGGGTTTCCACCCCTGCTTGGTTAATGGTCAATTAAAAAAAAGGTTGGGAGTCCCGAGTCTAAAGTAAGACTACCCATGTCAGTGGGCTACAAGTATAATTGTTACTATCGCACATTTGCTTCTGGTGCAAAAGGAAAGAAGATGTTCAAAGTTATTTCCGTCTTTAAACTAAAGTATCAATTTGATATGGGCAATCATTTCCATTCTGCAAATCATCCATATGGAAGCATTGCTAATAGACGATAAAAACATTTTAGAATAAACCACCCACCAGCAGCCCTGCAAGCAGAGGCATGTACTCGATTATCGCAAGGCGCACTCTCCATTTGGCATCTTCTGCTAATTCTACAATGGCTGGCAGGAGAGACTGTGATAACTGGTGAATTCCAATAACTTCATTCACGCAGTCCAGATTGGAGATAATGTTCAAACGGACCTCAGGGCACTGGGAAGGAAAGGCAATTTTCTGAGTACAGCAAAGGTGAAAAACATTCATACTGCGAACGCTGTCTGACAAACACACTGGCGCTCCCCAGACTCTCTGCTTTCAAAGTATCATCTTGGACATTTATGAAATATTAATCCCACAAAAGAAATATGAATGCCACTTTCACACTTACAGTACTTAGGCACATGCACATCTAGCCAGGGTGCCAATGACTTTTGCACAGAACTGTACTTGCCAACGTGCAGCGGAGAGCAAGTTTGTAAATCTGGCGGGAGCACAGGATGTTGGGAATGGTGAGAGTGGAGCACCCACGGGAGGGGTGTGGGACAGGTGGCTGAGGTGGAGTGCCAGGGGCAGGAGGGTGTGGTGCGAGTGCAGACATACTCAGCCCTGAGAACCCAGGCAAGGCCATTTGATTCCAAACAATTGGTCTATTGGTCATTACAGAATGTCTCTCCGGTGCTTCCCGCTCCCTTCCCCCTTTTCCCAACCAAAGAGTCAAAGGTTTGTTTATGATCAAAGCACGTATCCAAATACAACCCTGAAATTTGTCTTCTCCACATAGCCACGAACCAAAGAAAGAAGATGAAAGTCACTCAGAGAGAAGTATGAAACCTACACCTCCCCAGCCCTGGTACAAAAAATAATGGCATCCTGATCATCTGATCCCCAAAACTACCCCTCCCTCCACACACAAAACGGAATAGCAACATCGACCCCCCCAATTCATCCCCCGCACAAAAAACTAACAGAGCATTTTACCCCCAAACACCCTCCCCTCACACAACAAAACGAAAAGAATAAGGCGATGAAGAAAACAGAATATAAAAACCCTAAATCTGAAAAAGTCCACAGTCCATAAACACAAATGCAGAACCAGGATATCATCCTACGCTATCACCGACATTCACCAAAAGAGGGGGACAGGGACACAACTCCCCTCTCCCTGCCCCCTTCCCACTCTCAGTCCACATCAGAGACCCATATCAGACATCTGTGAGGTTTATCATCACTCACAGATGTCAAGAAATTTCATTTTTTTTTTGCGGCAGCTGCAGCAGCACAGTGCAATATATAAGAATTACTACAGGACCGTGCAAAACTCAGACACCCTAGCTATATACACCAGCCTAAGACTTTTGCACAGTACTATACCTTGTGGTCCAAGTTATGGTCACACGAGCAGTATGCCAGAAATTCGAGAGTCAGTTAGCAGAAGTGAGTGCAGTTGCTTTTATTAAGGAGAAGGTGTTTGGGAAGCTGAAAGTTTTGAAGGTAGTCAAGTCACCTGGACTAGATGGGCTACACCGCAGGGTTCTGAAAGAGGCAGCTGTAGAGATTGGGGAGGCATGAGTAATAATCTTTCAAGAGTCATTAGAATCTGGAATGGTTCCAGAGGACTGAAAATTTCCAAATGTCACTTCACTCTGAAGGGAGGGAGGCAAAAGACATGAAACTATAGGCCCTTCAGCCTGACTTCAGTGGTTGGGAAAATGTTGGGAGTCCATTATTAAAGACGAGGCTTCCAGTACTTGGAGGTGCATGGTTTCCTTAAGGGGAAATTACAGGCAGGATAGACAAAGGAGGGTCAGTGGATGTTGTTTACTTGGAGTTTGACAAGATGCCACACATGAGATGCCTTAGCAAGTTAAGAGCCCATGGTATTACAGAAGATATCCTAGTAAAGATAGAAGCTTGGCTGACTGATGGGAGGCAAAGAATTGCAAATGAAAGGGGCCTTTTCTGGTTGACTGCAGGTGACTATTAGTGTTCCACAGGGGTCGGTATTGTGACCGTTTCTTTTCAAGCAGATGTCAATGATCTGGACAACGGAATTGATGGCTTGGTGGTCACATTTGTGGATGATACCAAGATAGGTGGAGGGGCAGAGAGTCTGTAGAAGGACTTGATAGATTGGGAGAATAGCAAGGCAGTGGCAGTTGGAATATACTGTAGTGTCCGAAAGTGTTTCGAGTAGGTAGGATTCCTCAGCCTTGGGCGGCAGCCCGCTTAAAAGAAGGAAAACCCTGATTTTAAACCTCCACTGCCTTGCAGTCATGCCCACCCATGGGAAAGGCTTTGGGGGTAAACCCCTAAGGCAGTTTGATGTCGTTTACAGCTTCACTCCGGCAACCTCTGCGATGACACTGGAGCCGAGCTGTATTGGCGCTTGCCCTTCCCTTCGACAACATGAGTGACGTGGAGAGGGGGAGCCTGCTGCATGGACAAGAGCCGGTCCTTCAAACCTTCTTGCCCAGGAGAGGACACAGTCCACCAGAGGCACAAACCCATCATCCCCGGGATCGAAGGGTGCCTACTACCAGAAACGTATGGCCATGCACTTTGGTAGAAGGAGTAAAGACGTGTACTATTTTCCAAATGGGCAGAAAATTCAGAAATCAGACGTGCAAAGGCAATTGGGAGACCTCGTGCAGGGTTCCCTAAACATTATCTTGCAGGCTGAGTTGGTGGTACGGAAAGAAAATGGAATGTTGGCATTCATTTTGAGAGGACTAGAAAAAATATAAGGGTAATGCTGAAGCTTTATAAGGCATTGGTCAGAACGCAGTTGGGGGTATAGTGAGCAGCTTTGGGCCCTTTATCTGAGATGTGCTGGCATTAGAGAGGGTTCACGAGGATGATCCTGGGAATGAAACATACAACAGGAGTGCTTGACGGCTCCGGCTTTGTCCTCAATGGAGTTCAAACGGGAAGGAAGAGGGGTGAATCTCATTGAAACTTATGGAATATTAAGAGGCCTAGAACAGGGAGGACGTTTCCTGTGACCAGAGGGCACAGCCTCAGAATGGAGGGATGTCCATTTAGAACAGAGCTGAGAGGAAATTTCTTCAGTGAAAGGGCGGTGGATCTGTGGAATCCATCAACGCTGATGGCTGTGGAGGACGAGTCACTGGGTATATTTAACATGGAGGCTGACAGGTTCTTGATTAGTCAGGGTGTTAAAGGTTACGGGGCAGAAGGCAGGAGAATGGGGCCGAGAGGGTAATAAGCCAGCCATGATGGAATGGCGAAGCAGACACGATGGGCTGAGTGGCCTAATTCTGTTCCTGAGTCTTAATTGTCCTTTATTGTCCGTTCACTCTCCCTGAGTGCAGGCGAGCTCCTCGGGAGGGCCATGGGAGGAAACAACGGTCATTTTGTGAAAAGCTGCATTTCACAAAAGAAAAACACTTGAATTTCTGCGTTTGAGAAATCTTTCTGCACCTTTGGCATAAATACATGCAAAATACTAATCATTATTAAATTATACAACAGTTCAAATCATGATTCGGCAGGCTTTTTTCTTGATTTCATTTCAAACTAACAAATAATTCAAGGCTTGAGTTAACAGCTGACAATTTGAAGATGTACACTTGGAATCTGTCAACTGTGCCTGGAAAATCGAGGCATTTCCGACATTTGGGGAATCTTCTGAGGTGTAGCACATGAAGGGAATCAAGTCTGCAGACGTTGAAAATCCAGAGCAACTCACCCAAAACACTGGAGGAACTCAGCAGCTCAGGCAGCGTCTATGGGAATGAGTAAACAGTCGGTGTTTCAGGCCGAGGCCTTTTATCGGGACTGTAAAGGGAGGCGGAAGATGCTAGGATATAAAGGTGAGGAGAGGGGAAGGAGGCCAGCTGGAAGGTGTTAGGTGAAGACAGTTGGTTGGGAAAGGTCAATGGCTGGAGAAGAAAGAATCTGAGAGAGGAGAGGAGAAGAGAGTGGACCACAGGACAGATGGAAGGAGGTGGGGACCCAGGGAGAAGTAATAGACAGGTGAGAAGTAAAAGCTCAGAGTGGGGAATTGAAGAAGGAGAGGGGAGGGGAGAGATTTTTTTTTACATATTTAAAAATAATTTTAATTCTGTAAAAATAATGAAAGAATGCAAATTTCCATATTAATTAAAAAATCCAGAATTTGCACATGCAGCAGTTTTGTTTAAGTTCACGACAAAATAAATAAGGAACATGATAGATGGAGAAATAACAGCTCCATCACACCATTAACCGATTCATCTTTAATCCAATATGCACTGAGATTACAAACCAGCTCATATCACTGCTTCTAAAGAACGCACTGCACATTTGCTCTTATCTGAAGCTCTCAAACTAAAAGAACAGTTCGAGAGACTCTGGTGGAAGAAACAGTTGTTATTCCATTCATGATTCATAAAAACATAAGAAATCGGAGCAGGAGTAGGCCATCCGGCCCATCAAGCCTGCCCCGCCATTCAGTAAGATCATGGCTGACCTGTCCATAAACTCAGCTTCATCCATCTGCCTTTTCCCCATAACCCTTAATTCCCCTGCTATCTATCCTCTCCAGCCCTTCACCTTTCCCACCCATCACCTGCCTTCAACTCCCCTCCCCTACACACCAACCTTTCCCATCACCTGGTCTACCTATCACCTACCAGCTTGTACTCCCCCCATCCTCCCAACCTTCTTATTCTGGCGCCTTCCCCCTTCCTTTCCAGTCCTGACGAAGGGTGTCAGCCCAAGGGTTCATTCCCCTCCATAGATGCTGCCTGACCTGCTGAGTTCCTCAACTATCCTTAATTCCCCTACTATCTAAAAATGTATCTAACTGTATCTTAAATATATCCAGTGAAGAAGCCTCCACTGCTTCCCTGGCCAGAGAATTTCACAGATTCACCACTCTCTGGGAAACACAGTTTCTCCTCATCTCTGTCCTAAATCTTCTCCCCTGAATCTTGAGGCAATGTCCCCTAGTTCTAGTCTCACCTACCAATGGAAATAACTTTCCTACTTCTATCTTATCTATCCATTTCAAAATTTTGTATGTTTCCCTGAGATATCCTCTCATTCTTCTGAATTCCAGAGAGTATAGTCCGAGGCAACTCAATCTCTCCTCATAGGTTAACCCCTTCATCTCTGGGATTAACCTGGTGAACCTCCTCTGCACTGCCTCCAAAGCCAATATATCCTTCCTCAAGTATGGAGACCAGAACTGCACACAGCACTCCAGGTACGGCCTCACCAGTACCCTGTATAGTTGCAGCATGACCTCTCTGCTCTTGAATTCAATCCCATAAAATGATCAAATGAAAACCTAGACAGATATCTCAGTCAACACGCACAAAATGCTGGAGGAACTCAGCAGGCCAGACAGCACCTACAGAAACGTCGACTGTACTGTTCCCCATAGAAGCTGCCTGGCCTGCTGAGTCCCTTCAGCATTTTGTGTGTGTTGCTCGGATTTCCAGCATCTGCAGATTTTCTCTTGTTTGTCATTAGATATCTCACTCATGATGCCATCCTGCTCTATGTTCTTATGATCCACCTGGTCAGTCACGGATCATTCTTAAATAATTTCTTTTACAGTTTGATATTCTAGTTTATATAAATCATGGAACAGAACCGGCCCTATAACCCACAATGTTATACTTAAATTCCTAATCAAGTGGGCAATCTAATCTACACGATGTCCATATTCTTCCGTTTTCCTCACATTCGTGTGCTTATCTCAACGTCATTAAAAGTCCCCGATATATCTGCCTCCACCATCACTCCAGGAGGCCAACACCATGTTAAAAAACCAGCAACACACACAAGATGCTGGAGGAACTCAGCAGGCCAGGCAGCACCTATGGAGAAAAGGACAGTCGCCATTTCTGTCCAAAACCCTTCGGCAGGACTCAGCCCTTTGGGAGAGGGGGATGGGGAGGGAGTGGGAGAGGGGGATGGGGTGGGATAGGGGGATGGGGCGGGAGAGCGGACGGGAGAGGGGGCAAGATGTGACTTGTGCTTGGACATTGAGCTTTTCCAGTTACAAGCAGTTCAGAGTGATAAAACTTGAATTAAAAGGTGCCTGATTCCTCGTTTCAGGCCCACCCAAAATACTGAGGGACTTTTTCCTGAAGTGAAATAGATGAGTTGCGACATTAATTTTAGATAGACTGTATAACCAGCCAAGAATTTGAGAAGGCATATTACCTTAACATACGGCAAGATGTGACTTATTATGACAGTCTCCCTGCAATCTACTGGCAAGTTTTCACAGAAATCTGCAAGATAGAGTACTGCACGCTGGAGAGTTATTCTCAAACAAAACAATGGAGTCAGAGAAAAGTACAGCACAGAAATAGGCCCTTCAGCCCATCTATTCTGTGCCGATCCATTTAAATTGCCTGCTCCCATCAACCTGCATCTGGACCATAGCCCTCAATACCACTACCATCTACGTACCCATCCAAGCTTCTCTTAAACGTTGAAATCGAGCTTGCACGCACCACTTGCGCTGGCAGCTCGTTCCACACTCTCACCACAATGATAAATCATAAAGTTTAACAGATGAAGCAATTGCTGAAAAGCATCTGCCTTAACATTTGTATCTTCTCAGAAGATAGTGGCAAGAGAAAACATACATTCTGAAGCACAATTTAATTCGCACAAGGAAAAGCAAGGCCAGCACCTACAGTGTAAACATCAAGAGTCAGACAGCACAGGTTCAATTCTGGCACATCTGTACATTCTCCCTGTGACGGTATGGGTTTCCTTCGAGTGCACATTTCATCCCCCATTCGAGTTGGTAAGTTAACTGGTCATTAACTGGTAAATCGTCCCGTGATTAGGTCAGGATTGAATTGGGGGAATAGCTGGGCAGTGTGGCTCAGTGTACCTATTCTGCACTGTAATCTTGCTAAATAGATATTCAGAGGTATCAAATTGGCCCACTCCTCCTCTAGGTTGTTCTGGTGCAAATTAACTCAATGAGTTGGCATTAATGTACCAGCTACTGAAGATGACTGGCAAAGAACTTTGGCAGGCACATCACAATTCACTTGAAACATTTGATTTTTGGAAACTGGCCAGGCCAAGACGACTGATGCTGCGATACTTATCCCGGCCAGCTCCACTTTGCATGAAGGCATAATCCATGACTAAACTACCACAATCTGAAAGGCTAAATATAACTCATGCATTCCTTTTCAAAATGCACGATTGGAGCCAGATTTTGTGGATGAAGTGGGTCCATCTGGGAAGCAACATCACAATATTTCTACCTTTGTCTACTAGCTTGCTTACTCGAAAGTAGGGAATCAAAGGAAGGGCCTCACGCTGAAGTGAATCTCCCTCTCTCCCCCGATGCTGTCGGCCGATGGTACCTGAGCATGCTTTAGTCGAAGTAGATTTCGACTCATTCAGGTTTATGATGTGCTCTAGTTTCTAGTTCCAGTTTATCTCTCTATGTGATGATGCGCTTCTGCAGACACAATTGGTGGACAGTGGTGTGGCTGGGTGGCCCGACATCCACCCCAGTTTCTCTGATGAAAGATGCGATCAAGTGACACGTACATGAGAAAAGATGCAGCTTATTAGGCAGTCAATGATTCCTTAAGGTTGTCATGGCCAGGGGCGGTAATGGGGACAAGCTCCCACTACAAACTAAATGCTGCTCATGGCATGCACCTCAAACAGCCTCTCACACCAAGTCCAGCTCCTGGCCTTTGCATGTGGCTTACTGAAGCAGAAGGCAGGTTACTGACACTTTAAAACTGGTCACTTCGGTCAGATGGGGCTCATGGTTGGCAGCTCATCTAGGAGAAGGAAGACTCTGAGCTCAAACCTCCAATGCCTTGCGGCTATACCCACTCACAGGAGTAAACCCAGAGGGAAAAATCCAGAGCCGGGTTCTCCGAGGCAGTCCTACGTTGAGTTCAACGCTGTCAACTCCTGCGACGCCACTGGTACCAAACTGTATCGGTCTCTGCCAATTCTTTGGATTCATCAGATGCGTGGAGAGGGGGAGCCTGGTACATGGGCAACAGCTTACTCTCCATATCATACTGCCCTGGCTTACGTATCACGTAGACAGCTGCACGTAACATCCATGGTGGACCCTGACCAACGGAGGGCCTCGGGTTAGGCAGTCAGTGGTACAAACGTAAAGAACACCACTCACTCTTTTTCACAATCTCACAACCTTTCAAGACTCTGCACAAGCAATGAAGTGCACTTTGTAAGGAGCAGCCACCATCGAAACATGAAGTCAAGTGGCACACAATTCCTTTCCATTTGCTGTCATCCAGTTCTGGGATCAGATCAGGATGCCAAAGGGGAGGCATGCTGGCATGCTGTTCTCACTTGGAGAAGTGTCACCTGGATATGTGGTACCACATTAAATAGAGTCATAGAAAAGCACAGCGCAGAAAAGGCCCTTTGGCCCCTCTCGTCCATTCTGAACAATTCAAACTGTCTACTCCCATCTGCCTGCAGCAGGACCATAACATCCCCCCCGCCCCATATCCGTACTATCCATGTACCTATCCAAACTTCTCTTAAATATTGAAATCAAAACTGCATGGTCCACTTGTGCTGGCAGCTCGTTCCACTTTCATGACCCTCTGTGTGAAGAAGTTTCCCCTCATGTTCCCCTTAAACTTGTCACCTTTCACTCTTAACCCATGACCTCTGGTTGTCGTCCAACCCAACCTCAGTGGAAAAAACCTGCTTGCATTTATCCCATCCATACCCCCCCATAATATTGTACCTCCATCAAATCTCCTCTCAATCTTCTGCATTCTGAAGAATACAGTCCTAACCTATTCATCTTTCCTTCTAAGTCAGGTCCTCCAGACCAGGCAACATCTTTATAAATTTTCTCTGCATTCTTTCAACCTTGTTTACATCTTTCACAGGAGTTCAAAGTTCAGGGGTGTCCAGGGAAGGGGTCGCACCTCTGGTGAAGGAGCTTGTCGTGTCCATTCCGGGGCAGCTCACTCACCTTTGCTCCCCACCGGACACTCATCTCTCCCCTGTGGCTGCGAGCAGCCATTTGCACGTAACAGCAGTCTCATACTCCGGTGAGATTCGGACAAGCCAGTCCTAGCACGCAAAGTCAGCCTCAGCGGACTGGGCGGGTGCGATCTACAGTAAAACCCAACCGCCAGGAAGGTGGCTCTGCATCGCTCTGCGGAGAACGAGGGGCATGAAAAGACACAGAAAGCATCCTGGTCATCCACTGCAAACAAGAAGACCCCTGTTTCTTCTGGCGCTTGTTCATACCACTGGACCCGGACTTCTAAGACCAAGAGAGTGGAACTGCCACAGTGCAAAGGCTTTTCCATTTTAAAAACTCTCCCGCACAGGTTTCCTGTCATCGTCGGACAAAATGTGCAACCAGCATGTGTACTATACACAACCTTGACATTTGTTTCCTTACAGGCAGCCACAAAGCAAAGGAACCCAACAGAACCCATTAAAAACAGAAAACCATCAATCACACAATGCGCAGGAAAAAAAGACAAATTGTGCAGACAAGAAACGGAAGCAAATAATGTTCATGACTGCACTGCAAATGCCAGGTTGTATAGCTGGATCAAAGGCCTCGTCTCCACTAGGAAAGTTACAGGGACAGATTGCAGTGTCGTTGCCCAGAACGAGAGTCTATTACTAAAGTAATTGATAGTTGTTTCTGCTGCCAGAAAGTTGTCACTGTGCTTCGCCAACAACATCTTAACCGGATGGAAAAGACAAGAATGAGAATTCCCAACCAACCTTTAACTTTGTTGGCCCCAGCTGCTCGCACTTCAGCCTCACAATCTTTCAACAGGTTTTGGAAAGCAGGAACCAGATCATTTTCCGCAATTTCAGGACCCACGGTTTTCTGAAGCCTTAAAGGCAAGAGAAACCAAATGAGTAACAAAGATAGAGCGGGTTTCAATAGCAGCAATCTGTGCATTAACACGTGAACAGAGGAATCACAAAGACATCACCATCTTTCTTTTCCACGCTCGTCTCGCTGCTGCTATCAGGTAGAAGGTGCAGGAGCCTCAGGACCCACACCACCAGGCTCAAGAACAGTTACTACCCCTCAACCATCAGGTAGAAGGTGCAGGAGCCTCAGGACCCACACCACCAGGTTCAAGAACAGTTACTACCCTTCAACCATCAGGCTCTTGAACTACAGGGGATAAGTACACTTAATCAATTGAGATGTTCCCACAAGCAATGATCTTACTTTAATTACTCTTTATCTTGTTATTTCATAGTCTTGTTATTTATTGCTATTTATTTATATTTGCATTTGTAATTTATCTTTTATTGATCCTGTTTACAGTTACTATTCTATAGAAATTGCTATGCCCACAGGAAAATGAATCTCAGGGTTGTACGTGGTGACATGTATGTACTCTGAAAATATGAACTTCAAAATTGAAAATCTGAACTGTACTTTAACTACGGACTTCATTGCAAGATTAGTTTATATGTGGTCTTGAGCATAGAAAGTGCCTTCTGTTGTGGTCTGTCATTAGCAATGATAGCAGAACATTATAAATACAATAAACTCCGTACCGTTATAATGCAATTGTTTTCCAATAATGGGTTGGTGCCAATTTCACAAGTGCTCTGGCAACCTTTATCTTGTTCTGGCATATTTCCCCTTCCTTTCCAGTCCTGATGAAAGGTCTTGGCCCAAAACATCCACTGCTTATTCACTTCCATAGATGCAGTCTGATCTGCTGAGTTCCCCCTGCATTTTGTGTGAACCCTTTCCCACGAACTTTCCTTCAACAATCACTTTCTAGAATATTCCCCTTCTCCTCCACACCCCCCGCCCCCTGCCCCCCACGTTCTTATTCTGGCATCTTCCCCCTTCCTTTCTGGTCCTGATGAGGGGTCTTGGCGCAAAACGTCGACTGTTTATTCACTTCCTTAGACGCAGCCTGACCTGCTGAGTTCTTCCAACATTTTTGTGTGTGTTACCTTATATGGAGCTTATTTTTGAACACGGGTTAGTTATCTTATAAAGACAGACAATATAACGTCTTTGCCTGTTCCAAGGGTAATAATCCTAAACTGATAAAATGGCTGTGTTTTCTGTGTGCTTTTGAACACTGGTCCATCTGTAATTTGCTTTAATTTTCGATCAGGTTTACAGTTTTGAATTATGTAATTTTATCATGGGAGGCAGGGTGGAAATACATCTCTACCAAGAGAGGTGTAAGGCGTTCCTTCCCTCCGCTAGCCTGCAGGTCACCCTTGAGCAAGGTGTAGCACCTGCTTAGCCAAACCACCCCCCCCAATCAGGGTCACGTGAAGCTATGGGGTAAGAGGAAAGAAACCCAGAGAAATGTTGCCATTGTGTTCAGATGTTTATCAATGAGTGGATATCTCATGCTCTGGTAAAGAAATAAATGAGTGGGGAGAAAAAGGGAATGGTTAGATAAATGGTGTCCATTTAGAAGCAGCATTCTTTAGTGTTACCCAGGTAAAACAGCTGTAATGATCTATCCTTGGTAAAATATCCACAGATAAACCAGCTGCTTCAGTACAGATTTCACACTCATACAGAAGAGAAAGATTTAATCTCAATGCTTTGGGGTGGGACCGGAATTTCTTGGCCTTAAGAGAAGGAATTTTAAATTTTTAAAGAAAGGCAAAGTTGAGAAAATATTGTCTTTGATGGCTCTGAATCCGAAAGTATGGTACGCAGACAACAACGTGAGCAATTGTAATCAGCTAGTTTCTCACGTCAAAAAAACTAAATAATGTTACTTAATCATTAAATAATGTTTCTTAATTGTTAAATAATGTTAACCTGATTGTTATTGTTTGCAATTAACCTGTGTAGGCAATGTGCCTTTATTTTGAGGATTTGTATTACATTGTGGTGAGAAAAGCACGGAGATTTCAGTTGATCCGAGTGTTTTCCCAGGCGAGGAAAGCCTAAGACTAAAGGGCATAGATTTAATTGCAGACACAGAACAGAACAAGCTGTTCTGGCCCTTCAAACTGCACCGCCAGTAAGCCACCGACTTGTGCAACAATCTACAATGACCCTTTAACATACTAACCGGAATGCTTTTGGACTGTGCGAGGAAACTGGAGCACCAGGAGGAAGCCTGAGGCAACAAGTTTTGTACTCAGAACAAAGACCATCTGGTTCAAAAACTATAAACACACAGGAGATTCTGCAGATGCTGGAAACCCAGCACAAATTACTGGAGGAACTCAGCAGGCCAGGCAGCATCTATGGAAATGAAATAAACAGTCGATCTTTCGGGCCGAGACTGCTCTTAAGGGCTATAAATCTGCCGATGACACAACTATTGTTGGCAGAATTTCAGATGGTGACAAGGAGCCGAAGAGGAGTGAGATAGATCAGCTGGTTGAGTGGTGTGGCAACAATCTGGCACTTTGTCAGTAAGACCAAGGAACTGATTGTGGACCACAGGAAGGTGAAGTTGAATCACAACCTCCCTACCCCATACCCGGTCTGTGTGAAGTCAGCAGTGGGAAGGAACCAGCAAAGTCCAGTCCATCAAAATTTTAATTAAATTAATTAATTAATGCACTACATCACAAAATTTACCACAATGACAGTAAGACCAAGGAACTGATTGTGGACGTCAGGAAGGGGAAATCAAGGGAACACACGTCAGTCCTAATCAAGGGGACTGTGGAAAGGGTGAGTAGTTTCAAGTTCCTGAGTGTCAAAGTCTCTGAGGATCGTCCTGGCTTTTCGACCTTTCGGCTCATTTTTAAACAGAACTGAAGTTCCCCTTGACTTCCTCCAGTCAAAAGTGAAAAATATCAGTGTCATCAACCTGTGCACGTGCTGAATCCCCAGATCCCTGGCACTATGCCAACAAGTTTGTTCTAAACCCCTGTCACAGGATTATCCTTCAGATACACTGAAAAAGATCTGAGCTCAATTCAGACCAACTTTGTTCTATTTCAGATCCATGTTTAAAAACAGGCTAATTAAATGAATCTGGTAAGAAATCTCAGCACCTTTTGGCATGTCAGTCAATTCTATTAAAAATATGCAGGTGCTTGATTTAATGATTTTTTAAAACTATATTAGAGGAACTAATCGTGTTTTCATGACTTTTGACAGAATCAGAAGGGATTCCAGCTGGAACAGAAAACTTAAAGACGAGCTTTAAAACATAAATGCACCATATCATCATACCAAAGAGATGCACTTTGTGCTGTAGCAATAACACGTACTTCAGAAAATTTGTCTGCCACCACACAGCGAACACGCCAGGATTTATCGTCCACTGCCTGCCGGAGGGTCGGCATCACCAACGCTTCCAGGTCTTCCTGGGGCAGCAGCTGGGCTATGCTCACACAAGCCTCAACTGCCAACAGCCTCACCGAATCCTGTGAAAAAGATGTTTAAACCGGGTTTGAGCTGGTTCTTCATTAAAAAACAAAATTAATTTACTGAAGTTAACATTAGGAAGAACTAATCTCATCAAAAAATTCATAAAAATAAATACTGACAATATAACAATTGTTTCCCGGATGATATCCGTTCAGATCACCTAGAAAGTAGCAACAGGTTTCATTACCTTGCAATGTGTGCTGGAATCTTCCCAGGATACAAGTACTGGAGTGTATCAACATGCAACCTTTGATGGAAGCATTGCTTGGATTAGTATATTAGCAAATGTCATGACAGTGCAAAAATTTATTGATGAATCAATTTTCTTTCTCCTGCTCTTCAAGCACCACTCTCTGCTGAGTGAATCTCCAAGCTAATCACCCAAGTGGTCACTTTTCACCGTAGGATGTAGGAGCTGAATTAGGCCATTTGGCCCATCGAGTCTGCTCTGCCATTTCATCATGGTTGATCCATTTCACCTTCAGCCCAATCTCCTGCCTTCTCCCCATATCCCTTCATCGAAACATGGAAATCTACAGCACATTACAGGCCATCCAGCCCCAAAGTTGTGCAGACCAAGTAACCTACTCGAGAAACTGCCTAGAATTTCCCTACCGCATAGCCCTCTATTTTTCTAAGCTCCATGTACCTATCTAAGAGTCTCTTCAAATACCCTACTGTATCCATCTCTACCACCTTTGTTGTCAGTGCATTCCACACACCCACCACTCTCTAGGTGAGAAAATTCCCTCTGACGTCCCCCTTATACCTACTTTCAAGCACCTTAAAACTATGCCCCCTCATGTTAGCCATTTCAGCCCTGGGAAAAAGCCTCCGGCTATCCACACGATTAATACCTCTCATCATCTTATATGCTTCAACCAGGTCACTTCTCATGCCCTGACTAATCAAGAATCTATCAACCTCTCTGCCCTGAATATACCCAATGACTTTGCCTCTGTGACAATGAATTCCACAGATTCTCTGGATAAGGAAATCCTTCCTCATCTCCATTCTAATTGGATAAACCTCTGCTCTGAGATTGCTTCCTCTGGTCTTAGGCTGCCCCACCATAGAAAACATCCTCCCCATATCCACTCTAGAGGCCTTTCAGTATTTGACAGGTTACAATGAGATCCCTCCCCCTCATTCTTCTGAATTCAAATGAGTACAGGCACAGAGCCATCAAACGCTCCTCGTACGACAAGCCTTTCAATCCTGGACCTTTCAATCACTTTCGTGACCCTCCGTTGAACCCACTCCTGTCTTGGCAAACCCTCTGTTAGATAAGGGGCCCAAAACTACCTTCAATATTCCAAGTGAAGCCTTATAAAATGTGAACATTACATCCTTGTTTTGATACGCTAGCCATCATTGGTGGGGTCTGAACCTGGAGCAAGTGTGAACATCTCCTTAGCTACAGATGTGAAGGTTTATTTCCAGGAGTCACTGGACAGTCACCAGAAGAGAAGCTTACTCAACACCAAGGAGCACACGTCCAACCGTTAACCAGAAGCTAGGTGAGGGTCAAAGTGTCCATCCCAGCTCCCCTTCAGCGTACCATTTCTGTACAACTCTGGCTCCTTAGTACACGAGGATACTGCGGACTGCGTCAAGCCTTTTGCCCGGGATACTTTAGGTTGGAGGAATATGAAAGGACACACACTGATTAAACAGTTCGCTCTTCAGGCAAAAGCCTCAAGATAACCACCTTCTTGGAGGAGCATCTCCAGCTGGAGTACTGGAATGGTGTAATCATGTCGATAGATTGACAGGCACTGCTTCCATCTGCTGTGGACAAAGGAACTTTATGAAGCAGGGGCTCCCAACCTGGGGCCCCTCGGTTGATGGTAGGGGGTCGATGGTGTAAAAGAGGGTTGTGAACCCCGGTTACAAAGGTGAACAGATGGTGCAGACTACGACAACAGAAACTTTGCAAGCAGTAAGTGGCATTAACAAGGCGTAGCATATTGAGTACGTAGACCTATTAACCGGATGCAACTCAGTTCTTTGCCACGGACACACCATCCATACTAATCTTTCCCACCTCCAGCTCATCCATACAGTAAAATGCAAGCGGTAATGTGGGGGGGAGAGGTGTGAAATCATGCAATTGCTCCAGTGAGCGGAATGACAGACAGCCTGTGACCGGAATGAGCCAAGTGCTCTCCGTTATTTCACACACTGCCATGACGTGTGGGATACAGAGGCTCCTCAGTACAAGCAATTGATACACATGTGACATAAAGCCAAGGTGACAGCAGCAGCTTCAGCAAGATAAATCATGACAAGCCATGGGGAATAAGATCACCTTTCTTCACTATAATCCACGCTTCCCTCATCCACGTCACCTGCATTCCCACCCCACAAGCCTTTCCAGCGCATCAGTGTCTGTAGCCCCCACCACCCACAATAGACTCCTAGACTAATCTCAATCCTCCGCTATCTGCAAGGGGCCTCTGCCACTAATCACACCCCACTTTCCCCACCCCACCCTTCAGGGTTCCACGCCACTCATTCATCCTCGCCGCTCTCCCCGAAAGCAAGATAAGGTCTACACTCGCCCATTTGCCTCCGTTCAGGGCTGCAAACAGTTCTTGCAGGCGAAGCGGTGCTTTCCTCTCGGGGCTATTCGCTGCATCTGGAGCTCCTGCCGTGGCCTCCTCGATATCGGAGGACCAACACAGATGGGGTTGGGGGTGGGGGGGGGTGCGCTTCTTCATCGAGCACCTTCTCTGGGTCCGCTGAGACAGCCGGGGTATCCCAATGGCCACCCACTTCAATTCGACTTCCCGCTGCCACCCCAGTATCTGCTCTACAACTACATACCTGCTCATTAGAAGCCAGGGAAGTGAAGAGGGGTATAATGTCACTTTTCAAAAACTCCAGCTCCAGAACCTTTGCAAATTCACCCAACTTTGATGCTGCTGCCTGGCGGACCACTGGTGTGTCATCTGAGCACAAGCTGTGGAAAAGTCTGCAGAAAAAATAAAATTAAAGGTCACATAGGAGTAGTCGCCCATTGATGCAGAACTTAACAATTCGCAAGCAGAAATACAAGCACTGAAAGTTGACATTTTTGCAATTAATGTTTCTAAATCAGAAGCTACTAAAATATTTTGCTAAACCCATCATCATTATGTGCTGCGTCATATGCTATGGGTGGTCACAGTCTTTCCATGACCCTGATTGTTCTCCATAAAGTTTTCTACAGAAGTGGTTTGTCATTTCCGCCTTCTGAGCAGTGTTTGTCTTTACAAGATGGGTGACCCCCAGCCCATTATCAATACACTTCAGAAACTGTCTACCTGGCGTCAGGGGTCTCATAACCAGGACTTGTGATCTGCACCGGCTGCTCATCCACCACCTGATCCCATGGCTTCACCTGACCCTGATCGGGTGGGGGCGGGGGGGAATCGGTGGTATCGAAGCAGGAGTTACACCTTGCCCAAGGGTGGCCTGCAGACCAGCAGAAGGAAGCCTTACACCTCCTTTGGCAGAGACGCATCTCCACCACACCACCCAAAAATCCAATATTTGTGGTTTTCACATTTTATCCTGAGAAATACTTCCAGATAGCAACAGAATATAGAAATTTACTGCACATTACAGGCCCTTCAGCCCACAATGTTGTGCTGACCACGTAATCTACTCTAGAAGCTGCCCAGAATTTCCCCACCATACAGCCCTGTCTTTTTCTGAAACAACTGACCGTGTCTGAAAGTTTACACAAATGACACCACAAAAAATTTTAATTCAGGGAGTAAAGCGGCTGGAAGTGAACCCCAGATGTGGAACTCCTGCACTTGGAGCAGAACAGAGCCATTGGTTGTGGACTGCAGGGGCACACAGTTACCAAAGCAACCTTCTCGTCTGACAAAACTCAAACACCTCTGAACAGGTGAAATCCTCTGCGCGCCAGATTAATCAAAATGGCCCTGAAGTAGAGCAACAGGCTTGACAAGACACGGCTCTCAAAAAGAGCACGCCTTTGTAAATGACAAGGCCACTTCAACCCCACAGCCGAGAGTAAGCGATGAGCACCACTCGACTATGATGCACCTCGGCTTTTGCTCCTTCCTCACTAAAAACACACAAAAAACCTTCAGTTTATGTCATTAAAAACAAAAATGCCACACTTTCTGTGCTATTTTGGGGCTGATTATTCTCTAAACTAAAAACTTCTACCCACTCAGTTAAAACAAGGTCCTGTCCACCATGGTGGTAGCATCTTATCGCCAATAAAACCAAATTATACCGAAATTGGGTGGCAGGAAGGAAATACGTCCCTGCCAAAGGAGGTGTAAGGCACTCCTTCCCTCCTTTTATTATAAATTGCACATTTAGACGGAGACGTAACATAAAGATTTTTACTCGTGTATATGAAGGATGTTGGTAATAAAGTCAATTCAATCGAGCTCGCATCCACTACTTGTGCTGGCAGCTCATTCCACACTCTCACCACCTTCTGAGGGAAGAAATTCCCCCTCATGTTCCCCTTAAACCATGGCCTCTGGTTATAGTCCCACCCAACCTCAGTGGAAAAAGTCTGCTTCAATTTACCCTAGATCCCTCATACCTTTGTCAAATCTCCTCTCAATCTTCTATGTTCCAAGGAATAAGGGCCTAACCTATTCAATCTTCCCTCATAACTCAGGTCCTCCAGTCCTGGCACCATCCTTATAAACCTTCTCTGTACTCTTTCAACTTTACTGACATCTTTCCTGTGGGTAGGCAGCTGAAAGTGCACACGACACTCCAAATTAGGTCTTACTACTGTCTTATAGAATTTCAACATAACGTCCAAACTTACCTTGATTTATGAAGGCCAAGGTGCCAGAAGCTTTCTTCATGACCATATCTACCCATGGTACCACTTTCAGTGAATTATGGTCCTGTATTCATGGAAATGGGTGTCCAAAGCAGAGGCTCGGCATCTGTAGAAAGAGAAACCATTTAATGACTGGGCTCGGACCTTGTGCTGACGAGAATAATGTTGTGCGCTGCCCAGTGGAGTGGCCAGTGTTATTACTGAACCTCATCAACTGTACTAATGAATTATGCCTGTACCGTATAGCCTACTGTATAACATGGGACTATTTTATGTCGTAGTAACGCGTTATTGAGCATGCGCTATTAGGCGCGTATTGATCTGTATATCTGTGTTCAGTTCGGGTTCCGTCAGTGAGAAAAACCCTGTTAACTTGGCTCCAGTCTCTAGCATTTTTATTTATCGTTTTATTGTGTAACCCGGCCACATACACAACAATGCCCAAGCAAGAAATGGATTGAATCGCTAAATCATGAGATCCAATCTTTCTGTCACAACAATAACCGCACTCTGCTCTGGAAGTAATGCTTTCTGCTATGGGTTTCTGTTCTGTTCGCCATTACCTGCATTTAATTGTTACAAGGGGCACTTAGTGGTGTATTTTTGATTGTAGCAGAGTTTAAGCAAAATATCTTTTTTTTTCCAGAATTCTGTTCAGGGTTGGATGGCATTGATCAATTTCATTTCTTTCCTTTCCCCAGTCACGGTTGAACAACATAAAGCAACTGTCCACAACTGCCTTGGCCTTGGGGGTAGAGCGTACCGGGAATGAGCTGCTCCCACTTCTGACTGGTAGGTACAAAGCTGCGTGTGGTTGGGCTGCCTCTCAGAGTCGCCTTGCCACTGATTTCTCGTCTCGATGCAGACACCATTTTCGATGAAGACGAGCCACTGCTGGCATTAGCGGAGCAACTAGGGAGCTTCACGGTGCTCGTTGGCGGACCGGAGTATGTTCACTGTTTGCTGGTAAGAGCGGACGTACATTTACAAAGCACTGCACAGGACGGACACGCGGTTAATGCCATTGAAGTGGTATTACTGTCTTAATAAAGGTTAATTTCCAGAAGATGATTCTCAAAGCAGCAGTGTTCCACAGGCAATGATAAAGTAAATGACTTAATAATGAGTCATAGAAAAGTTCAGCACATGTTCCCCTTAAACATTTCACCTTTCACCCTTAACCCATGACCTCTAGCTGCAGTCTCATCCAACCTCAGTGGACAATGACTGCTTGCATTTACCCTATCTAAACCCCTCATAATCGTGTCTCCTTCTGTCATATCTCTTTGCAATCTTCTATGTTCCAAGTTTAAAAAAAAGTCCTAACATATTCAATCTGTCCATATAACTCAGGTCCTCCAAACCCGGCAATGTCCCTGTAATCTTTCTTTGTTATGATGGGTTGCTTGAATGAGGGGTAAATGGACACATACAGAACCCTCTCTGCTTTTATTGTTTGCAATAAAATCTTTGAGGCAGATGAGGCTTTGTGCCACCCCAACATATTTGTAGGCACGAGAAAGTCTGCAGATGCTGGAAATCCAAAGCAACTCTCACAAAACGCTGGAGAAACTCAGCAGCTCAGGCAGCGTCTGTGGAAAAGAGTAAGCGGTCAATGTTTCTGGCCGAGACCCTTCTTCAGGACCTGGTTGAAATATTGGAGGGGTGTATCATTGAGAATTGCTACAGTGAAGTGTAGTTACTCTATCCCTGATCCAGGTTCACCCGCGCAGCCTGTTGGAAAACCTACACGGACTGATACCGTCCCCCGAACACTGAAACCTCTGCTCTGTATTGACCAAATATCCGTTCAACATGAGCCCAACCGGGGGAAACAAAATACAGATTTTAATTCCCAGATGCAATGGTCCTATGCATTAAATATTTATTTAAAATAACATACTTGTATTGTTTTTAAATACCCATAATGGGGAACAAGATTCTGAAATTAAATAACGAGGGCCTCAGGCTATTACAGGGCATAGTTCAAATTGAAATGATTTTCAGTGATCAGTTCGTCATAGGACAATTCAGAATTAAAATAATGAAATCAATTTATGAAACCACCAAAGTAGCTCGATCAATGAGGTTTAACCAGGATGCTGCCTGCTTTAGAGGAAGTGCTGCAACTTTATCAGACTCTGGGTGGGCCACGTCTGGAGTATTGCATGCAGTTCTGATTGTCCCACTATAGGAAAGATGTTGGGGCTTTGGGGTCGACGCGGAAGAGGTTCGCCAGAATGTTGCCTGGTTTAGAGGACATGTGATCATGAGAGCTGGATAAGCTTATGTTGTTTTCTCTAAAGCGCTGGAGGCCGAGGGGAGATCTGATAGAGGTTTGTAAGATTATGAGAAGCATGTGCATAGATAAAGTAGAGAGGAGTATCTGTTTCCCAGGATTGAAATGTCTAATACCAGAGGTATGCATTGAAGGTGAGAGTGGGTAGGTAGGTTCAAGGGGGATGTGAGGGGTAAGTTTTTTTTACCATCAGAGTGGTGGATGCCTGGAATACATTGACTGGTATGATGGTAGAGACTTTTCAGAGACTTTTGGATAGGCACATGGGTATGAGAAAGATGGAGGGAGATGGACATTGTGCAGGTAGGAGGGATTAGTTCTTGGTGGTTTTTGATTTTCTTTTTAGCTGGTTCAGCACAACATTGTGGGCCGAATGGCCTGTTTCTGTACTGTACTGTTGCATGTTTTACTTTATTGTTTGCAGTGGTTCCAAATTAGACATTCCAGCGTCAGTATGTTGCGTATAGAGTGTGTACGTTCTTTTTGTATTGATACTCCTTTCAAAAATGTTTTCTTTTTGTGTAAAGTTACCTGCGAGTACAGGCAGAGAATTCTTAAAGCATTTACGTAAGGAATCCAATTTGCTCATGTGTGGGTGGGGGCTGTATATAAAATATCACAAACTCTTAGCAGTGTTTCTTGAAGAACGCTGAGATGGCGTGGCTTTGTATTACAGAAAATAGCAATTCAGAAATGTTTTCTCGGAGCCCCTGTGATGGCTGCAATTCTAAACTGGAACGTGGGCGCAGTTGTTGTTTGAATAGTTCCATAAGATATAGGTGCAGAGTTAGGCTATTTGGCCCATCGATTCATTTTCCCCTCTCAGCCCCAATCTCCTGCCTTCTCCCTGTATCCTTCCATGCTGCGATTAATCAAGAGTCTTATCAATTTGTCTTTCAATCATGGCTGATCCTTTTTTCCCCTCCTCTGCCCCACTCCCCAGTCTTCTCCCAGTAACCTTTGATGCCATGAACCTATCAAGAACCTATCAATCTCTGCCATAAATATACCCAATGACTTGTCCTCCACAGCCACCTGTGGCACAGAATTCCACATATTCACCACCCTCTGGCTAAAGAAATTCCTCATCATTTTCATTCTAAAAGGATATCCCTCTATTCTGGGGCTGTGCCCTCTAGCCTTAGACTCCCCTGCCATAGGAAACATCCTCTCCACATCCACTCTATTCAGACCTTCCAACATTTGATAGGTTTCAATGAGGTCTCTTCTCATTCTTCTGAACTCCAGCGAGTACAGGCCCAGAGCCATCAAAGGCTCCTCACGTGACAAGCCTTTCATTCCCAGTATTATTTTTGTGAATCTCCTTGAAACTCTGCACAATGTCAGCACCTCCTTTCTTAGATGAGGGGCCCAAATCTCCTCATAATACTCTAAATGATGCCTCACCAATACATTATAAAACCTTAACATTACATCCCTGCTTTTATATTCTAGTCCTCTCGAAATGACTGCTAACATTGCATTTGTCTTCCTCAGCCTGCAAGTTAACCTTGAGTGAATGCTGCACGAGGACTCCCAAGTCCCTTTGCACCTCGGATTCTTGAATTTTCTCCCAATTTAGAATGTACTTTACACTTTTATTTCTTCTTACAAAGTGGATGACCATGGACTTCCCTCAAACTTTGGCAAAATTATTATGAGAGGCAGCTTCATGTTTATTTGCATATTAAAACCTCATAGGATGAACAATTATTGGTACTGAATTTGAAGATGAAATAGTAGTTACTGATAATTAGGAACATGACAGTGTAATTTCCATTTAATATTAGTACAGTGTTTTCTGGTTAGGAACCTTGGGAATTTCTGTGATTGAGAAAATATGTCCTTTGATTTATACAGTTTTTGGTAGTTTGTGTTTTATCCTCCAGCACGGCTCTATATTGTTCTACCTTCAAATGTTTCTCTGTCTCATGTTCTTTATGAGAATTCCTAATTCTCAGCAATGTAAGAATTTATCTTAAAGATTGTTTCTAAATATTGTGTTTCTTATAAGTAGAGTAAAACGAAGATGTGTTTCAGTTTAATTCTTTCCCACTAATCAGCCTCCCTTGGAGAACCTGGCAACGGTGGAAAAATCGGTAGTACGAGATAAAGCCATCGATTCACTGCGAGCCATCTCCCACGAGCACTCTCCTGCAGACCTAGAAGTCCACTTTGTGCCACTGGTCAAGCGCCTGACTTGTGGTGACTGGTTCACGTCCAGGACTTCGGCATGCAGCCTTTTCAGTGTCTGCTACCCTCGGGTATCCAGCTCTGTAAAGACCGAGCTGCGTCAGTAAGTACTTTCCTCCCTTGGAGTGCTGCAGATGAACATGATAGAAGTTAGCTAGGAATATTACAGTATTATTGTAGAAAATCTACATCCTGTGGTATCGCTCATTATGTACCGTGTCGTATGGTGTGGACGATCGTGGGTCTTTCCGTGGACGCGATCGTCTTGGCGAAGTTTTCTACGGAAGTGGTTTGCCATCGCCTTCTTTCTGGGCAGCGTGTGTCTTTACAAGACGGGTGACCCCCAGCCCATTATCAATTTGCTTCCGAGACTGTCTGCCTGGTGTCAGTGTCAGGAGTTGAGATCTGCACCTGCTGCTCATACAACCGTCCACCACCTGCTCCCACGGCTTCACGTAGCCCTGATCGGGGAGGCTAAGCGGGTGCTACACCTTGCCCTAGGGTGACCTGCAGGCCAGTGGAGGGAAGGAGTGCCTTACACCTCCTTTGGCAGGGACGTATTTCCTTCCTGCCACCCAATTTCGGTATAATTTGGTTTTATTGGCGATAAGATGCTACCACCATGGTGGACAGGACCTTGTTTTAACTGAGTGGGTAGAAGTTTCTAGTTTAGAGAATAATCAGCCCCAAAATAGCACAGAAAGTGTGGCATTTTTGTTTTTAATGACATAAACTGAAGGTTTGTTGTGTGTTTTTAGTGAGGAAGGAGCAAAAGCCGAGGTGCATCATAGTGGAGTGGTGCTCATCGCTTCCTCTCGGCTGTGGGGTTGAAGTGGCCTTGTCATTTACAAAGGCGTGCTCTTTTTGAGAGCCGTGTCTTGTCAAGCCTGTTGCTCTGCTTCAGGGCCATTTTGATTAATCTGGCGCGCAGAGGATTTCACCTGTTCAGAGGTGTTTGAGTTTTGTCGGACGAGAAGGTTGCTTTGGTAACTGTGTGCCCCTGCAGTCCACAACCAATGGCTCTGTTCTGCTCCAAGTGCAGGAGTCCCATATCTGGGGTTCACTTCCAGCCGCTTTACTCCCTGAATTAAAATTTTTTGTGGTGTCATTTGTGTAAACTTTCAGATACAGTCAGTTGTTTCAGAAAAAGACAGGGCTGTATGGTGGGGAAATTCCAGGCAGCTTCTAGAGTAGGTTACGTGGTCAGCACAACATTGTGGGCTGAAGGGCCTGTAATGTGCAGTAAATTTCTATATTCTGTTGCTATCTTGAAGTATTTCTCAGGATAAAATCTGAATACCACAAATATTGGATTTTTGGGTGGTGTGGTGGAGATGCGTCTCTGCCAAAGGAGGTGTAAGGCTTCCTTCTGCTGGTCTGTAGGCCACCCTTGGGCAAGGTGTAGCTCCTGCTTCGATACCACCGACCCCTCCCCACCGCCCCCGCCCCGATCAGGGTCAGGTGAAGCCATGGGATCAGGTGGTGGATGAGCAGCCGGTGCAGACCACAAGTCCTGGTTATGCGACCCCTGACGCCAGGTAGACAGTTTCTGAAGTGTATTGATAATGGGCTGGGGGTCACCCACCTTGTAAAGACACACACTGCCCAGAAGGCGGAAATGACAAACCACTTCTGTAGAAAACTTTACGGAGAACAATCAGGGTCATGGAAAGACCGTGACCACCCATAGCATATGACACAGCACATAATGATGATGGGTTTAGCAAAATATTTTACTAGCTTCTGACTTAGAAACATTAATTGCAAAAATGTCAATTTTTAGTGCTTGTATTTCTGCTTGCGATTTGTTAAGTTCTGCATCAATGGGCGACTACTACTATGTGACCTTTAATTTTATTTTTTCTGCAGACTTTTCCACAGCTTGTGCTCAGATGACACACCAGTGGTCCGCCAGGCAGCAGCATCAAAGTTGGGTGAATTTGCGAAGGTTCTGGAGCTGGAGTTTTTGAAAAGTGACATTATACCCCTCTTCACTTCCCTGGCTTCTGATGAGCAGGTATGTAGTTGTAGAGCAGACACTGAGGTGGCAGCGGGAAGTCGAATTGAAGTGGGTGGCCATTGGGATACCCTGGCTGTCTCAGCGGACCCAGAGAAGGTGCTCGATGAAGAAGCGCACCCCCCCACCCCCAACCCCATTTGTGTTGGTCCTCCGATGTCGAGGAGGCCACGGCAGGAGCTCCAGATACAGCGAATAGCCCCGAGAGGAAAGCACCGCTTCGCCTGCAAGAACTGTTTGCAGCCCTGAACGGAGGCAAATGGGCGAGTGTAGACCTTGTCTTGCTTTCGGGGAGAGCGGCGAGGATGAATGAGTGGCGTGGAACCCTGAAGGGTGGGGTGGGGGAAGGGGGGTGTGATTAGTGGCAGAGACCCCTTGCAGATAGCGGAGGATTGAGATTAGTCTAGGAGTCTATTGTGGGTGGTGGGGGCTACAGACACTGATGCGCTGGAAAGGCTTGTGGGGTGGGAATGCAGGTGACGTGGATGAGGGAAGCGTGGATTCTAGTGAAGAAAGGTGATCTTATTCCCCATGGCTTGTCATGATTCATCTTGCTGAAGCTGCTGCTGTCACCTTGGCTTTATGTCACATGTGTATCAATTGCTTGTACTGAGGAGCCTCTGTATCCCACACGTCATGGCAGTGTGTGAAATAACGGAGAGCAGTTGGCTCATTCCGGTCACAGGCTGTCTGTCATTCCGCTCACTGGAGCAATTGCATGATTTCACACCTCTCCGCCCCACATTACCGCTTCCATTTTACTGTGTAACGTTCCGTTATTTTGGCTCGTGTATGTCTAGGGGAAATCCCGCCCAGCACCTGCTTCAGCAGTCCCCTCAGGGTCAATCGTCGCCCGAATCAATCACAAACATCAATCATCAGCCAGCACACCCAGTAAATTTTAACACATACACTTTATAGATATTACTAATTCTAGGGCATTAATATACATGTGATACAGAGAGGAAAGTAATGAAAAAAAAAGGCGCCAACACTTATTCAAAGTCCAAGTTCTTCGCGCGCTACCGTTGGAGCTCAAGTTCGACGTCAGACGACCACCCGAATTCCGTCGACCCACGGCTCGGGACCACCCGAAGTGATCGACCGGAGCCTCTCCGCACGTCCGCCGTCCTCCTCGTCTCTCCTCCCGACTCCCCGCCAAAACTCAGTCCACAGTCATATCATACAGCATGGCATCCGAAAACAAAACGATACATAACCACCCATTGGCTAATAGCACCCTCTTATCACCCTCTAAACCACAATAAACTGCTAGCGCAAACTCTCTGCAGCGTTAAAACACAACAAAGCCGCATTCCACAGATTAACATAACAAAAATCGCCATTTTAAATGTAACAAAAGAAAGACCCCGTACAACTGTATGGATGAGCTGGAGGTGGGAAAGATTAGTACGGATGGTGTGTCCGTGGCAAAGAACTGAGTTGCATCCGGTTAATACGGCTATGTACTCAGTATGCTACGCCTTTTTAATGCCACTTACTGCTTGCAAAGTTTCTGTTGTCGTCGTCTGCACCATCTGTTCACCTTTGTAACCGGGGTTCACAACCCTCTTTTACGCCATCGACCCCCTACCATCAACCGAGGGGCCCCAGGTTGGGAGCCCCTGCTTTATAAAATTCCTTTGTCCACAGTAGATGGAAGCGGTGCCTGTCAATCTATCGACATGATTACACCATTCCAGTACTCCAGCTGGAGATGCTCCTCCAAGAAGGTGGTTATCTTGGAGGCTTTTGCCTGAAGAGCGAACTGTTTAATCAGTGTGTGTCCTTTCATATTCCTCCAACCTAAAGTATCCCGGGCATAAGGCTTGACGCAGTCCGCAGTATCCTCGTGTACTAAGGAGCCAGAGTTGTATAAAAATGGTACGCTGAAGGGGAGCTGGGATGGATACTTTGACCCTCACCTAGCTTCTGGTTAACGGTTGGACGTGTGCTCCTTGGTGTTGAGTAAGCTTCTCTTCTGGTTACTGTCCAGTGACTCCTGGAAATAAACCTTCACATCTGTAGCCAAGGAGATGTTCACACTTGCTCCAGGTTCAGACCCCACCAATGATGGCTAGCGTATCAAAACAAGGATGTAATGTTCACATTTTATAAGGCTTCACTTGGAATATTGAAGGTAGTTTTGGGCCCCTTATCTAACAGAGGGTTTGCCAAGACAGGAGTGGGTTCAACGGAGGGTCACGAAAGTGATTGAAAGGTCCAGGATTGAAAGGCTTGTCGTACGAGGAGCGTTTGATGGCTCTGTGCGTGTACTCATTTGAATTCAGAAGAATGAGGGGGAGGGATCTCATTGTAACCTGTCAAATACTGAAAGGCCTCCAGAGTGGATATGGGGAGGATGTTTTCTATGGTGGGGCAGCCTAAGACCAGAGGAAGCAATCTCAGAGCAGAGGTTTATCCAATTAGAATGGAGATGAGGAAGGATTTCCTTATCCAGAGAATCTGTGGAATTCATTGTCACAGAGGCAAAGTCATTGGGTATATTCAGGGCAGAGAGGTTGATAGATTCTTGATTAGTCAGGGCATGAGAAGTGACCTGGTTGAAGCATATAAGATGATGAGAGGTATTAATCGTGTGGATAGCCGGAGGCTTTTTCCCAGGGCTGAAATGGCTAACATGAGGGGGCATAGTTTTAAGGTGCTTGAAAGTAGGTATAAGGGAGACATCAGAGGTAAGTTTCTCACCTAGAGAGTGGTGGGTGTGTGGAATGCACTGACAACAAAGGTGGTAGAGATGGATACAGTAGGGTTTTTTAAGAGACTCTCAGATAGGTACATGGAGCTTAGAAAAATAGAGGGCTATGCGGTAGGGAAATTCTAGGCAGTTTCTCGAGTAGGTTACCTGGTCGGCACAACTTTGGGGCCGGATGGCGTGTAAAGAGCTGTAGATTTCCATGTTTCGATGAAGGGATATGGGGAGGAGGCAGGAGATTGGGCTGAAGGTGAAATGGATCAACCATGATGAAATGTCAGAGGAGACTGGATGGGCCAAATGGCCTAATTCAGCTCCTACATCCTACGGTGAAAAGTGACCACTTGGGTGATTAGCTTGGAGATTCACTCAGCAGAGAGTGGTGCTTCAAGAGCAGGAGAAAGAAAATTGATTCATCAATAAATTTTTGCACTGTCATGACATTTGCTAATATACTAATCCAAGGAATGCTTCCATCAAAGGTTGCATGTTGATACACTCCAGTACTTGTATCCTGGGAAGATTCCAGCACACATTGCAAAGTAATGAAACCTGTTGCTACGTTCTAGGTGATCTGAACGGATATCATCTGGGAAACAATTGTTATATTGTCAGTATTTATTTTTATGATTTTTTTGATGAGATTAGTTCTTCCTAATGTTAACTTCAGTAAATTAAATTTGTTTTTTAATTAAGAACCAGCTCAATCCCGGTTTGAACATCTTTTTCACAGGATTCGGTGAGGCTGTTGGCAGTTGAGGCTTGTGTGAGCATAGCCCAGCTGCTGTCCCAGGAAGACCTGGAAGCGTTGGTGATGCTGACCCTCCGGCAGGCAATGGACGATAAATCCTGGCGTGTTCGCTATGTGGTGGCAGACAAATTTTCTGAGGTACGTGTTATTGCTAAAGGGCAAAGTGCATCTCTTTGGTATGATGGTATGGTGCATTTATGTTTTAAAACTAGTCTTTAAGTTTTCTGTTCCAGCTGGAATCCCTTCTGATTCTGTCAAAAGTCATGAAAACACGATTAGTTCCTCTAATATACTTTTTAAAAAAATCATTAAATCAAGCACCTGCGTATTTTTAATAGAATTGACTGACATGCCAAAAGGTGCTGAGATTTCTTTCCAGATTCATTTAATTAGCCTGTTTTTAAACATGGATCTGAAATAGAACAAAGTTGGTCTGAATTGAGCTCAGATCTTTTTCAGTGTATCTGAAGGATAATCCTGTGACAGGGGTTTAGAACAAACTTGTTGGCATAGTGCCAGGGATCTGGGGATTCAGCACGTGCACAGGTTGATGACACTGATATTTTTCACTTTTGACTGGAGGAAGTTAAGGGGAACTTCAGTTCTGTTTAAAAATGAGCCGAAAGGTTGAAAAGCCAGGACGATCCTCAGAGACTTTGACACTCAGGAACTTGAAATTACTCACCCTTTCCACAGTCCCCTTGATTAGGACTGATGTGTGTTCCCTTGACTTCCCCTTCCTGACGTCGACAATCAGTTCCTTGGTTTTACTGTCATTGTGGTAAATTTTGTGATGTAGTACATGAATTAATTAATTTAATTAAAATTTTGATGGACTGGACTTTGCTGGTTCCTTCCCACTGCTGACTTCACACAGACCGGGTATGGTGTAGGGAGGTGGTAATTCAACTTCACCTTCCTGTGGTCCACAATCAGTTCCTTGGTCTGACTGACAAGTGCCAGATTGTTGCCACACCACTCAACCAGCTGATCTATCTCACTCCTCTTCGGCTCCTTGTCACCATCTGAAATTCTGCCAACAATAGTTGTGTCATCGGCAGATTTATAGTCCCGAAGAGCAGTCTCGGCCCGAAAGATCGACTGTTTATTTCATTTCCATAGATGCTGCCTGGCCTGCTGAGTTCCTCCAGTATTTTGTGCTGGGTTTCCAGCATCTGCAGAATCTCCTGTGTGTTTATAGTTTTTGAACCAGATGGTCTTTGTTCTCAGTATAAAACTTGTTGCCTCAGGCTTCCTCCTGGTGCTCCAGTTTCCTCACACAGTCCAAAAGCATTCCGGTTAGTATGTTAAAGGGTCATTGTAGATTGTTGCACAAGTTGGTGGTTTACTGGCGGTGCAGTTTGAAGGGCCAGAACAGCTTGTTGTGTTCTGTGTCTCCAATTAAATCTATGCCCTTTAGTCTTAGGCTTTCCTCGCCTGGGAAAACACTCGGATCAACTGAAATCTCCGTGCTTTTCTCACCACAATGTAATACAAATCCTCAAAATAAAGGCACATTGCCAACACAGGTTAATTGCAAACATTAACGATCAGGTTAACATTATTTAACAATTAAGAAGCATTATTTAATGATTAAATAACATTATTTAGTTGTTTTTTTTGACCTGAGAAATTAGCTGATTACAATTGCTCACATTATTGTCTGCGTACCATACTTTTGGATTCAGAACCATCAACGACAATATTTTCTCAACTTTGCCTTTCTTTAAAAATTTAAAATTCCATCTCGTAAGGCCAGGAAATTCCGGTCCCACCCCAAAGCATTGAGATTAAATCTTTCTGTTCTGTATGAGTGTAAAACCTGTACTGAAGCAGCTGGTTTATCTGTGGATAGACTATCAAGGATAGATCATTACAGCTGTTTTACCTGGGTAACACTAAAGATTGCTGCTTCTAAATGGACACCATTTATCTAACCATTCCCTTTTTCTCCCCACTCATTTATTTCTTTACCAGAGCATGAGGTATCCACTCATTGATAAACATCTGAACACAATGGCAACATTTCTCTGGGTTTCTTTCCTCTTACCCCATAGCTTCACGTGACCCTGATTGGGGGGTGGGGTTGGCTAAGCAGGTGCTACACCTTGCCCAAGGGTGACCTGCAGGCTAGCGGAGGGAAGGAACACCTTACACCTCTCTTGGTAAAGATGTATTTCCACTCCGCCACCCATGATAAAATTACATAATTCAAAACTGTAAATCTGATCGAAAATTAAAGCAAATTACAGATGGACCAGTGTTCAAAAGCACACAGAAAACACAGCCATTTTATCAGTTTAGGATTATTACCCTTGGAACAGGCAAAGACGTTATATTGTCTGTCTTTATAAGATAACTAACCCATGTTGAAAAATAAGCTCCATATAAGGTAACACACACAAAAATGCTGGAAGAACTCAGCAGGTCAGGCTGCATCTAAGGAAGTGAATAAACAGTCGGTGTTTTGCGCCAAGACCTTTCATCAGGACTGGAAAGGAAGGGGAAATATGCCAGAACAAGATAAAGGTTGCCAGAGCACTTGTGAAATTGGCAGCAACCCATTATTGGAAAACAATTGCATTAGAACGGTACGGAGTTTATTGTATTTATAAAGTTCTGCTATCATTGCTAATGACAGACCATCACAAAAGGCACTTTCTATGCTCAAGATCACGTATAAACTAATCTTGCAATGAAGTCTGCAGCTAAAGTACAGTTCAGATTTTTAATTTTGAAGTTCATATTTTCAGAGTACATACATGTCACCACATAAAACCCTGAGATTCATTTTCCTGTGGGCATACTCAGCAATTTCTATAGAATAGTAACTGTAAACAGGATCAATAAAAGATAAAGTACAAATGCAAATATAAATAAATAGCAATAAATAAGAAGAGTATGAAATAACAAGATAAAGAGTAATTAAAGTAAGATCATTGCTCGTGGGAACATAGTGTACTGATCCCCTGTAGTTCAAGATCCTGATGGTTGAGGGGTAATAACTGTTCTTGAACCCGGTGGTGTGAGTCCTGAGGCTTCTGCACCTTCTACCTGATGGTTGAGGGGTAATAACTGTTCTTGAACCTGGTGGTGTGGGTCCTGAGGCTCCTGCACCTTCTACCTGATGGCAGCAGCGAGACGAGCGTGGAAAAGAAAGATGGTGTTGTCTTTGTGATTCCTCTGTTCACGTGTTAATGCAGAGATTGCTGCTATTGAAACCCGCTCTATCTTTGTTACTCATTCAGTTTCTCTTGCCTTTAAAGCTTCAGAAAACCGTGGGTCCTGAAATTGTGGAAAATGATCTGGTTCCTGCTTTCCAAAACCTGTTGAAAGATTATGAGGCTGAAGTGCGAGCAGCTGGGGCCAACAAAGTTAAAGGTTGGTTGGGAATTCTCATTCTTGTCTTTTCCATCCGGTTAAGATGTTGTTGGTGAAGCACAGTGACAACTTTCTGGCAGCAGAAACAACTATCAATTACTTCATTAATAGACTCTTGTTCTGGGCAATGACACTGCAATCTGTGCCTGTAACTGTAAGAAATTATTTAAGAATGATCCATGACTGACCAGGTGGATCATAAGAACGTGGAGCAGGATGGCATCATGAGTGAGATATCTAATGACAAACAAGAGAAAATCTGCAGATGCTGGAAATCCGAGCAACACACACAAAATGCTGAAGGGACTCAGCAGGCCAGGCAGCTTCTATGGGGAACAGTACAGTCGACGTTTCTGTAGGTGCTGCCTGGCCTGCTGAGTTCCTCCAGCATTTTGTGCGTGTTGACTGAAATATCTGTCTAGGTTTTCATTTAATCATTTTTTGTGTTTCTTTTCCAGGAACTTGTGTCTGACACCAATCAACACGTGAAGTCAGCTCTGGCCTCTGTTATTATGGGCTTGTCCACCATCCTGGGCAAGGACAGCACTGTTGAGCACCTGCTTCCCCTGGTCTTGGCTCAGCTCAAAGATAAGGTAATTTTATCCTGAAGTACAAACTTTAACATACCCCTTGCGTGACTGGTGGGCATGGTGGATAATATTTGATTAGCCTACCGAAATCAGGCAAACACCAATGGAGAGCTTTCTTCTGTGTGCTGTTTGGAAGCTGTTGTCAAGTCCAGAGTGCTGAGGAAAGGTCGCTTATTGTTCATTAGGCGATCAAAAAGCTGGTTGTCGTCTCTGGAACTTGTACATCTGCTGAAGGTGACGAGCAGTCCATGCTCCACCACAAGATACAGGTATCTGGATAAGTGTGCCAGAACGGGACGTGTTGCAACACAGACTGATGTGTCTAGGCTTTTACTCTCACTGATATCGATTCCTGGACGGGGACAGCAGTTGGCCCATGTTCATCTGCTTTCTTTCCTGTTGACAAACATTGTAACTGCCGTTTGCTTGAAGCTGTGCGGTGATGTCCAGCATTCTAAAGTGGATAATCACAGATTCTGCAGATGCTGGCAATCCACAGCCACACGCGTGCACACACACATACACACACACACACACACAATGCTGGAGGAACTCAGCAGGTCAGGCAGCATCTATGGAGGGGAATGAACCCTTGGGCTGACACCCTTCGTCAGGACTGGAAAGGAAGGGGGAAGGCGCCAGAATAAGAAGGTTGGGAGGATGGGGGGAGTACAAGCTGGTAGGTGATAGGTAGACCAGGTGATGGGAAAGGTTGGTGTGTAGGGGAGGGGAGTTGAAGGCAGGTGATGGGTGGGAAAGGTGAAGGGCTGAAGAGGATAGATAGTAGGGGAATTAAGGGTTATGGGGAAAAGGCAGGTAGATGAAGCTGAGTTTATGGACAGGTCAGCCATGATCTTACTGAATGGCGGGGCAGGCTTGATGGGCCGGATGGCCTACTCCTGCTCCGATTTCTTATGTTTTTCTGATTCATGAATGGAATAACAACTGTTTCTTCCACCGGAGTCTCTCGAACTGTTCTTTTAGTTTGAGAGCTTCAGATAAGAGCAAATGTGCAGTGCGTTCTTTAGAAGCAGTGATGTGAGCTGGTTTGTAATCTGAGTGCATATTGGATTAAAGATGAATCGCTTAATGGTGTGATGGAGCTGTTATTTCTCCATCCATCAAGTTCCTTGTTTATTTTGGCGTGAACTTAAACAAAACTGTTGCATGTGCAAATTCTGGATTTTTAAATTAATATGGAAATTTGCATTCTTTCATTATTTTTACAGAATTAAGATTATTTTTAAAAATGTAAAAAAAATCTTTCCCCTCTCCTCTCCTTCCTCAATTCCCCACTCTGAGCTTTTACTTCTCACCTGTCTATTACTTCTCCCTGGGTTCCCACCTCCTTCCATCTCTCCTGTGGTCCACTCTCTTCTCCTCTCCTCTCTCAGATTCTTTCTTCTCCAGCCATTGACCTTTCCCACCCACCTGTCTTCACCTAACACCTTCCAGCTGGCCTCCTTCCCCTCTCCTCACCTTTATATCCTAGCATCTTCCGCCTCCCTTTACAGTCCCGATAAAAGGCCTCGGCCTGAAACACCGACTGTTTACTCATTCCCATAGATGCTGCCTGAGCTGCTGAGTTCCTCCAGCGTTTTGGGTGAACTGCTCTGGATTTCCAATGTCTGCAGACTTGATTCCCTTCATGTGCTACACCCGAAAAGATTCCCCAAATGTCGGAAATGCCTCGATTTTCCAGGCACAACTGACAGATTCCAAGTGTACATCTTCAAATTGTCAGCTGTTAATTCAAGCCTTGAATTATTTGTTAGTTTGAAATGAAATCAAGAAAAAAGCCTGCCGAATCATGATTTGAACTGTTGGACAATTTAATAGTAATTAGTATTTTGCATCTATTTATGCCAAAGGAGCAGAAAGATTTCTCAAACGCAGAAATTCAAGTGTTTTTCTTTTGTGAAATGCAGCTTTTCACAAAATGACCGTTGTTTCCTCCCATGGCCCTCCCGAGGAGCTCGCCTGCACTCAGGGAGAGTGAACGGACAATAAAGGACAATTAAGACTCAGGAACAGAATTAGGCCACTCAGCCCATCGTGTCTGCTTCGCCATTCCATCATGGCTGGCTTATTACCCTCTCGGCCCCATTCTCCTGCCTTCTCCCCCGTAACCTTTAACACCCTGACTAATCAAGAACCTGTCAGCCTCCATGTTAAATATACCCAGTGACTCGTCCTCCACAGCCATCAGCGTTGATGGATTCCACAGATCCACCGCCCTTTCACTGAAGAAATTTCCTCTCAGCTCTGTTCTAAATGGACATCCCTCTATTCTGAGGCTGTGCCCTCCGGTCACAGGAAACATCCTCTCTGTTCTAGGCCTCTTAATATTCCATAAGTTCAATGAGATTCACCCCTCTTCCTTCCCGTCTGAACTCCATTGAGGACAGAGCCGGAGCCGTCAAGCACTCCTCTTGTATGTTTCCTTCCCAGGATCATCCTCGTGAACCCTCTCTAATACCAGCCCATCTTAGATAAAGGGCCCAAAGCTGCTCACTATACCCCCAACTGCGTTCTGACCAATGCCTTATAAAGCTTCAGCATTACCCTTATATCTTTTCCAGTCCTCTCAAAATGAATGCCAACATTCCATTTTCTTTCCGTACCACCAACTCAGCCTGCAAGATAATGTTTAGGGAACCCTGCACGAGGTCTCCCAATTGCCTTTGCACGTCTGATTTCTGAATTTTCTGCCCATTTGGAAAATAGTACACGTCTTTACTCCTTCTACCAAAGTGCATGGCCATACGTTTCTGGTAGTAGGCACCCTTCGATCCCGGGGATGATGGGCTTGTGCCTCTGGTGGACTGTGTCCTCTCCTGGGCAGGAAGGTTTGAAGGACCGGCTCTTGCCCATGCAGCAGGCTCCCCCTCTCCACGTCACTCATGTTGTCGAAGGGAAGGGCAAGCGCCAGTACAGCTCGGCACCAGTGTCATCGCAGAGGTTGCCAGAGTGAAGCTGTAAACAACATCAAACTGCCTTAGGGGTTTGCCCCCAAAGCCTTTCCCATGGGTGGGCATGACTGCAAGGCAGTGGAGGTTTAAAATCAGGGTTTTCCCTCTCCTGAGCGGGCTGCCGCCCAAGGCTGAGGGATCCTACCTACCAGAAACACTTTCGGTCGGTGCAGTATATTCCAACTGCCACTGCCTTGCTATTCTCCCAATCTATCAAGTCCTTCTACAGACTCTCTGCCCCTCCACCTATCTTGGTATCATCCACAAATGTGACCACCAAGCCATCAATTCCATTGTCCAGATCATTGACATCTGCTTGAAAAGTAACGGTCACAATACCGACCCCTGTGGATCACTAATAGTCACCTGCAGTCAACCAGAAAAGGCCCCTTTCATTTGCAATTCTTTGCTTCCCGTCAGTCAGGCAATCTTCTATCTTTACTAGGATATCTTCTGTAATACCATGGGCTCTTAACTTGTTAAGGCGTCTCATGTGCGGCATCTTGTCAAACAACAAGTAAACAGCATCCACTGACCCTCCTTTGTCTATCCTGCCTGTAATTTCCCCTTAAGGAAACCATGCACCTCCAAGTACTGGAAGCTCGTCTTTAATAATGGACTCCCAACATTTTCCCAACCACTGAAGTCAGGCTGAAGGGCCTATAGTTTCATGTCTTTTGCCTCCCTCCCTTCAGAGTGAAGTGACATTTGGAAATTTCCAGTCCTCTGGAACCATTCCAGATTCTAATGACTCTTGAAAGATTATTACTCATGCCTCCCCAATCTCTACAGCTGCCTCTTTCAGAACCCTGCGGTGTAGCCCATCTAGTCCAGGTGACTTGACTACCTTCAAAACTTTCAGCTTCCCAAGCACCTTCTCCTTAATAAAAGCAACTGCACTCACTTCTGCGAACTGACTCTCGAATTTCTGGCATACTGCTCGTGTGACCATAACTTGGACCATAATGTATAGTACTGTGCAAAAGTCTTAGGCTGGTGTATATAGCTAGGGTGTCTTTGAGTTTTGCACGGTCCTGTAGTAATTCTTATATATTGCACTGTGCTGCTGCTGCCGCAAAAAAAAATCAAATTTCTTGACATCTGTGAGTGATGATAAACCTCACAGATGTCTGATATGGGTCTCTGATGTGGACTGAGAGTGGGCAGGGCGCAGGGAGAGGGGAGTTGTGTCCCTGTCCCCCTCTTTTGGTGAATGTCGGTGATAGCGTAGGATGATATCCTGGTTCTGCATTTGTGTTTATGGACTGTGGACTTTTTCAGATTTTGGGTTTTTCTATTCTGTTTTTATATTGTCTGTTTCTTTTCATTTTGTTGTGCGAGGGGAGGGTGTTTGGGGGTAAAATGTTCTGTTGGTTTTTGTGTGGGGGGCGGGCTGGGGTTGTTGCTGTTCCATTTTCTGTGTGGAGGGAGGGGTGGTTTTGCGGGGGCGGCTGATGATCAGGATGCTATTCAATGACTTTCATGTTTTTTCTTTGTTTCATGGCTATCTGGGGAAGACAAATTTCAGAGTTGCACATGATAATACGTGAACCTTTGGCCTGCACATCAAACAGACACAAACAGAAAGGGCAATAAACTCCATACAATCAGATGAGGGGGTGACAACGGTTGTCGCAGAGGAAATAAACAATATCTTTTTGAGATTTTACCAAGATCTGTACAGCTCAGAATATTCAGATTCAGCTCCACAAATACAAAAGGAATTTCTCGACTTGTTACAACTTATACCCCGAGATGAAACGTCCTTGACATCACTGGAGTTTAACTTAGAGGCTAAAGAATTGTCTGCAGCTATAACTAACATGAAGGGAGGGAAAACTCCTGGGCCCAATGGAAATTCCGATTGAAATATATAAAATCTTTAAGAGTAAACTAATACCATCTCTGCTTGATATGTATCAGGAGTCATTTGACACTGGATCCCTTCCCTCCTCTCTTAATATGGCAGCAATCACACTACTATTAAAACCTGGAAAACCACCATCCCTTTGTGGATCTTATAGGTCAATCTCACATCTGAACAATGATCTCAAAATTCTCTGTAAGGTATTAGATAGGAGGCTGGAGCCACTGTTGCCAAAAATGGTCCACACTGACCAAAATGGATTTGTAAGGGAAGGCAGGGCTTCCACAACATTCGAAGAGTGCTTAATATACTTTATGAAAAATCTGGAAGCTCTGATAGCGCTATTCTGTCATTGGATGCCGAGAAAGCCTTCGACAGAGTGGAGTGGAATCGGGGGAAAATTTCTAAGATACAGCTTCTATATTCTAACCCACAGGCTGAAGTTTCAACTAACGATCTTTTTTCGGCATCTTTTGAACTCCAACGGGGAACAGGACAGGGCTGTCCCCTATCTCCCCTCCTGTTTATCCTGGCCATTGTGCCACTTGTTATGGCAATTTGAAAACAGGCTAACATAGCAGGAATAACTATAGGAGATGTAGAACATCGCATAGCCCTGTACATGGATGATGTAATTTTGTCAGAACAGGGTTTACCTATTTGGGTGTTAAAATTACTCCTACTATTGATAAAATTATCCCAACTAATTATAAACCTCTCACAGACTCAGTTATTCAACTTACAAACAGATGGACGAAATTGCTCATAAATTTGATTGGACGCATAAACATTCTAAAAATGTCAATTTTACTGAAGTTCCTGTACCTTTTGCAATCTATCCCACTTTCTCTTCCATCATCTTTCTTTTATTTATTTTTTTTAAAATTTTATTTTTGTTTGGATAAGGAATTCACAAATATCATGTACTTTTTTCACACATATAACCTTTTCCATTTTTTTATATGTATAAAACTACAATTATTTATACATTCTTAAGTACACATTGAGATGATATAAAAGGAAAATAAACATTTAAATAGATATTTATGTACTGTGGTAAATCTAACCAATTAGGCTAAGTAATGGAATTAGTTGTTAAGAAAAATGGTAATAATAGTTTCCATATAACCCTTCTGGACCATTTCCACTGGTCCAAAATGTTGTATATAAGCCTAAGTATCAACCATTGCAGGTGTTTATATCCTAATTTGTTCATGCTTGCTCCTGCCCGCAGACATAATTATCCAATCCCTATGTACTTATTTACTCTTTCTTTTATTTATTAAAGAAATTTTTTTCTAATTTCATCTGGAATAATAGATGTCCAAGACTCAGGCTTTCCCTGTTATGTCTGCCGTATGATAGAGGTGGCTTACAGCTACCAAATCTTATATGGTATTTCTGGGCGGCCCAAATTAGAGCAGGAATGTTTTATTTTGTTCAGGATCACTCCCCTCCTTGGGTCTCAATGGAATCCCAGTTGATCAATATCCCTCTAGAACTATATATGTATTCAGCAAATAAGAAAAACCTGGTCACACAATCTAAAATCCCTTTCTTAAAAAATACAACAATGATTTGGCACGATGCTCTTGCGTAAATGGGTGAGACATCACAGTTATCCCAGTTTACTCCTATCTTTGGTAATGATAGCTCCAGCCCGGCAGAGCGGATCCTAGTTTTAAAACTTGGCCGCCCCGAGGCATAGCTAAGGTGTCTGATCTTTATAATGGCAATTCATTTATGTCTTTTGAAGAACTCAAGGCCACATATGGAATTCCAACAAAACACTTTTTTAAATGCCTTTAGTTGCAAAGTTTTATTATGTCCAGGCAAAGTTACAGTTTGAAGCTCCCTCCTTTATTTACCCTAGAAGACATCACTCTGAAATTATCTGAAGCTAGGGGACAAGTGTCTGAATTATACATGTAAGGGTTTCTTCTTTTATGTTACTTGCTAAGGCTAATAAAATGGCTTCTCTGTACTATTAACTGCTGAGACAGTGGTTCTCTAGAGCAGCTTGTTTGGGTTATAATTACTGATTTGGGAATTGTATTCATTTGCTAACCAATTGGGATAGATGGTATTCTTTCTTGTGTGTCTGTAAGCTATTGTTTTTCATGGGCTTTGGGCAGAAGGTGTGATGGGGACAGAGAGAGGAGACGCGAGGAGAGAGATGCTGTAAGCTGGGCGACGGCACGGACCCCGAGCGGGAGTCCGAGGCCCAGGGTCTTCAGCGAGGAGAGGAGACGAGGACAGACTCGTGTGGAGTGTTTGGTGGATCACCGAGGGTGGTCCCATTCGTGGGTTGGCGGAGTTCAGAGGACATTGATTGGAGGAAGGGGGACCCGGTTCTGTAAGAGCTCCAACGAGTGTGCACCGAACTGATAGAGTTACTGACTTGGCACCTTTATTCTATTTGTTTCTACTAACCCATCACCAAGAAATACTTATAAAGTGTAATCATTTAATCGCATATGGCGTACTGTCTGTTAATTGGCGGTGTGGGGTACATCACACAGCATCCACACAAACTTGATCTCCCCGTTTGGCGGGGCTGAAGGCTGCTCCCCCTAGACGAAAGCGAGCTGAGCGAGTCTGAGGCTTACCAGGGGGCTACATACAAATTGTTTGCAAGTAAATGCAAAGAGTCATCAAACAACATGCTACAAGCATGGAGAACTGATTTGCATGAGAATCTGTCAGAAAAAGAGTGGTCAGAAGCTTGTTCCTTAGTTCAAACCCAGTCAGTGAACACTCATTCTAAACGGATAACCAGACAGCACATTACTCCAGTCAGGTTTCGTCACTTGAACCCCAACATTCCAGACACATGCTTTAAATGTAATCACTAAAAGGGGTCTCTGTTCCATTGTATGTGCGAGTGCCCCCAGATAATCTGCTTCTGGAAGAAGGTGCTGGATTTGATTAGTCAGATTATTGGAAAAAAGGTGCTCCTTGATCCTAAATTATGTATTCTGAACATTTATCCAAAGGCCTTTCTAACTTCCAGAAGTGCAAGGTCTCTGCTTAATACTTGTTTTTTGGAAGCCAGACGTTGCATAGCCTATTCATGGAAGAAACCCACAACCAGTGGACTTTAACAATGGCTGAAAGGAGTGACTTTGTATCTTGCTCTAGAGAAGATCAACTACATCACAGAAAAACAAACTTGGCAAATTTCGGGAAATTTGGGATATTTTCTAGAAGTTTCTGGAGAACAATATTTGGGATGATGAAAGTAACAAATTGAATTGACAGCTTGTTTTTAATGGCCGGGTGTTTGTTTTTTTTGTGCGTTGTTTTTCCTTTTATTTCTGATGTATTTTATTTTTCCCTTTTTCTTTAACCTTGTTGCACTTTCAAACCTATGGATGATCGAATGTGTTTACTTTTCATTCTGTAAAAGCAATAAAGAGATGTTTGTAAACAAATAAGTGAACCTTTGAATCTTTGATTGGGAAAAGGGGAAGGGAGAGGGAAGCACCAGAGAGATATTCTGTAATGATCAATAAACCAATTGTTTGGAAGCAAATGACCTTGAGAGCAGAATTAGTCCATTCAGCCCATTGAGTCTGCTCCAACATTCCACCATGGCTGATTTGTGATCCCTCTCAACCCTATTCTCCTGCCTTCTCCCCATATCCTTTCACGCCCTGATTAATGAAGAGCCTGTCAGCCTCCATTTTAATTATACCCAATATCTTGGCCTCCACGGTTGTCCATGGAAGTGAATTCCACAGATTCGCCACCCTCTGGCTGAAGAGTTGCTCCTCATCTCTGTTTCTGCCAGGTGCTCCGATTTCCTCCTGCATCCCAAAGACGTGCTGGTTGTAAACTGGTTGTTGTAGAGTCCTCCTCTGTGTCGGTAACTAGCAGGAGTACTGAGGTAGTGTTCATGGGTACGGTGTCCACTCAAAAATCGTATGGCAAAGGGGAGGAAGCTGTTCCTGAATCAGTGAGTGTGTGTCTTCAGACAAATTGTCCCTCCTTTCTGGTAGCAGCAATGAGAAGAGGCTGGTGGGGCCCTTAATGATGGACAGTGTCTTTTTGAGGCACCGCTTCTTGAAGATGTCCTGGATAATATGGAGGCTGGAGCACACGATGGAGCTGACTAATTTTATAACTCTCTGTAGCTTACTTAAGCTCTCCTGTAGCATACCGGATTTAGTATGTATTTGGTTTTAAGGAAGCAAATCGCTCTCAGTTTCGGTGTGCAAACACAAAGTAGATTTTCTTCAGTAAGGCCTTTGACAAGGTCCCGCATGGGAGGTTAGTTAGGAAAATTCAATCGCTAGGTATACATGGAGAGGTGGTAAATTGGATTAGACGTTGGCTCAATGGAAGAAGCCAAGGAGTGGTAGTAGAGAATAGCTTCTCTGAGTGGAGGCCTGTGACTAGTGGTGTGCCACAGGGATCAGTGCTGGGTCCATTGTTATTTGTCATCTATATCAATGATCTGGATGATAATGTGGTAAATTGGATCAGCAAATTTGCTGATGACACAAAGATTGGAGGTGTAGTAGACAGTGAGAAAGGTTTCCTGAGCCTGTAGAGGGACTTGTACCAGCTGGAAAAATGGGCTGAAAAATGGCAGATGGAGTTTAATACAGACAAGTGTGAGGTATTGCATGTTGGAAGGACAAACCAAGGTAGAACATACAGGGTTAATGGTAAGGCACTGAGGAGTGCAGTGGAACAGAGGGATCTGGGAATACAGATAGAAAATTCCCTAAAAGTAGTGTCACAGGTAGATAGGGTCGTAAAGAGAGCTTTTGGTACATTGGCCTTTATTAATCAAAGTATTGAGTATAAGAGCTGGAATGTTATGATGAGGTTGTATAAGGCATTGGTGAGGCCAAATCTGGAATATTGTGTTCAGTTTTGGTCACCAAATTACAGGAAGGATATCAATAAGGTTGAAAGAGTGCAGAGAAGGTTTACAAGGATGTTGCCGGGACTTGAGAAACTCAGTTACAGAGAAAGGTTGAATAGGTTAGGACTATTCCCTGGAGCGTGGAAGAACGAGGGGAGATTTGATAGAGGTATATAAAATTATGATGGGTATAGATAGAGTGAATGCAAGCAGGCTTTTTCCACTGAGGCAGGGGGAGAAAAAAACCAGAGGACATGGGTTAAAGGTGAGGGGGGAAATGTTTAAAGGGAATATTGGGGGGGGGCTTCTTCACACAGACAGTGGTGAGAGTATGGAATGAGCTGCCAGACGAGGTGGTAAATATGGGTTCTTTTTTAATATTTAAGAATAAATTGGACAGATACATGGATGGGAGGTGTATGGAGGGATATGGTCCTTGTGCAGGTCAGTGGGACTAGGCAGAAAATGGTTCGGCACATCCAAGAAGGGCCAAAGGGCCTGTTTCTGTGCTGTACTTTCTATGGTAAAGAGTTGTCAAGGTCTGAGTCAGAGTCACGGGCAGAGCTTGTGGTTGGACTACTCAGCCACGTGGTTACCCTGGGAATTGTTAGCTGTGCTGGATATGAAGCAAAGTAACCTGAGAATTATGCAAAGGCTAACTTGTTCCCAGTGACTGAATGTAGAAAATGGAATGTATTAACCACATGGGAGACGTGAATGTAGAATGGTGCACTGTCATGTCGAAGAGAGATACTGTGCGGGTCAGGAGTGTGGGATCTGTAATCTAAATAATCCAGCACATGCATAATTACATTTAAATTGTGAAGTTGAAATAGCACCCTACTGTGGATGTGGTAGCATAGGATTCACTGGGTTATTTATTTAAAGGTACACGGAGGAATAAGGCCCTTCCTGCCCTTCGAACCGTGCTGCCCAGCAATCTCTGATCCAACCCTAGCCTAAACAGGGACAGGTAACAGTGATGAATTAACCTCCCAACTGGTGCGTCTTTGGATTGTGAGAGGAAACCCGCGCGTTCCGCAGGGAAAATGTACTGGCTCCTTACAGGTGACATCAGAATTCCCAAGCTGTAATAGTGTCACGCCAACTGCTACGCCACCGATAGTGGTTAGTAACGTTCTTACTGTCTGCATTAAACCATCGGACACTTTTAAGATTTTTCCTATTTTTCATGGATCATAGTCCTGGTATTGACACAAAGAAATTAATTAAGGATAGTCAAAATACTAGATGCAAGTACCTTAGATAGGGTATCTTCTGTGCAGCCTTCTGCCACGGCACAATCTAGTTTTGTGCAGTTTATTAGAGCACGTTGCCAGTCTTTCTTGTGTGACCCCTTCACCATTGGCTCAAAGGAGTTAGCAAACTGTACTGGTAAGTAGCGAAAGGTGAAGACGGCTAGAATGCAAATGTGGCAAGTTGGCATGTTCTAGAAATTCGAGGGGTTATTTTATCAACGTTCTTTCTTTTGTCAAAACCTGTTTAGGGAGTGGAGTTTTTTGATGAGAAGTTGAACTCCTTGTGCATGACGTGGCTGGTGGATCGCGGTGAGTATCGCCTTGATGAATCGTTACTTTTGTTGAACGAAAGTCCTTCAAAGTTGTCCATGTCATCTTACTGGTGCTTCCATGATGCTGAGTGAGCCTGCCAGGTGCCTAACCAAAAATCCTTCATCGTGCTTTGTCACATCCTCAAAGGATTGGGTCAGGCTCAAGACACGACATGCCCCTCACAAAGCCATGCTGACTCTCCCGAATCAGACTATGCTTCTTGTAAATCCTGTCTGTAGGAATCTTCTCCTGCAATTTGCCCACCGGTGAAGTAAAACTGACTGGTCCATAATTCCCAGGGTCATCTCTACTCTCTTTCCTGAACAAGGAAATAACATTTGCCAACTTCCAATCATCTGGTACTTCCTCCGGTGAGGACTGGCCAGTGAGGATGCCCAGATCGTCACTAAAGGTGCAGCAATCTCTTCCCTTGCTTCCCGTAGTAACCCTGGGGTATATCACATCTGGCCCCGGGGACTTATCTATCCTAGGGCTTTTCAAAATTCCAGAACATCCTCTTTCTCAATGTCAACATGTTGCAGCATATCACTGCCCTCGCAAGCATCAAGGTCCCTCTCACTGGTGATTACTAAAGAAAAGTATTCATTGCGGATCTCCCCCAAAGTCCACCGACTCCAAACATTTTGCCTCTTTTAGCTCTGGCCGGCCCAGACTCTCACTCTGGCCATCCTCCTGTTCTTCAAGTTTGTTCTTCTGAATCCAACTCGCCAAGTCCTTCTTGTGGCCCCTCCTAGTTCTCCGAAGTCCATTCTTCACTCCCTCCCTGGCCACATTGTAACCCTCTGGAGCCCAGGCTGATCTTTGCATCCTATGCTTCTGGACTAGCTGTTGCGCATCTCTTGTCAAGCATGGCTCCTTCACCCTTCTGTTCTTTCCCTGTCTCAGTGGGACAAAACTCTGCAGAGCTCCATCCAAGTGAAGCCCAAAACAACTTCCACATTTCAATTGTGTGTTTCTGAGTGCATTCATCCCAGTTTGTACTCCCAGGTTCCTGCCCAATACCATCATAATCCAAACACCTGCCTCCCCACCCCCCAATTATTACTGCTGCAAGCAATCTTGTCGTACACTTGTACACATGGCAACAAGAAACAGACTTGACTTTGACCGATACGTTTATTTATTTAATTATTCCAGAATAGCATGGAACAGGCCTAACGAGTCACACCGCCCAGCAACCGGCTGATTTAACCCTTGCCTCATCACAGGACAGTTTACAATGACCAATGAGACTACTAAGCGGGACGTCTCCAGACTCTGTGGGGTGTTGTGGGGGGAATCTGAGCACCCGGGGTAGACACACGATCCACTACGGTTCGTTGCCTCTTATTCCAAAAGCAGCGGAGCTGCGAATCTGAAATAGTAACTGAAAATTCTGGAGACACTCAACAGAGCAGGCCAATGAATCGGCAGAAAGTCACAGATACAGCTGTGCATCTCCCAACATGATCTCATGCCAGCTCATCCACACCTTTTTTTCTCCCCCCTCTGCGTACAAGTTCTTAATCCTGCCTACGTTTCCAGAAGCCGCCTGTTCCATCTGCAGTGCCTCCCTAGTTTTCTTCTTGCCTGGCGGTCGAAGCTATGCTGTACTCAAGCCGGCTTTGCTCAAGGCAACATCACTCAGGTCCTGTGTGTTTTGTAAATGATAGTTCTCTTCGTTCTCTTGGTGTAAGCGAGTTGTGGTATTTAATTGATGCCAGAAGCCTCTCCTAAGACTTGGGCCACTCAGGTGTACTCTGTGTGTCACCCATCGTACCATCTCCCAGCCATTTAAATGGGAGCTTTCAAGCTGAGCTTCTGTACTGTTGTCAGTCAAGATGTAGTTTATACTTGCAACTGTTTGCAAGTGATATTCACATTCCTTATCATTTTTATAAATGAATGGCAGATGAGGATTTTTTCCCTGTGCAAGTAATTTCCCAAAAATGGCAGGGCTGATTTTTCTTTAAGGTAAAGTGCATTTTCATTAAAGACCAATAAAATTAACAACAAATTTGATTTGGACTGTTTTGCTTTTAGTGTAGGTCCCTTTTACCCTGGAATCTGAATATTACAGTTAGGGCTTGAACAATGACTAATTATTCAATTACAATAATTAGTAATAAATAATGGTAATCTATTCGAAGTATTTTTTAAGTACCTAATGGGGAAACACAATGGCGTCTGGTTAGCGCAACACTTTGCAATTGGGTTCGATTCCCACTGCCACCTGTGAGGAGTTTATACGTTCTCAGCATGACTGCGTGGGTTTCCTCCGGGTGCTCCTGTTTCCTCCCAGAGACCTACTGGTTGGTAGGTTAACTGGACATTGTAAATTGTCCTATAATTAGGCTAGGGTTAATCGGGGGTGGCTTGCAGGGGAAGAAGGGCCTGTTCCACGCTGTATCTCAATAAATAATCAATAATAAGTAAGTATATTAAAATGCTACTTTCCAAGTGCATAATTTCCTCCACTGTGTGTAACTTGGTATGGAACAGGTCTACACTTTGAAGAAGGTGGTACGAGCATTTCATTTCGGAACTTTGTATTTTATCAGCAAGGTACATATTTGAAAATCAAGTAGTAACAGCGATCAGATCATTTCTTGACTTGTGAATGCTGTCTTGCAGTGTACGCCATTCGCGAGGCCGCGACCAACAACTTGACCAAGTTGGTGGAGAAGTTTGGCAAAGACTGGGCAGAATCCACCATTGTGCCGAAAGTACTTGCCATGGCCAGTGACCCCAACTACCATCACAGAATGACCACCCTCTTCTGCATTAACGTGAGTATAACTTTGACAATACTTCCATTACACTTCACAAGCTGCTAAAATATTTCATGAATAAAACGTACAGTTAGAACACACACTAAAGAATAAAGAATGTAACAAAAATACTATGGATTTGTTTAAAATGTTCTTTTAATATATTCTTTGTGAATGTTTAGATTCTGCAAAAAATCAATTAACACTTTGCCAAAGCTGCTCCTTCCAATATTGACATCTGCTTGATACGAGCTTCTGTGCTTGCGTTATTTGCTGAGGTGTAGTGGTGTTTTGTGTTTAATCTGCAAGGTGTCTGGAGTAAAAATTGAGTTGAGGACGAGACTTTTTATGATTTCGTGGAGCAGAGTTCCTAACCGTCCCTGTGGAAATGGACTGATGGTGTTAGCTGAAGGACAACTGATTTAATGACCTGTTGACCCACCATACGGCTTAAAGCTTTCAAGTTTTATTTCTCAAGGGTCTGTTTTCGTGCTGTAGTGGACTATGGCTCTGTCTTTTGCTTAGAGATCTGAGTACCTTGAAATGGACATTATACATTATCTGGCTGAGGGAATTGTAAGTTTTTTGACGCAACCAGTTTCAATTTACAAGTGTACTTAAAGGCCCCCACAGTCATTCCAGTTGCGGAATTAACTTCTTTCCCTGGATTTATTTGATGGGCCTGGGCTTTGCTGGAGTTTGGACAAGGTGGAGAGATTCAGTTGAAATGCCTAGATAAAATGGATGTTTCTAAAAGTGGGTGAGTCTAGGACTGGAGGGCACAGCCTTTGGAACAGAGGGATATCCCTTTAGAACGGAGATGAAGAATTTCTTTAGCCGAAGCGTGGTGAGTCTACAGAATTCATCGCCACAGGCGGCGATGGAAGGCCAAGTAACTGGGTATATTTAAAGTGGAGCTTGAAAGGTTCTGGAGGGTGTTGAGAGGTCTGCACGACCTGGCGTTTTTGCGGTATCCTCAAGGATTTGGCAAGCTGGACTCTCAAGAATACAGGTGCAGCGGCCGCGGCCATTGCTGGGAGTGGACTTCAGGTTGGATGAGAGTGGCCTGAGAGGGGAAAATGAAGTGGTGTTCAGTCGATTTCAGCAACGAGCCAGGTTAAAAAGTTTAAAGAGTTGCAGGGGGAAAGACTAACTTCTCTGTGAGGCTTTACACACCTCAGCAGTGAACCGACTGTCACTGTCAGCACTTGTCTCCGCACTGAATTGACTTGCTGGCTGTGCCCTGTGACCATTGGGCCCCTGGCTCAGATAAAATGCTGAACTGGCTCCTTGGCTGTGGACTGCAACCATTGGGCCCCTGGACTGGTTTCACTTCTCTCAGCACAGATCTGACTCCCTTGCTGTGGCCTGCAGCCATCTACTGATCTGAACTGGCTCCCTGCCTGTGGGCCTAATTTCGGCGACCCTGCGGTTCATGTTCTGTGTCTTACTGGTTTACTATTTTTTTTATTCTTGTTTGCCCGATTTGTTCTTTTTGGGCACATTGCGTGTCTGACAGTCTTTGCTGTTTAGGATTCTTTCTTTTTCCATGGATTCTCTTGTGTTTCTTTGCTTTATGGCTGCCTGCAAGAAGACGAATCTCCTGCTTGTATATGGAGTTCATACTTTGGTAGCAATGTACTTTGAAATTTAGACCTCTGGATCAGCAGGAACACCTCAGAAAGATATGCCTGCACGGGCTGGACCAAAAGAGGGCTAACAGCCTGCGGGTGTGCTCGCTGGGATTCAAACTCATAGGGATGGGCCACAGGCCACATTTACAGTTGAGGTGGCAGTGGAGTTAAATATCGAAGGGAAACAAAGCAAGCCCAGTAAGGAGAGCAAACCTCAGTCTGATAAGAAATGCAAGATTATATTTATTTTGGTGTAAGCAACGTTACTAGTAAAGCAAATGAGCTCACAGGAGGGTGATATTGTTACTGTCATAGAGAGGGTTGAATGGCTGAACGATTCACTCAGTGAATGGTGTGGTGGGCGTGGCACCGTAATATTGATTTATTACTGAAATATCGAGGAGGAGGACATTCTGGGACACACCTTACTAATCCACAAGCCTCTACTGGTGAACTTCCAGTAAGATGGCGGTGTGCTGGGGCGCGGCGGGTTCTACGGGGCCAGCCAAATGTGTTACTATCTTTTGTTTATTTCTTTACAATCTCAAGACCCTGCTGGAAGTTCAGCACTCAGAGAGTGCTGCCGCCTACCCCATCGGCGTAGAAACTGAAGAAGCTGGACTTGGGGCAGATCGTTCTGCTCCCCGCGTCAGAGAGTCAGCAATGTGGTTGGCGTGCAGACTGGCAGCGAGCAATTGTCTTAGTCTCTTTTCTTGTGATTGCAAAACCCTGTTGAGCATTGTTAATGTGTAATGCTGCAAGTCTGGTCTTCTGATTTATTGCGGACTGCAGGGGCTGGCAGCAGGGGTGACTGACACCCCTGCAGGGTGAGCGGATGTGGCCTCAAGCCATGGGGCCGCCTGTTTGCAGCCACCCAGGAGAGAGGCATCAAGAGCTGCACTGGAGGTGGTGTAGCACAGCGTTTAAGCTAATGTTGGTGCTGTCCCTCTCCCCGAAAGTGTTTGCTTGGCAGAAGGCAGGATGTACGTGTTCAACTACAGACTGCTGCAACATTCATGGACTCAGGGACTTGGACTGTATTTGTTGTGTGACTATATTTTACTGCTATATGTGCCACGTGCTGCGTATGACTGTTGGTACTGTGTTTTGTACCTTGACCCTGAAAGAACACTGTTTCGTTTGGGTGTATTCATGGGTATTCATGAATGACAATTAAACTTGAACTTGATGTAAACAGCCAAGAACAGCAAAACATTGGAATATTACCTGCAAGCTGCACACCAACCGGACTTGGAAATATATTGCCATTACTTCTGAAACCCCCTTTTCACTGGGCGTCTCTGGAAATGCAGCCTTTTAGCCCCTCGCAAACAGCCACTGGACTCCGCGGGGAGAAACTTCAGGCTTCGTACATCTGAGGTGTATGTGACTTTGGTCCCGCAAAATCTGTGAGGTTGGGATGTCTCGCCTACCCAAACCCCGGTTTGTGTGAATGCTGTGTGATTTACTGCCCCTGGCAATCGCCTGTCAGCAGAAAATAACAGATTGTACACTGCATAGAATTATTCAGGAGTATATTTAAGAATGTTAACTTAAGCAAACAGTTATTAAAGGAAAGAAAGAGGAAAAAAACCAAAAAGGGCCCATTCTACTTAAAAAGTCACGTATACAGTGGAGCTCAAATCTTGAACTTCTCTGTAAATCGCGTGCTGGACCCTCCCTCGGTCTGTGTGACAGCACACACCACCTTCCGAAGGTCACTGGAAATCCATCTTGAACAAAGAGGCTTTCCCACGGGATTATTGGTCATTCCTCCTTGAAGCCATTCATCTGTAGAAAGCACCCTGCATCGTCCACCATCTTTCTTCCTGTCTTCTCCCAGCTCCGGCCAAACAAAGACCCCTCTGCCCAGTAATCTCTAGCACCTTCTCCCAATTCTACCATCCTGATTGGATGACACCTCATTCCTGAGCTCAAAACCAAACAGGCTGAAAGCAGAACAGATTGCTCTTACAGAACTGCTAAAATGAAATGCCTACAGCATAGCAGTAAAAATCTGAACCAGGGCATTGACTCTGACTGGGTGAGAATCCTGGATCACCCACCCTAACTGCATTGTGGGTGCACCCACACCTCAAGGGCTGCAGCCCACCACAAAGGAATTAAATACCACTTCAACCTGTGATGCCCACACATTCCTTGGAGGAATATGCAAAAAGAGCTTCAAGTAACAGAGTACAGGTAGTCCCTAGGAGTGGTCACATGTGACAGCTCTCCCAGTATTCAGCATGAGGTACAGGAGCAAGGATATCAGAATCAGGTTTAACGTCACCGGCATAATGTCGTGAAATTTGCTGTCTTTGTGGCATCAGTACAGTGCAACACATGATAACAGAGAAAACTGTGAATTACAGTAAATATATGAAATAATAGTGCGGAAACAGAAATAAAAAGTTGTGAAGTAGAGCATGGGTTCAGTGTCCATTCAGAAATGGCAGAGGGGAAGAGACTGTTCTGGAATCGCTGAGTGTGTGCTTTCAGGCTTCTGTGCCTCCTTCCTGAGGGTAGCAGTGAGAAGAGGGCATGTCCTGGGTGGCGGGGTCCTTCACCATGGATGCCGCCTTTTTGAGGCATCGCTCCTCAAAGATGTCCTGGATACGAAGGAGAAAGGCAAAACACAGTTGTACGAGTTATCAGGTTATAGCAGTACAGAACCGCAACTTCTCTGATATCAGCACGAACAATTTCAAAGGGAATGGCCCAAAGGAGGGGGGATCCAGGAAAACTTCATGAGAAACAGAGTGAGAGAAGGACGAAGGGTCTCGGCCTGAAACGTCGACTGGCCTGCTGCGTTCACCAGCAACTTCTATGTGTGTTGCTTGAATTTCCAGCAGTTGCAGAATTCCTGTTGTTTGAGAGAAGGACGTGGCTGGAAAACTCAAGCAGGGCAAGAAGCCGATGTATTAGGAGTCTTTAGTGGGGTTGGATACGCAATGTTTCCAAGGCCTGATGAAATGTATCCTTGGCTGTTATGGGAAGGAAGGACTGAGCTCCCAAGGTCTCTTCGAGAGTTCAGTGAACCCCTCTCTCACTGCTCCCCCTCCGTGATCTCTGCTTCCTTTCGACGGGAGTCAGTGAAACCTTCTCTCCCTCTGTGATATCTGCTCAGCTCTTTACTTCATCCCTCCCCCCTCCTGGTTTCACCCAGCACCTTGTATTTCTTTCTCCGCTCACCTTCCACCCCACCCCCCAACTTTTAAATCTACTCATCTTTTTTCTCCACTCCTGCCGAAGGGTCTCGGCTGGAAATGTCGACTGTACTCTTTTCCATCGATGCTGCCTGGCCTACAGAGTTCCTCCAGCATTTTGTGTGTGTTCCAAGGATCCTGGTAGTTTAAAATCCGAAATTGTCACAGAACAGGTGCCACGTAACTGGATCCCAGCAGTACGGTGCCTTTCTTCAACGAAGGCAGCAACTGCTAACTACAGAGCTGTGAATCTAACATCAGTGGTAGAAAGGGTGTTGTAAAAAGTCCCGAGGGACGGGATTCAGCTGCACTTGGGCAGAGCTTCATCAGAAATGGTCAGCGTGCAAGTGGTGATTCTGTCGGCCAATCTGAGTTTCTTGGAGTTACGGGTGTACTAGTGCAGCTGGTGTTGTCTACAGGGACTTCGGTAAATCTTTTGACAAGATCCCCAAACGAGCAAGAGACCGAGGGATCCAAAGTAACTTCACAAATTGGGTTCAAAGTGGATTTGCTGATCGGCTTTTGTGATTACCCCATGGCGTACCACAGGAATCTGTGCTGGAACTCTCCTGTAAATGATTTGGATGTGGCTAGAAGTTTAGCAGATGACATAAAAATGTGAGCTTTGTCTTGCGGTGTTAGTGCTAATGATGGTGCATTGGTTAGTTGGCAAACTAGGCAGAGCAATTGTACCTAGAACATAGAACGTTAAAGCACTGTGTTAAAGTGCTGTGCTGATCTTTTAACCTACTCTGAGATCAATCTAAATGTTCCCTCCTACACAGCCCTCCATTTTTCTATCATCTGTGTGCCTATCTAAGAGTTTGTTAAATGCCCCCAATGCATCTGCCTCTACCATCACGCCTGGCTGGGTATTCCACACACCCACCCACTCTGTGTGTGTGTGAAACAAAAATCTTATCTCTGAACCTTCCTCCAATCATCTCAAAATTATGCCTCTGGTATTGGCCATTTCTGCCTTGGGGAAAAGACTCTGGCTGTCCACTCTATCCACACCTCTCATCCTCCTTCACTCCAAAGAGAAAAAGCCCCAACTCACTCAACCTTTCCTCATAAGACATGCTCTCTAATGCAGGCAGCAGCCTGGCAAGTCTCCTCTGTGTCCCCTCTAGATCTTCTCCATGCTTCCCATGACAAGGCTAACAGAGCTGGACGCCAGTGTGGTCTGACCAGAGTTTTATAGAGCTGCAACATTACCTCGCACTCTTGAACTCTATCCCCCAACTTACTCGACCTTCCCCCTGCCCCCGCATCATCGGGGGAGTCTAATGCCCCGAGGTTAAAAGTGAGAGAGAAAGATGTTAACAAGGGATGGAAAGAGCAAGATTTTCACGAGTGGGCATGTGAGTGGGGCTGAAAGAGAAATCTCCAGAGGTAGGTACAGTTAAGTTGATAGGAAAGGCCGAGGCCCATTCTCCCACCCCTCACCCCATGCGCACTCCCTCGCACACTCTCGCTCTTTCGCCTCACTCACACTCACACTCTCTCACACACTCTCGCTCTTTCGCCTCACTCACACTCTCTCTCCCCTGTCTAGATTCATCTAGTGTTCACCCCTCTCCCCGAACCTGTTACCACCTCCGTTATTTATCAGAGTCCAACCCTTGTAGCTCTTTGTGTTCCTGCTGTCAGTCCGCACCTTCACACTGTCCCTACCTTGTCCCATCTCCCTCGCGATGTTATTTCCTCGTTCCCCCCGTCGTCCTCTGCCTGTCACTGTCTCTGCTCCTCCTTCGCTCCTCTCCTGCCATCAGTGCACCAGTCACCTCAGACTCCTTTCTCCCCGCTATTCCACTGTCCCCCCCCCTACCCCAGTCCCTGATGCAGGGTTTTGATCCAGTCCGCTTTCCTCCCACAGATCTGCATTGAGTTTGTTTGTCGCTCTCGGTTCCAGCTTCAGCAATCACTTGTAATGCCCTCTCTGATTAGTGTAACACTCAAACCCTTCGCCCTGTCCCTAGGGCATCTGTAACCCAGGACGTTGTGCTCCCATCCCTCAACCATGTTCCTAAACTTACAGGAATAATATAATCCCTGTACTGACTACTGGCCAGCTCACCGGAGTTCTCTGTTAAAACCAGAATATAATATCAATGGTAAGATGCTTGGCATTGTGGAAGATCTGAGAGATCTTGGGGTCCGTGTCCATAGGACACTCAAAGCTGTTGCGCAGGTTGACAGTGTTGTTAAGAAGGCGCATTGTGTGTTGGCATTCATCAACCGTGCGAGTGAGTTCAAGAGCTGTGAGGTAATGTGTGGTAAACCATATATATATGTTGTAACTGGGTTACCTGTCTGGACTCGTCCCTCTGCTGACTGCTCCTGTGGCTCTTCCCACAGACCCCTAAATAAAGGCGATTGTGTCACTGCTCCTCCTCTCAGTCCAAGAGCAGACACTCAGCATGATGGAGATCACATTTTACTGCTAATAAAAGCCTTTCAATATTTACTCTACTTCCAGTCTTTCGGAGTTATTGATAGTGCATCAAAATGTTACAGCTATATAAGACCTCGGTCAGACCCCACTTGGAATACTGTGTTCAGTTGTGGTCACCTCACGACATGCAGGATGTGGATACTATATAGAGAGTGCTGAGGAGAGTTACAAGCATGAAGCCTGGATTGGAGGGCGTGTTTTATGAGAATCGGTTGAGTGAACTTGGCCTTTTCTCCTTGGAGCAACGGAGGATGAGAGGTGACCTGATAGAGGTGTACAAGATAATGAGAGGCGTTGATCACGTGGATAGTTAGAGGCTTTTTCCCAGGGCTGAAATGGCTAGAACGAGAGGGCATACTTTTAAGGTGCTTGGAAGTAGGTACAAGGGGATGTCGGGGGTAAGTTTTTCACTTGCAGAGAGTGGTGGGTGCGTGGAATGTACTGCCAGGGGCAGTGGTGGAAGTGGATACAAAAGGGCCTTTTAAGAGCCTCTTGGGAGCATGGAGCTTAGAAAAATAGAGGGCTATGCGCTAGGGCAGGGGGCCCAACATTTTTTGCACTGCGGCCCGCTTTAATATTGACAATATTCTTGCGGACCAGCATTTCTTAAAGGGTTTATCTAACGAATTTAATATTAAACAGACAGCGCATATTTTCCTCGCATGAATATAGTGATAAGTCAATTATTGGGGGAGGACAGGGGAGCTTGAAGTAAGTGTTGAACGAACTTCCAGTAGATGTGGTAGAGGCTGGTTCAATATTATCATTTAAAGAAAAACTGGATAGGTATATGGACAGGAAAGGAATGGATGGTTATGGGCTGAGTGCAGGTCGATGCGACTAGGTGAGAGTAGAGTTCAGCACAGACTAGAAGAGCCGAGATAGCCTGTTACTGTGCTGTAATTGTTATATGGTTCTACAAGTCACTTATAAATGAATAGCATCATAACATTTTAAGTAACGTTTGGATGTTAAACACACAGCACATATTTTCCCCGCATGAACATATAAAATCATTGCAACACACCAATATTGCTGAATCAGTGGGAGACCTGGGCTTGTTTCCCTGCAACAAGATGGTCCTATCACGGGCTGATGGGAGTCAGCGATACTCGAAGGAGGTTCCTTATGTCCAGTCTTTTCCGCAATTTAGTTTTTGTTGCATTCATTGCAGAGATATGTTGGAAATGGAAGCACCGTTTTCAGTGCTTTCATGGCTATCTCAGGATATTTAGCCTTGACTTTGATCCAGAATGCTGGCAGAGATGTTATGTCAAACATACTTTTCAGCCCGCCGTCATTTGCAAGCTCAAGCTGATCTTCTTCCCGCGCTGACATGGATGATGTGCGGGTAATGACCTCGCGTGTGTTCAAGCTGAACAGGGCGTGACAGGGAATGAGGAAAGGTGCAGCAACTCCTATCGCCAAAACATGTCGTTTCCTCGCGGCATGGGACTAGTCCGCAGCCCGGTGGTTGGGGACTGCTGCGCTAGGGAAATTCTAAGCAGTTTCTAGAGTAGGTTACCTGGTCGGCACAACATTGTGGGCCGAAGGGCTTGTAATGTGCTGTGAATTTCTATGTTCGGAAACATGTGGTTAAACCTCCCAGCCCTCTCGTGCTTTCCCACTTATTTCTGCCTGCTCTGTTTCCTGGACCTGCCCAAATTCCGCTCTTGCGTCTTATAATCCTGGTTCCCTCTTGGCTCGGGTCACCTTGTCATGGAAGAGATCCCAGTGATGCTGTCTGCTCTGCACCCACACTTTGTACATTTCAGCCGTCCTGCCTTCCTGTTTCTAAACTCGCTCGTACATGGCAGAAGGGGTAGTCCAGCGATTACAATATACCAGCACTTCTTCTTTACAACTTGTCTATTGATCTGTAAATCTCTGTTGCAGGACCTCATCTCTCTCCTTGCGGATGATCATTGGTGCCAGTGTGGACTATGCCTTTTTATCATGGGGCAAAATACATTCTGAGCGTCGCACAAATCAGATCGATGATCTTTTCTTCAGTCTTGCTTCGTGAAGTTCGGGGCTGTGAATGAACGTTTGCATTTTCTGCTTTTTTTTTTAGGTGTTGTCTGAAGCCTGTGGCCAAGAAATCACAGCAAAGCACATGCTGCCGACGGTTCTCCAGATGGCAGGCGATCAGGTGGCAAACATTCGCTTCAACGTGGCTAAATCATTGCAGAAAATAGGACCGGTTTTAGATGCTGGGTAAGTATTTGAGTTGGGGCTTATAACCCGGCCTGTGGAGAATGTTTCACCTCCAGTTTGGAATGGAAATTGAGACGCCACTGTGGTGGCATTTAGTGATGGAGTCGCACCGTCTTTTGTACCCACAGGTCCAATCCGGCCAAGACCACCGTCTCTGCCGGTCCCATTGTCCCAGGTTCTCAACCTGGGGTTCATGCACCCCTAGGGTAATGATCCATGGCACCAAAATAGTTGTGAACCCTTGCTCTAAACCTTTCCTGCCCGCGTACCTGTCCTTATTGAAGTTGTTAATGTGCCTGCCTCAACCAGTTCCTCTGGTAGCTCATTCCATGTACTGCATGGGGGAGGGGCATAAACTTAACCCTCAGGCCTCCCCCTCCCCTGTGGTGTTTGCCTCACTTTCCTGCTTGACCTTGATCCTTTGGTACCCTTAAACGATCTTCTTCTCTATCCAGAGGTTAAGGCCATAAGACACATGAGCAGAACCAGGCCGTTCAGCCCATCGATACTGCACGGCCATTCTATCATGGCTGATTTATTATTCCCCTCGACCCCACTCGCCTGCCTTCTCCCCATTTTTTTTAAAGGAAGGACATCCTCACCAAGAACATTTAGTAGCCCGTTGCTACCCTCCAAATTACTTGTTTAAGGTCTCTCCACTGCCTTTGTATTCCAAGGAACTCATTTTACTACAGCTTTCCCAAGCAATGCGCAATATCCCTTTTTGTAAGGTTGTAAGACTGACCTTGCACACTTGGTCTCTCATCACCCACGCTACCTGAGGAACTCCAATCAACTGGCCTTTTAAAAGGGTCCCCTGTGTTGGAGGTGTTGTTTGCCCCTCGAGCAGCTGCTTCCCAGTTTACCTTCTCCTGTTCCTGCCTAACACCGTTGCAATTAGCCCTTCTGCACCTCAGCACCTTCACCCAAGGATCAGTTTTAATCTGTAACCATCTTAAAACTGAGGGAATTACAATTATGGCTGAAAATTTGATCATCTGCCCGGCTCATTTCCTCGTAAGCTGTGTTACATCGCCATGCCAACTTGGAGTGTCTGCATACTGTCTGGTGTTACCCCACTAGACACAGTTATCAATTTTGACCCATTGAAGCCTCTGGCGCTCAGGAAGTTCCATTCAGTACTGGGGAAGTTGAAATCAGCCACTCAGTGACCCTATTTTTAAGTCTTTCCGTGACTGGGGTTGAGGGGGATAATGAATTGGCTGTGATGGAATAGCAGAGTAGACTCGATGGGCTGAATGGCCTGATTTTGCTCCTGTGTGGCATGGTCGTATCTGCCTGTATATCTGTTCCCCAGCTCCCAGTGGCCTTTTGGGAGCCTAACACAGTAATTAAACCATTTTGTTCGTGTGTCATGCAATATATGTCGTCTGCATGGACTTCTGTGAGACCTTTGACAGAATCCTGCACGGGAGGCTGGTCCTTATTGTTAAAACTTCTGGCAAGCTGGCAACGTGGGTTAAAAGTTGGCTGAGGATGGTGGAGGGTGTTTCAAGCAAAGCTTGGGTTCTGGATATAGTCAGTTGTACTGTATAGAAGCATGCCCTCTTGTCCATTGCATCTATACTGACAATCACTCCTTGCTATAGTAAACCCACTCAGCCACACTAACTCCACATCCCTCTGTCTTGCTCACTGAACCTGTAGAACAGGCCCATTGGCCCACAATGTTGTGCCAAACTAATTCTTCCTTTTCAGTCCGGACGAAGGGTCTGGGCCCGAAACGTCACCTGTTTATTCATTTCCATAGGTGCTACCTGACCTGCTGAGGTCCTCCAGCATTTTGTGTGTGTTGCTCTGGGTTTCCAACACCTGCAGACTTTATAAATAAAGCAGCGCCTAATTGAACCGTGTCCTTTTGCCCGCACGTGGCCGATATCCTCCATTCTCCGCACGTTCATTTGCCTGTCTAACAGTGTCTTAAATACTTCAACGCTCACACAAAACGCTGGAGGAACTCAGCAGGTCAGGCAGCGTCCATGGAAATGAATAACCAGTCGACGTTTCAGACCGTGACCCTTCTTTGGATCATAAACACTTGTTTCATACCTGCATCCAGTTCCACCAGACCTGTCGGTGTGTTCCAGGTACTCAAATCCTCAGCACATCTTTGAGCTGTTCTCTTCTGGCTCTTACATCTCAACTGTGAGCCATCTGTCTTTGCCTCAGAATTTTGTAAACTTCTATCAGCTCGTCCCTCCCTCAGACTCCATCACTCTGGAGAAAGCAACCTCTCCGGTAACATCTGCAGTACCAGCCAGCATGTCTTCTGTACCTTTTTCAGACCCTTTAAAAGGGAGACCAGAGCTGAATTCAGTACTTCAAATGTGACCGAACCAGAGGTTTCTCACAGGCAACGTCCTGTAAACACCTTCTGTACCTTCTCTAAAATCTCCACCCCTTTAAAGGGGAGGCCAGAGCTGAATTCAGTACTCCAAATGTGACGTAAGCAGAGGTTTATCACAGGGAATGTCCTGTAAACATCTTCTGTACCTTCTCCAAACTCTCCACACCCTTTAAAAAGCTGACCAGAGCTGAACTCAGTACTCCAAACGTGACCTAACCAGACATTTATCAAGTGACTGTCCAGGTTTTGTTCCTGCCTGCACCACCACCACCACCTCCTTTGGCAGCTCAGCAACCAACTCCTGCATGAAAGGGTTACTCCTCTAATCTTCTTTAATACATTTTCCCTCTCTCCTTCAACCACTGATGGATAAATCCTGGTTAGAAGTGAAAATCGCACAGTGAGATTTCACTTAACGCCACCATCATCTTCATCATCATGTGACGTGGGCGATCGTGGTCTCTCCATGGCCACGATTGTTCTTGGCAAATTATCCTGCAGAACTGGTTTGTGCCATTGACGCCTTCTGGACCGTGTGTGTCTTTACAAGACAAGGTGACCCCCCCCCACCCCCCAGCCATTATCAGTGCTCTTCAGGGATTGTCTGCCTGGCGTCAGTGGTCGTACGACCGGGAGTTGCGATCTGCACCGGCTGCGCACATGACCGTCCACCATCTGCTCCCACGGCACCGCGTGACCCTGATCAGGTGGGGAGGCTTAAGCAGGTGTTGCACCTTGCCCAAGGGTGACCTGCAGGCCTGCGGAGGGAAGGAGCACCCTGCACCTCCTTTGGTAGCAACGTATCTCCACCCCGCCAACCCGTCCGGTGAACGATTTTTGTGAAATTGTGCGTTTGTGATTTGATTGGAATTTGTGTGGAAAGCTATAACAGATGGATTGCATTAAAAGGAAGTTTATGCTTTCAGTGCTCCCTCTCTTCAACGGCATAAAAATGGGGCATCCAAATTATTCTCCTTTTGCATCCACTAACCCAAATGAGCTCAGCTGCAGTTTGTGACCGTACTCTGCTAGTTGAGCTCTGACCCGTGTCTGGCCACGAGATCTGCCGCTGACATCTTTAAGAACCTTCTTCACTCTCTCTTTGTACCGTATAGGAAAAAGGAAAGTTACGTCACATCCGGAGTTTCTCCAGTTGGCGGACGATTTCCCTCCACGCCTCTCTGACGTAGTGGGGAACCGCGTACGAGGCAAGTTACAGCAGTGGTTTGCCATTGCCTTCTGCCGGGTGAGTTTCCAAAGAGATCACCAGCTCGTAACCCAGCATGGATGGAAAGCGTGCAGGGGAGCCGGCTGGATTCAAACTCGGGGTGACGCCACTACGGCATCAGCCGGGTCAGCCTACTGTATGATATGGGGACTACTTTATGTTGTAGTAACACGTCGTTGCATGCGCTATTAGGCGCACATTGATACGTATGTGTGTGTTCTGCATCGTTTTCTACTGGTAAAGAGCCATCAAACTTCGCTCCTGTCTCCAGCATTTTTATTAATAGCATTGTTGTGTAGCCAGGCCACACACACAACACTCTTTAAAGAATTACCCCTGGAAATGTAAACGTCTCGTACGTAGTGTCACCGGATTTTAGCTGCCTTGTAGTTTCTAGTTCTGCAGTCTTTCTGCTGTCTCAGTTTAGCTTGAGATATCAAGCTGTCTACTCCCCCTATTGATTTTCATTGACTGTAGTGTACCCAGTGGCATTGTGTATCCGATGGGTTTAACTGTTAACAAAGATGTGAGGTTATTAGCTTTGCTGCTCTGTCGACAGTCACTTGTATCCAGCATGCCTCCTCCTCCTTTCCCAAAACACCTTCGCTTGTATTCCCAGCATCCAGTGGCAAATACTCGAATTAAAACTGAAGATGTTGTCCAATCTGAAACTGTTCTCGGATGGGGTGGCAGAGGAGGGGCCCAGTGAGGGGCCCACATTGGATGGGCCTTGGCTTGAGGAAGTGGTCCACATTAATGGGTCCTGACCCTGATGTAGGAGAGGGTTTCGCATTTGATGGGGCCTGGTGAAGGGGTGGGTTCCACATTGATGGGTCCTAAGGTGGGACCCACATTTAATGGGGCCTCGTGTCTGCACTGCATTGTCCCCACGTTGCTGAATGATGTGCTATAAGTTTTGACCTACCTTAATTTCCCTTTTAATCATTTTTAACATTAAAAGAAAGAGTGCCCGTTAGACAGTTATTGAAATGACTTTCAATGCCGACCTCATTATTCCAGTGACTTGAACAGCAGTGCCAGTGCATGCTGTGATTACCTGATGGTTTGGTTAGGCAGCCATTGCTTCTGTACGTATTAGTTAAAGTAGATTTTTCAATAGCTAAGCTTCTCTTCCCGACCAGAATTACACAATATTGTATCATTCCAGTGGTCTAGTCACATTTGGGGTGCCATTTCAATATTGCAAATCACGTAATTTAATGTCTGTTAGCTTTTTGAATGATTTTAGAGATTGTGTTAGGCACGTTTAACCTGTTACCAGTGGACGTCTTTCTCCTAATTTGTTGTTTTGACTGCTTTCCCTAATAAAGTGGATTAAGGTAAACACTGCTTCGTGTTGCACACCAGAGAGGTGCAGGATTTACCTCCTTGCGACTTTTGCGGAGCAGAAACTCGTAAAAAGCATGTCATGTGTTTCGTTTCCTTTTAATTTTTTCCTTCTGTTAAATTTCTTTTTGAGGTAGCTTTCTGTGCTATTCAGCTGGTTTTAGACCAAAGTCTTGCACACAAATCAGAGTTAGTCACTGACGATTTAGTCAACGTGGAGAGACAAGTACAGCAGGGGAACAGGCCCTTCACCTCTTCTCTCTGGCGTCTTCTCTCTTCATCTCTTCCTAACAAAAGCCCCAAGCCCAACCTTAGTGTCCCTCACCAGAGAAACCTCCCCTTAATCATAAGACCATAAGATGGAGGAGCAGAAGTAGGCCCATCAGCCCATCGAGTCTGCTCTGCCATCCAATTCTTCCAGTCATCCCCATTCCCCTTTCCTCTTCATGATGCCCTGGCTAATCAAGGACCTATCTATCTCTGCCTTAAATACACCCAATGATTTGGCCTCCACAGCCACTTGTGGCAACAAATTCCACAAATTTACCACCATCTGACTAAAGAAATTTCTCCGCATCTTTCTTCTAAATGGATGTCCTTCAATCTTGAAGTCGTGCCCTCTTGTCCGAGACTCCCCGACCATGGGAAATAACTTTATCATATCTAATCTGTTCAGGCCTTTTAACATTTGGAATGTTTCTATGAGAATCCCCTCCCCTCATTCTCCTGAACTGCAGGGAATACAGCCGAAGAGCTGCCAGACGTTCCTCATACGGTAACCCTTTCATTCCTGGAATCATTCTCGTGAATCTTCTCTGAACCCTCTCCAATGTCAGTATATTCTTTCTAAAATAATGAGCCCAAAGCTGCACACAATACTCCAAGTGTGGTCACACGAGTGCCTTATACAGCCCCAACATCACATCCCTACTCTTTTATTCTATACCTCCAGAAATGAATACCAACATTGCATTCGTTGCGTTCACCACCAACTCAACCTGGAGGTTAACCTTTAGGCTATCCTGCACAAGGACCCCCAAGTCCCTTTGCATCTCTGCATTTTGAATTATCTCCCCATCTAAATAATAGTCTGCCTGTTTATTTCTTCCACCCAAGTGCATGGCCATACACTTTCCAACATTGTATTTCACTTGCCACTTCTTTGCCCATTCCCCTGAACTATCCAAGTCTCTCTGCAGGCTCTCTGTTTCCTTCACCTATCTTGGTATTATCGGCAAACTTAGCCACAAATCCATTAATCCCATAGTCCAAATAATTGACGTACATTGTAAAAAGCAGCAGTCCCAACACCGACCCGTGGAACTCCACTGGTAAGCGGCAGCCAGAATGGGATCCCTTTATTCCCACTCTGTTTTATGCCGTTCAGCCAATGCTCCACCCATGCTAGTATCGTCCCTGTAATTCCATGGGTGCTTATTTTGCAAAGCAGCCTCTTGTGGGCACTTTGTCAAAGGCCTTTTGAAACTCCAAATACACCATGTCTACTGCATCTACTTTGCCTACCCTGCTTGCAATCTCCTCAAAAATTTGCAGTAGATTTGTCAGGCAGGATTTTCCTTTCAGGAAGCCATGCTGGCTCTGGCCTATCTTGTCATGTGCCTCCAGGTGCTCCGTAATTTCATCCCTAACAATCGATTCCAACAATTTCCGAACCACTGATGTCAGGCTAGCAGGTCTGTAGCTTCCTTTCTGCTGCTCCGACCCTTCTTAAATAGCAGAGTAACATTTGCAATTTTCCAGTCATCCACTACAATGCCAGAATCTATTGATTCTTGAAAGATCATTGCTAACACCTCCGCAATCTCTCCAGCGACTTCCTTCAGAATCCAAGGGTGCATTCCATCAGGTCCAGGAGATTTATCCACCCTCAGGCCATTAAGTTTCCTGAACACCTTCTCAGTCGTAATTTTTAGTGCACATACTTCACTTCACTGACACACTTGAGTGTCCGGTATACCGCAAATGTCTTCCACTGGATTCTAATTCTCCAGATGTCCCCACACTCTGAGACTCCCACCTTGCATTGTTATCTCTGCACCTCCTTCCAAAAAATGTCAAACCACCTGCCCAATCTACTGTTTAGTGAGTTAGAATTTTTAATCGCCCAAAACACTGCTGCCTTGTTCTAACATGCACCAAGACCTTTCATCCATCTCTTCTGTCCTCACCAAACAACCCAAACACCTGGTTAAACAACATTTCAATCTTGAGTCTCGTGCTTCCAATCCCGTCTCCTGTTTCTGCATCCTCTCCCACTCCTACAATTCACCCCAGCCCCAGTCTCTGCACCTCCAATTCCAGCATCTTGTTCAACCATGACTTTAAGCACTCTGCTATTGATGACTGTGCCTTTAGCTGTCTGTGTCTCAAGCTCTGGAATCCCTTCCCAAAACCTTTCTGCCTCTCTCCCCACCTCTGTGATGCTCCTATGAAACTTCCCATCGACCAAACTCTGGTCACCTGTTCTAAAATCTCCTTTCATGGCCTGGTCTCAAATTGTATTTGATGCTGCTGCTACGAGAGGCTCAGGACCTTTTGCTGTGTAGCTGTCAGTTCCAGTTCCGTCATAATTCACCTTTAGGCTCATCGGCCACTACAGCACAGAATCAGGTCCTTTGTCCTGTCCAGTCCATCCCAAACTATTATTCCGTTTAGTCCCAGCTGCCTGCACCTGAACCTTGCCCTCTGTACCCCTCCTATCCATGTACTTATCCAAATTTCTCTCAAAGTTGAAATCAAACCCTTATCCACCACTTCCTCTGGCAGCTGATTCCACATTTGCACCACCCTCTGAGTGAAGGTTCACCCTTAAGTATTTCAACTTTCATCTTTAACCTATGACCTCTAGTTCTAGTCTCACCCTGCCAGCATGGGAAAAGCCTGCTTGCATTTATCCTATCTACATCCCTCATAATTTTAGATACCTCTATAAAATCTCTCCTCATTCCCCTACACACCAGGGAATAAAGTCCTAACCTATCCAACCTTTCCCGATAGCTCAGTTCCTCAAGTCCTGGCAACGTCCTTGTAAATTTTCTGTGCGCTCTTTCAATCTTACTGATATCCTTTCTTTCAGTAGGTAAACAGAACTGCACACAATACTCCAAATTTGACCTTACCTTTGTGAAAGATTGTTTCTTTACATTATAAACACCAATTGTGTTTTTATAAAACGTATCTGAAAATGACTTCAGGCATATTACTATCTTTACCTGCTTTTTATTAATTATTTTGGTCAGTTTCCTCTTTTGTGTTCCGAAGTCAGGTGGGTGTCACTTCAATGTTCCTTCGGCCAAAGGAAAGGAGTTAAGGGCAATTTATACTTCTGCATTGAATTAATGGCACAGGTACGGCGTAGCCGCGTACCCTACGCTGTAGCCTGACGTACACATCCCCAAAAATGTAACCACGCGTTGCGGTGATGCAGACAGCAACAACTGATTGGTTGGCTTGATAGCATCGCATTTCCTCCTATGCATTTCTGGTTGCTTCTTGTCTCTCAGTGGCCGGACAAGCACAGAAAATTCACCCTCCTTCTGCCTCGATCCATTCAATGCTCGTACACACCATCTCCTCCCACGTCTTCCCTCCTTTCTACGTTGCAGTAACTTCAATAAAAGTAACTCTTGTTCAACATTTATTAGCTCCAACTGCAACATGATGCGCTCAGTTTCAGTCGCCACTGCTTGAAGTACACGAAGAAACTCAACACAGTGGCATAGAAACCCCATCGCCAACTAGCGTTTTGGCGGTGAATTGCAGAGCGACGCGGACACACCAGTGCAGAAGTATAAATGCTCACAAGGGCATAGACCACTTGCGTAGGCTACGGCATCGGCTACAGGTTAGAGCCGACGCAGAAGCATAAATCAGCCTTAACGGTGGGGTGGGTGGAGAAGGGACAAGGGGAGGCCAAGTCACTCAGATGAGGCAACTATTCACCTGTCTCTCTGCTGAGTCCACAGATTGTTCTTATTAGCACTTGTTGTTGTGGAAATGTCTTTGGTACCATAGTATTAAATGGGAGTTGAATTCCAAAACAGTCCAATTGGCTCAACTAATCTGTCTCAATGTTTTGCCCCCCACCCCATACAAGAAAATAGTACTGATCATATTTACCCAATCAGCTCCTATATGACTTTAGACTTGTTTCCATCATGCACCTGTCCAGTCTTTCAGCTGCAATTGTGAACTGTGAAAACAAATTCCATGGCTTCTCCAATATCTCCGGTCTTTTGTTTGAAGTTTCTTGCATTTACTGCTGTATCCATGGGCCTTTGCAGTGGATCCCATTACTACTACTGGGCCATCTTTGCAACATTTGAGAAAACACTGTCATTGCAGCACACTGGGTTCCCTTTGTCCTTACCTACCAGCCCACGAGCCTCTGTATCCAGCACTTCACTCTCCAAAACTTCTGCCATCTACAACGGGATCCTACCACTAAACACATCTTCTCCCTGCCCCCCCCCACTCTCGCTTTCTGCTTGTCGACTCATCCCTCCCCACTGATCTCCCTGCTCCACTTATCCCTGTGAACTGCCCCTAGACCACCTCCCTCACCACTATTCAGACCCTTAAACAGTCCTTCCGTGTGAGGCGATAGTTCACCAGCAGGTCTGCCTGGGTCACCTGCTGTAAATTGGTGCAGCCTCCTCTACATTGGTGAGATTCGGCGTAGATTGGGGTATCAAATATTTGAGCACCTTCACTCTATCTGCCACAAAAGGCAGGGTCTCCCAATGGCTATCCATTTCAATTCAACTTCCTATTCCCATTTTGGCATGTTGGTTGTCTCCTCTACTGCTCAAAGAGGCCACACTCAGATTGGTGGAGCAACATCTCATATTCGATCTGGGTAGCCTCCAGCCTAATGGCACGAACACCGAGTTCTCCAACTTCCAGTAATCTTTCCCCACTCCCTCCTTCTCTCTGTTTCCAGCCCTCATGCTGGCACCTCTCTTACCCTTCTCTTCACTTCCTCTGGTTCCCCCCTCCTCCTTCCCTTTCTTCCATGGTCTCTATCAGATTCCCTCTTCTCCAGCCCTTTACTTCTTCCACCTATCACCTCCCAGCCTCTCACACCCCCCTCCCCCTTCCCCCTCACCTGGACTCGCCTATCACCTTCCAGCTTGTACTCCTTCCTGTCCCCGCACCACTTTATTCCAGCTTCTGTCCCCTTCCTTTCCAGTCTGTCCTGATGAGGGGTCTGTTCATTCCTCTCCAGAGATGGTGCTTGACCTGCCGAGCTCCTGTGTTAGTGTGACCTGTGCTGTTCCAACAAGAAAGATTCCAGTTTCAAGGTCACTCAAGTTAGGAGCAGTGGGGTAATCAGGTTGTTCTCACTGAATCCTGGTCTTCATTGGTGTGTTTTCTTGCAGGGAGTGCTGTTGGAGAGAAGTGGAAACACACTAAATAAGGAGAAGTATGTGACCCAGCATGGAGCAGTGTGCAGGGGAGCCGGGTGGATTCGAACTGGGGACCTTTCGTCCCCAAGTCCGACTCTGATGCCACTACACCACCAGTCGGGTCACTGGACTATAGATGGGGAAATGCAAGCAGACTTTTTCCACTGAGGTTGGGTGGGACTACAGCTCGAGGTCATGGGTTAAGGGTGAAAGGTGAAAAGCTTAAAGGGGAACATGAAGGGAAACTCAGAGGGTCATGAGAGTGTGGAATGAGCTGCAAATGCAAGTGGTGCACGCAGACATCCCACCCTGCAAAAACTCATTTCAGGGAGGTAGCACCATCAATTTGCGAGAGACTCCTGGAACTTCCGGGAGAGGTGGGATAGCTGCATAGAGTAGCTCCTTAGCAGCTAGCCGGCTAGTTTAAATAACGTTAGTAATGTTAATGAATGAATGACACCTGTTAAACTCACCTCAATATGTCTTTTGCAGTCTTAACCCCCCATGGGCAACAGAAAGGTCACTGTCACAAGCAGTGCAGTGATCAACTCTGTCATTATTGTGACCCCTGTTAGGCAGGGGTACACTTTAGTGTAGTCTGGGGTGAAGTACGTTTTATCTTTTCTTTTTGGTTTTTTTGGAACACTCTGCCATCCATCTATCCTCTCTCCCCGCACCCCTTCTCCCCTCCCGCCTCCTCCCTCCACCCTCTCCCCTCCCCCTCTCTCCCCCCTCCCCCCATCTGTGTGTGTGTGTGAAAAAAATCCATTTCCAGGATATTGTACATAATTTGCAGCCATCAGGGAGCCGCTGTCAATGTGCGGGTGACTCCTGCAACTTCCGGGAGAGGCGGGATATCTGTGCGTGTGAGCTCAATTTCAACATTTAAGAGTAGTTGGGATGGGTACCTGGATGGCAGTGGTGTGGAGGGCTATGGACCCAGTGCAGGTTGCTGGGAGTAGGCAGCTTAAATGGCTTTCTATGAAGTAGATCAGCCTAGAGTCTGTTCCTGTGTTGTATGACCTATGGAAGGCTATCTTAAGTATGAGAAAACAGTTCCAAGGGAAGCTGGAGACAGAATCGGATGCACCTTAGCTTTGGCAGAGTTTGCATGCTATTACTTCCTACAAGGTGAAACCTAACATCATAAATGGCTGAATTAAGATGAATGCCTTTTATGTACACTTTGAAAGGCAGAATAAAATTATACATGTGTAATTCCGTGCAGCATCTTATATCTGTCTCAGAGGCCGACATCTGAACAGCTTTCAAGAGGGTGAACCCTGACAAAGCTTCAGGCCCAATGGTGCACCTGGCAAGGCACTGAAAACCTGTGCCACCCAACCAACCGGTTCTACAGGGAATGAATCGCATTGGCACTGAAAACCTGTGCCACCCAACCAACCGGTTCTATAGGGAATGAATCTCATTGGCACTGAAAACCTGTGCCACCCAACCAACCAGTTCTACAGGGAATGAATCTCATTGGCACTGAAAACCTGTGCCACCCAACCAACCAGTTCTATAGGGAATGAATCTCATTGGCACTGAAAACCTGTGCCACCCAACCAACCGGTTCTATAGGGAATGTATCTCATTGGCACTGAAAACCTGTGCCACCCAACCAAGAAGTTCTATAGGGAATGAATCTCATTGGCACTGAAAACCTGTGCCACCCAACCAACCAGTTCTACAGGGAATGAATCTCATTGGCACTGTAAACCTGTGCCACCCAACCAACCAGTTCTACAGGGAATGTATCTCATTGGCACTGCACTCACCCTTGCACCAGCTGGTCAACAACAATGCCTACGTCAGCCTACTGTTTATTGATTATAACTCAGTGGTCAACACCATCATTCCTTCATTACTGATCAACAAGCTTCAAAACCTGAGCTCCTGTACCTCCCTCTGCAACTAGACCATCGACTTCCTGATCAGGAGATCAAAAATAACATCTCCTCCTCCAAGACAATCATCAAAGACTTATTGTAACTTAGTTATTTTGTTTTCTGTATTGCAGCCACAAACAACAAATTTCACAACATATGCCAGTGATAATAAACTTGATTCTGATTTTATAATGAAGGTCCACGAACAATGCATCATTATGCATTTTAAGCACTAGTTATTTTGAAATTTGTAGCAATTTACTGTCTTTGGGCTGTACTTTTGCGACTTTGCACTTTACAATTGCTGCAAAGCAGCTAATTTCCTGTCATATGAGACAGTATTAATAGACCTGGTTATGGTGTCACTGGAGACTTTGCTCCAGGAGGTCATCATGCCCTTAACAATAAGTACTGTAGAACTGGTGAGTAAGGCGAACAGATTGAAATTACAAATGAGGCTAGTATGTGGATCCAGACAACACCAAGGAAACTCCAGTCCTTGTATCTATTCAAGAGACTGCAGAATGGATGAGCAAAATTACCATAGTACGATGGTACAAAGAATACATTTTCCAAAATCCCACCTCTTTCTTCTTGAGGTTCCCCTCAACTGGAAGGAAGTAAACATAATCCCACTCTTTAACAAAGTTGGGAGAAGACAATTGCAGAGAAAATACTTAAAGCCTATCATTGAGTGAGTGGGAAGAGCACATTTAAAAAAGTAGGACTGATCAGAATTGGCGTGTAACTTGTTCAAGATTGCTGAGAATTGATGAGGAAGACAGCTACGCTGCTCATTAGGCTTTCAGACCTTGAATAAGGTGCCACAGAAGAAATCATAAAGCACATGGGATTGAAGGAAATATTCTTGTGTGCGTTGAGGATAAGTTAATAAACAGAAAATAATGACTAGGAATAAATAGGTCACTTTGAGATTGGGAGGTTGTTGACTAGTGTTGCAGGAGCTGATGTTGAGCTCTAATATTCAGTCAATAGCAATGATCTTGTTGAGAGGGTTTACAATAATATACAGTATCCATGTTTGCTAATGATACCAAGTTGGGGTCTGTATGGCTTGTAATGATGATGCAGAGAAGTTTTAAAGGGATGTACACACAAAATGCTGGAGGAACTCAGCAGATTTATAGGAATAAACAAACAGCCGATGTTTTGGGCCAAGACCCTTTATCAGGGCTGGAGAGGAAGGGAAAGATGCCAGAATATGAAGGGAGGAGTAAGGGAAGGAAGACAAGTTTGAAGGTGATAGGTGTAGACAGGCGGGTGGGGGAGGGGTGAGGGAGAGAGGAAGTAACAAGCTTAGAGATGACAGGTGGAAAAGGTAAAGGACTGGAGAGCGGCCCATGGGAGACAGGGAAGGAGGAAGGGCACCAGAGGGAGGTGATAAACAGGGAGGAGAGGTAGTAAGAGGCCAGAGTGGGGAATGGAAGGGGCAAAATTACCGGAAGTAATTCAAGTAAGAGAAATCAATGTTCATGCCATCAGCTTAAAGACTACTTAGTTGGAATACGAGGTGTTGCAGTGTGGGATAAGGGAACAATGAGGTTGGTGGCAGTGGATGGGAGATCTCCAGAGTTGATGAGGTTGCTGGTGGTGTCAGAGACAATATCCTGATGGTCCCAAGTGAGGTCCTTTTCAAGGGGTCAGTAAGAGGAGGTGTCCAGAGAATTGACACCTGGTCCCAAGATTCACAAAGCTGAATGGTTGGGTAGGCCCATTGTTTCTGCCTGCTCTCGCATCCACATACCACAACTCCATTTTATCCCTCTTGTTTCAGTTGCGTCCCACCGACATCTGCAAGGCACCTTCCAGCTTCTTACATCATTCCCCCCTCCCCCATCACCTATCACCTTCAAGCTCGGTCTCCTTCTCCTCTCCCTACACTTTTATTCTGGCATCTTCCCCCTTCCTTACCAGTCCTGATGGAATGTCCCAGCCTGAAGCATCAACAGTTTATTCATTGTTGTAGCGTGGACAAAATCATCAGAGAGACAGAGTCACTGGTAGGTACAAAGCAGCCTCTTTATTCGACACAAGCTACAGCAGGCATCTTACGGACGGAGACACCTTCCGCAGAAAGGTCTGCTAGCCCAATGCGGGCTCAATATTTATATGCTAAACACAAAGGCAATCGCTACTTAAAAAGTTAAAGACAATGCTTCCTTTTGAGGCTACATACAAAATATCACACCATCCTTTCCTTCTGACGCCACAATGTCGACAGCCTTTAGGAATGTAAATTAAGTCTACGATACATTTATTTGGCATTTCCCATGCTAACATAGAAGACAATTAATATTTATAATGCATAGATAATACTGTCTTCAAAACTACAGCATCAGGTCAAACTACGGCGCCAGAAGCATAGGAAGTGCATTGTCAAGTAGAAGTCTGGTGGCCAAAGTCATTTAAGTGTAAACAAATCATTACCCCAAAAAAATTCACTCTAACATTCATTTCTATAGATGATGCCTGACCTGCTGAGTTCCTCCAGCGTTTTGTGTGTGTTGTCCTGGATTTCTGCATCTGCAGTATCTTTTGGGTTTTAAATGGATTCATGCAGGTTATGTGAATCTGCAAGGTCACAGCTGATAGAGTGTAATGTGGAAAAGTGCAAGAGGAAATTTGGTAGGGAAAATAGAAAAGTAGATTAGTTAAATGATGAGAGACTGTAAGGAGTTGGTGCTCAGAGTGACCTGGGTACCAGTGTACGTGAATCACTGATGCCAAAATACAGCAAACAATTAGAAAGACAAATGGTTTGCTTGTCTTAATTGAAAGAAGAAGGAGTACAAGAATAATAACATTCAAGTGCAATTATATAAATATCTGGTAAGATTGTGCCTGGAATATTGTAAAGAGATCTGGTCTCTCGAGCTAATAAAGGATATGAAAACAAACGAGACTGTAGATTCTGGGATCTGCCAGCAAAAACAAAACTCTGAAAGAACTTAGCTCATCAATTAGTATCTGCAGAGGAAGAATACAAGTTGATATTCCAGGCTGAGACCTTGCACCAGGAGTGGACTGGGTGTGAATAAATGATATACTGTACAGTGGATTCTGGTTAGTTATTCTATCGGTTAATCCAGACAGCCACTTATTTGGGACAACTCTAAATCAACATAAACTAATGAAAAAAATAGCCAGAATTTCCTCACTTATTTGGGACACTATGCCTCTTAACTGGGACGGGAGAGTATTGCCAAACAGTTTCTAACTAGCGTCAGTTGTGTGCACTTGTGTGCCATTAAATACTCCACCGTGCTTAGAGTGAACAGTTTTTAAATATCATCAGCTTGTGTTCAAACAAGCAGTGGTTTATATCAGGGATAGGTAGCGAGAAATAAGCAGTAAGACAATTCAGAACTGTTTTTCTCACTGCAGTTTCAAGCAGTCAGGCTTGGAGATGCAAGAAATGGCTGGGAATGAAAATGAAACAATTTCACTGCTTCAACAAATTAGAAACCACGAAGGAAGTTAAGATATTGACAATCATCTTGAATGCTACAATGAAAATGAGGATTTGGAGTATGCAACAGTTTCTAACTAGCATCAGTTATGTGCATGTGTGTGGGCATGAGACACTACAGCATGCTTAGAGCAAATAGTTTTTAAATAGCATCAATTGCGTATGCTTGTGCTATGGTATTCATTTGAGCCTACTGATGCCAAATGACAAAGCAACAATTTTTGACACGACTTCAACACTGATTTTGTTCATTTACAGTCAATCAAAAAGAACAGAGCAGCGTACACTGTATGAACTCTGCTGTCGAGAACTATTAGGTGTTATCATAGTACGACAGTTATATTGGTAATATTCTAATTTGTTCTGTATTTATTTAAATACATAATTTGTTGCTCGGTTGAACATAGTTTGCCCTTTTAAAACTATTTTCATGAAAATTTGGCTAATTGTGGCAGCCACTTCATTGAGCCAAAATGTACTGATCCTGATGTGTCCCCATTAACTGGAATCCACCATTCTGATAAATGGATGCAGGGTTAGTAAGGTAGAAGATCAGCCATGATTGCACTGATTGGTAGGGCATACATGAATAGGCAAAGTGACCTACTTCTGCTTCGATTTTTTTTAATGATCTCAAAAGCACGGTCAAGATCAATGAGCCTACCTTCAAAAGTCATATTCCATTAACTGCACCAACAGCCTAATTGACTATTAAATCACCAGTTTTGCATCAGACTATAAATCAGGCCTCATATGTAACATTAGAGTACATCACCTGTTCTATCCATGCACCAACAATTGACCCCAAATCCAAATCTCACAGGTTACACAAACTGCTCGTTTCAACCAAGATAGCCATGTCAACCAGGTGACACTTACCGACAAATTGTATTGCCCCTTGCAGAACAGGATGGTGTAGGGTCAGAAGCACTGGGTGCTTACTAAATAGGGTAGGTGGACCACCACAGAATGAAAGTATCATGCCTGCATTTAGTATGCTGGGCACTGACCTACATCAACTGGATCTTGAGGAAATGCTATGACCTTCTAAAATATACCAGTGTTGCCTGCAAATTATGTGCATGCAGTAATTGTGCCCTGTACCCTAGTTCAGCTTGCAACTCCAGTGAAATTCCTGCACATTCTCAGTAAATTTGAACAGTCTTAATATCTCTTACACAGCACAAGACAACTAACTGTGAGTTATTAAAAACAGCTCCAATCTGAGAGAAGCCAAACGCTAAAGATTTGTCACCACATTAAAAGGCAATGCTGTTCTTTCCCTGTTGTTGTAATCGTAGCTGGTGATTTATTTCATTGAGGACTTTGTGTAAGGCAACCTGCACCTCAACTAGGTATCTTACTGAAGTTCAGAGAAGAGAATGTTCCATAAAGATTCTGGGCGTAAACAAACTTCTGCAATGAGCCTTTCTCCACTTCCCCTCATGTCAGGATGAGTGGCTGTCCCAGCTCTGCTTGGCCCCTGTTATTTGTCACAGAATTGTACAACATAGGGACCTTGTACATTTGACCCATTGTGTCCGTTCTGTCAAAGAGCTCATTTACACTAATCTGATTTCCTGTTATAATAATCAATTAACCTAGTAACTCACACATCTTTTGAGTGTGCCTCAGTAGCAGCACAGCAAGTTCCTAATGGGAATGGATGCATCTGGTGGGATCTCAGAATGAATGTGTAGACTCCACAGACAACACTAGAGATCAGGAAGGAAGCTAATGTTTGTACCAGACCTCCAAGGTAATCAGTTTCTCTCTTTTTGATCCAATACCATTCCCTACTACCATAACACACATCAAAGTTGCTGGTGAACGCAGCAGGACAGGCAGCATCTCTAGGAAGAGGTACAGTCGACGTTTTGGGCCGAGACCCTTCGTCAGGACGAACTGAAAGAAGAGCTAGTAACAAATTTGAAAGTGGGTTAGGGAGTGGGAGTGGGAGTGGGAGGGGGAGATCCAAAATGATCGGAGTAGACAGGAGGAGTTAGGATAGAGCCAAGAGCTGGACAGTTGATTGGCAAAAGGGATATGAGAGGATCAACTGTCCAGCTCTCAGCTCCATCCCTCCCCCTCCTGCCTTCTCCTATCATTTTGGATCTCCCCCTCCCCCTCCTACTTTCAAATCTCTTACTAGGTCTTCCATCAGTTAGTCCTGACGAAGGGTCTCGGCCCGATACGTCGACTGTACCTCTTCCTAGAGATGCTGCCTAGCCTGCTGCGTTCACCAGCAACTTTGATGTGTGTTGTTTGAATTTCCAGCATCTGCAGAATTCCTCGTGTTTGCTCTACTAGCATAATACCATTCTCCTCCCTTCCAACCCACCATTACAGCCTTCGCCACAACTTGTCTACTTTGACTCTCCTTCATTATCTTTAAAATTCTTTAAGACTTTTCTTATCCTTGCTATGTAATATTATTGCTATTAAATTGATATATTCGACACGTCTCAATAGCATTTTCGAGATTAATCACGGAACATTAAAGCGTGGACACGAGCGGATTTCCAAATATATTACCAGTGTTTGAGGGTCTTGGATTCGGTTCCCGGCCAATGTAATGACGTCAGATCATCAGAACTCAGGCGTCAGCGCAGCATTAGGGCGAGTCTGCGAGATGTTAATGTAGTGGACGCAATATATTAGCGTAAAAATGGGATGCAATGGTGTGGGAAGCGGTGGAGTCCAATGACATAGTAGTGGTTACGAATAGGAAGGATGACAAGTTGGGGTGCCGATGGTTAATGACCCTACCAAATTGGGCAGAAATACGAATGCGATGTGAAACAGGGTCAAAGACGCTTGGAGAGGGGAGGTGAGCAGGATGAAAGGATTCCCTTATATTTGCCACATTATCTTTCCTCTAGTTTGTCAGTGACCTCTCTCTGCATTATCTCGTACTGATCGGTAAGCTCTTGGTTCTTCTGCAGTAAGGCTTTGCCGAGCTTAGCCGCCAGGATGAGATCGTTATCCTTTTGCCGAAGCTGAGAGAGCAGGTCCTCGATACCGGGGCTACCGGCTGCTACTTCCTCGCTGTAACTCTCCTGGCGGCTGGGCGCCAGCACAGGGAAGCGTTCGTCGAACAGCAGGTTGGCACTGCCGTCGCCCTCAAGCCCTGCAGGTGTTGGGAGGGGAGAAATGGGCGGCAGTCTCGGCTGATTGCTGGCCTGATGGTGCTCGGCCTCCTCAACGCCAAACGAGTGGTGGGTCTCGTCACCCTGCTGAACCTCCTGCAGCCATAAAGCCGCCATAGTTCCACCTGCGCTGGGCAGATTATAATGGGCTCCGATCCCGGCTCAGCTCACAGATTGCACCGAATCCCATGGACCTTTCTCCCGAGCCCTGGCCGGGGATCAGGATGGCGTGACTCAGTTCCCCTGCTCGCAGCACTCGGTGTCTCGTGTGGTGATATCACGTGTCAGAACGTGATTGAACGGTGTTCGAAGAAATCATCGAGAAACTTCTATGGTAAACGTGGTTGCAGTTGCTGTAGTAAATAGAAGTTCGAGTTGTATTCTAACAGAATATGTTTTGTTATTGTTAAACCACGATGCGTATAAAGAACACAACATGGTGTCAGAAGTCGGTCTGGAAGAATAATACGTTCGCTAATACGGGGGAGTCGAAGATGATCCAAAAGAAAACCGCACGAACTGTTTTCGGGGTTTGCTAACAGCTTTAAAAATGGAACATCTGCAATCCCCACCGACACTTCAGCTGACTAGGAATGCAGCTGAAAACTGGAGGAAATACAAGCCACATTTTGAAATATATTTATCGGCGATCAGAGCCGATAGAAAACCAGAAAACATGAAAGCGGCGATTCTACTCCACGTAATAGGTGACGACGCAATTGAAATATAATCATTCTATTTCTGAAGATGAAATTAATTTCAATTTAAAGTCGATAATGGACAAATTGGAAGCATTTTGTATACCGAAGCGTAATGTGACGTATGAGGTGTTCAAGATTTTCACGTGTAAGCAGAAAATAGATCGATAAGTTACGAAGTTGAAAGGCCGAAGTAAATCATGTGCGTTTGCAGAACTGGCAGACTCTCTCATTGGAGACAGAATTGTTTGTGGCATTCGGGATAATGGTCTGAGAGAAAGGCTGTTAAGAGAGCAAGACCTGGATTTGGAAAAAGCTTTGATATTTTGCAAAGCTTCGGAAACCGTAACGACACAGGCTGAACACCTTTTCATTGAAAGCTGCAGCGTAGACACTGTAAAAAAGCGCGAACATATTAGAAGAAATATTAAAAAGGCAACGAAACCGACAGAGCAAGACGTCTTGTGATTGCTGCGGACAGCAGCACCAGGCAAAAAAGTGTTCAGCGTACGGAAAAATATGCATGCAATAAGAGTAATCATACTACTTTTCACACTGTTGCAGAAGTAGGAATAAAATGAAACAAGTAAATGCAGTGATTGAAGATGAACGTGAGGAATGTTATATTGTCACGGTCCTGATTGTTTATTCCTTAGTTTCCTCTAATTTCCTTTAATTGTGCCATGGTTCTGACCGTTAATTTCCCAATTACTTCTAATTTTCTTTGATGACACACCTGGTTTCCATCAGGACCTGCAGTATAAGACCCCCCCAGCGTTACAAAACCTAGTTACCAGATGGTGGTCTTTTTCCTGTGTGATAACTAACGTTTCCCGACCGCTTAGAACTGTTTGTTCTAAGTTAGCTGCAATTTCAAGGTTTATCTATGAAACTCCATCTCTCTGAGTCAAGGCTCCATATCAGGGCTCCGTGTCAAGATCCCTGCTGTTTGCTGTTCGGCGTTTACGCCCGTGTAAGCATCCTACCTTAATCTCCGTGCCTGTGTCCTGCACTTGGGTTCGCCGCAGTCGCTCCTTGCAACAGAACGATCTGGCCACTATGGACCCAGCGGACACGAATACCCTGCAACAAGCCCTCGCCAGCCAGGGCTCCCAACTGGATCTGCACGATCAACTTCTCTGGGATGTCATGGAGAACCTCCGTTCCCTGTCTGCTGACGTAAAGAAGATCAGTGACCAGGTGGACCGAGTATCCGTTCATCTTACCCGATCCACTCCTGGAACTCTGTCAGCCCAGCCCAGACAGCCGGTAGTGGCAACCCCCTACGTGTCGGTAACACCACCGCCAAGAGAGCCACACATACCTGAACCAGAACACTGTGCTGCGGATTTGGGGAAGTGCCGGGCCTTCCTTCTGCAATGCTCCTTGGTGTTCGAACAGCAGTCATCCAAGTACTCCACAGACAAGTCAAAGATGGGTTATATGGGTTGTAGCGGGGAAGTGCCTTAGTGTGGGCTACAGCTATCTGGGATAATCAACCGGCTAACTGCTCTTCATTCCCCACCTTTATCACAGAAATGAGAAGGAGCTTTCACCACCCCGTCCGTGGTAAAGATGCCGCTAAGCGACTACTCACTCTCCGTCAGCGCTCACACAGTGTTGCCGACTATTCCGTGGATTTCCAGATGTTAGTGGCTGACTCGGGGTGGAATGATGAGGCACTCCAAGGGGTATTTTGAAAAGGCCTCAGCGACATGGTGAAAGACGAGTTGGCAGCAAGGGATGACACCAACAGCCTGGATTGTTTGATCTCCCTAGCTAGGTTGGACAATTGTCTTCGAGAACGCCATAGGGAGAGAACTGGTCGTCCACTCCCTTTAGCAACTCCACGACACTCTTTACCGTCTCCCACCAGCCCTAGCCTCTCTTCCCCTCCCTCTCCTGGAATAGCTCCCAGTCCAGCCGTTTCCACCACCCAGGAGAGGAACCCATGCAGCTGGGACGGAACCGCCTTTCTCTCACAGAGCGACTCCGGAGATTGAGAGCGGGGAAATGTCTCTATTGCGGCCAGTCCCGCCACTTCCGTGCTACCTGTTCCCTTCGGCCAAAAGGGAGGGCTCACCAGCAGAAAGGGGGACCCTCGTGAGTCAGACAACATTCCCTTCTGTCCCCCGAACCCGGGTGCAGATCCAACCTCCTATCGTTTTTGTGTACCCCTGGTTAAGCGGGGGGCGGGCGGGGCATCCCAGATAATCTGAAGGAAACACGGCCTCCTGCAGAAGGTAGAATCCCGGTGGCTGTTGCTGTAAGAGAGTTACGCTAACCGCTATGCTACTGTGCTTCGAAAAGAACAGAGGAATATCCATTTGAAACAGGAAAGACGAGAAATTCCTTTAACCTGGAGGCGGCGAATCTGCGGTATTCGTTGCCACAGATGGGAGGAGGAGGATTTTAATTGAAAGTCGATGACCAGGGTTTTCCTGATAGACGGTAATGGCTGTCTCGAACGAGAATGCAGAGACTATGGTGGATGAAGAAACGAAGTAGAACATTTGGAAAGCTCATGGACAGGTTACAGGAAAGACATGCAGGGATGTGAGTCTTGTGCAGAAGAAATGCAGGCTATCCGGACAGATTGTCATCACTTTCTGACGAGGTGGGTGAAAAGCCCCGCTTTCGTGATTATATATAACGAGATTTCCACGAGACCCCTCTCTCATTCTTTTGCGAATATAAATCGAATCGAATCGAATCGAATCAATCCCTTGACGGACATCAGTCTTGTCAGCCCAGGAATAAACCTGGCGAACCTTTGCTATAATCCCGATTTTGAACACTTTTCTCAGACAGGGAGACCTGCAGCAAACACTGTAATCATGGTGTACTTATGAAAACCTCTATCCCTACTTCTGGACTCAAATTTTCTCGTCATTTGGACTTACCATTTTCATCCTTATTCGCCTTCTAGTTCTGTATATCCGTTGTCACTGACTAGAGTCATAGTGCTATACAGCAGAGATACGGGCCTTTTGGCCAAACCGGACCATACCAACCAAGATACCTATTTACCTTTGTAAATTTGTCCGCATTTGGCCGATATCATTCTTAATCCAGTGCGCAAGGATACCAAAGGCTGTTTGCATTTTCATTACATAATCTTTCGCTGTTTATTTAACAACCTGCCTTTAAATTATTGCTACTAAAAGTGATAACACTGCATCTTTCGTGTAGTTCCCTGGCAATGAAATTGTAAAAATTACACGGGAGGGTATCTATATCCCGCACATAGCCCACATCCAAGCTTCATAAAGAAGTGTTTTGGATTTGGCTAAAATATGGAGCTATTTTTTCCAACTTACGAATGGTGTGCCAGCCGTTTGGTGCTATCTTCCAGGGAGAACAGGAATGCAGATCCTTGTTCGAGGGAGAACAAGAACTCAGAGCCTTGGTCGAGGGAGAATAGGAACGCAGAGCTCAAGGTAGTGGGAAACGGCTGGATCTACCCAGCGGAGGCGAGAGCACGAAGAGATGGTTCCCAACACAAGGTAGTGGCAAACAGCTGGATCTACCCAGCGGAGGTGAGAGCACGAAGAGATGGTTCCCAACACAAGGTAGTGGGAAAGGGCTGGATCTACCCAGCGGAGGCGAGAGCACGAAGAGATGGTTCCCAACACAAGGTAGCGGCAAACAGCCAGACCTACCTAGCGAAGGCTTGGACACAAAGAGACAGTTCTAAACAAAGAAAGATAGTTCTTTATCTAGTCACAGCAAGGCCCCAGTCTTGCCCTGGCGGTTGAACATGACGGCGTTACAGGCGAAGTTAGCAGGCGAGGCTACAGAAGGAAGGGGAAGGAACAGTCAAGCAACTGAAGCTGAACCCAGGAGCTGTTTATGTAGCCAACCAAAAATGGGAATCATGTGCCTGGATTGAGACACACAACAGGACAAGGGAAAACTGGAAAACCTGGAATAAGGAACCATGGACCGGACTGTGAACCGGAATGCGATCTTCACGGACCGGACCATGACATGTATACAATATACGTACATCATGAAAATTTTTTTCTTCACAAGCATGCACGAAAACAGAGCATTGTCCCAAAGAGTGAATGATATTTAAATGTTAGAACTTCAAAGTCCCCGAACTCCCCCCACCCACACATAAGCAGCAGCAAAGCAACGCAATCGCCAGCTTAAAAAAAGCATCTGCTCCCTTCACGGAGCAGTCAAACATGCAGCAAAGCAGTAATAAAGACACAGAATTTCAGTACCCCCGAAGACTTCTCCTTCGCCCTGTAATTCGCGAAGTCACAGGCTCTCTGTCTCTCCCCAATAAGGGAATAGCAGGTGTCCCAGTTTCACTGAGAGAGGGGAAACATAACAAAACGACTCACAGATTTATGGTGTTAAAGGTGTTTTGCGTCGTTTTTTCCCCGAGTTCTATGTCCAAGGAACTCTGGGCACACAGACAGCAGCCAGCTCTCTGCTTTCGATCTTCCACAGCACATTAGGCGGTGACACCGACCTCACATCTGCCTGCCTCCAGAGCTATGAAATTCCGGCACCCTGAAGGCACGCTATTCTTCCAGGCTGTGTCCTTGGCGTATTGAAAAGCGGACAGTCATGAAGCCCTGAGATTTGTGATTTTTGTGTCCTCTTTGTGGTTTTTATATATGACTTCGATGAAGAAGTAGAAAGGTGGGTTGGTAGGTTTGCTGATGACACGAAGGTTGGGGGTGTTGTCGATAGTCTGGAGGATTGGCAATGGTTACAATGGGACATCGATAGGATGCAGAACTGGGCTGTGAAGTGACAGATGGACTTCAACCCAGATGTGTGAAGTGGTTCATTTTGGTAGGCCAAAATTGAAGACAGAATATAATAGTAATGGTAAGACTCTTGGCAATATTGATTATTAAATAATCTTCCAGAAATAGTAGGGGACAGAGGGTCCAGTAAGATGGAGGAACTGAGCGAAATACCTGTTAGTAGGGAAGTGGTGTTAGGTAAATTGAAAGGATTAAAGGCAGATAAATCCCCAGGGCCAGATGGTCTGCATCCCAGAGTGCTTAAGGAAGTAGGCCAAGAAATAGTGGATGCATTAATGATAATTTTTCAAAACTCATTAGATTCTGGACTAGTTCCTGAGGATTGAAGGGTGGCTAATGTAACCCCACTTTTTAAAAAAGGAGGGAGAGAGAAACCGGGGAATTATAGACCGGTTAGCCTAACATCGGTGGTGGGGAAGCTGCTGGAGTCAGTTATCAAAGATGTGATAACAGCACATTTGGAAAGCGGTGAAATCATCGGACAAAGTCAGCATGGATTTGTGAAAGGAAAATCATGTCTGACGAATCTCATAGAATTTTTTGAGGATGTAACTAGTAGAGTGGATAGGGGAGAACCAGTGGATGTGGTATATTTGGATTTTCAAAAGGCTTTTGACAAGGTCCCACACAGGAGATTAGTGTGCAAACTTAAAGCACACGGTATTGGGGGTAAGGTATTGATGTGGATAGAGAATTAGTTAGCAGACAGGAAGCAAAGAGTGGGAATAAACGGGACCTTTTCAGAATGGCAGGCAGTGACTAGTGGGGTACTGCAAGGCTGAGTGCTGGGACCCCAGTTGTTTACAATATATATTAATGACTTGGATGAGGGAATTAAATGCAGCATCTCCAAGTTTGTGGATGACACGAAGCTGAGCGGCAGTGTTAGCTGTGAGGAGGATGCTAAGAGGATGCAGGGTGACTTGGATAGGTTGGGTGAGTGGGCAAATTCATGGCAGATGCAATTTAATGTGGATAAATGTGAAGTTATCCACTTTGGTGGCAAAAATAAGAAAACAGATTATTATCTGAATGGTGGCTGATTAGGAAAAGGGGAGGTGCAACGAGACCTGGGTGTCATTATACACCAGTCATTGAAAGTGGGCATGCAGGTACAGCAGGCAGTGAAAAAGGCAGATGGTATGCTGGCATTTATAGCGAGAGGGTTCGAGTACAGGAGCAGGGAGGTACTACTGCAGTTGTACAAGGCCTTGGTGAGACCACACTTGGAGTATTGTGTGCAGTTTTGGTCCCCTAATCTGAGGAAAGACATCCTTGCCATAGAGGGAGTACAAAGAAGGTTCACCAGATTGACTCCTGGGGTGGCAGGACTTTCATATGAAGAAAGACTGGATGAACTAGGCTTGTACTCGTTGGAATTTAGAAGATTGAGGGGGGATCTAATTGAAACATATAAAATCCTAAAGGGATTGGACAGGCTAGATGCAGGAAGATTGTTCCCGATGTTGGGAAAGTCCAGAACGAGGGGTCACAGTTTGAGGATAAAGGGGAAGCCTTTTAGGACTGAGATTAGGAAAAACTTCTTCACACAGAGAGTGGTGAATCTGTGGAATTCTCTGCCACAGGAAACAGTTGAGGCCGGTTCATTGGCTATATTTAAGAGGGAGTTAGATATGGCCCTTGTGGCTACGGGGATCAGGGGGTATGGAGGGAAGGCTGGTGCAGGGTTCTGAGTTGGATGATCAGCCATGATCATAATAAATGGCGGTGCAGGCTCGAAGGGCCGAATGGCCTACTCCTGCACCTATTTTCTATGTTTCTATGTTTCTATCTGAGAGATCTTGCGGTCACATAGGACACTCAAAGCTGCTGCTCACTTTGACAGTATTGTTAAGAAGGCCTGTGGTATGTTGGCATTTATCAACCGTGGGAATGAGTTAGAGACGTGAGATAATGCTACAGGTATGTAAGACCTTCATCAGACCTCACTTAGAGTATTGTGCTCAGTTCTGGTTACCTCACCGCAGGAAAGATGTCTGTACTATAGAGGGTATGTAGAGGAGGTTTCCGAGGATGTTGCCCGGATTGGAAGGCCTACCTTATGAGAATAGGTTGAGTGAACTTGGCCTTTTCTCCTGGGAGCGATGGAGGATGAGAGGTGGACTGATAGAGGTGGATAAGATGATGAGTGTCATTGATCGTGTGGATGGTCAGGGGCTTTTTCCCAGGACTAAAATTTCTGGATTTTCATATTTTGCTACTGGAAAACGGGTAAGCCTGCGTTACTCGGTGTCTCGGACTTTCACACAGCAACGAAAACTAAAGACCTATTATTAAACTCTGCAAGCGACGAGGCTATACATCAGTAGGATATAATAAAACCGGATTTTTTAAAACTGATGTAAGATTTCTGTGGAAAACTATATATAGTAAGATCTCAGATTTGTGTAATTCCCAATTGAATTCCTCACTGCTCAACATCAATTCTCGGAAAGCTTGCAAGGTAAATTCAAGTAAATGTGTCAGTAAATTACATCTCTGAATAATTCTAAAAGTAAATAGAAGATAGAATATAATATAGATACATTTGAAGTGATCTAATTCCAAAACATGTTGTTTTAGTTTCCCAAAGATGGGTCTTTTTTCAGTTAATTGGAACCTCGTTGTCCTGGAACACAAGTCATGTCATCGGGAAAGGCGATCCTTGTATAAGCAGACATTACAAGAAAGTTCTAGTAGCGGACGAACTCTGATTTGTTCAAGTTATGCGAGGCCTCCCTCAGACCTTAACTGGAGTTTTATTCATCGTCTTGGTTTCCCTACCTAGTAGCTCCGAGTAGCTCTGGAAAAAAAGCAAGTGTACTTTGGCAGTGTAAAATGCTATTAGTCGGGGCCGGGTAGGGCGAGGTGTTTCGAAACCCTGAAACATAATCTCCAAATATCATGAGGTCATTTATAACCAGTATGGAAATAAATATGCTGAATTAATTCAGCGCAGCATGCAGGTTCAGTCATTGAATCATCCGAAACACACACCGGTGTTTTTACTGCGTATTACGAATATAGAGGCGAGCAGGAAAATGACAAAAATGTGGATAATAAACAATGATTTCGACTGAGTGGGCTCGAGTGTTGAAGCGACTGGTATTATTTATGACTTTTCCTATGACAATGCCGGTTCATGCATATGCGTTCTCTAACCTAACTTATTTAACTTAAACTTTTCCATTTTCATATAACCATGAGCGTTTTACGTGTCAGAGTTCTAAAATGTATATTTTTCTTGTCTATGTACTGCTGCTGTTGACAGTCTATGGTATAAACATCCGTGTCTCCCTTTCTCTTCCCTAAAGCTAATTTGGTGGCGATTCTGATCCTGTCCCGCGGGAAGTGTGGCCTCTCTAAATGTATCACTCGCTATTTGGTCTCCATGGCAGTAACGGATTTGCTCCTCATTATTACCGCTGTGATTATCAACCGCATTTGTGGCATTTATTTCCCAGGAAGTTTCCTCTCCATCACCCCAGTGTGTAGTGCCATTATTGCAATAACCTATGCAGCCAGGGTCAGTTCTGTTTGGTTAACCGTCGCTTTCACCTCTGACCGTTTTGTTGTCAATTGTTGCCAGAAACTGAAGGCGAGGTATTGCACCGACAAAACAGCATCTGTGGTCATAGCAACTGTTTGTTTACTTAGTTGTTTTATCAATATTCCATGCTACTTCATTCATGAACCCAGCTATATAATTAACAATGTACCATGGTATTGCAAACTGAAAGCTGTCCGTTATACTTCTCTATTGTGGGGCGTTTATGATTGGTTCGACCACCTCTTCACTCCTTGTTTCCCATTCCTTTTGATCCTTTTGCTCAATCTTCTCACTGTCAGACACATTTTAGAAGCTAGTAGAGCCCGGAAGAGACTCCAAGTCCAAAACAGTGGGAACAATCAGACTGACGCAGGGATGGAGAGCAGGAGGAAGTCTATTGTGTTACTCTTCGCCATTTCAGGCAGTTTCATACTATTGTGGATGACACATTTGTTACAGTTCCTATATGAGAGAATTTCCAATGACCATCAAGTTAGCGGTTACAGTGATCCCAAGTTTATATTTATTGAAACTGCCAATATGCTCCAACTATTAAGTTGCTGCACAAACACATTTATCTCTGCAGTCACTCAGAGAAAGTTCAGGGAACAGCTGAAAACCACGGTACAATATCTAGTAAATATAATAGGTAAATGTATGAAATAATGGATGAAGCTAATTCAACCACGAATGTGCAACATTGTTTTAAATATAACTTGTCTTGTGTTAAATGTGAACCAGAAACTTTTATCTTCGATCACAAAACCACTTCTGCAAATACAGGGATAAAAATATTAGAATGAAATTGTTGTGAAATGGCCAAGTTGGATATATTTCTCTAATAATGTAATGACAGCAGACATCTCTAATATTTGTCGCACAAATATTTCATTTGACTAACTGATGACCTATTTCGTACTACAGAAGCCGTGGCAATGAGACAATATCTCCCATCCACTACATAATGGACTGGCTGGGCACAGGAGTACATTCAGCCAGAGACTTATTCCACCGAGATGCAACACTGAGCGTCATAGGAAGTCATTCCTGCCTGTGGCCATCAAACTTTACGACTCCTCCCTTGGAGGGTCAGACACCCTGCGCCAATAGGCTAGTCCTGTACTTATTTCCTGGCATAATTTACATATTACTATTTAATTATTTATGGTTTTACTACTATTTAATCATTTATGGTGCAAGTGTAACGAAAACCAATTTCCCTCGGGATTAATAAAGTATGACTATGACTGAACCTTCAAGCTAGATAGAGCAAAGATAATTGTGCAGATTAGTAAAATATGATTCGTCATCTGTGAAATCCACTTTGTTTTTTGAACAGAGATTTCAGCTTTTGAGGAGAGCAGACCTATAGAGAAATGAGCTTCAGTGATTTAGTGATACCTTTGAAATAGTGAAGCCCGTAAAAGTTGTTATGGAAAAGTAGATCGAAAGGCTTCCAGGAAGATTCAGCTGGTTGGATACAGAATTAGATTGATGGTAGGAAGCAGAGGACAATGGTGTGAGTTTACGTTTCAGACTGGAGGTCGATGCATAATGGAGTTCCTTAGGGATTGGTTCCAGGCCTGTTTTCATCTGGAAACTAACAGTCGAGTTTCGTCGCAGCCCTAAGCCTTGACTGTACATTTCCCACTTTTAATGCTGCCTCACCCGCTCTGTTACTCCAGCATTTTAATGCATTGCTTAAACTAAGGGTTCCCAGATCCTTATATGTTTTCCCACTGAATTAACAGTCACCTGGCTAGGTTCATTTCCCTACAGCAGATCCTACCTCACCCCTCCCCTCTACCCGGTTCGTGGACTGTCGATATGTTGATATATGCAACCCTCGTGGATGTACGTAATGAATTCCGCCAAGCGTGAAGGCCTTGCACTGAGGATGTTGCAGTTAATATTGGAGATGCTGAAGTCACCCACAGCAACAAACGTGTTGCTTTTCGATCTTCCCCATATTTACCTGCGCATATCTCAGTATTTATATGCTCAAACTCTAGTTCGCTAATAGGAAGCGGGTAGTACAAAGCCACCTGAGTGCACCTTCGTTAACATTAATGTCTAGTCTAGTAGTCTGAGTGGATAAATCCTCTAATGTTTCCTCACTGAGAGCAACTGTGACATTGTCGCTGATTTGACAACACACCTCTCCTTTTATCTCCCTCTCTATCTTTATTGGTGCTGTTGTGGATAGTGTAGTTGACTGGCAAAAAAATACAGAGAGTAATAGATCAGTTGTACGTATGGGTGGAGAAATGGCAGATGGAGGTTAACCGGGACAAATCCTGTACCTTGGTAGTCCAAATGGAAAGAGATAATACTGTCAAGGGCAATCTTAGCAATCTTGATGAGCAGAGGGATCTTGGGGTCGAAGTCCGTAGATACCGGAAAGTAGCTACACAGCTTGACAGTGTGGTTCGGGAGGCTTACGGAACACTTGCTTTTATTAGTCGAGGCATTGAGTTCAAAAGTCAAGAGGTTATGCTGCGACTTTCGGGCCACATCTGGATATTCCATACATTTCTGGTTGCCCCATTACGGAAAAGATGTCGAGGCTTTGGAAAGGGTGCAAAAGAAGTTTACCAAGATGCTATCTAGATCAGAAGGCACGCGCAATGGAGGTTATAAGATGATTGGATGCATAGATAGAGTAGACAGACTATCTCTTTCCTAGGGCCTGCATTCGGATAGAAGTGTAATCTCAAAGGAGATGTGAGGGGCAATATTTTACACGGAGACTGGGTGGTGCCTGGAATGAGCTTTCTGGGGTGATGGTACAGTCCGACACCTTAGGGATTTTTAAGCAACATTTCAACAGGCACATGAATGTGAGGGAAATAGAAGGATATTCACATTCTGTAGGCAGAACAGATCGGTTAGTCATTTGATTATCAGTTTAAATAGTTCAGCACAACATTGTGGGCTGAAGGGTCTTTATATAAGGATGTAATGTTCTATGTTCTATGCTAGAACCATGCATGATTTCAATAATTCCCCCTGTTTCTGGCCAGCCTTCCCCTCTCAGCTCTAATGAAACACCATCGGAATGAAGCGATAGCTCTCTTTCTCTCTCGTCAGGTATTAACAGACCTGTTAAATATACCAAAGGTCATCTCTTTATTAGGGATATCCTTCCTCAGCATTTTTTAGCTGTAGAAATTGTTTTTTTTGTTCTTTCGTTACCTTAAGACCATAAAAGCAAAAGACATAGGAGCTGAATTGGGCCACTGCTCTGCCATTTGATCATTGCTTATCGCTTTTCTTCTCAATTCCATTCTCTTGCCCTCTCCTGTAACTTTTCAGCATTTGACTGAACAGGAACCTAGCAACTTCCGCCTTATCTACACCGAATGACCTGGCCTCCACAGTCGCCTGTGTTGTGCTAATGAATTCAACATATTCACAACTCTGAGGCTAAAGGAAAACCCCCTCATCTCCGTTGTAAATGCACGTCCCTCTATTCTGAACCTGTGCACGTCGGTGCTAGACTATCCCAGATAGAGGCAACATCCTTTCCAATCCCAGTCCATCTGTGCCTTTCAACATTCGATAGCTTTCAATGAAATTACACTAACCACACCACCCCCGTCTAATCCTTGAAATTCCAGTGACTACATGACCAGAGACGTCAAACGGCACTAATATGGCGAGCCTGTCATTTCCGGAATCATTTTTGCGTTTTTTGTGAACCTTCTTGGAAACCAGTCAAACGGCAGTACATTCTTTCTTTGATAATGGCCCCAAGACTGCTCACGGGACTCCAAGTGTGGTGTCACCAGTCCCTTATAAATTCCCAGCGTGATATGTTTCTTTTTTCTCTTTTTGTCCTCTCAGAATGAATGCTAAAATTGTATTTACATTCCTAATCACAGACTCAACCAGCAAGACCGTTAGGGAGTCCTGCACGAGGTCTTCCAAGTCCCTTTTCACCTCGGATTTTTGAATTTTCTCCCCTTTTAGTCTATGCTTTTATTCCTTTTACCACAGTTCATGATCATGTTCTTCCCGACACTGTATTCCATCTGCCACTTCTTTGCCTATTCTCCTGATTTGTCTAAGTCTTCCTGCAGCCTGTTTGCTTCCTCAACACTACTTGCCCGTCCACTTATCTTTGCGTCATCTGCAAAATTGGCCACAAAACCATCACTTCAAATCATTGAAGTAGAACGTAAAAGTAAGTGGTTCTAACATTGACCACTGTGCAACACCACCAGTCATCGGCAACCAATCGGAAGAGGTTTTGCTTATTCACACTCTTTGCCTCTTGTCAATCTGCCAATGTTCTACCCATGCTTGAGTCTTCTCTGTAGTACCATGGGTTCTTAATTGCTTAGCAGCCTCATGTGCGGCACCTTGTCAAAGGCCTTCTGAAAATCAAATCCACAACATCCACCGTTTCTGCTTTGCCTGTCCTACTTGGTATTTCGCCAAATAATTCCATAAGATTTGCCTGGCAAGATTTCCCATAAAGAAACCCATGTCTATTTTACCATGCCTCTGGTACCCTGAAACCTTCCTGAACAAGCGACTCCAAAGTTTTCCCAACCACTGAGGTCAAGGTAACTAGCCTATAATTTCCTCTCTTCCCCCTCGCTCACTTCTTGAAGAGTGCAGTGACATTTGCAATTCTGCATTTCTCTGCAACTATACCAGAATGTAGTGATTCTTGAAAGATTATTATTACTCCACAAACTATTCAGGTACCTCCTCTGAACCTTGGGGTGTAGTCCATCTGGTCCAGGTAACTTACTTGCCTTCAGACCTTACAACTTCCTGGGCACCTTCTTCCTAATGATAGCAACTACGTTCACGTATTCCCTCTGACACTTCCGACCATACGGTGTGCTGCTAGTGTCCTCTACAGTGAAGATACTGCAAAGTACTTATTCAGTTCTTCCGCCATTTTCTCGTCCCTCATTACTACCGTTCCAGTGTCATTTTCGGGAATTTGATATCTACTCTCGCCTTCCTTGTAATCTTTGTATATCTGACAAAAACAAAATACTGTTGACATCCTCTTTGTGTCATTGAGTAGATTCCTTCACATTTCAACTTTTCCCTCCCTATGGCTTTTCAGCTGCCGTCTGCTATTTCTCAGAAACTGCCGAATCTTCTGACTTCCCACTAACTAATCTAATTACATAGGTGATTTCTATCTGAAAGACTGCTGACATTTTCGAAGCGTTTGTATTTTCTTTTTACATTTGCCTTCTTCCAAACTTAAGAGATCTCAGATCGTTGTCCAAGTTTATCCCTCACTGTGAACCCATTACTTTTGGTATTGGGAAATGTGTTGAGGGTTAATCTGGCTTCTCAGATGAATCGACCTCACATCAAAACCATTATGACCATGTTTCATTTCATGAAAAGGGAACCGATAGTCCTTTCGAACCTGATCGACTTTGCAGGCTAAAACAATTGACAATATTGATTGGTCTCGTTTGCATTTCGTACACTTATAGCTGCTTTCAACTGCTTTATTCGACCATGTGAGATTTTAGAGAGCCGAAGGTGCAATGTCCAAGTTCAAATTCTAATTTTATTGGCATAAACATGGATCAGAATTAATGAGACCCAGGTTAACATATTCTGACAGGACTTTACTCTTTAAAAACTTAAAAAAACAAAATCTTGATTTGAACTCCTCCCTCTCCATACTTGTCTATCTTCCAGCCTAACAACTCCTCTGCATGTGCAAGTAGACAAACGGCTAGGAATTGTAGGATTTGAGTAAGAATAAGTATGTTTTCAAGTGGCAGGCAGTGGCCAGAAGGGATACTGAAGGAATCAGTAATCCATGCATTCTTAATATATTTTCATGTCGAAGATCAGAAAAATAAATGTAATATCTGCGGTTCTGCTAACAACACAACTGTACAGCAGGGGTCCCCAACCTAGTTTGCAACGCGGACCGGTTTCTTATTGATAATATTCTTGCGGACTGGCTGACCTGGTGGAGAGGTGGGGTGTAGGGTTACCAATGGATACGTTGTGTTTACCTCGAGATAGGCTACAATGACCATGTGCATGCGTGACTTGCACATGCGTGTACGTGCCGATTTTTTTTCTACAAATCGTTTTTGACGATTCTGTACGGGGGCGGGGTGTTAATCACGACCGGAATATGGGTGGTAAGTGGCTAATACACTGAATTTCATTTCTAAAAGGGTTTATCTAACGAATTTAATATTAAGCACACAGCGCATATTTTCCTTGCATGAATATAGTGATAAGTCAATTATCGGGGAGGACAGGGGAGATTGAAGTAAGTGTTGAACGAACTTCCAGTGGAAGTGGTAGAGGCAGGTTCGATATGATCATTTAACCTTAAATTGGATAGGTATATGGACAGGAAAGGAATGGAGGGTTATAGGCTGAGTGCAGGTCGGTGGGACTAGGTGAGAGTAGCGTTCGGCACAGATTAGAAGGGCAGAGATGGTCTGTTTCCTTGCTGTAATTGTTATATGGTTATATAAGTCACTTATAAGTCAATAGCATCATAACATTTTAAGTAACATTTGGATATTAAACACACAGCACATATTTCCCCGTATGAACATATAAATTAATTGCAACACACAAATATCGCTGAATCAGTGGGAGCCCTGGGCTGAAAACTTGTTCCCTTGAACAACACGGACGTATCGAGGGGTGATGGGAGACAGCCATACTCGAAGTGGGTTCCCTATGTCCAGTCTATTCTGCAATTTAGTTTTTGTTGCATTCATTGCAGAGATATGTTGGAAATGGAAGCACCGTTTTCAGTGCTTTTGTGGCTATCTCAGGATATTTAGCCTTGACTTTGATCCAGAATGCCGGCAGAGATGTTATGTCAAACATACTTTTAAGTCAGCCTTCATTTGCAAGCTCGAGGAGTTGATCTTCTTCCTGTGCTGACATGGATGACGCGCGGGTAATGACCTCGCGTGTGTTCAAGCTCAGCAGTGGGTGAGGGGGGATGAGGAAAGGTGAAGCTGACTCATATCGCCAAATCATATTGTTTCCTCGCGGCCCGGTAGCACATGCTTTGCGGCCCGGTACCGGTCCACAGCCCGGTGATTGGGGACCACTGGTCTTTGTTACGTACCCCGTAACTGGGTTGCCAAACCAGCAGAAATGGATCACTCAGTTGGAGTCTGGATTACTAGAACTAAGAAAGTTTTATTAAAGAAACAAGCAACACAGTACTCTAATCAAAAGGATAATGAATGCAACAGTTCAGCAATGATAAACATGCATGTACACAGAATTAAGATAACAGGATCAATCAAGCTCTATCGTTGTCTAGGGGTAAATGCCCAGTTTCAAAGTGACGCAAAGTTCAGTTCAATTTAGTTCAGTTCAGTTCGCAGACAGTGGAGGGAAGGAGAGAGAGAGCAAAATGAATGAATATTCAAAATGGCTTCCACACACAGACCTTCGCAGTCAGCTTTCGGGCGAGCCCTTTGTGATGTCATCTGAGGTCACTGACCATGACCCCCTCCATTTCGAGATACGATCGTTTCTCTGCGGTGAACCCGACACCCAGGCAAGGGTGGACACACACCAGGTTCCCGCCGATCGTGCCTTTCCACCCTGTGCGTCTATGGCCTGGTCCCGCAACCGGCCTTCCAAAACTTCCCACCGACTTGTGAGAGACGCACCGCTTCCAGGGTCTCGTTACCTCGGGTGTCGTGTGTGTTCTGCCTTAGTGAACCTGTCCCTTTTTATCCCCCTGCTGGGGTATCGCCTGTCCATCACTTCAAACAGTTCAGGGTTCAAAGGGGGAGCCGATCTTGACAGCTCTCTCCTTCTGTTACTCTCTCTCCCGTCCCTTCATTTCACATCTCCCAATGCTGCTCCATTGTTTTCCTTATCTCTCTCTCTCCTGAAGACAGGTGGCAGACCAACAGCTGATCCCACTGGTGCCAGCACAGGGCAGCTGCATCTTAATCTATGTGTATTCTTGTCACATCTTATACACTTCCATCAAGTCACCCCTCATCCTTCTTTGCTCCATAGAGAAAAGCCTCAGCTGGCTAAACCTATCTTCATGAGACATGCCCATGAGACAGGCAGCATCCTGGTAAATCTTCTCTGCACCTTACCTAAAGCTTCCATATCCTTCCAGTAATGAGGTGACTGGAACTGAACACAATACTCCCAAGGGTAGACTAACTAGAGTTTTGTTAGAGCTGCAACATTACCTCGTGCCTCTTGAACTCAATCCCCTGCCTAACGAAGGTGAACACAACATATGCCTTCTTAACCACCTTAACAACTTACTTGGTAACTTCAAGAGATCTATGGATGTGGATCCCAAGGACCCTCTGTTTCTCCAAATTGCTGAGAATACTACCATTAACTTTGTAATCTGCCTTGAAGTTCTCGGCTTTGGGCTTGCTACTGATCAAGCCCTTGGGCTTCAAATTCGGCCGTCCAAAATCAACCACTGTCGAAAGACTGTTTCTACTTACATTGGTTATATTTTCTTCGGATGAAATGGACACAGGCTGGGCCCGACTCTGAGGCTTTACTTTGATCTGCTTTGGTAGCTTGTCATGTGGCTGAAGTTGCCCTTCTTCCAGGTCCTGGTTTTGCAGCTGGGCCACATGCTGAGCCTGGGTCGCTGGTTGAAATTGGTCGTCCTGTTGGGCTTGGATCTCTGGCTTGGCCTGAGCCTCAGGGTTCAATTGATCATCACCCAGCACCTGAGATCCAAAGTCAGCCCCCTTCTGATTCTTTCGCTGGGTCTCCAGCAGAGATGGGTATTGTGACTCCTGCCCATTTTCATCTTGCGCTTCCTGCTGTGCCAGGTCTTTAGCCTCTTTCAGAGCTTGGGGCTCCAGTGGGACCAGATCTTGAACCTGCTGCTGATCCCCTTCTTCGGCCTCTAGTTTATCCAGGACTTGGGCCTGCTGTTGGAAATTTTGCACATTGGCCTCCGGTTGGTTCACTGCCTCACTCACAGCATTTCCCTCTTGTGCTTCAGCAGGGATCTCCGATGGAACCTCTGTCTGCTGCTGCTTCTGGCCTGGTTCTTGCTGCTCTGCTTGGGATTGGTTCTGGAGCAGCGAGCAGTGTTCTGTGCCATCAGCCTTCTGTTCAGAAACCAGCTCTGGCTCAACATCTGCTCTGCCTGGAGACAACTCACAGCTGTGGCCCACATTCTTCTCCTCCCAGCCGCCTGCTCGCTGGCTTGGGCTGGAGACAATTCCTAGCACTTGGCTGGTCTGAAGAATACAGAAGAAAAAAAACTTTGAAAACAGCTGGCATTTTAAAAACACTCAGTAAAAAACAATCTTGGCAGTCAGTGTCAGATGAACTTCCTGAACTTGTGACACTCAGAATACCATTCAGTTTCGCCTCAAAGACTCAGAGAGGCGTGCGGAAGAATCCTTGACAATGGCACCAGTGACAAGAACACGATGTAGTCAAAGATTTATTTCCATGATATTAATGCCATTCCTGATATGGGAACAGGTCAGTGAGCAGCTGGCCCAGGGAGAGGGGACCATTTAATGTGGTGAGATGTGAGAAGCCCCAGTGCTACTGCCCTTTCAGACAGGTGTTGAAGGCAGATTTATTAGAGGCAATCAGATAATGGAGGTGGGTCAAGAGAAACTGCTTTCAGTGGCAGGAGGGTCAATAACTGGAGGAAAGAGATTGAGGATAATTCTTAAGCTGCCATAAATCTCCTCACTTTGGTTACTGAGATTCCAGTTCTTGGGTTTCTGCTCAGGCCTCTTGTTCAGTCTGGAATCAGCCTAGGCCTGGGTCAGAGGGGCAATGAAGTAATTTCTTTTTAACATAGACAGTTGTGATTTAGAATTCACTGTGGCCTGGCCTACCGAGTTCCTCCAGCATTTTGTGTGCGTTATTTTAGATATTTCCCTGAAGGGTAAACGCCACAGGGGAGCTGGACTATAATGTGTGGTTAATGGTGTAGCTGAGTGGTGGGTGGAGATACAACTCTACCAAAGGAGGTATAAGGTGCTCCTTCCGTCCACCAGTCTGCAGGTCACCATTGGGCAAGGAATAGCACCTGCTTAGCCCTCCCGATCAGGGTCACATGAAACCACGGAAGCAGGTGGTGGTTGGTTGTACGAACAAGCGGTGCATATCACAAGTCCTGGTTATACGACCACTGATGCCAGGCAGACAGTCTCTGAAGAGTATTGATAATGGCTAAGGTCGCCCGTCTTGTAAAAACACTGGCCCAGAAGAAGTTTGCCATTGCCCACAGTGTCAAAGACCATGATTGCCCACATCATACGGCATGACACATAATGATGATGGTGAAAGGAGTAAGAAAGTAAAATATCCTTTAAACAGAGAGAGAGAGAGAGAGAGCAACATCACAGAATGTTACTGTACAGGGAGAGCTGGGGGCATGACAGAAAGTTAACTGTGAGAAATGTAGATAATGGCAAAGACAAATGGAATTCTACACACGAAATACTGGAGGAACTCAGCAAGTCAGTCAGCATGTATGGAAATGAATAAACAGTTGACGTTTACGGGCCAAGACCCTACATCAGGACTAGAAAGGGAAGGGGGAAGAAGCCAGAATAAAACAGGTGGGGAGAAGGGAAGGAGGACACGCTGGAAGATTACGTGTGGAGCTAGGTGGGTGGGGGAACGGGATGAAGTAAGAAGCTGGAAGGTGATAGGTGGAAAAGTTAAAAGGGTTGGAGAAGGAGGAATCTGATAGGAGAGGACAGTGGACCACAGGAGAAAGGGAAGGAGGAGGGGTACCAGGGGAGGTGATAGGGAGATGTGGAAAAGAGGCCAGAATGGGGAATTGGAAGCAGGAGGGAAAAAATTACCGGTAGTTGGGAAAATAGAAATTCATGCCATCAGTGAAAAGCTCTACATAATGGAAGCTTGTTTGCCACAGCCAGATTTCTTTGTCCTCAAAGAATTATAATTTACAAGGTATTGGGGCAGATTTCACTACTACAGCAGACAGCAGACAGGTGGGAAAGGTCCCAGTGGTACAGGGTAGGGAGTAGGCTTGGGACTCTTCAGTGTTATAGCCAGACACCAGGAAACCAAGTTATCATGCCACCAGTACACCAGGTAATGATATCCCCAGCAAGAGGGCATCTAACTGCTTACCCCTAACATTCAATGATCCAACAGTAGTTGAGACCCAACTGTCAATGTCCTGGAGGGGCCAACATTGTCCAGAGTCTCAGCAGGACAGCCCACATAAATACTGTGGTACCAGAGCAGATTGGATGTTGTGAACTCAATGAAGACCTTCCCATCTTCACCCTCTTCCCTTCCTAATCCCCCTTCTCCCATGGCCCACTCTCCTCTCCCATCAGATTCCTCCTCCTTCAGCCCTTTAACTCTTCCACCTCTACCAGGGGTTCCCAACCTTTTACTTGCCATGGACCAGTACAATTAAGCAAGGGGTCTCAGAGTGAATGTTGAGAGGATGTTTCTTATGGTAGGGAGTCTAAGACCAGAGGACAGTCTCATAATAGTGAGGTGTCCTTTTAGAGATGAATAGGAAGATGAGAAGAAAGTTCTTTAGCCAGAGAGTGGTGAATCTGTGGCATTTATTGCCACAGTCAGCTGTGAAGGCAGAGTATTTTTGTATATTTAAGGCAGAGGTTGGTCAGGTCATGAAGGGATAAAGGGAGAAGGCAGGAGATTGGGGCTGAGAGGGAAAATGGATCAGCCATGATGAAATGCAGAGCAGACTAATGGTCTAATTCTGCTCCCATATCTTGTGGTTTTAGGATATTGGGAACCCCTGACCTAAACACTTCCAGCTTCTAACATTATCCATCTTCCCCCTTACCTGGTCTCACCTATCACCTGCCAGCTTGAAGTCCTTCCCTCCACGCTCCCACCACCTCCCAGTCTTATTCTGGCTTCTTCCCAGTTCCTTTCCAGTCCTGATGAGGGGGTCTCGGTTTGAAACATCGACTCTTTATTGCTCAGCAGAGTTGCTGCCTGACCTGCTGAGTTCCTCCAGCACTTGGTGTGTGTGTTGTGGGTTGGAAGCAAAATATGCTTGACCCTGATGGACTGAGAGAGACACAATCTCCACCTACTGGCTGTTTATTAATACGTAAACCAGTACAGGAAAAAAAGAATTGTGGTCAGCATAGAGCAGACATGATTACATCGCACGGCAGGGCAGGCTTCTGACAACCAAGTCCAGCTCCTGGCCTTCACGTCTGGCTGAGCTACTAAGATTGGCGGAACCGTTTCTACTGACAGGAGAAGGCACCTAGGTGGGTTACTGACGCCTTAAAACCAGTCGCTTTGGGCTGATGCCAAACTATCGATCTCTGCCATTCCTTTGCATTCATCTGCTGCGTGGAGAGAGCTAGCCTGCTGTGTGGGCAACACCTTGCTCTCCGTGTTGTACTTCCCTGGCTTGCACATCATGTAGACAGCTAGGACACAACATCCATGGTCCATTCCGACCAATGCAGAACCTCCAGGCCTAGCTCATTAACAGACTCCTTCAGCGGACTGGAGGACAGTCTCCATATGAAAGACTGGAAGAACTGAAGACATTGGAGTAGAGTTAGGCCTTTCAGCCTATCGAGTCTGCTCCGCCGTTTCATCATGGCTGATCCATTTCCCTCTCAAACCCATTTTCCCTTTAACCTTTGACGCCCTATCTAATTATTTGGTGATGCGTTGACTGAGCTGCCTATTCAAACATCCAATGTCAGTCCATCCTTTCTGAGATAAGGGGCCCAAAAATGCACACAAGACTCCAGATGAGGCCTCACTACTGCCTTATAAAGCCTCAGCATTACATCCTTATATGCAGAAAGACTGGAATCCTCTCTCTCACTGACGCTGACACCAAGCTGTCTGGCCAGGGCAAACATCTGCCAACAGGTTTGGTTGCTAACTTGAAATTCAGCTCACACTCCCAACCTCCGAACCAAAGCCTTGCTTGTGCTGAAGGCTAAAGCAGTGAAAAGACCCGTTGGCGTGACCCTCAGACGTTCCTTCAAAGATATCCCTGCAGCTGAGGGCAGGAGTCCTTTAATAGAACATACAACAGTATAGTACAGGAACAGGCCCTTCGGCCCTCAATGTTGTGCCAGAACAATTAAATTAGTAATCAGATAGCTAACTAAACTCATCTCTCCTGCCTACACAATGTCCATATCCTCCCATCTTCCTCACATTCATGTTCCTATCTAAACGTCTCTTAAAAATCTCTAATGCATCTATCTCTACCACCACCGCAGGCACCCACCACTCTCTGTGTAAACGATCCGCTCTCACATCTCTGAAATTACCCTCACTCACCTCCTCCTCTCCTTGGACTCCCCGCTCTGGTTCTCTGCCTGCTCTGGATCTTCTCATCTCGAATTGCCGACGGGACATCGACTTCATCATTCCTTCACTCCTCCACTGAATGCATTGCCCTCTACCCTCCCCGCACCAATCCCAACCTGACCATCAAACTGCCTCCAAAGCCAGTCTATCCTTCCTCAAGTATGGAGACCCGAACTGCATGCAGTACTCCAGGTGCAGCCTCACCAGTACCCTGTACAGTTGCAGCATAACTTCCCTGCTCTTCAATTCAGTCCCTCTAGTAATGAAGGCCAATACTGTATTCCATTTGCTTTTGTGATAGCCTGCTGCACCTGCAAACTAACCTTTTGTGATTCATGCACAAGTACTCCCAAGTCCTCAGCACAGCAGTATGCTGGAAATTTTCACCGTTTAAATAATAATCTGCTCTTCTATTTTTCCTAACAAAGTGGATGACCTCACATTTACCAACATTGTACCCCATCTGCCAGACCCTTGCCCACTCACTTAACCTATCGATATGTATCTCTCTGTATCTTCTGCACAATTTACCTTTCCACTCAATTTGGTATCATCAGCATCCTTATCTTATGGATAAGTCTTTTATGCAGTACCTTATCAAGCACCTTCCAGAGATCCAAGTAAATAACGTCCATCTGTTCCCCTCTATCCACTGTGCTCGTTATATCCTCAAAGAACTCCAGTAAGTTTGTCAAACAGGATCTGCCCTTGCTGAATCCATGCTGCATCTGCCTGATGGATCCATTTCTTGCCAGATGCCTCGCTATTTCTTCTTTAATGATAGCTTCAAGCATTTTCCAACTACAGATGTTAAACTAACTGACCTGTAGGTACCTGCTTTAGCCTACATCATTTTTTGAACTGTGGCGTGACATTCGCCGTCTTCTAATCCACCAGAACCTGCCCACAGCCCAGAGAATTTTAGTTTATTTTCTTTCCTTATTCCCTTTCTTTATTAATTGCTTGATGGGTCTTTGTTGCTGTTTGAAATTTTCCCAGTCTTCCAGTTTCCCACTACTCTTGGAGGCTTTCTATTCACACGCTTTTAGTTTGACACCTTCTTTAATTTCCTCAGTTATCCAAGACTGGCTCTCCCCACCCTTACTGTCCGTGCTTTTAACTGGAATATACTTTTGTTGAGCACCGTGAAAAATCTCTTTGAAAGTCTTCCACTGCTCCTCAATAGTCCCACCATATAGCCTGTGTTCCCAGACTACTTTTGCACCCTCCATTTGTATGGGAAACTCAGTCATACTGTGATCACTCTTTCCGAGAGGATCCCTAACTACAAGATCACTAATTTTACCTTTCTCATTGCACAGGACCAGATCTAAGATAACACATTCTCTTGTAGGTTAAGTAACATGCTGTTCAAGAAAGCCATCATTTATGCGTTCGATGAAGTCCTCCACAAGACTGTCTCGACCAACTTGATTCACCCAATCTCTGTGCAAGTTAGTCTCCCATGATAACTGCTGTTCCATTCTCCCGTGCCTGAGATATTTCTGTTTACTGCCTGTGCCACTGTGATGTGATTATTTGGTGGCTGATCGACAACTCCCACCAGGGATTTTTTTTCCCTTACTGTTCCTAATCTCTACCTAGATGGACTCAACGTTCTGCTCCTTAGATCTTATATCGTCTCTCACTGTCGCACTGATCTCATCCTTACAGCGCTACCCCACCTCCCTTACCTTCCTGCCTATCGTACCGTATAACCTGATATCCTTGGATATTTAATTCCCAATCTTGACTTAGCTGAGAGGTTGCTTTGAGCTGAGCTGTAAATCATCTACAAGATGTCAGCTCAGCTGAAATCATCTACATCTCGTAGATTAAATCATTCGTCCCACCTAAGACGACTTAGCACGTCAACCAAGAGAATGGTTATCAAACTGATTGTTCATTTGTATCAATAGTCCATTGACTTGGCCGGAATGGTTATCAAGCTGATTGTTCTTTGTATCCATAGTCCATTGACTTGGCTGGAATGCTTATCAAATTGATTGTTCTTTTGTATCGGTGGCCTTATAACCTCTGACAATTCTGACATCAGGCAGTGAATTAGTTGAACTGCTGGGGAGATCAGAAAGGTTCTCTCCCTGGTGTCGGGTCCAAATTCACTCACCGGCTGAGCTCGAAGAAATAAACGGGTGGAAAGATAAGTAACGATCTTTTTGTACTGTTGTTATTTGATCCAGCAAAGTTACGTTTACAAACCTCCTCTGCACCTTTCCAATCATGAGGCAACCAGAACGTGACACAATTGTGTTGTGGGTAGTGGGGAACTGGTGTGGGATCAGAAAGAGGGCGATAGGGTTGAGGAGGGATTATAAAGGGGTAGTAGAGAATGTGGTTAAGAGCATAAGATGCAGATCAGAATTAGGCCATTTGGCCCATCAAGTCTACTCTGCCATTTCATCATGGGTGATCCATTTTTCCTCTCAGCCGCAATCTCCTGCTTTCCATATAACCATATAACAATTACAGCACGGAAACAGGCCATCGTGGCCCTTCTAGTCCGTGCTGAATGCTTACTCTCACCTAGTCCCATCTACCTGCACTTAGCCCATAACCCTCATTCCTTTCCTGTCCATATACCTATCAAACTTTTTTTTAATGACAAAATTGTACCTGCCTCTACCACTTCTACTGGAAGCTCATTCCACACAGTTACCACTCCCTGAGTAAAGAAGTTCCCATTCTTGTTACCCCTAAACTTTTGCCCCTTAACTCTCAACTCATGTCCTCTTGTTTGAATCTCCCCTACTCTCAACGGAAAAAGCCTATCCAAGTCAACTCTATCTATCCCCCTCATAATTTTAAATGCCTCTATCAAGTCCCCGGTCAAACTTCTACGCTCCAAACAATAAAGACCTAACTTGTTCAACCTTTCTCTGTAACTTAGGTGCTGAAACCCAGGTGACATTCTGGTAAATCTCCTCTGTACTCTCTCTATTTTGTTGATATCCTTCCTATAATTTGGTGACCACAACTGTACACAAGACTCCAAATTTGGCCTCACCAATGCCTTGTACAATTTCAACATTACATCCCATCTCCTATACTCAGTGCTCTGATTTATAAAGGCCAGCATACCAAAAGCTTTCTTCACCATCTTATCCACATGAGATTCCACCTTCAGGGAACTATGCACTATTATTCCTAGACCACACTGTTCTACTGCATTCTTCAATACCTTACCATTTACCATGTATGTCCTATTTTGATTAGTCCTACCAAAATGTAGCACCTCACACTTATCAGCATTAAACTCCATCTGCCATCTTTCAGCCCACTCTTCTAACTGGCCCAAATTCTCTGCAAGCTTTGAAAACCCACTTCATTATCCAAAATGCCAACTATCTTAGTATCATCTGCATACTTACTAATCCAATTTGCCACTCTATCATCCAGATCATTAATGTATATGACAAACAACATTGGACCCAGTACAGATCCCTGAAGCACACCACTAGTCACCGGCCTCCAACCTGACAAACAGTTATCCACCACTGCTCTCTGACATCTCCAATCCAGCCACTGTTAAATCCATTTTACTACTTAAATATTATACCTAACGATTGAACCTTCCTAACTAACCTTCCGTGTGGAACTTTGTCAAAGGCCTTACTGAAGTCCATATAGACAACATCCACCACTTCACCCTTGTCAACTTTTCAAGTAACCTCTTCAAAAAATTCAATAAGATCTGTCAAACATGACCTTCCATGCACAAATCCATGTTGACTGTTCCTAAACAGCTACCCTGTCTATCCAGATAATTATATATACCATCTCTAAGAATATTTTCCATTAACTTACCCACCACTGACGTCAAACTTACAGGCCGATAATTGCTAGGTTTACTCTTAGAACTTAGCAATTTACTCTTAACTTTACTCTTAGAACACCTCCACCACCATCGCCAGCAGCTCATTCCACGCACTCACCACTCTCTGCATAAAAAGCTTAGCCCTGACATCTCCTCTGTACCTACTTCCAAGCACCTTAAAACTGTGCCCTCTCATGCTAGCTGGGAAAAAGCTTCTGACTATCCAAACGATCAATGCCTCTCATCATCTTACACACCTCTGTCAGGTCACCTCTCATCCTCCGTCGCTCCAAGAAGAAAAGGCCGAGTTCACTTAACCTATTCTCATAAGGCATGCTCTCCAGTCCAGGGAACATCCTTGTAAATCTCCTCTGCACCCTTTCTATGCTTTCCACATCCTTCCTATAGTGAGGCGACCAGAACTGAGCAGAGTACTCCAAGTGGGGTGTGACCAGGGTCCTATATAGCTGCAACATTACCCCTGGGCTCTAAACTCAATCCCACGGTTGATGAAGGTCAATACACTGTATGCTTTCTTAACCACAGAGCCAACCTGCACAGCAGCTTTGAGCGTCCTATGGACTCGGACCCCAAGATCCCTCTGATCCCCCACACTGCCAAGAGTCTTCTTCTTCATTAATCTTCTTATTGATTTAAAAAAAGCTTAAATACAAATCAAGAGGAGAATTCATTCAAATATATATATCGGTAACAATATAATCCAAGATTAAGATAGACATTGTCAAAATCATAGATATTGTTAAACTAGTATAAAATATATAATAAAAAATGAAAATAACAATTGTCTTAGCAGTTTATGAAGAGAAAGGGAAAATCATTGGGTTTTAAATGAAAAGGAAAAAGAACCCACTACACTAAAGAAACAAAAAAAAAGAGGACTGGGCAGTCCATTTTCAGGATACGATCAAGAAAGAAAGAAAGACTTTCTGATGAAATCTAAAACTTTGAAAAAAAGACTGAAAGAGTAATAAATAATTAAATGAGAATATTGGATAAAAGGTCACCGTATTGCTAAGAGCCTTACCATTCATACTATATTCTGTCATCATATTTGACCTACCAAAATGAACCACCTCTCACTTATTTGCGTTGAACTTCATCTATCACTTCTCAGCCCAGTTTTGCATCCTATCAATGTCCCGCTATCCACACTATCCACAACCCCGCCAACCATTGTGTCATCAGCAAATTTACTAACCTAATCCTCCACTTCCTCATCCAGGTCAATTGGTGGCCACCAAGAGGTCCTGGTTTCTTCTGCTGAATGGACTGTAGGTGCTCGTCAAAGTGGTCTCCCAATCTGGGCCGGGTCTCACAGGTGAAATGTTGCCTCACCTGGAAGGACTGTTTGGGCCCCGAATGGTAGTGAGGGAGGAGATCCAGGGGCAGCTGTGGCACTTCTCCTGGTGGCCACCAATTTTAATTCTACTTCCCATTCCCATTCCAACATGTTGGTCCATGGCCTCCTCTACTGCCGCGATGAGGCCACACTCGGGTTGGAGGAAAAACTCCTTATTCCGTCTGGGTAGCCTCCAACCTGATGGCATCAACATCAATTTCTCCTGCTTCTGGTAATGACCCCCCCACTTCACCATTCTCCATTCACATTTTGCTCCCTCACCTTATCTCCTTACCTGCCCATCACCTCCCTCTGGTGCTCTTCCCCCTTCCCTTTCTTCCATGGCCTTCTGTCCTCTCCTATCAGATTCCCCCTTCTCCAGCACTTTATCTCTTTCACCAATTTCTCAGCTCTTTACCTCACCACTCCCCATCTCCTGGTTTCACCTATCACCCACAACCTTGTACGTCTTCCCCACCTTCTTACTCTGATCTCATCTTTTTTTTTCTAGTCCTGATGAAGCATCTTGGCCCAAAACGACAACTGACTGGTACAAGCTGACAGGAAGGTGACAGTAACTCAAATCACTTCACGTTACAACAGTGGTGTGCAGAAGAGCATCTCTAAACACACATGTCGAACCTTGAAGTGGATGATGAAGAATACCATTTTCACAATACCAGTAATATTGAAAAAAAATATAACGTTGACTTGCAGTCTATGCAGAAGTAAACATCATGGTACCTGCAGCTGCCTAAATTGACATACAGTGGCAGAAAAACATTTGGGCACCCCGGTCAAAATTTCTGTTACTGTGAATAGTTAAGTGAGTAGAAGATGAACTGATCTTCAAAAATCATAACGTTGAAGATGAAACATTCTTTTCAACATATTGAGCAAGATTAGTGTATTATTTTGGTTTTGTACAATTTTTGAGTGAAAAAAAGGAAAGGAGCACCATTGGAAAGTTTAGGCACCCCAAAAGATTTGAGCTCAGAGATAACTTTTACCAAGGTTCCAGACCTTAATTAGCTTGTTAGGGTTATGGCTTGTTCACAGTCATCGTTAGGAAAGGCCAGGTGATGCAAATTTTAAAGCTTTATAAATACCCTGACTCCTCAAACCTTGTCCCAACAAACAGCAGCCATGGGCTCCTCTAAGCAGCTGCCTAGCACTCTGAAAATTAAAATAAATGATGCCCACAAAGCAGGAGAAGGCTATAAGATGATAGCAAAGCATTTTCAGATAGCCGTTTCCTCAGTTCGTAACGTAATTAAGAAATGGCAGTTAGCAGGAACGGTGGAGGTCAAGTTGAGGTCTGTAAGACCAAGAAAACTTTCCAAGAGAGCTACTCATAGGATTGCCAGAAAGGCAAATGAAAACCCCTGTTTGACTGCAAAAGACCTTCAGGAAGATTTAGCAGACTCTGGAGTGGTGGTGCACTGTTCTACTGTGCAGCGACACTGAAGAAATATGACCTTCATGGAAGAGTCATCAGAAGAAAACTTTTCCTGCATCGTTACCACAAATTTCAGCATCAGAAGTTTGCAAAGGAACATCTAAACAAGCCTGATGCATTTTGGAAACAAGTCAATGGTAGAATTGAGTTTTCTTCAGTTGGCAATTCTTCTAGAAGTGCCAGGATTTGTTTTCCTCAAAGACCATTTCTATATTTTAAAGATTCTTTGCTTCCTGCAGGGAGGAGGTGTGAGGCTATTTGGCTAACCATTGGTGGGAAGGTAATTTAGATTAGGAATCAATTAAAGCCAATTGTACGGACAAATGTCAACTTTCCCCTTATTATTCTTTTGCCTCGGAGAACAATTTAGAGTGATTTCTTTTTTTTAATCCTAACTTGCCCAAAGAGGTGAATATTAATGCACTGAGATCACGAATGTAATTCTGTGTCGTTTTCTTTTCTGTGTACATTGTAACAAAAAGTCTGTCAGACACAACTGTTTCATTCAATAAATCACAAGACCCACCCCAACTGAAATTTGTGGCCAATGATTATAATCAAGGATGGGAAGGTTCAAATAATGAAGTGCTTCAAATATTTGGGATAGCATTTTATCAGATTGCATGTTTTAATTAGTTTTAATCAGTGGCTGATGTCATCACAGTGGGTCATGACATCACAATGGCTGATGACATCACAGTGGCTGATGACATCACAATAGCTGATGACATCACAGTGGCCAAATCAGAAACCATGAGAAATATTTTGGTGTTGATATCAGATAAGAAGCACAAACTGTTGTGTCTCAGTCTTCAGCTAAGAAATAATAGAGAGCTAAAGAGGTGATAACTCCCGAACAAATGGGGTTGAGATGGACCAGATGCTTGCTCAGGCAGGATGAAGAGGAAAGATCTCAGGTAATTCCAAACTTGTCAGCAAGTGTTCAGTGTCCAGCTGGCCCCCGTTTTTTGAACGTTCACTTTACGACTCCTCGCTGTTATGAAAGACCAAATTAGTTACCGGTTTTCGCTGACAAGAAGGTGTTTTCACTGTTACAAAAAAATGCAGCATGCACCCCGAGCAGCGAGAGTGGTGAAAATAGCGTTCAGCGTTTCTTGTGAAGCGAGCCGTTATAGAGGCAGCGCGCACCCCGAGCTGCGAGAGTGGTGAAAAGCCAAGCTTCTTCCCCGGGAACTACACTCAGCATCTCAGCATTAAGCTGCCATAGCTTTGAACTGCGTGAGATTTTCACTACAATTGACAATGCTGCAATGATTGCAGAAAAGTATGACTTTAACTTTGAAAGGGCACGTAGGTTCAGGGCAGGTTTGCAGGATGTTTTGAGTGCTTACAAAGAACTGTATGATAGAAAGATGTGTGAACCTTCCAGTGTGCTGGCTGTCTTCTTGACTCTGCTAAGTGAAACTACGCTGTACATCAATGGTCCCCAACCTCCGGGCTGCGGACCGGTACTGATCCGCGAAGCATGCAGTGGTGGAGCGATAGCCGGAACGCACCCAGAAAAAAGCCAAAATAAACAAGCTAATTAATTAGGTGCTGCCTGGCATGTAAATGTCGGCCCAGATCAGAGACGATGCAATGAGCACCTAATTAATTAACACACATAAAAGTTGCTGGTGTACACAGCAGGCCAGGCAGCATCTATAGGAAGAGGTGCAGTCGACATTTTGGGCCGAGACCCTTCGTCAGGACTAACTGAAGGAAGAGCTAGTAAGAGATTTGAAAGTGGGAGGGGGAGGGGGAGATCCGAAATGATAGGAGAAGACAGGAGGGGGAAGGATGGAGCCAAGAGCTGGACAGCTGATTGGCAAAAGGGATATGAGAGGATCATGGGACAGGAGGCCTAGGGAGAAAGAAAGGGGGAGGGGGGAAGCCCAGAGGATGGGCAATAATGGATGGGGTATGAGGGGGAGGTGGGGCATTAACGGAAGTTAGGGAAGTCAACGTTCATGCTATCAGGTTGGAGGCTCCCAGTCGGAATATAAGGTGTTGCTCCTCCAACCTGAGTACGGCTTCATCTTTACAGTAGAGGAGGCCATGGATAGACATATCGGAATGGGAATGGGACGTGGAATTAAAATGTGTGGCCACTGGGAAATCCTGCTTTCTCTGGTGGACAGAGCGTAGGTGTTCAGCGAAACGATCTCCCAGTCTGCGTTGGGTCTCACCAATATATAGGAGGCTGCGTCGGGAGCACGGGACGCAGTATACCACCCCAGCCGACTCACAGGTGAAGTGTCGCCTCACCTGGAAGGACTGTCTGGGGCCCTGAATGGTGGGAAGGGAGGAAGTGTAAGGGCATGTGTAGCACTTGTTCCGCTTACAAGGATAAGTGCCAGGAGGGAGATCGGTGGGGTGGGATGGTGGGGACGAATGGACAAGGGAGTCGCATAGGGAGCCATCCCTGTGGAAAGCGGAGGGGGAGGGAAAGATGTGCTTAGTGGTGGGATCCCATTGGAGCTGGCGGAAGTTACGGAGAATTATTTGTTGGACCTGGAGGCTGGTGGGGTGGTAGGTGAAGACAAGGGGAACCCTATCCCGAGTGGGGTGGTGGGAGGACGGGGTGAGAGCAGATGTGCGTGAAATGGCAGAGATGCGTTTGAGAGCAGAGTTGATGGTGGAGGAAGGGAAGCTCCTTTCTTTAAAAAAGGAGGACATCTCCTTCGTCCTGGAATGAAAAACCTCATCCTGAGAGCAGATGCGGCGGAGACGGAGGATTTGCGAGAAGGGGATGGTATTTTTTCAAGAGACAGGGTGAGAAGAGGAATAGACCAGATAGCTGTGAGAGTCTGTAGGCTTATAGTAGGCATCAGTAGATAAGCTGTCTCCAGAGATAGAGACAGAAAGATCTAGAAAGGGGAGGGAGGTGTCGGAAATGGACCAGGTATTCAAGGACTCGGCAGCTAACCTCAATGAGTATGCCTCAGCTGTCACAGACTTCTTTGGAAATGCACGGAGAACTGTGTGTCTCACAAGACGATCCGGGTATTCCCTAACCGGAAACCTTGGATGAATTATGAGGTCAAATCCCTTTCAAAGGCTAGAGCTGCGGCTTTTAGGTCTGGGGATACCAGTGGCTACACAGAATCCAGGCGTGAGCTCCGGAAAGCCATTAGGGGCGCCAAGAGGCAATATCGAGCCGAGTTGGAAGCCCAGCTTAACCAAAGGGATGCCAGTAGACTATGGCAGGGTCTAAATGAGATCACTGGGCACAAAGAAAAGGCTGGGAATTTCTTGTGTGATTCTTTCAAGGGTAACATGTTTGAGATGAACATTAAACTTTGAGGGTTTGGGCTAATAGGTTGCAGCAGGTTAGTGAAATATATGGAAGGATATAATGGGATGCATTGAAAGGGCAGGGAGGGGGCAATCCAGTGGACGGATGTACAGAATTTAAGTTGCTGGATGTTAAATGTTTGCAAGCTTCCTGCCCATCTAATCTTTATTTTATCAAATCAGAAAATACTAACAGCTCGGGAACTAATCTATTTCCATTCTCTTGCCCTTGTGCAGTCTGCTTCCTCAGAAGACAGTGTCCCTTCATCAAACGAAGCTGATAGAAAGACTAACACCAGCCCTAGTTTACAGTCATGCCAAGGATCCTGCAGCTCGTCTGACGAATCTGTATCCATGACACAATCAGGTATGAAGTTTCTGACAGCTATGTGTGAGCTTTTCAGTATTTATACTTGGTAGGTACTCACAGAATTCCATGTAAGCACAGCTAACATTACAGCTCAGTACTGATGGGATCGTCTCAGTAAATCTAGCTGCTCATGAAGGGTTGCAATTGTCCATATCAGCAGAATTGTATTCAGCTGCAAACTGTAATCTCGAGGCCTGGTCTATCACTCCTTTTCACCATTACTATCAAGCTAGGGACCAATGCCAGTTCAGTGGCGAGTATAGAAAGAAGTTTTACAAGTTGCATTGGGTGGATCTGAACTGAATAGAGCTGCTACACAGAACCATCAGCTTGTTAAATGGCAAAAGCAGCATGCAGTAAACAGATGCATCACACACAATGCTGGAGGAACTCAGCAGGCCAGACAGCATTAAAGGAAAAGAGTAAACAATCGATGTTTCAGGCCGAAAACCTTCACGACTGGAACGGAAGGAAGAAGGAGTCAGAAAAAGAAGGTGGGGGAAAGGAAGGAAGAGATACAAGTTGGCAGGTGATAGGTGATACTGGGAGAGGTGGAGCGGTTAAAGTAAAGAGCTGGGAAGTTGATTGGTGAAAGGGGTAAAGGGTTAGAGTAGGGGGTATTTAATAGGAGAGGACAGAGGACCATTGAAGAAGGGAAGGAGGAGGAGCCCCAGTGGGAGGTGATGGACAGGTAAGGAGATGAGGTGAGAGAGGGAAACGAATGGAGAGGAGGAGGAGGCAGTTACTGGAAGTTTGAGAAATTGACGTTTGTGCCATCAGGTTGGAGATCACCCAAACAAAAAATAAGCTCTTGCCGCTCCAACCTGAGGGTGGCCTCACAGTGACAGGAGACCATGGACTGACATAATGGAATGGAAAGTTGAGTTGGAATGGCTGGCTACCGGAAAATCCCGCTTTTTGTGGCAGATGGAGCGAAGCTGCTTGACAAATGTCTCCCAGTCTGGTCTGATCAATATATAGGAGGCAACACCAGATACTATAGGTGATCCCAACAGACTCACGGGTGAAGTGTCGCCTGGCGTGGAAGGGCTGTTTGAGGCCCTGAATGGTAGTGAGGAAGGAGGTGTAGGGGCAGGTGTGGCCCTTGTTCTGCTTGCAAGGATAAGTGCCAGGAGGGAAATCAGTGGGGAGGGATGAGTGGACAAGGGAGTCGTGTAAAGAGTGATTCCTACGGAAAGATGTGCTTGGTGGTGGGCTCCCTTTGGAGATAGCAGAAGTTGCAGAGAGTTACGTGCGGGATGCAGAGGCTTGTGTGGTGATAGGTGAGGACAAGAGGAACCCTATCCTTCGTGTGGCGGCAGGTGGAAGGGTTCAGGGTGATTTGTGCAATGTGGTTGAGGGCTACGTTGATCGTGGAGGAAAGGAAGCCCTTTTCTTTGAAGAAGGAGGGTATCTCAGTTGTTCTGGAATGAAAAGCTTCATTCTGGGAGCAGATGCAGTGGAGCTGGAGGAACTGAGGCCAGGGAATGGCATTTTTGCAAGTGATAGGGTGGGAAGACGTCTTGTCCAGAGAGCTGTGAGAGTCAGTGGGTTTGTAAAGAGTATCAGCAGATAAACTGTCTCCAAAGATGGAGACGGGGATCGAGAAAGGGGTGAGAGGTGTCAGAAGTGGGCCAGTTGAGGGCAGTGTGGAAATTGGAGAAAGTTGAGGAAATTGATGAGCTCAGCATGGGTGCTGGAAGCAGGACCAATGCAGTTATCTTTGTAGCGTAGGAAGAGTTGTGGAGTGATGCCCGTTTAGGTTCGAAACATGGACTGTTCCACAACTGTTAACTCTTTTCCGTAGCTGTTGCCTAGCCTGCTGAGTTCCTTCAGCATTTTCTGGGTATTACTTTGGACTTCCTACATCTGCAGATTTTCTTATCTTCAATGAAGAGTTTAGCAGTTCCCCAACCAATGGATCTGATCAAAGTTCTGCCACCCTGGATCACACAGTCGTGATGGTGATAGGTTAGCTAACATGAGGACACTTCTCCAGTGAAGATCCCCACCTTCAATTAAACCAGAGCCTGGAATGAACTTTGTGAAACCATATTCAACTCGAAGAACTGAGTGAATGATGCATCTGTGCTTCCTCCCAAAGTCCTCACTGTTATAATGGTAGTTTTCAGCCAAATCAAAGAATGAGCGAGTAGAAGGAACAGCAATAATAATGAAAATGGACAACCTCCGATGTGTCGTGCTTAAAGTTGCACTTCAGAACTAAATGCCTAGCAAGCCAAGCATATCCAGTACAGGTCTGTCAGTGGCAACTACATGTCCCTAGTTACGTTCTATCCACCAAAAACAGAGTATATCCGATCTGGCTAATTACTGTCCTATCATAAAAGTAATGGGAGGTGTCACCAACTGTGCTCTTAAGGGACATTTGCTCTTCAGTAATCTGTTCCCCCATGCCCATTTTGACTTTCCAGGGTCAGAGTTAGTGCAGTATTTACAGGTGATTTGAGTGACTGCCTTTAATGAGGCTGTATTTGACAGAGTGTGGGATTAAATAGCCCGAATCAAATTGAACTCTGGAAATCAACGTGAAAACTACACTGGCAAGATTTGTACCACACAAAGGAAAAGGTTTAAAAGCAGTGGTCAGTGAGTTCTAACTTTGGTTAGTGAAATGTTGCATGTACTCTATTTTGCAGCAAGTGTTTCTCTGCATTGATGCAATGCTCACCATTAGCTTCCATTTTTTTAAAATCCGATTTTATATTTAAATTGTTTCCTGATGTTTCCCTGCTTATGATCACAATGAGTCCACAACTGTATTTGCTGTTGAGAGTGTGAGCCGCGTCTCCAACGAGGCCGTGACTCTGGCCGGTCGGTGTCCGACGAGGTTGGGGCTTTATGTGCGTAATTGGTATTGTGGGGGATATCAGTATTTCTTTCCTTCCCTGTTTGCCCTTCATCTATTGGCTTACTGGGCCAATTAAGAAGACATTTAAGAGTCTATTGCCTTGCTCAGCTGTGTGTTAGTAGTATTCTGAGCTTTAAGAGTGCATTTAGTGAGTTATGGATCTGATTGCACTGTACAGTGACAGCTTTTGATTATATTTACGGGAGAATGGTACCAGGAGGACAGTGTCAAAATCAAAATGCATTTCCTGCCACTGGGGATCTCAGGACATGTGTGATAATCAAAACAAAATCGTATGTGAGAGTTTCCATTTAATTCTGGCAGCTATTAATGCATTGAATCAGGTGGATTTTAATTCGAAATTTAAGCTTCAAGTAGCAATAAATGAATAGAAACTGAGTAAAATTGTTAGTTGATTTCACCCTGCTGAGGTATGTATTTTGAATGATAAATAATTGGTTGAATTGGAAGCTACTACCTATTATAACTTTGATTTGATTGCATCCTGAACAGAGAAAGCATCTGAGCAGAGTGATATCGAGGGCAGGATTCATGCACTTAAAGATGATCTGAGGAAACATAAACCTATTGTAAACAAATTGAAGAAAGGGCAGAAGCTTCGGAAGGAGAGATTGAAGGCACAGGAGGCCAGTCTGATTAACGAACTAAGGGTAAGATTATCGTCGTACCTTCTCACCTTGACTGCCCTGCCAGTCTTTGATTAGGGCAATAAGAAAGTTGTATGTATATACTACCCCAAAATCAATTTGCTATCCACAATATTCATTGTTTAATTTGGAAAATTATTGAGGAAATTCAGTAACACACATCAAAGTTGCTGGTGAATGTTTATGTGTGTTGCTTGAAATCCTAGCATCTGCAGATTTCCTGGTGTTTGAGGAAATTAAGTATCTGATTATTCAAAGGACTTGATCGACCTTTATTCTTTTTGTTTCTGTTCCATTGCTGGAAAATCCTTTATATCACCCTCAACTCATTCTTAAGGCCCTTTGCATTGCTATATTGCTTCTGACTTTCAAAAGTCTTTGAAAAGTATGCAGCATTCAATAGTGCGTTCGGTTGTCTTTCCCCAGTTGCTGCTATTCTCCTGCTTTGTATCTGCTATGTTAAAGCAGCAGGAGGCAATGCTTTCTGAAAGTTTGGAGAAATCTGGATTGTTGCAGTCTTTACAATTTATTTTTTACAGCATTTAGCCAAATTGATTTGCCATCCTCTGAATATTTTCAGTTGTCAGCCTTGATTAATTTACCAACTAAAATTGGATTGATTAAGTTGAAAATGCTTTTGCTGATTTGTTGAGTTTGCAGCCACTGTCTTCGTATGCCGATGGAAAGCTGTTTCCAATATCCTAAGACATATGTGAATTTTGGACTGTACTTCATATTGGTTTCCTTCAGGTTTTTGGTGTTTTGTTAATTGTGGCTGGTTGGTGGGTGGGTGAGCTGTAAATATTTTGTGTGTAAGGTGGGGTTGGGGGTTTTGATGTTACTGTCACTGGTCTGTTTTGCAGGCGAGGGGGTCGGGGATTGTTATTGTCATTTTTTTTCCTGTGGGGGAGCAGTGTGGATTTAATGCTATTGTCTGTGATTTTTCTGCAAGTGAGCAGGTCGGGGATTGTTATTGTCGCTGTGTTTCTCTGTGAGTCAGGGGATTGCAGATTGTTATTGTTGCTGTTTGTTTTCTGCGAGTCAGGGGGTCGGGGATTGTTATTGTTTCTTTTCTTTGTCGTACTGATGGTGGGGAGAGTTGGTGTCTTTTCTTTCATCAACTCTCATGGTCTTTCTGTATTTCAGGGCTATCTGGAGAAGACAAGTATCAGAGTTGTACATGCATACTTTGACAATAAAATGAAGCTTTCAACATTTCACCGTTTTCTTTCTCTTCTATTACCAGTCCTGTGATGAATCGATTAAAAGGACTCCAGCAAAACTAAGCAAAGTGTCCAGTTCCACCAAACCACAAATCAAAACCCCTTCCTCCATTGCTGCTGAGAAGCCCAAGGCTGAACCACTTTCTCTACAAAGGTAATGTCACTGGGCAATACAGCCTTAGTTGGAAAAGGACTTCTCAGAATACTGGTAGTGTCACTGTTTTATAAGTTAAACATAATGGGATGGCCTCTCCCCTATTGAAAGTACTTATTTTTAAATTAGGTTGCACGTGACTGTTGTTCATTTATTTAGCAGACTTCTTTAAAGAGTAGTACAGTACTTTCTACTGAGGAGGTGGAGCATGAAACAATGACAGTGACTTTTGAAATATTATTTCAGTAATTTTGTTTCTCTCTTTTTAGACACTGCTTCACCTGCTGAATATTTTGTCATTCTCTTTACATTTCCAGCACCTGTGATATTTTGATTTCTGTTTTCAAAAAGTTTACCTAAATTTCTAGCAGGTTTTCTTTCAATAGCTGATTGTTCCATCCAGTGACATAATTCATTCTATTCTGCAGTTTAATGATAATCTGTGAAATTTGCTGTGCTCCTGAGTCTGTGGGATTTGGCTCAGAAATGTTGTGAGTAGCTTGCTGTAACGTGCACAGAATCAGGCAGAATTTGTGAAAAGAAAAGCAGTCTACAATGTCGATCTGCGATCCTTCGTCACTGCAAAATTCCAAAGACAATATGATATTTATCTGCCAAGCTCTTAAGCTCAAAATTAGTTTTCTGCTTTTTGTTTTCAGGACTGAATCTGAAAAGAGCTGGAAATCGCTTCCTGAGGGTGAAGGATCTAATGTGTCATTGAGTTGCTTTGTTAAAAAGGGTACGTCTGCATCTCAAAATGTTCTCTCTGTAAACACCTGAGATGACACATTCCAAAAACACTTGATAAAAGAAAGTTTTTTAAGTTGAAAGTTTACAAGTATAAACACTTTTAAAAATTAGTTGAACAACTAAATTGTGTTTCTAAAAATAAAACCTACCTGCCTATTTCCAATGGTAACCGGAAACCTGTCTGGTTTTATCAATGTAACAGATAATGTAGTCCTAATTTTAAAAAGAAGTAGGAAGTGTTCTTCCTCCAGTTCTTGCCAATGTTTTTCTGGCAACTGACACTTAGAACATTATCTGGTCTGCAATCTCTCCATCACTTCAATCACTTTCAGTTGCTTGGCCCAGATCACTTTATTTTCACTATGGGTTTAGTGTTTATACATTTTCATCCCCTTCCAGGAAGTCCTTAAGTTCTGCTTCTTTCTAGACAACAGACCTCATCAGTTCCCCTTCATCACCATCTTTCCTCACCTGGTAGAACTAGTTCTTACTCTCAAGTTTGACTTAGGTTTCTCCCACTTTCTCCAAACTAAAGGTGAAGCCTCGGACAGTTGCATGGGCCCCAATTAAACATGCCTTTTCAGCAGTTATATGGGACAATCCATGTTTCAAGCCTTCACTAGTAACGCCTTGGCTTCCTGCATATGGCGTGCACGCAGTAGCTTCATTTCGGGTACAGTGAACCAGATGCCCGATATGTTAACTCCACCTGCTCTCCTTGCTGATCTCCAGGGTCCCAAGCTTAAACCTCTCAGGCTGGGGATTGCCCTGCAGGTGATAGGGCATGGTCCTCAATTTCTCAACTCCCAGCATGCCCAGTAACTCATAGATGAGTCTACTCTCGAAGTCCCATCCCTGGTCGCTATGTATCCGCCTGGGGAAGGCCATAATGCATGAAATACTTCTCCCATAACACTTTTGCCACCGTAGTCGCCTTCTGGTCCTTGATAGGAAAAGCCTGAGCATATCCAGTGTAGTGGTCCGTGATGACTAAGACATTGGCCGTGTTGCTGGCATCGGGTTGTATAGACAGGAAATCCATACACACCAGGTCCAGGAGCCCTGCACTCTGCAGGTATGACAGAGGAGCTGCCTGCACAGGCAGTGTCTTCCAGCGTATGCAGCGAATGCACGACTTGCAGTCCTCTTCAACCTCCAACTTCATTCAGGGCCGGAAAAACCATAGGTCTTTTCCACCCCCAAATGTCCAGAATCATCATGAAGTGAACTCAACGCAATGCTCCGATACTTCTCAGGCAGAACCAGCTGGCAACGCCGAGGTCGGTCCGGGGCTGACATGGCCGGTATAAAATTTGGTTCTTTAACTTCAAACGAGGCTATTCTCTCAGTAATGGAGGTACTGAAGCTGGTTTTGTCTTCTCCGCCTGCGCCATATCCCCCTTTCCAAATACATACCAGATAGTGCCAGTGCCCGGATCACCTCACTGAGCAGCTGCCACTCCTCCAGAACTCAATTCCGGCAGCTGCTTGCTCTTCAGAGCAGTCAGGTTACAGTAAACTGGAGGTAGGGCATCATCAGAAGCCCCCAAATGATCCACTGCTCGATCCGCCCTTTCCTTTTCGTCGGCCTTCACGGTGATGGCAAACTGACACATGGCCTTTATAACCCTTATTTTGTTGTGTGGTTAGTAGAGAAACCAAATATAAAAGACAAAGATGCCACTCTTGTTAAAGTTAACAGTTTGTGCACAAAAATCTTTGGAGCTCACGCCTCCGGTGTTCCTCCTCAATGACCTCCGCCGAAACGTTGCCAACCGCTGGACCCTCGAATTCCCGTAGACTCCGTCCGGTGATCACCGAGCACTCCCCGCACTCGTTCTACCTCCTCACTCGCCTCGACCGAAAAACCACAAAAGCTCGGTTCCCAGACAAACAAGATAGAATAATGTGTCTCTCGTTTGGTTAGTTCCCTGTTATCTGTAGTTAAAACCCAAATATCGCAGCTACAGAGAAACTATTACATCAGCAGTTAGCATTACAGAGACGCCATTTCATTAGCCTTAGCAGTTAACATTACCAAGAACCCTACATGTGTTAGTCGGTATGTGTTCTAAGACTGGGGCTCTCAGTACATGTGTGATAAACAAAACAAAATGGTATGTGAGAGTTTCCAATTAATTCTGGCAGCTATTACTGCGTTGAATCAGATAGATTTTAATTGGAAGCTTAAGCTTCAGGTAGCGATAAATGAATAGAAACTAAGTAAAATTGTTACTTGATTTCTCCCTGCTGAGGTGTATATTTTGAATGATAAAGAATTGGTTGAATTGGAAGCTACTACATATTATAACTTGGATTTGATTGCATCCCTAACAGGGACAGCATCTGCCAAGAGATCTAGTGTAGACAAATTGAAGGAAGTGCATGAAAAGTATCAGGAGGAGAGATTGAAGGCACAGGAGGCCAGACTCAGTAAAAAACTAAAGGTAAGATTATTGTTATACCTTCTTACCTTGACTGTCCTGCCAGTCTTTGATTAGGGCAATAAGAAAGTTGTCTGTATATACTACTCCAAAATCAATTTGCTATCCACAATATTCATTGTTTAATTTGGAAAACTGTTGAGGAAATTAAGTATATGGTTATTCAAAGGGCTTGATCTAGCTTTATTCTTTTTGTTTCTGTTCCATTGCTGGAAGATCCTTCATATCACCGTCAACTTATTCTTAAGGCCCTTTGCATTGCTATATTGCTTCTGACGTTCACAAGTTTTTGAAAAGTATGTAGCTCATTCCACACTCTCACCACCTTCTGAGTGAAGAAATTCCCTCCTCATGTTCCCCTTAAACCTCTCACCTTTCACTCTTAAACCATGGCCTCTGGTTGTAGTCCCACCCAACCTCAGTGGCAAAAATCTGCTTGCATTTACCCTAGATCCCTCATACCTCTGTCAAATCTCCTCTCAATCTTCTATGTTCCAAGCAATAAGGGCCTAACCTATTCAATCTTCCCTCATAACTCAGGTCCTCCAGTCCTGGCACCATCCTTATAAACCTTCTCTGTACTCTTTCAACTTTACTGACATCTTTCCTGTGGGTAGGCAGCTGAAACTGCACACGACACTCCAAATTAGGTCTTACTACTGTCTTATAGAATTTCAACATAACGTCCAAACTTACCTTGATTTATGAAGCCCAAGGTGCCAGAAGCTTTCTTCATGACCATATCTACCCATGGCACCACTTTCAGTGAATTATGGTCCTGTATTCATGGAAATGGATGACCAAAGCAGAGGCTCGGCATCTGTAGAAAGAGAAACCATTTAATGACTGGGCTCGGGACTTGTGCTGACGAGAATAATGTTGTGCGGTGCCCAGTGGAGTGGCCAGTAATATCTTTTTTTTTCCAGAATTCTGTTCAGGGTTGGATGGCATTGATCAATTTCATTTCTTTCCTTTCCCCAGTTACGGTTGAACAACATAAAGCAACTGTCCACAATTGCCTTGGCCTTGGGGGAAGAGCATACCCGGAGTGAGCTGCTCCCACTTCTGACTGGTAGGTACAAAGCTGCGTGTGGTTGGGCTGCCTCGGTTTGAACAATCGCCTCTCAGAATCGCCTTGCCACTGATTTCTCGTCTCGATGCAGACACCATTTTCGATGAAGACGAGGCACTGCTGGCATTAGCGGAGCAACTAGGGAGCTTCACGGTGCTCGTTGGCGGACCGGAGTATGTTCACTGTTTGCTGGTAAGAGCGGACGTACATTTACAAAGCACTGCACAAGACGGACACGCGGTTAATGCCATTGAAGTGGTATTACTGTCTTAATAAAGGTTAATTTCCAGAAGATGATTCTCAAAGCAGCAGGGTTCCACAGGCAATGATAAAGTAAGTGACTTAATAATGAGTCATAGAAAAGTTCAGCACATGTTCCCCTTAAACATTTCACCTTTCACCCTTAACCCATGACCTCTAGCTGCAGTCTCATCCAACCTCAGTGGACAATGACTGCTTGCATTTACCCGATCTAAACCCCTCATAATCCTGTCTCCTTCTGTCATATCTCTTTGCAATCTTCTATGTTCCAAGTTAAAAAAAAGTCCTAACAAAATCAATCTTTCCATATAACTCAGGTCCTCCAGACCCAGCAATGTCCCTGTAATCTTTCTTTGTTATGATGGGTTGCTTGAATGAGGGGTAAATGGACACATACAGAACCCTCTCTGCTTTTATTGTTTGCAATAAAATCTTTGAGGCAGATGAGGCTTTGTGCCACCCCAACATATTTGTAGGCACGAGAAAGTTTGCAGATGCTGGAAATCCAAAGCAACTCTCACAAAACGCTGGAGAAACTCAGCAGCTCAGGCAGCGTCTGTGGAAAAGAGTAAGCGGTCAATGTTTCTGGCCGAGACCCTTCTTCAGGACCTGGTTGAAATATTGGAGGGGTGTATCATTGAGAATTGCTACAGTGAAGTGTAGTTACTCTATCCCTGATCCAGGTTCACCCGCGCAGCCTGTTGGAAAACTTACACGGACTGATACCGTCCCCCGAACACTGAAACCTCTGCTCTGTATTGACCAAATATCCGTTCAACATGAGCCCAACCGGGGGAAACAAAACACAGATTTTAATGCCCAGATGCAATGGTCCTATGCATTAAATATTTATTTAAAATAACATACTTGCATTGTTTTTAAATACCCATAATGGGGAACAAGATTCTGAAATTAAATAACGAGGGCCTCAGGGTATTACAGGGCATAGATCAAATTGAAATGATTTTCAGTGATCAGTTCATCATAGGACAATTCAGAATTAAAACAATGAAATCAATTTATGAAACCACCAAAGTAGCTCGATCAATGAGGTTTAACCAGGATGCTGCCTGCTTTAGAGGAAGTGCTACAACTTTATCAGACTCTGGGTGGGCCACGTCTGGAGTACTGCATGCAGTTCTGATTGTCCCACTATAGGAAAGATGTTGGGGCTTTGGAGTCGATGCGGAAGAGGTTCGCCAGAATGTTGCCTGGTTTAGAGGACTTGCGATCATGAGAGCTGGATAAACTTATGTTGTTTTCTCTGAAGCGCTGGAGGCCGAGGGGAGATCTGCTAGAGGTTTGTAAGATTATGAGGAGCATGTGCATAGATAAAGTAGAGAGGAGTATCTGTTTCCCAGGATTTAAATGTCTAATACCAGAGGTATGCATTAAAGGTGAGAGTGGGTAGGTAGGTTCAAGGGGGATGTGAGGGGTAAGTTTTTTTACCATCAGACTGGTGGATGCCTGGAATACATTGACTGATATGATGGTAGAGGCTTTTCAGAGATTTTTGGATAGGCACATGGGTATGAGAAAGATGGATGGAGATGGACATTGTGTAGGTAGGAGGGATTAGTTCTTGGTGGTTTTTGATTTTCTTTTTAGCTGGTTCAGCACAACATTGTGGGCCGAATGGCCTGTTTCTGTACTTTACTGTTCCATGTTTTACTTTATTGTTTGCAGTGGTTCCAAATTAGACATTCCAGCATTCAGTATGTTGAGTGTAGAGTGTGTACATTCTTTTTGTATTGATACTCCTTTCAAAAATGTTTTCTTTTTGTGTAAAATTACCTGCGAGTACAGGCAGAGAATTCTTAAAGCATTTACGTCAGGAATCCAATTTGCTCATGTGTGGGTAGGGGCTGTATATAAAATATCACAAACTGTTAGCAGTGTTTCTTGAAGAACGCTGAGATGGCGTGGCTTTGTATTATAGAAAATAGCAATTCAGAAGCGTTTTCTCGGAGCCCCTGTGATGGCTGCAATTCTAAACTGAAACGTGGGCGCAGTTGTTGTTTGAATAGTTCCATAAGATAAAGGTGCAGAGTTAGGCTATTTGGCCCATCGATCCATTTTCCCCTCTCAGCCCCAATCTCCTGCCTTCTCCCTGTATCCTTCCATGCTACGATTAATCAAGAGTCTTACAAATTGTCTTTCAATCATGGCTGATCCTTCTTTCCCCTCCTCTGCCCCACTCCCCAGTCTTCTCCCAGTAACCTTTGATGCCATGAACCTATCAAGAACCTATCAATCTCTGCCTTAAATATACCCAATGACTTGACCTCCACAGCCACCTGTGGCACAGAATTCCACATATTCACCACCCTCTGGCTAAAGAAATTCCTCATCATTTTCATTCTAAAAGGATATCCCTCTATTCTGGGGCTGTGTCCTCTAGCCTTAGACTCCCCTGCCATAGGAAACATCCTGTCCACATCCACTCTGTTCAGACCTTCCAACATTTGATAGGTTTCAATGAGGTCTCTTCTCATTCTTCTGAACTCCAGCGAGTACAGGCCCAGAGCCATCTAACACTCCTCACGTGACAAGCCTTTCATTCCCAGTATTATTTTCGTGAATCTCCTTTAAACTCTACACAATGTCAGCACCTCCTTTCATAGATGAGGGGCCCAAATCTCCTCATAATACTCTAAATGATGCCTCACCAATACATTATAAAACCTTAACATTACATCCCTGCTTTTATATTCTAGTGCTCTCGAAATGACTGCTAACATTGCATTTGCCTTCCTCAGCCTGCAAGTTAACCTTTAGTGAATGCTGCACGAGGACTCCCAAGTCCCTTTGCACCTCGGATTCTTGAATTTTCTCCCAATTTAGAATGTAGTTTACACTTTTATTTCTTCTAACAAAGTGGATGACCATGGACTTCCCTCAAACTTTGGCAAAATTATTATGACAGGCAGCTTCATGTTTATTTGCATATTAAAACCTCATAGGATGAACAATTATTGGTACTTAATTTGAAGATGAAATAGTAGTTACTGATAATTAGGAACATGACAGTGTAATTTCCATTTAATATTAGTACAGTGTTTTCTGGTTAGGAACCTTGAGAATTTCTGTGATTGAGAAAATATGTCCTTTGATTTATACAGTTTTTGGTAGTTTGTGTTTTATCCTTCAGCACGGCTCTATATTGTTCTACCTTTAAATGTTTCTCTGTCTCATGTTCTTTATGAGAATTCCTAATTCTCAGCAATGTAAGAATTTATCTTAAAGATTGTTTCTAAATATTGTGTTTCTTAGAAGTAGAGTAAAAAGAAGATGTGTTTCAGTTTAATTCTTTCCCACTAATCAGCCTCCCTTGGAGAACCTGGCAACGGTGGAAAAATCGGTAGTACGAGATAAAGCCATCGATTCACTGCGAGCCATCTCCCACGAGCACTCTCCTGCAGACCTAGAAGTCCACTTTGTGCCACTGGTCAAGCGCCTGACTTGTGGTGACTGGTTCACGTCCAGGACTTCGGCATGCAGCCTTTTCAGTGTCTGCTACCCTCGGGTATCCAGCTCTGTAAAGGCCGAGCTGCGTCAGTAAGTACTTTCCTCCCTTGGAATGCTGCAGATGAACATGATAGAAGTTAGCTAGGAATATTACAGTATTATTGTAGAAAATCTACATCCTGTAGTATCGCTCATTATGTACCGTGTCGTATGGTGTGGACGATCGTGGGTCTTTCCGTGGACACAATTGTTCTTGGCGAAGTTTTCTACGGAAGTGGTTTGCCATCTCCTTCTTTCTGGGCAGCGTGTGTCTTTACAAGACGGGTGACCCCCAGCCCATTATCAATACGCTTCCGAGACTGTCTGCCTGGTGTCAGTGTCAGGAGTTGAGATCTGCACCTGCTGCTCATACAACCGTCCACCACCTGCTCCCACGGCTTCACGTAGTCCCGATCGGGGAGGCTAAGCGGGTGCTACACCTTGCCCTAGGGTGACCTGCAGGCTAGTGGAGGGAAGGAGTGCCTTACACCTCCTTTGGCAGGGACGTATTTCCTTCCTGCCACCCAATTTCGGTATAATTTGGTTTTATTGGCGATAAGATGCTACCACCATGGTGGACAGGACCTTGTTTTAACTGAGTGGGTAGAAGTTTCTAGTTTAGAGAATAATCAGCCCCAAAATAGCACAGAAAGTGTGGCATTTTTGTTTTTAATGACATAAACTGAAGGTTTTTTGTGTGTTTTTAGTGAGGAAGGAGCAAAAGCCGAGGTGCATCATAGTGGAGTGGTGCTCATCGCTTACTCTCGGCTGTGGGGTTGAAGTGGCCTTGTCATTTACAAAGGCGTGCTCTTTTTGAGAGCCGTGTCTTGTCAAGCCTGTTGCTCTGCTTCAGGGCCATTTTGATTAATCTGGCGCGCAGAGGATTTCACCTGTTCGGAGGTGTTTGAGTTTTGTCGGAGGAGAAGGTTGCTTTGGTAACTGTGTGCCCCTGCAGTCCACAACCAATGGCTCTGTTCTGCTCCAAGTGCAGGAGTCCCACATCTGGGGTTCACTTCCAGCCGCTTTACTCCCTGAATTAAAATTTTTTGTGGTGTCATTTGTGTAAACTTTCAGACACAGTCAGTTGTTTCAGAAAAAGACAGGGCTGTATGGTGGGGAAATTCTAGGCAGCTTCTAGAGTAGGTTACGTGGTCAGCACAACATTGTGGGCTGAAGGGCCTGTAATGTGCAGTAAATTTCTATATTCTGTTGCTATCTTGAAGTATTTCTCAGGATAAAATCTGAATACCACAAATATTGGATTTTTGGGTGGTGTGGTGGAGATGCGTCTCTGCCAAAGGAGGTGGAAGGCTTCCTTCTGCTGGTCTGTAGGCCACCCTTGGGCAAGGTGTAGCTCCTGCTTCGATACCACCGACCCCTCCCCACCGCCCCCGCCCCGATCAGGGTCAGGTGAAGCCATGGGATCAGGTGGTGGATAAGCAGCCGGTGCAGATCACAAGTCCTGGTTATGCGACCCCTGACGCCAGGTAGACAGTTTCTGAAGTGTATTGATAATGGGCTGGGGGTCACCCACCGTGTAAAGACAAACACTGCCCAGAAGGCGGAAATGACAAACCACTTCTGTAGAAAACTTTACAGAGAACAATCAGGGTCATGGAAAGACCGTGACCACCCATAGCATATGACACAGCACAAAATGATGATGGGTTTAGCAAAATAGTTTGGTAGCTTCTGATTTAGAAACATTAATTGCAAAAATGTCAATTTTGAGTGCTTGTATTTCTGCTTGCGAATTGTTAAGTTCTGCATCAATGGGCGACTACTCCTATGTGACCTTTAATTTTATTTTTTCTGCAGACTTTTCCACAGCTTGTGCTCAGATGACACACCAGTGGTCCGCCAGGCAGCAGCATCAAAGTTGGGTGAATTTGCAAAGGTTGTGGAGCTGGAGTTTTTAAAACGTGACATTCTACCCCTCTTCACTTCCCTGGCTTCTGATGAGCAGGTATGTAGTTGTAGAGCAGACACTGGGGTAGCAGCGGGAAGTCAAATTGAAGTGGGTGGCCATTGGGATACCCCGGCTGTCTCAGCGGACCCAGAGAAGGTGCTCGATGAAGAAGCCGCCCCCCTAACCCCATCTGTGTTGGTCCTCCGATGTCGAGGAGGCCACGGCAGGAGCTCCAGATACAGCGAATAGCTCCGAGAGGAAAGCACCGCTTCGCCTGCAAGAACTGTTTGCAGCCCTGAACGGAGGCAAATGGGCGAGTGTAGACCTTGTCTTGCTTTCGGGGAGAGCGGCGAGGATGAATGAGTGGCGTGGAAACCTGAAGGGTGGGGTGGGTGAAGCGGGGTGTGATTAGTGGCAGAGGCCCCTTGCAGATAGCGGAGGATTGAGATTAGTCTAGGAGTCTATTGTGGGTGGTGGGGGCTACAGACACTGATGCGCTGGAAAGGCTTGTGGGGTGGGAATGCAGGTGACGTGGATGAGGGAAGCGTGGATTATAGTGAAGAAAGGTGATCTTATTCCCCATGGCTTGTCATGATTCATCTTGCTGAAGCTGCTGCTGTCACCTTGGCTTTATGTCACATGTGTATCAATTGCTTGTACTGAGGAGCCTCTGTATCCCACACGTCATGGCAGTGTGTGAAATAACGGAGAGCAGTTGGCTCATTCCGGTCACAGGCTGTCTGTCATTCCGCTCACTGGAGCAATTGCATGATTTGACACCTCTCCCCCCCACATTACCGCTTGCATTTTACTGTATGGATCAGCTGGAGGTGGGAAAGATTAGTATGGATGGTGTGTCCGTGGCAAAGAACTGAGTTGCATCCGGTCAATACGTCCATGTACTCAATATGCTACGCCTTGTTAATGCCACTTCCTGCTTGCAAAGTTTCTGTTGTCGTAGTCTGCACCATATGTTCACCTTTGTAACCGGGGTTCACAACCCTCTTTTACGCCATCGACCCCCTACCATCAACCGAGGGGCCCCAGGTTGGGAGCCCCTGCTTTATAAACTTCCTTTGTCCACAGCAGATGGAAGCGGTGCCTGTCAATCTATCGGCATGATTACACCATTCCAGTACTCCAGCTGGAGATGCTCCTCCAAGAAGGTGGTTATCTTGAGGCTTTTGCCTGAAGAGTGAACTGTTTAATCAGTGTGTGTCCTTTCATATTCCTCCAACCTAAAGTATCCCGGGCAAAAGGCTTGACGCAGTCCACAGTATCCTCGTGCACGAAGGAGCCAGAGTTGTACAGAAATAGTACGCTGAAGGGGAGCTGGGATGGACACTTTGGACTCTCACCTAGCTTCTGGTTAACGGTTGGACGTGTGCTCCTTGGTGTTGAGTAAGCTTCTCTTCTGGTTACTGTCCAGTGACTCCTGGAAATAAACCTTCACATCTGTAGCCAAGGAGATGTTCACACTTGCTCCAGGTTCAGACCCCACCAATGATGGCTAGCATATCAAAACAAGGATGTAATGTTCACATTTTATAAGGCTTCACTTGGAATATTGAAGGTAGTTTTGGGCCCCTTATCTTACAAAGGGTTTGCCAAGACAGGAGTGGGTTCAAAGGAGGGTCACGAAAGTGATTGAAAGGTCCAGGATTGAAAGGCTTGTCGTACGAGGAGCATTTGATGGCTCTGTGCCTGTAATCATTTGAATTCAGAAGCATGAGGGGGAGGGATCTCATTGTAACCTGTCAAATACTAAAAGGCCTCTAGAGTGGATATGGGGAGGATGTTTTCTATGGTGGGACAGCCTAAGACCAAAGGAAGCAATCTCAGAGCAGAGGTTTGTCCATTTAGAATGGAGATGAGGAAGGATTTCCTTATCCAGAGAATCTGTGGAATTCATTGTCACAGAGGAGAAGTCATTGGGTATATTCAGGGCAGAGAGGTTGATAGATTCTTGATTAGTCAGGACATGAGAAGTGACCTGGTTGAAGCGTATAAGATGATGAGAGGCATTAATCGTGTGGATAGCCGGAGGCTTTTTCCCAGGGCTGAAATGGCTAACATGAGGGGGCATAGTTTTAAGGTGCTTGAAAGTAGGTATAAGGGGGACGTCAGAGGTAAGTTTCTCACCTAGAGAGTGGTGGGTGTGTGGAATGCACTGACAACAAAGGTGGTAGAGATGGATACAGTAGGGTTTTTTAAGAGACTCTTAGATAGGTACATGGAGCTTAGGAAAATAGAAGGCTATGCGGTAGGGAAATTCTAGGCAGTTTCTCGAGTAGGTTACATGGTCGGCACAACTTTGGGGCCGGATGGCCTGTAAAGAGCTGTAGATTTCCATGTTTCGATGAAGGGATATGGGGAGAAGGCAGGAGATTGGGCTGAAGGTGAAATGGATCAACCATGATGAAATGGCAAAGCAGACTCGATGGGCCAAATGGCCTAATTCAGCTCCTACATCCTACGGTGAAAAGTGACCACTTGGGTGATTAGCTTGGAGATTCACTCAGCAGAGAGTGGTGCTTCAAGAGCAGGAGAAAGAAAATTGATTTATCAATAAATTTTTGCACTGTCATGACATTTGCTAATATACTAATCCAAGGAATGCTTCCATCAAAGGTTGCATGTTGATACACTCCAGTACTTGTATCCTGGGAAGATTCCAGCACACATTGCAAAGTAATGAAACCTGTTGCTACTTTCTAGGTGATCTGAACAGATATCATCTGGGAAACAATTGTTATATTGTCAGTATTTATTTTTATGAATTTCTTGATGAGATTAGTTCTTCCTAATGTTAACTTCAGTAAATTAATTTTGTTTTTTAATGAAGAACCAGCTCGATCCCGGTTTGAACATCTTTTTCACAGGATTTGGTGAGGCTGTTGGCAGTTGAGGCTTGTGTGAGCATAGCCCAGCTGCTGCCCCAGGAAGACCTGGAAGCGTTGGTGATGCCGACCCTCCGGCAGGCAGTGGACGATGAATCCTGGCGTGTTCGCTATGTGGTGGCAGACAAATTTTCTGAGGTACGTGTTATTGCTACAGCACAAAGTGCATCTCTTTGGTATGATGATATGGTGCATTTATGTTTTAAAACTAGTCTTTAAGTTTTCTGTTCCAGCTGGAATCCCTTCTGATTCTGTCAAAAGTCATGAAAACACGATTAGTTCCTCTAATATAGTTTTAAAAAACCATTAAATCAAGCACCTGCGTACTTTTAATAGAATTGACTGACATGCCAAAAGGTGCTGAGATTTCTTTCCAGATTCATTTAATTAGCCTGTTTTTAAACATGGATCTGAAATAGAACAAAGTTGGTCTGAATTGAGCTCAGATCTTTTTCAGTGTATCTGAAGGATAATCCTGTGACAGGGGTTTAGAACAAACTTGTTGGCATAGTGCCAGGGATCTGGGGATTCAGCACGTGCACAGGTTGATGACACTGATATTTTTCACTTTTGACTGGAGGAAGTTAAGGGGAACTTCAGTTCTGTTTAAAAATGAGCCGAAAGATCGAAAAGCCAGGACGATCCTCAGAGACTTTGACACTCAGGAACTTGAAATTACTCACCGTTTCCACAGTCCCCTTGATTAGGACTGATGTGTGTTCCCTTGACTTCCCCTTCCTGACGTCGACAATCAGTTCCTTGGTTTTACTGTCATTGTGGTAAATTTTGTGATGTAGTGCATTAATTAATTAATTTAATTAAAATTTTGATGGACTGGACTTTGCTGGTTCCTTCCCACTGCTGACTTCACACAAACCAGGTATGGTGTAGGGAGGTGGTGATTTAACTTCACCCTCCTGTGGTCCACAATCAGTTCCTTGGTCTGACTGACAAAGTGCCAGATTGTTGCCACACCACTCAACCAGCTGATCTATCTCACTCCTCTTCGGCTCCTTGTCACCATCTGAAATTCTGCCAACAATAGTTGTGTCATCGGCAGATTTATAGCCCTGAAGAGCAGTCTCGGCCCGAAAGATCGACTGTTTATTTCATTTCCATAGATGCTGCCTGGCCTGCTGAGTTCCTCCAGTATTTTGTGCTGGGTTTCCAGCATCTGCAGAATCTCCTGTGTGTTTATAGTTTTTGAACCAGATGGTCTTTGTTCTGAGTACAAAACTTGTTGCCTCAGGCTTCCTCCTGGTGCTCCGGTTTCCTCGCACAGTCCAAAAGCATTCCGGTTAGTATGTTAAAGGGTCATTGTAGATTGTTGCACGAAGTGGCTTACTGGCGGTGCAGTTTGAAGAGCCGGAACAGCTTGTTGTGTTCTGTGTCTCCAATTAAATCTATGCCCTTTAGTCTTAGGCTTTCCTAGCCTGGGAAAACACTCGGATCAACTGAAATCTCCGTGCTTTTCTCACCACAATGTGATCCAAATCCTCAAAATAAAGGCACATTGCCTACACAGGTTAATTGCAAACATTAACGATCAGGTTAACATTATTTAACAATTAAGAAACATTATTTAATCATTAAATAACATTATTTAGTTGTTTTTTTTGACCTGAGAAATTAGCTGATTAGAATTGCTCACGTTGTTGTCTGTGTACCATACTTTCGGATTCAGAGCCATCAACGACAATATTTTCTCAACTTTGCCTTTCTTTAAAAATTTAAAATTCCGTCTCTTTAGGCCAGGAAAATCTGGTCCCACCCAAAGAATTGAGATTAAATCTTTCTGTTCTGTATGAGTGTAAAATCTGTACTGAAGCAGCTGGTTTATCTGTGGATATTTTATCAAGGATAGATCATTACAGCTGTTTTACCTGGGTAACACTAAAGAATGCTGCTTCTAAATGGACACCATTTATCTGACCATTCCCTTTTTCTCCCCACTCATTTATTTCTTTACCAGAGCATCGGGTATCCACTCATTGATAAACATCTGAACACAATGGCAACATTTCTCTGGGTTTCTTTCCTCTTACCCCATAGCTTCACGTGACCCTGATTGGGGGGTGGGGTTGGCTAAGCAGGTGCTACACCTTGCCCAAGGGTGACCTGCAGGCTAGCGGAGGGAAGGAACGCCTTACACCTCTCTTGGTAGAGATGTATTTCCACCCCGCCACCCATGATAAAATTACATAATTCAAAACTGTAAACCTGATCGAAAATTAAAGCAAATTACAGATGGACCAGTGTTCAAAAGCACACAGAAAACACAGCCATTTTGTCAGTTTAGGATTATTACCCCTGGAACAGGCAAAGACTTTATATTGTCTGTCTTTATAAGATAACTAACCTGTGTTCAAAAATAAGCTCCATATAAGGTAACACACACAAAAATGCTGGAAGAACTCAGCAGGTCAGGCTGCATCTATGAAAGTGAATAAACAGTCGGTGTTTTGGGCCAAGACCTTTCATCAGGACTGGAAAGGAAGGGGAAATATGCCAGAACAAGATAAAGGTTGCCAGAGCACTTGTGAAATTGGCACCAACCCATTATTGGAAAACAATTGCATTAGAACGGTACGGAGTTTATTGTATTTATAATGTTCTGCTATCATTACTAATGACAGACCATCACAAAAGGCACTTTCTATGCTCAAGATCACGTATAAACTAATCTTGCAGTGAAGTCTGTAGCTAAGGTATAGTTCAGATTTTTAATTTTGAAGTTCATATTTTCAGAGTACATACATGTCACCACATACAACCCTGAGATTCATTTTCCTGTGGGCATACTCAGCAATTTCTATAGAATAGTAACTGTAAACAGGATCAATAAAAGATAAAGTACAAATGCAAATATAAATAAATAGCAATAAATAACAAGAGTATGAAATAACAAGGTAAAGAGTAATTAAAGTAAGATCATTGCTTGTGGGAACATCTCAATCGATTAAGTGTACTGATCCCCTGTAGTTCAAGATCCTGATGGTTGAGGGGTAATAACTGTTCTTGAACCTGGTGGTGTGGGTCCTGAGGCTTCTGTACCTTCTACCTGATAGTTGAGGGGTAGTAACTGTTATTGAACCTGGTGGTGAGAGTCCTGAGGCTTCTGTACCTTCTACCTGATGGTTGAGGGGTAGTAACTGTTATTGAACCTGGTGGTGTGGGTCCTGAGGCTCCTGCACCTTCTACCTGATGGCAGCAGCGAGACGAGCGTGGAAAAGAAAGATGGTGTTGTCTTTGTGATTCCTCTGTTCACGTGTTAATGCACAGATTGCTGCTATTGAAACCCGCTCTATCTTTGTTACTCATTTGGTTTCTCTTGCCTTTAAAGCTTCAGAAAACCGTGGGTCCTGAAATTGCGGAAAATGATCTGGTTCCTGCTTTCCAAAACCTGTTGAAAGATTGTGAGGCTGAAGTGCGAGCAGCTGGGGCCAACAAAGTTAAAGGTTGGTTGGGAATTCTCATTCTTGTCTTTTCCATCCGGTTAAGATGTTGTTGGTGAAGCACAGTGACAACTTTCTGGCAGCAGAAACAACTATCAATTACTTTAGTAATAGACTCTTGTTCTGGGCAATGACACTGCAATCTGTGCCTGTAACTTTCCTAGTGGAGATGAGCCTTTGATCCAGCTGTACAACCTGGCATTTTGCAGTGCAGTCCTGAACATTATTTGCTTCCGTTTCTTGTCTGCACAATTTGTCTTTTTTTCCTGCGCATTGTGTGATTGACGGTTTTCTGGTTTTTAATAGGTTCTGTTGGGTTCCTTTGCTTTGTGGCTGCCTGTAAGGTTGTGTATAGTACACATGGTGGTTGCACATTTTGTCCGACGATGACAGGAAACCTGTGCGGGAGAGTTTTTAAAATGGAAAACCCTTTGCACTGTGGCAGTTCCACTCTCTTGGCCTCAGAAGTCCGGGTCCAGTGGTATGAACAAGCGCCAGAAGAAACTGGGGTCTTCTTGTTTGCAGTGGATGACCAGGACGCTTTCTGTGTCTTTTCATGCCCCTCGTTCTCCACAGAGCGATGCAGAGCCACCTTCCTGGCCATTGGGCTTTACTGTAGATCGCACCCGCCCAGTCCGCTGAGGCTGACTTTGCGTGCTAGGACTGGCTTGTCCGAATCTCACCGGAGTATGAGACTGCTGTCACGTGCAAATGGCTGCTTGCAGCCACAGGGGAGAGATGAGTGTCCGGTGGGGAGCACAGGTGAGTGAGCTGCCCCGGAATGGACACGACAAGCCCCTTCACCAGAGGTGCGACCCCTTCCCTGGACACCCCTGAACTTTGAACTCCTGTGAAAGATGTAAACAAGGTTGAAAGAATGCAGAGAAAATTTACAAGGATGTTTCCTGGTCTGGAGGACCTGACTTAGAAGGAAAGATTGAATAGGTTAGGACTGTATTCTTCAGAATGCAGAAGATTGAGAGCAGATTTGATGGAGGTACAATATTATGGGGGGGTATGGATGGGATAAATGCAAGCAAGTTTTTTCCACTGAGGTTGGGTTGGACTACAACCAGAAGTCATGGGTTAAGAGTGAAAGGTGACAGCTTAAGGGGAACATGAGGGGAAACTTCTTCACACAGAGGGTCATGAGAGTGGAACGAGCTGCCAGCACAAGTGGTCCATGCAGTTTTGATTTCAATATTTAAGAGAAGTTTGGATAGGTACATGGATAGTACGGATATGGGGCGGGGGGGGGTGTTATGGTCCTGCTGCAGGCAGATGGGAGTAGACAGTTTGAATTGTTCAGAATGGACGAGAGGGGCCAAAGGGCCTTTTCTGCGCTGTGCTTTTCTATGACTCTATTTAATGTGGTACCACATATCCAGGTGACACTTCTCCAAGTGAGAACAGCATGCCAGCATGCCTCCCCTTTGGCATCCTGATCTGATCCCAGAACTGGATGACAGCAAATGGAAAGGAATTGTGTGCCACTTGACTTCATGTTCCGATGGTGGCTGCTCCTTACAAAGTGCACTTCATTGCTTGTGCAGAGTCTTGAAAGGTTGTGAGATTGTGAAAAAGAGTGAATGCTGTTCTTTACGTTTGTACCACTGACTGCCTAACCCGAGGCCCTCCGTTGGTCAGGGTCCACCATGGATGTTACGTGCAGCTGTCTACGTGATACGTAAGCCAGGGCAGTATGATATGGAGAGTAAGCTGTTGCCCATGTAGCAGGCTCCCCCTCTCCACGCATCTGATGAATCCAAAGGATCGGCAGAGACCGATACAGTTTGGTACCAGTGGCATCGCAGGAGTTGCCAGTCAGCGTTGAACTCAACGTCGGACTGCCTCGGAGAATCCGGCTCCGGATTTTTCCCTCGGGGTTTACTCCAGGGAGAATGTACAGATGTGCCAGAATTGAACCTGTGCTGTCTGACTCTTGATGTTTACACTGTAGGTGCTGGCCTTGCTTTTCCTTGTGCGACTTAAATTGTGCTTCAGAATGTATGTTTTCTCTTGCCACTATCTTGTGAGAAGATACAAATATTAAGGCAGATGCTTTTCAGCAATTGCTTAATCTGTTAAACTTTATTGATTTATCATTGTGGTGAGAGTGTGGAACGAGTTGCCAGCGCAAGTGGTGCGTGCAAGCTCGATTTCAACATTTCAGAGAAGTTTGGATGGGTACGTAGATGGTAGTGGTATTGAGGGCTATGGTCCAGATGCAGGTTGATGGGAGTAGGCAATTTAAATGGATCGGCACAGAATAGATGGGCTATTTCTGTGCTGTACTTTTCTCTGACTCCATTGTTTTGTTTGAGAATAACTCTCTAACATGCAGTACTCTATCTTGCAGATTTCTGTGAAAACTTGCCAGTAGATTGCAGGGAGACTGTCATAATACGTCACATCTTGCCGTATGTTAAGGTAATATGCCTTCTGAAATTCTTGGCTGGTTATACAGTCTATCTAAAATTAATGTAGCAACCCATCTCATTCACTTCAGGAAAAAGTCCCTCAGTAATTTGGGTGGGCCTGAAACGAGGATTCAGGCACCATTTATCAGTGTGAACTGCTTGTAACTGGAAAAGCTCAGTGTCCAAGCACGAGTCACATCTTGCCCCCTCTCCCGCCCCATGCCCCTCTCCCGTCCCATCCCCCTCTCCTGCTCCCTCCCCATCCCCCTCTCCTGCTCCCTCCCCCTCTCCCAAAGCGCTGAGTTCTGCCAAAGGGTTTTGGACAGAAATGTCGACTGTCCTTTTCTCCATAGGTGCTGCCTGGCCTGCTGAGTTCCTCCAGCATCTTGTGTGTGTTGCTGGTTTTTTAACATGGTGTTGGCTGCCTGGAGTGATGGTGGAGGCAGATATATCGAGGACTTTTAATGACGTTTAGATAAGCACACAAATGTGAGGAAAACGGAAGAATATGGACATCGTGTAGATTAGATTGCCCACTTGATTAGGAATTTAAGTATAACATTGTGGGTTATAGGGCCGGTTCTGTTCCATGATTTATATAAACTAGAATATCAAACTGTAAAAGAAATTATTTAAGAATGATCCATGACTGACCAGGTGGATCATAAGAACGTGGAGGAGGATGGCATCATGACTGAGATATCTAATGACAAACAAGAGAAAATCTGCAGATGCTGGAAATCCGAGCAACACACACAAAATGCTGAAGGGACTCAGCAGGCCAGGCAGCTTCTATGGGGAACAGTACAGTCGACGTTTCTGTAGGTGCTGCCTGGCCTGCTGAGTTCCTCCAGCATTTTGTGCGACTGAGATATCTGTCTGGGTTTTCATTTGATCATTTTATGTGTTTCTTTTCCAGGAACTTGTGTCTGACACCAATCAACACGTGAAGTCAGCTCTGGCCTCTGTTATTATGGGCTTGTCCACCATCCTGGGCAAGGACAGCACTGTTGAGCACCTGCTTCCCCTGGTCTTGGCTCAGCTCAAAGATAAGGTAATTTTATCATGAAGTACAAACTTTAACATACCCCTTGCGTGACTGGTGGCCATCGTGGATAATATTTGATTAGCCTACCGAAATCAGGCAAACACCAATGGAGAGCTTTCTTCTGTGTGCTGTTTGGAAGCTGTTGTCAAGTCCAGAGTGCTGATGAGAGGTCGCTTATTGTTCATTAGGCGATCAAAAAGTTGGTTGTCGTCTCTGGAACTTGTACATCTGCTGAAGGTGACGAGCAGTCCATGCTCCACCACAAGATACAGGTATCTGCATAAGTGTGCCAGAATGGGACATGTTGCAACACAGACTGATGTGTCTCGGGTTTTACTCTCACTGATATCGATTCCTGGAAGGGGACAGCAGTTGGCCCATGTTCATCTGCTTTCTTTCCTGTTGACAAACATTGTAACTGCCGTTTGCTTGAAGCTGTGCGGTGATGTCCAGCATTCTAAAGTGGATAATCACAGATTCTGCAGATGCTGGCAATCCACAGCCACACGCGTGCACACACACATATACACACACACACACACAATGCTGGAGGAACTCAGCAGGTCAGGCAGCATCTATGGAGGGGAATGAACCCTTGGGCTGACACCCTTCGTCAGGACTGGAAAGGAAGGGGGAAGGCGCCAGAATAAGAAGGTTGGGAGGATGGGGGGAGTACAAGCTGGTAGGTGATAGGTAGACCAGGTGATGGGAAAGGTTGGTGTGTAGGGGAGGGGAGTTGAAGGCAGGTGATGGGTGGGAAAGGTGAAGGGCTGGAGAGGATAGATAGTAGGGGAATTAAGGTTTATGGGGAAAAGGCAGGTAGGTGGAGCTTAGTTTATGGACAGATCAGCCATGATCTTACTGAATGGCGGGGCAGGCTTGATGGGCCGGGTGGCCTACTCCTGCTCCTATTTCTTATGTTTTTATGAATCATGAATGGAATAACAACTGTTTCTTCCACCAGAGTCTCTCGAACTGTTCTTTTAGTTTGAGAACTTCAGATAAGAGCAAATGTGCAGTGCGTTCTTTCGAAGCAGTGATGTGAGCTAGTTTGTAATCTTAGTGCATATTGGATTAAAGATGAATCGTTTAATGGTGTGATGGAGCTGTTATTTTTCCATCCATCAAGTTCCTTATTTATTTTGGCATGAACTTAAACAAAACTGTTGCATGTGCAAATTCTGGATTTTTAAATTAATATGGAAATTTGCATTCTTTCATTATTTTTACAGAATTAAGATTATTTTTAAAAATGTAAAAAAAATCTCTCCCCTCTCCTCTCCTTCCTCAATTCCCCACTATGAGCTTTTACTTCTCACCTGTCTATTACTTCTCCCTGGGTCCCCACCTCCTTCCATCTGTCCTGTGGTCCACTCTCTTCTCCTCTCCTCTCTCAGATTCTTTCTTCTCCAGCCATTGACCTTTCCCACCCACCTGTCTTCACCTAACACCTTCCAGCTGGCCTCCTTCCCCTCTCCTCACCTTTATATCCTAGCATCTTCCGCCTCCCTTTACAGTCCCGATAAAAGGCCTCGGCCTGAAACACCGACTGTTTACTCATTCCCATAGATGCTGCCTGAGCTGCTGAGTTCCTCCAGCGTTTTGGGTGAATTGCTCTGGATTTCCAACGTCTGCAGACTTGATTCCCTTCATGTGCTACACCTCAGAAGATTCCCCAAATGTCGGAAATGCCTCGATTTTCCAGGCACAGCTGACAGATTCCAAGTGTACATCTTCAAATTGTCAGCTGTTAATTCAAGCCTTGAATTATTTGTTAGTTTGAAATGAAATCAAGAAAAAAGCCTGCCGAATCATGATTTGAACTGTTGGATAATTTAATAGTAATTAGTATTTTGCATGTATTTATGCCAAAGGTGCAGAAAGATTTCTCAAACGCAGAAATTCAAGTGTTTTTCTTTTGTGAAATGCAGCTTTTCACAAAATGACCGTTGTTTCCTCCCATGGCCCTCCCGAGGAGCTCGCCTGCACTCAGGGAGAGTGAATGGACAATAAAGGACAATTAAGACTCAGGAACAGAATTAGGCCACTCAGCCCATCGTGTCTGCTTAGCCATTCCATCATGGTTGGCTTATTACCCTCTCGGCCCCATTCTCCTGCCTTCTCCCCCGTAACCTTTAACACCCTGACTAATCAAGGACCTGTCAGCCTCCACGTTAAATATACCCAGTGACTTGTCCTCCACAGCCATCAGCGTTGATGGATTCCACAGATCCACCGCCCTTTCACTGAAGAAATATCCTCTCAGCTCTGTTCTAAATGGACGTCCCTGTATTCTGAGGCTGTGCCCTCTGGTCACAGGAAACCTCCTCTCTGTTCTAGGCCTCTTAATATTCCATAAGTTACAATGAGATTCACCCCTCTTCCTTCCCGTCTGAACTCCATCGAGGACAGAGCCGGAGCCGTCAAGCACTCCTCTTGTATGTTTCATTCCCAGGATCATTCTCGTGAACTCTCTCTAATACCAGCACATCTCAGATAAAGGGTCCAAAGCTGCTCACTATACCCGCAACTGCGTTCTGACCAATGCCTTATAAAGCTTCAGCATTACCCTTATATCTTTTCTAGTCCTCTCAAAATGAATGCCAACATTCCATTTTCTTTCCGTACCACCAACTCAGCCTGCAAGATAACGTTTAGGGAACCCTGCATGAGGTCTCCCAATTGCCTTTGCATGTCTGATTTCTGAATTTTCTGCCCATTTGGAAAATAGTACACGTCTTTACTCCTTCTACCAAAGTGCATGGCCATACGTTTCTGGTAGTAGGCACCCTTCGATCCCGGAGATGATGGGTTTGTGCCTCTGGTGGACTGTGTCCTCTCCTGGGCAGGAAGGTTTGAAGGACCGGCTCTTGCCCCTGCAGCAGGCTCCCCCTCTCCACGTCACTCATGTTGTCGAAGGGAAGGGCAAGCGCCAATACAGCTCGGCACCAGTGTCATCGCAGAGGTTGCCGGAGTGAAGCTGTAAACGACATCAAACTGCCTTAGGAGTTTACCCCCAAAGCCTTTCCCATGGGTGGGCATGACTGCAAGGCAGTGGAGGTTTAAAATCAGGGTTTTCCTTCTCCTAAGCGGGCTGCCGCCCAAGGCTGAGGAATCCTACCTACCAGAAACACTTTTGGTCAGTGCAGTATATTCCAACTGCCACTGCCTTGCTATTCTCCCAATCTATCAAGTCCTTCTACAGAATCTCTGCCCCTCCACCTATCTTGGTATCATCCACAAATGTGACCACCAAGCCATCAATTCCGTTGTCCAGATCATTGACATCTGCTTGAAAAGAAACGGTCACAATACCAACCCCTGTGGAACACTAATGGTCACCTGCAGTCAACCAGAAAAGGCCCCTTTCATTTGCAACTCTTTGCTTCCCGTCAGTCAGGCAACCTTCTATCTTTACTAGGACATCTTCTGTAATACCATGGGCTCTTAACTTGTTAAGGCGTCTCATGTGCGGCATCTTGTCAAACTCCAAGTAAACAACATCCACTGACCCTCCTTTGTCTATCCTGCCTGTAATTTCCCCTAAAGGAAACCATGCACTTCCAAGTACTGGAAGCCTCGTATTTATTAATGGATTCCCAACATTTTTCCAACCACTGAAGTCAGGCTGAAGGGCCTATAGTTTCATGTCTTTTGCCTCCCTCCCTTCAGAGTGAAGTGACATTTGGAAATTTCCAGTCCTCTGGAACCATTCCAGATTCTAATGACTCTTGAAAGATTATTACTCATGCCTCCCCAATCTCTACAGCTGCCTCTTTCAGAACCCTGCGGTGTAGCCCATCTAGTCCAGGTGACTTGACTACCTTCAAAACTTTCAGCTTCCCAAGCACCTTCTCCTTAATAAAAGCAACTGCACTCACTTCTGCTAACTGACTCTCGAATTTTTGGCATACTGTGACCATAACTTGGACCATAATGTATAGTACTGTGCAAAAGTCTTAGGCTGGTGTATATAGCTAGGGTGTCTGAGTTTTGCACGGTCCTGTAGTAATTCTTATATACTGCACTGTGCTGCTGCTGCCGCAAAGAAAAATCAAATTTCTTGACATCTGTGAGTGATGATAAACCTCACAGATGTCTGATATGGGTCTCTGATGTGGACTGAGAGTGGGCAGGGGGCAGGGAGAGGGGAGTTGTGTCCCTGTCCCCCTCTTTTGGTGAATGTCGGTGATAGCGCAGGATGATATCGTGGTTCTGCATTTGTGTTTATGGACTGTGGACTTTTTCAGATTTAGGGTTTTTATATTCTGTTTTTTTCATCGCCTTATTCTTTTCGTTTTGTTGTGCGAGGGGAGGGTGTTTGGGGGTAAAATGCTCTGTTCGTTTTTTGTGCGGGGGATGGATTGGGGGGGGTCGATGTTGCTATTCCGTTTTGTGTGTGGAGGGAGGGGTAGTTTTGGGGATCAGATGATCAGGATGCCATTATGTTTTGTACCAGGGCTCGGGAGGTGCAGGTTTCCTGTTTCTCTCTGAATGACTTTCATCTTCTTTCTTTGCTTCGTGGCTATCTGGAGAAGACAAATTTCAGGGTTGTATTTGGATACGTGCTTTGATCATAAACAAACCTTTGACTCTTTGGTTGGGAAAAGGGGGAAGGGAGCGGGAAGCACCAGAGAGACATTCTGTAATGACCAATAGACCAATTGTTTGGAATCAAATGCCCTTGCTAGTGTTCTCAGGGCTGAGTGTGTCTGCACTCGCACCACACCCTCCTGCCCCTGGCAGTCCACCTCAGCCACCTCTCTCACACCCCTCCCGTGGGTGCTCCATTCTCACCATTCCCAACATCCTGTGCTCCCGCCAGATTTACAAACTTGCTCTCCGCTGCACGTTGGCAAGTACAGTTCTGTGCAAAAGTCTTTGGCACCCTGGCTAGATGTGCATGTGCCTAAGTACTGTAAGTGTGAAAGTGGCATTCATATTTCTTTTGTGGGATTAATATTTCATAAATGTCCAAGATGATACTTTGAAAGCAGAGAGTCTGGGGAGCGCCAGTGTGTTTGTCAGACAGCGTTCGCAGTATGAATGTTTTTCACCTTTGCTGTACTCAGAAAATTGCCTTTCCTTCCTAGTGCCCTGAGGTCCGTTTGAACATTATCTCCAATCTGGACTGCGTGAATGAAGTTGTTGGAATTCACCAGTTATCACAGTCTCTCCTGCCAGCCATTGTAGAATTAGCAGAAGATGCCAAATGGAGAGTGCGCCTTGCGATAATCGAGTACATGCCTCTGCTTGCAGGGCTGCTGGTGGGTGGTTTATTCTAAAATGTTTTTATAGTCTATTAGCAATGCTTCCATATGGATGATTTGCAGAATGGAAATGATTGCCCATATCAAATTGATACTTTAGTTTAAAGACGGAAATAACTTTGAACATCTTCTTTCCTTTTGCACCAGAAGCAAATGTGCGATAGTAACAATTATACTTGTAGCCCACTGACATGGGTAGTCTTACTTTAGACTCGGGACTCCCAACCTTTTTTTTAATTGACCATTAACCAAGCAGGGGTGGAAACCCCTGGTCGGGACCATCAGGTTTAGACCCCTGTTTATGGACTGCGGACTTTGTCAGACTTACGGATTTTATATTCTGTTTTTATATTGTCTGTTTCTTTTCATTTTGTTGTGCGAGGGGAGGGTGTTTGGGGGTAAAATGTTCTGTTGGTTTTTGTCTGGGGGGTGGGCTGGGGTTGTTGCTGTTCCATTTCCTGTGTGGAGGGAGGGGTGGTTTTGGGGGGGGCTGATGATCAGGATGCTATTCAATGACTTTCATGTTTTTTCTTTGTTTCATGGCTATCTGGGGAAGACAAATCTCAGAGTTGTACATGATAATAAGTGAGCCTTTGGCCTGCACATCAAACAGATCCAAACAGAAAGGGCAATAAACTCCATACAATCAGATGAGGGGGTGACAACGGTTGTCGCAGAGGAAATAAACAATATCTTTTTGAGATTTTACCAAAATCTGTGCAGCTCAGAATATTCAGATTCAGCTCCACAAATACAAAAGGAATTTCTCGACTTGTTACAATTTATACCCCAAGATGAAACGTCCTTGACCTCACTGGAGTTTAACTTAGAGGCTAAAGAATTATCTGCAGCTATAACTAACATGAAGGGAGGGAAAACTCCTGGGCCCAATGGAGATTCCGACTGAAATATATAAAATCTTTAAGACTAAACTAATACCACCTCTGCTTGATATGTATCAGGAGTCATTTGACACTGGATCCCTTCCCTCCTGTCTTAATATGGCAGCAATCACACTACTATTAAAACCTGGAAAACCACCATCCCTTTGTGGATCTTTTTGGTCAATCTCACATCTGAACAATGATCTCAAAATTCTCTGTAAGGTATTAGTTTGGAGGCTGGAGCCACTGTTGCCAAAAATGGTCCACCCTGACCAAAATGGATTTGTAAGGGAAGGCAGGGTTTCCACAACATTCGAAGAGTGCTTAATATACTTTATGAAAAATCTGGAAGCTCTGATAGTGCTATTCTGTCATTGGATGCCGAGAAAGCCTTCGACAGAGTGGAGTGGAATAGGGGGAAAATTTCTAAGATACAGCTTCTATATTCTAACCCAGAGGCTGAAGTTTTGACTAATGGGCTTTTTTCGGCATCTTTTAAACTCCAACGGGGAACAAGACAGGGCTGTCCCCTATCTCCCCTCCTGTTTATCCTGGCCATTGCGCCACTTGCTATGGCAATTTGAAAACAGGCTAACATAGCAGGAATAACTATAGGAGATGTAGAACATTGCATAGCCCTGTACATGGATGATGTCATTTTGTCAGAACAAGGTTTACCTATTTGGGTGTTAAAATTACTCCTACTATTGATAAAATTATCCCAACTAATTATAACCCTCTCACAGACTCAGTTATTCAACTTACAAACAGATGGACGAAATTGCTCATAAATTTGATTGGACGCATAAACATTCTAAAAATGTCAATTTTACTGAAGTTCCTGTACCTTTTCCAATCTATCTCACTTTCTCCTCCATCATCTTTCTTTTATTTATTTTTTTTTAAATTTTATTTTTATTTGGATAAGGAATTCACAAATATCATGTACTTTTTTCACACATATAACCTTTTCCATTTTTTTATATGTATAAAACTACAATTATTTATACATTCTTAAGTACACATTGAGAAGATATAAAAGGAAAATAAACATTTAAGTAGATAATTATGTACTGTGGTAAATCTAACCAATTAGGCTAAGTAATGGAATTAGTTGTTAAGAAAAATGGTAATAATAGTTTCCATATAACCCTTCTGGACCATTTCCACTGGTCCAAAATGTTGTATATAAGCCTAAGTATCAACCATTGCAGGTGCTTATATCCTAATTTGTTCATGCTTGCTCCTGCCCGCAGACATAATTATCCAATCCCTATGTACTTATTTACTCTTTCTTTTATTTATTAAAGAAATTTTTTCTAATTTCATCTGGAATAATAGATGTCCAAGACTCAGGCTTTCCCTGTTATATCTGCCGTATGATAGAGGTGGCTTACAGCTACCAAATCTTATATGGTATTTCTGGGCGGCCCAAATTAGAGCAGGAATGTTTTATTTTGTTAAGGATCACTCCCCTCCTTGGGTCTCAATGGAATCCCAGTTGATCAATATCCCTCTAGAACTATATATGTATTCAGCAAATAAGAAAAACCTGGTCACACAATCTAAAATCCCTTTCTTAAAATATACAATAATGATTTGGCACGATGCTCTTGCGTAAATGGGTGAGACATCACAGTTATCCCAGTTTACTCCTATCTTTGGTAATGATAGCTCCAGCCCGGCAGAGCGGATCCTAGTTTTAAAACTTGGTCGCCCCGAGGCATAGCTAAGGTGTCTGATCTTTATAATGGTAATTCATTTATGTCTTTTGAAGAACTCAAGGCCACATATAGAATCCAACAGAACACTTTTTTAAATACCTTTAGTTGCAAAGTTTTATTATGTCCAGGCAAAGTTACAGTTTGAAGCTCCCTCCTTTATTTACCCTAGAAGACATCACTCTGAAATTATCTGAAGCTAGGGGACAAGTGTCTGAATTATACATGAAAGGGTTTCTTCTTTTATGTTACTTGCTAAGGCTAATAAAATGGCTTCTCTGTACTGTTAACTGCTGAGACAGTGGTTCTCTATAGCAACTTGTTTGGGTTATAATTACTGATACAGGAATTGTATTCATTTGCTAACCAATTGAGATAGATGGTATTCTTTCTTGTGTGTCTGTAAGCTATTGTTTTTCGTGGGCTTTGGGCAGAAGGCATGATGGGGACAGAGAGAGGAGATGCGAGGAGGGAGATGCTGTAAGCTGGGCAACGGCACGGACCCCGAGCGGGAGTCCGAGGCCCAGGGTCTTCAGCGAGGAGAGGAGACGAGGACAGACTCGTGTGGAGTGTTTAGTCAATCACCGAGGGTGGTCCCATTCGTGGGTCGGTGGAGTTCGGAGGACATGGATTGGAGGAAGGGGGACCCGGTTCTGTAAGAGCTCCAACGAGTGTGCACCGAACTGATAGAGTTACTGACTTGGCACCTTTATTCTATTTGTTTCTACTAACCCATCAGCAAGAAATACTTATAAAGTGTAATCATTTAATCGCATATGGCGTACTGTCTGTTAATTGGTGGTGTGGGGTACATCACACAGCATCCACACAAACTTGATCTCCCCGTTTGGCGGGGCTGAAGGCTGCTCCCCCTAGACGAAAGCGAGCTGAGCGAGTCTGAGGCTTACCAGGGGGCTACATACAAATTGTTTGCAAGTAAATGCAAAGAATCATCAAACAACATGCTACAAGCGTGGAGAACTGATTTGCATGAGAATCTGTCAGAAAAAGAGTGGTCAGAAGCTTGTTCCTTCGTTCAAACCCAGTCAGTGAACACTCTTTCTAAACGGATAACCAGACAGTACATTACTCCAGTCAGGTTTCGTCACTTTAACCCCAACATTCCAGACACATGCTTTAAATGTAATCACTAAAAGGGGTCTCTGTTCCATTGTATGTGCGAGTGCGCCCAGATAATCTGCTTCTGGAAGAAGGTGCTGGATTTGATTAGTCAGATTATTGGAAAAAAGGTGCTCCTTGATCCTAAATTATGTATTCTGAACATTTATCCAAAGGACTTTGTAACCTCCAAAAGTGCAAGGTCTCTGCTTAATATTTGTTTTTTGAAAGCCAGACGTTGCATAGCCTATTCATGGAAGAAACCCACAACCAGTGGACTTTCACAATGGCTGAAAGGAGTGACTTTGTATCTTGCTCTAGAGAAGATCAACTACATCACAGAAAAACAAACTTGGCAAATTTCGGGAAATTTGGGATATTTTCTACAAGTTTCTGGAGAACAATATTTGGGATGATGAAAGTAACAAATTGAATTGACAGGTTGTTTTTAATGGCCGGGTGTTTGCTTTTTTTGTGCGTTGTTTTTCCTTTTATTTCTGATGTATTTTATTTTTCCCTTTTTCTTTAACCTTGTTGCACTTTCAAACCTATGGATGATCGAATGTGTTTACTTTTCATTCTGTGAAAGCAATAAAGAGTTGTTTGAAAACAAATAAGTGAACCTTTGAATCTTTGATTGGGAAAAGGGGAAGGGAGAGGGAAGCACCAGAGAGATATTCTGTAATGATCAATAAACCAATTGTTTGGAAGCAAATGACCTTGAGAGCAGAATTAGTCCATTCAGCCCATTGAGTCTGCTCCAACATTCCACCATGGCTGATTTGTGATCCCTCTGAACCCTATTCTCCTGTCTTCTCCCCGTATCCTTTCACGCCCTGATTAATGAAGAGCCTGTCAGCCTCCATTTTAATTATACCCAATATCGTGGCCTCCACGGTTGTCCATGGAAGTGAATTCCACAGATTCGCCACCCTCTGGCTGAAGAGTCGCTCCTGATCTCTGTTTCTGCCAGGCACTCCGATTTCCTCCTCCATCCCAAAGACGTGCTGGTTGTAAACTGGTTGTTGTAGATTCCTCCTCTGTGTCAGTAACTAGCAGGAGTAGTGAGGTAGTGTTCATGGGTTTGGTGTCCACTCAAAAATCGTATGGCAGAGGGGAGGAAGCTGTTCCTGAATCAGTGAGTGTGTGTCTTCAGACAAATTGTCCCTCCTTTCTGGTAGCAGCAATGAGAAGAGGCTGGTGGGGCCCTTAATGATGGACACTGCCTTTTTGAGGCACCACTCCTTGAAGATGTCCTGGATAATATGGAGGCTGGAGCAGATGATGGAGCTGACTAATTTTATAACTCTCTGTAGCTTACTTAAGCTCTCCTGTATCATACCGATTTAGTTTGTATTTGGTTTTAAGAAGCAAATTGCTCTCAGTTTCGGTGTGCAAACGCAAAGTAGATGTTCTTCAGTAAGGCCTTTGACAAGGTCCCGCATGGGAGGTTAGTTAGGAAAATTCAGTCGCTAGGTATACATGGAGAGTTGGTAAATTGGATTAGACATTGGCTCAATGGAAGAAGCCAAAGAGTGGTAGTAGAGAATAGCTTCTCTGAGTGGAGGCCTGTGACTAGTGGTGTGCCACAGGGATCAGTGCTGGGTCCATTGTTATTTGTCATCTATATCAATGGTCTGGATGATAATGTGGTAAATTGGATCAGCAAATTTGCTGATGACACAAAGATTGGAGGTGTAGTAGACAGTGAGGAAGGTTTCCAGAGCCTGCAGAGGGACTTGGACCAGCTGGAAAAATGGGCTGAAAAATGGCAGATGGAGTTTAATACAGACAAGTGTGAGGTATTGCATGTTGGAAGGACAAACCAAGGTAGAACATACAGGGTTAATGGTAAGGCACTGAGGAGTGCAGTGGAACAGAGGGATCTGGGAATACAGATAGAAAATTCCCTAAAAGTAGCGTCACAGGTAGATAGGGTCGTAAAGAGAGCTTTTGGTACATTGGCCTTTATTAATCAAAGTATTGAGTATAAGAGCTGGAATGTTATGATGAGGTTGTATAAGGCATTGGTGAGGCCGAATCTGGAATATTGTGTTCAGTTTTGGTCACCAAATTACAGGAAGGATATAAATAAGGTTGAAAGAGTGCAGAGAAGGTTGACAAGGATGTTGCTGGGACTTGAGAAACTCAGTTACAGAGAAAGGTTGAATAGGTTAGGACTTTATTCCCTGGAGCGTAGAAGAACGAGGGGAGATTTGATAGAGGTATATAAAATTATGATGGGTATAGATAGAGTGAATGCAAGCAGGCTTTTTCCACTGAGTCAAGGGGAGAAAAAAACCAGAGGACATGGGTTAAAGGTGAGGGGGGGAATTGTTTAAAGGGAACATTGGGGGGGGCTTCTTCACACAGACAGTGGTGAGAGTATGGAATGAGCTGCCAGACGAGGTGGTAAATATGGGTTCTTTTTTAATATTTAAGAATAAATTGGACAGATACATGGATGGGAGGTGTATGGAGGGATATGGTCCTTGTGCAGGTCAGTGGGACTAGGCAGAAAATGGTTCGGCACATCCAAGAAGGGCCAAAGGGCCTGTTTCTGTGCTGTACTTTCTATGGTAAAGAGTTGTCAAGGTCTGAGTCAGAGTCACGGGCAGAGCTTGTGGTTGGACTACTCAGCCACGTGGTTACCCTGGGAATTGTTAGCTGTGCTGGATATGAAGCAAAGTAACCTGAGAATTATGCAAAGGCTAACTTGTTCCCAGTGACTGAATGTAGAAAGTGGAATGTATTAACCACATGGGAGACGTGAATGTAGAATGGTGCACTGTCATGTCGAAGAGAGATACTGTGCGGGTCAGGAGTGTGGGATCTGTAATCTAAATAATCCAGCACATGCATAATTACATTTAAATCGTAAAGTTGAAATAGCACCCTGCTGTGGATGTGGTAGCATAGGATTCACTGGGTTATTTATTTAAAGGTACACGGAGGAATAAGGCCCTTCCTGCCCTTCGAACCGTGCTGCCCAGCAATCTCTGATCCAACCCTAGCCTAAACAGGGACAGGTAACAGTGATGAATTAACCTCCCAACTGGTGCGTCTTTGGATTGTGAGAGGAAACCCGCGCGTTCCGCAGGGAAAATGTACTGGCTCCTTACAGGTGACATCAGAATTCCCAAGCTGTAATAGTGTCACGCCAACTGCTACGCCACCGATAGTGGTTAGTAACGTTCTTACTGTCTGCATTAAACCATCGGACACTTTTAAGATTTTTCCTATTTTTCATGGATCATAGTCCTGGTATTGACAGAAAGAAATTAATTAAGGATAGTCAAAATACTAGATGCAAGTACCTTAGATAGGGTATCTTCTGTGTAGCCTTCTGCCACGGCACAATCTAGTTTTGTGCAGTTTATTAGAGCATGTTGCCAGTCTTTCTTGTGTGACCCCTTCACCATTGGCTCAAAGGAGTTAGCAAACTGTACTGGTAAGTAGCGAAAGGTGAAGACGGCTAGAATGCAAATGTGGCAAGTTGGCATGTTCTACTAGAAATTCGAGGGGTTATTTTATCAACATTCTTTCTTTTGTCAAAACCTGTTTAGGGAGTGGAGTTTTTTGATGAGAAGTTGAACTCCTTGTGCATGACGTGGCTGGTGGATCGCGGTGAGTATCGCCTTGATGAATCGTTACTTCTGTTGAACGAAAGTCCTTCAAAGTTGTCCATGTCATCTTACTGGTGCTTCCATGATGCTGAGTGACCCTACCAGGTGCCTAACCAAAAATCCTTCATCGTGCTTTGTCACATCCTCAAAGGATTGGGTCAGGCTCAAGACACGACATGCCCCTCACAAAGCCATGCTGACTCTCCGGAATCAGACTATGCTTCTTGTAAATCCTGTCTGTAGGAATCTTCTCCTATAATTTGCCCACCGGTGAAGTAAAACTGACTGGTCTATAATTCCCAGGGTCATCCCTACTCTCTTTCCTGAACAAGGAAATAACATTTGCCAACTTCCAATCATCTGGTACTTCCTCCGGTGAGGACTGGCCAGTGAGGATGCCCAGATCGTCACTAAAGGTGCAGCAATCTCTTCCCTTGCTTCCCGTAGTAACCCTGGGGTATATCACATCTGGCCCCGGGGACTTATCTATCCTAGGGCTTTTCAAAATTCCAGAACATCCTCTTTCTCAATGTCAACACGTTGCAGCATATCACTGCCCGCACAAGCATCAAGGTCCCTCTCACTGGTGATTACTAAAGAAAAGTATTCATTGCGGATCTCCCCCAAAGTCCACCGACTCCAAACATTTTGCCTCTTTTAGCTCTGGCCGGCCCAGACTCTCACTCTGGCCATCCTCCTCTTCTTCAAGTTTGTTCTTCTGAATCCAACTCGCCAAGTCCTTCTCGTGGCCCCTCCTAGTTCTCCGAAGTCCATTCTTCACTCCCTTACTGGCCACATTGTAACCCTCTGGAGCCCAGGCTGATCTTTGCATCCTATGCTTCTAGACTAGCTGTTGCGCATCTCTTGTCAAGCATGGCTCCTTCACCCTTCTGTTCTTTCCCTGTCTCAGTGGGACAAAACTCTGCAGAGCTCCATCCAAGTGAAGCCCAAAATGACTTCCACATTTCAATTGTGTGTTTCTGAGTGCATTCATCCCAGTTTGTACTCCCAGGTTCCTGCCCAATGTCTAATACCATCATAGTTCAAACACCGGCGCCCCCCTCCCCCCCAGTTATTACCGCTGCAAGCAATCTTGTCGTACTCTTGTACACATGGCAACAAGAAACAGACTTGACTTTGACCGATACGTTTATTTATTTAATTATTCGAGAATAGCATGGAACAGGCTCAACGAGACGCACTGCCCAGCAACCGGCCGATTTAACCCTCGCCTCATCACAGGACAGTTTACAATGACCAATCAGACTACTAAGTAATAAATAATGGTAATCTATTCGAAGTATTTTTTAAGTATCTAATGGGGCGACACAGTGGCGTCTGGTTAGCGCAACACTTTGCAATTGGGTTCGATTCCCACTGCCACCTGTGAGGAATTTATATGTTCTCAGCCTGACTGCGTGGGTTTCCTCCGGGTGCTCCTGTTTCCTCCCAGAGACCTACTTGTTGGTAGCTTAACTGGACACTGTAAATTGTCCTATAATTAGGCTAGGGTTAATCGGGGCTGGCTCGCAGGGCAAGAAGGGCATGTTCCATGCTTTTTCTCAATAAATAATTAATAATAAATAAGTATATTAAAATGCTACTTTCCAAGTGCATAATTTCCTCCATTGTGTGTAACTTGGTATGGAACAGGTCTACACTTTAAAGAAGGTGGTACGAGCATTTCATTTCGGAACTTTGTATTTTATCAGCAAGGTACATATTTGAAAATCAAGTAGTAACGGCGATCAGATCATTTCTTGACCTGTGAATGCTGTCTTGCAGTGTACGCCATTCGCGAGGCCGCAACCAACAACTTGACCAAGTTGGTGGAGAAGTTTGGCAAAGACTGGGCAGAATCCACTATTGTGCCGAAAGTACTTGCCATGGCCAGTGACCCCAACTACCATCACAGAATGACCACCCTGTTCTGCATTAACGTGAGTATAGCTTTGAAAATGTACTTGCCATGGCCAGTGACCCCAACTACCTTCACAGAATGACCACCCTCTTCTGCATTAACGTGAGTATAGCTTTGACAATGTACTTGCCCATGACCAGTGACCCCAACTACCTTTACAGAATGACCGCCCTGTTCTGCATTAACGTGAGTATAGCTTTGACAATGTACTTGCCATGGCCAGTGACCCCAACTACCTTCACAGAATGACCACACTCTTCTGCATTAACGTGAGTATAGCTTTGACAATGTACTTGCAATGGCCAGTGACCCCAACTACCTTCACAGAATGACCACCCTCTTCTGCATTAACGTGAGTATAGCTTTGACAATGTACTTGCCCATGGCCAGTGACCCCAACTACCTTCACAGAATGACCACCCTCTTCTGCATTAACGTGAGTATAGCTTTGACAATGTACTTGCCCATGGCCAGTGACCCCAACTACCTTCACAGAATGACCACCCTCTTCTGCATTAACGTGAGTATAGCTTTGACAATACTTCCATTACACTTCACAAGCTGCTAAAATATTTCATGAATAAAACGTACAGTTAGAACACACACTAAAGAAAAAAGAATTTAACAAAAATACTATGGATTTGTTTAAAATGTTCTTTTAATATATTCTTTGTGAATGTTTAGATTCTGCAAAAAATCAATTAACACTTTGCCAAAGTTGCTCCTTCCAATATTGACATCTGCTTGATACGAGCTTCTGTGCTTGCGTTATTTGCTGAGGTGTAGTGGTGTTTTGTGTTTAATCTGCAAGGTGTCTGGAGTAAAAATTGAGTTGAGGACGAGACTTTTTATGATTTCGTGGAGCAGAGTTCCTAACCGTCCCTGTGGAAATGGACTGATGGTGTTAGCTGAAGGACAACTGATTTAATGACCTGTTGACCCACCAGATGGCTTACAGCTTTCAAGTTTTATTTCACAAGGGCCTGTTTCTGTGCTGTAGTGGACTATGGCTCTGTCTTTTGCTTAGAGATCTGAGTACCTTGAAATGGACTTTATACATTATCTGGCTGAGGGAATTGTAAGTTTTTTGACGCAACTAGTTTCAATTTACAAGTGTACTTAAAGGCCCCCACAGTCATTCCAGATGCAGAATTAACTTCTTTCCCTGGATTTATTTGATGGGCCTGGGCTTTGCTGGAGTTTGGACAAGGTGAGGGAGAGATTCAGTTGAAATGCCTAGATAAAATGGATGTTTCTAAAAATGGGTGAGTCTAGGACCGGAGGGCACAGCCTTTGGAACAGAGGGATATCCCTTTAGAACGGATATGAAGAATTTCTTTAGCTGGAGCGTGGTGAGTCTAGGGAATTCATCGCCACAGGCGGCGATGGGAGGCCAAGTAATTGGGTGTATTTAAAGTGGAGCTTGATAGGCTCTGGAGGGTGTCGAGAGGTCTGCACGACCTGGCGTTTTTGCGGTATCCTCAAGGATTTGGCAAGCTGGACTCTCAAGAATGCAGGTGCAGCGGCCGCGGCCATTGCTGGGAGTGGACTTAAGGTTGGATGAGAGTGGCCTGAGAGGGGAAAATGAAGTGGTGTTCAGTCGATTTCAGCAACGAGCCAGGCTAAAAAGTTTAAGGAGTCGCAGGGGGAAAGACTAACTTCTCTGTGAGGCTTTACACACCTCAGCAGTGAACCGACTGTCACTGTCAGCACTTGTCTCCGCACTGAATTGACTTGCTGGCTGTGCCCTGCGACCATTGGGACCCTGGCTCAGAATGCTGAACTGGCTCCTTGGCTGTGGACTGCAACCATTGGGCCCCTGGACTGGTTTCACTTCTCTCAGCACAGAACTGACTCCCTTGCTGTGGCCTGCAGCCATCTACTGATCTAAACTGGCTCCCTGCCTGTGGGCCTAATTTCAGTGACCCTGCGGTTCATGTTCTGTGTCTTACTGGTTTACTATTTTTTTATTCTTGTTTGCCCGATTTGTTCTTTTTGGGCACATTGTGTGTCTGACAGTCTTTGCTGTGTAGGATTCTTTCTTTTTCCATGGATTCTCTTGTGTTTCTTTGCTTTATGGCTGCCTGCAAGAAGACGAATCTCCTGCTTGTATATGGAGTTCATACTTTGGTAGCAATGTACTTTGAACTTTAGACCTCTGGATCAGCAGGAACACCTCAGAAAGATATGCCTGCGCGGGCTGGACCAAAACAGGGCTAACAGCCTGCGGGAGTGCTCGCTGGGATTCAAACTCATAGGGATGGGCCACAGGCCACATTTACAGTTGAGGTGGCCGTGCAGTTAAATATCGAAGGGAAACAAAGCAAGCCCCAGTCAGTCTGATAAGAAATGCAAGATTATATTTATTTAGGTGTAAGCAACGTTACTAGTAAAGCAAATGAGCTCACAGGAGGGTGATATTGTTACTGTCATAGAGAGGATTGAATGGCTGAACGATTCACTCAGTGAATGGTGTGGTGGGCGTGGCACCGTAATATTGATTTATTACTGAAATATCGAGGAGGAGGACATTCTGGGACACACCTTACTAATCCACAAGCCTCTACTGGTGAACTTCCAGTAAGATGGCGGTGTGCTGGGGCGCGGCGGGTTCTACGGGGCCAGCCAAACGTGTTACTATCTTTTGTTTATTTCTTTGCGATCTCAAGACCCTGCTGGAAGTTCAGCACTCAGAGAGTGCTGCCGCCTACCCCATCGGCGTAGAAACTGAAGAAGCTGGACTTGGGGCAGATCGTTCTGCTCCCCGCGTCAGAGAGTCAGCAATGTGGTTGGCGTGCAGAATGGCAGCGAGCAATTGTCTTAGTCTCTTTTCTTGTGATTGCAAAACCCTGTTTGGCATTGTTAATGTGTAATGCTGCAAGTCTGGTCTTCTGATTTATTGCGGACTGCAGGGGCTGGCAGCAGGGGTGACTGACACCCCTGCAGGGTGAGCGGATGTGGCCTCAAGCCATGGGGCCGCCTGTTTGCAGCCACCCAGGAGAGAGGCATCAAGAGCTGGCACTGGAGGTGGTGTAGCGCATCGGTTAAGCTAACGTTGGTGCTGTCCCTCTCCCCCAAAGTGTTTGCTTGGCAGAAGGCAGGATGTACGTGTTCAACTACAGACTGCTGCAACATTCATGGACTCAGGGACTTGGACTGTATTTGTTGTGTGACTATATTTTACTGCTATATGTGCCACGTGCTGTGTATGACTGTTGGTACTGTGTTTTGTACCTTGACCCTGAAAGAACACTGTTTCGTTTGGATGTATTCATGGGTATTCATGAATGACAATTAAACTTGAACTTGATGTAAACAGCCAAGAACAGCAAAACATTGGAATATTACCTGCAAGCTGCACACCAACCGGACTTGGAAATATATTGCCATTACTTCTGAAACCCCCTTTTCACTGGGCGTCTCTGGAAATGCAACCTTTTAGCCCCTCGCAAACAGCCACTGGACTCCGCGGGGAGAAACTTCAAGCTTCGTACATCTGAGGTGTATGTGACTTTGGTCCCGCAAAATCCGTGAGGTTGGGATGTCTCACCTACCCAAACCCCGGTTTGTGTGAATGCTGTGTGATTTACTGCCCCTGGCAATCACCTGTGAACAGAAAATAACAAATTGTACACTGCATAGAATTATTCAGGAGTATATTTAAGAATGTTAACTTAAGCAAAGAGTTATTAAAGGAAAGAAAGAGGAAAAAAACAAAAAGGGCCCATTCTACTTAAAAAGTCACGTATACAGTGGAGCTCAAATCTTGAACTTCTCTGTAAATCGCGTGCTGGACCCTTCCTCCATCTGCGTGAAAGCACACAACACCTTCCGAAGGTCACTGGAAATCCATCTTGAACAAAGAGGCTTTCCCACGGGATTATTGGTCCTTCCTCGTCGAAGCCATTCATCTGCACAAAGCACCTTGTATCGTCCACCATCTTCCCTCCTGTCTTCTCCCAGCTCCCGCCAAACAAAGACCTCTCTGCCCAGTAATCTCTAGCACCTTCTCCCAATTCTACCATCCTGATTGGATGACACCTCATTCCTGAGCTCAGACCCAAACAGGCTGAAAGCAGAACAGATTGCTCTTACAGAACTGCTAAAATGAAATGCCTACAGCATAGCAGTAAAAATCTGAACCAGGGCATTGACTCTGACTGGGTGAGAACCCTGGATCACCCACCCTAACTGCATTGTGGGTGCACCCACACCTCAAGGACTGCAGCCCACCACAAAGGAATTAAATACCACTTCAACCTGCGATGCCCACACATTCCTTGGAGGAATATGCAAAAAGAGCTTCAAGTAACAGAGTACAGGTAGTCCCTAGGAGTGGTCACATGTGACAGCTCTCCCAGTATTCAGCATGAGGTACAGGAGCAAGGATATCAGAATCAGGTTTAACGTCACCGGCATAATGTCGTGAAATTTGTTGTCTTTGTGGCATCAGTACAGTGCAACACATGATAACAGAGAAAACTGTGAATTACAGTAAATATATAAAATAATAGTGCGGAAACAGAAATAAAAAGTAGTGAAGTAGAGCATGGGTTCAGTGTCCATTCAGAAATGGCAGAGGGGAAGAGACTGTTCTGGAATCGCTGAGTGTGTGCTTTCAGGCTTCTGTGCCTCCTTCCTGAGGGTAGCAGTGAGAAGAGGGCATGTCCTGGGTGGCGGGGTCCTTCACCATGGATGCCGCCTTTTTGAGGCATCGCTCCTCAAAGATGTCCTGGATACGAAGGAGAAAGGCAAAACACAGTTGTACGAGTTATCAGGTTATAGCAGTACAGAACCTCAACCTCTCTGATATCAGCACGAACGATTTCAAAGGGAATGGCCCAAAGGAGGGGGTATCCAGGAAAACTTCGTGAGAAACAGAGTGAGAGAAGAACAAAGGGTCTCGGCCTGAAACGTTGACTGGCCTGCTGCGTTCACCAGCAACTTCTATGTGTGTTGCTTGAATTTCCAGCATTTGCAGAATTCCTGTTGTTTGAGAGAAGGACATGGTTGGAACACTCAAGCAGGGCAAGAAGCCGATGTATTAGGAGTCTTTAGTGGGGTTGGATATGCAATGTTTCCAAGGCCTGATGAAATGTATCCTTGGCTGTTATGGGAAGGAAGGACTGAGCTCCCAAGGTCTCTTTGAGAGTTCAGTGAAACCCTCTCTCACTGCTCCCCCTCCGTGATCTCTGCTTCCTTTCGACGGGAGTCAGTGAAACCTTCTCTCACTCTGTGATATCTGCTCAGCTCTTTACTTCATCCCTCCCCCCTCCTGGTTTCACCCAGCACCTTGTATTTCTTTCTCCACTCACCTTCCATCCCCCCCCAACTTTTAAATCTACTCATCTTTTTTCTCCACTCCTGCCGAAGGGTCTCGGCTGGAAATGTCGACTGTACTCTTTTCCATCGATGCTGCCTGGCCTGCAGAGTTCCTCCAGCATTTTGTGTGTGTTCCAAGGATCCTGGTAGTTTAAAATCCTAAATTGTCACAGAACAGGTGCCAGGTAACTGGATCCCAGCAGTACGGTGCCTTTCTTCAACGAAGGCAGCAACTGCTAACTACAGAGCTGTGAATCTAACATCAGTGGTAGAAAGGGTGTTGTAAAAAGTCCCGAGGGACGGGATTCAGCTGCACTTGGGCAGAGCTTCATCAGAAATGGTCAGCGTGCAAGTGGTGATTCTGTCGGCCAGTTTGAGTTTCTTGGAGTTACGGGTGTACTCGTGCAGCTGGTGTTGTCTACAGGGACTTCGGTAAATCTTTTGACAAGATCCCCAAACGCGTAAGAGACCGAGGGATCTGACGCAACTTCACAAATTGGGTTCAAAGTTGATATGCTGATCGGCTTTTGTGATTACCCCGTGGTGTACCACAGGAATCTGTGCTGGAACTCTCCTGTAAATGATTTGGATGTGGCTAGAAGTTTAGCAGATGACATAAAAATGTGAGCTTTGTCTTGCGGTGTTAGTGCTAATGATGGTGCATTGGTTAGTTGGCAAACTAAGCAGAGCAATTGTACCTAGGACATAGAACGTTAAAGCACTGTGTTAAAGTGCTGTGCTGATCTTTTAACCTACTCTGAGATCAATCTAACCGTTCCCTCCTACATAGCCCTCCATTTTTCTATCATCTGTGTGCCTATCTAAGAATTTGTCAAATGCCCCCAATGCATCTGCCTCTACCATCACGCCTGGCAGGGCATTCCACACACCCACCCACTCTGTGTGTGTGAAACAAAAATCTTACCTGTGTACCTTCCTCCAATCATCTCAAAATTATGCCTCTGGTATTGGCCATTTCTGCCTTGGGGAAAAGTCTCTGGCTGTCCACTCTATCGACACCTCTCATCCTCCTTCACTCCAAACAGATAAAGCCCCAACTCACTCAACCTTTCCTCATAAGACGCGCTCTCTAATGCAGGCAGCAGCCTGGCAAGTCTCCCCTGTGTCCCCTCTAGATCTTCTCCATGCTTCCTATGACAAGGCTACCAAAGCTGGACGCCAGTGTGGTCTGACCAGAGTTTTATAGAGCTGCAACATTACCTCGCACTCTTGAACTCTATCCCCCAACTTACTCGACCCTCCCCCCGCCCCCGCATCATCGGGGGAGTCTAAAGCCCCGAGGTTAAAAGTGAGAGAGAAAGATGTTAAAAAGGGATGTAAAGAGCAAGATTTTCACGAGTCGGCATGTGAGTGGGGCTGAAAGACAAATCTCCAGAGGTAGGTACAGTTAAGTTGATAGGAAAGGCCGAGGCCCATTCTCCCACCCCTCACCCCATGCGCACTCCCTCGCACACTCTCGCTCTTTCGCCTCACTCACACTCTCTCTCCCCTGTCTAGATTCATCTAGTGTTCACCCCTCTCCCCGAACCTGTTACCACCTCCGTTATTTATCAGAGTCCAACCCTTGTAGCTCTTTGTGTTCCTGCTGTCAGTCCGCACCTTCACACTGTCCCTACCTTGTCCCATCTCCCTCGCGATGTTATTTCCTCGTTCCCCCTGTCGTCCTCTGCCTGTCACTGTCTCTGCTCCTCCTTCGCTCCTCTCCTGCCATCAGTGCACCAGTCACCTCAGACTCCTTTCTCCCCACCATTCCACAGTCCCCCCCCATCCCAGTCCCTGATGCAGGGTTTTGATCCAGTCCACTTTCCTCTCACAGATCTGCATTGAGTTTGTTTGTCGCTCTAGATTCCAGCTTCAGCAGTCACTTGTAATACCCTCTCTGATTAGTGTAACACTCAAACCCTTCCCCCTGTCCCTAGGGCATCTGTAACCCAGGACGTTGTGCTCCCATCCCTCAACCATGTTCCTATACTTACAGGAATAATATAATCCCTGTACTGATCATTGGCCAGCTCACTGGAGTTCTCTGTTAAAACCAGAATATAATATCAATGGTAAGATGCTTGGCATTGTGGAGGATATGAGAGATCTTGGGGTCCGTGTCCATAGGACACTCAAAGCTGTTGCGCAGGTTGACAGTGTTGTTAAGAAGGCGCATGGTGTGTTGGCATTCATCAACCGTGCGAGTGAGTTCAAGAGCTGTGAGGTAATGTGTGGTAAACCATATATATATGTTGTAACTGGGTTACCTGTCTGGACACGTCCCTCTGCTGACTGCTCCTGTGGCTCCTCCCATAGACCCCTAAATAAAGGCGATTGTGTCACTGCTCCTCCTCTCAGTCCAAGAGCAGACACTCAGCATGATGGAGATCACATTTTACTGCTAATAAAAGCCTTTCAATATTTACTCTACTTCCAGTCTTTCGGAGTTATTGATAGTGCATCAAAATGTTACAGCTATATAAGACCTCGGTCAGACCCCACTTGGAGTACTGTGTTCAGTTGTGGTCACCTCACGACAGGCAGGATGTGGATACTATATAGAGAGTGCTGAGGAGAGTTACAAGCATGAAGCCTGGATTGGAGGGCGTGTTTTATGAGAATAGGTTGAGTGAACTTGGCCTTTTCTCCTTGGAGCAACGGAGGATGAGAGGTGACCTGAAAGAGGTGTACAAGATAATGAGAGGCGTTGATCACGTGGATAGTTAGAGGCTTTTTCCCAGGGCTGAAATGGCTAGAACGAGAGGGCGTACTTTTAAGGTGCTTGGAAGTAGGTACAAAGGGATGTCGGGGGTAAGTTTTTCACGCAGAGAGTGGTGGGTGCGTGGAATGCACTGCCAGGGGCAGTGGTGGAAGTGGATACAATAGGGCCTTTTAAGAGCCTCTTGGGTGCATGGAGCTTAGAAAAATAGAGGGCTATGCGCTAGGGCAGGGAGCCCAACATTTTTTGCACTGCGGCCCGGTTTAATATTGACAATATTCTTGCGGACCAGCATTTCTTAAAGGGTTTATCTAACGAATTTAATATTAAACAGACAGCGCATATTTTCCTCGCATGAATATAGTGATAAGTCAATTATCGGGGGAGGACAGGTAAGCTTGAAGTAAGTGTTGAACGAACTTCCAGTAGAAGTGGTAGAGCAGGTTCAATATTATCATTTAAAGAAAAACTGGATAGGTATATGGACAGGAAAGGAATGGATGGTTATGGGCTGAGTGCAGGTCGATGTGACTAGGTGAGAGTAGAGTTCAGCACGGACTAGAAGAGCCGAGATAGCCTGTTTCTGTGCTGTAATTGTTATATGGTTCTGCAAGTCACTTATAAATCAATAGCATCATAACATTTTAAGTAACGTTTGGATGTTAAACACACAGCACGTATTTTCCCCGTATGAACAAATAAAATCATTGCAACACACCAATATCGCTGAATCAGTGGGAGACCTGAGCTTGTTTCCCTGCAACAAGACGGTCCTATCACAGGCTGATGGGAGACAGCGATATTCAAAGGGGGTTCCTTATGTCCAGTCTATTCAGCAATTTTGTTTTTGTTGCATTCATTGCAGAGATATTTTGGAAATGGAGGCACGGATTTCAGTGCTTTCATGGCTATCTCAGGATATTTAGCCTTGACTTTGATCCAGAATGCTGGCAGAGATGTTATGTCAAACATACTTTTCAGCCCGCCGTCATTTGCAAGCTCAAGCTGATCTTCTTCCCGCGCTGACATGGATGACGTGCGGGTAATGACCTCGCGTGTGTTCAAGCTGAACAGGGCGCGGCAGGGAATGAGGAAAGGTGCAGCAACTCCTATCGCCAAAACATGTCGTTTCCTCGCGGCATGGGACCAGTCCGCAGCACGGTGGTTGGGGACTGCTGCGCTAGGGAAATTCTAAGCAGTTTCTAGAGTAGGTTACCTGGTCGGCACAACATTGTGGGCCGAAGGGCTTGTAATGTGCTGTGAATTTCTGTGTTCGGAAACATGTGGTTAAACCTCCCAGCCCTCTCGTGCTTTCCCACTTATTTCTGCCTGCTCTGCTTACCGGACCTGCCTGTTCAGTGAGTTTGACATAGAATTCTGAGTTAACACCTGCTACACTAGTATTCTGTGTCCCAGCCCTGCTGCCTCACCAGCTTAAACCCTCCCAAAGTGCTCGAGCAAAGATATGGATAAAAGGGACGCACAGAGGCGGTTTCCAATAGTGCAAGAGTCTGGGACCAGAGGGCACAGCCTCAGAATAGAAGGACGTCCCTTTACAGCAGAAGTGAGGAGGAATTTCTTTAGCCAGAGGGTACTGAATCGGTGGAATTCATTGTCACAGACGGCTTTGGAGGCCAAGTCATTGAGTATATTTAAAGTGGAGGTTGATAGATTCTTGATTTGTGAAGGGCGTGAAAGGATACGGGAGGAGGCAGAAGAATGGGGTTGAGAGGAAAAATAAATCAGCCATGATGGAATGGCAGAGGAGACTCATAGAAACAAAGAAAACCTACAGCACAATACAGGCCCTTCGGCCCACAAAGCTGTGCCGAGCATGTCCCTACCTTAGAAATTACTCCGCTTACCTATAGCCCTCTATTTTTCTAAGCTCCATGTATCCATTCAGGTGTCTCTTCAAAAACCCGATCGTTTCCGCCTCCACCGCCGCCTCTGGCAGCCCACCCCACACACTCACCACTCTCTGCATAAAATAAACTTGCATTGAAACATAGAAAACCACAGCACAATACAGGCCCTTCAGCCCGCAAGGTTGTGCCGAACATGTCCCTACCTTAGAAATTACTCGGCTTACCTGTAGCCATCTATTTTTCTAAGCTCCATGTACCTATCCAAAAGTCTCTTAAAAGACTCTATCATATCTGGCTCCACCACCGATGCCGGTAGCCCATTTCACACACTCACCACTCTCTGAGTAAAAAACTTACCCCTGACATTTCCTCTGTACCTACTCCCCAGCACCTTAAACCTGTGTCCTCTTGTGGCAACCATTTCAGACCTGGGAAAAAGGCTCTGACTATCCACATGATCAATGCCTCTCATCATCTTACACACCTGTATCAGGTAACCTCTCATCCTCCATCGTTCCAAGGAGAAAAGGCCGAGTTCACTCAACCCATTCTCATAAGTCATGCTCCCCAATCCAGGCAACATCCTTGTAAATCTCCTCTGCACCCTGTCTATGGTTTCCACATTCTTCTTGTAGTGAGGTGACCACAGTACTACAAGTGGGGTCTGACCAGGGTCCTATATAGCTGCAACATTACCTCTCGGCTTCTAAATTCAGTTCCATGATTGATGAAGGCCAATACACCGTATGCCTTCTTAACCACAGAGTCAACCTGCGCAGCAACTTTGAGCGTCCTATGGACTCGGACCCCAAGATCCCTCTGATCCTCCACACTGCCAAGAGTCTTACCATTAATACTATATTCTGCCATCATATTTGACCTACCAAGATGAACCACTTCACACTTATCTGGGTTGAACTCCATCTGCCACTTCTCAGTCCAGTTTTGCATCCTATCAATGTCCCGCTCTAACGTCTGACAGCCCTCTACACTACCCACAACACCTCCAACCTTTGTGTCTCAGCAAACTTACTAAGCCATCCCTCCACTTCCACTTCCTCATCCAGGTCATTTATAAAAATCACGAAGAGTAAGGGTCCCAGAACAGATACCTGAGGCCAACCTCCATGCAGAATATGACCTGCCTACAACCACTCTTTGCCTTCTGTGGGCAAGCCAGTTCTGGATCCACAAAGCAATGTCCCCTTGGATCCCATGCCTCCTTACTTTCTGAATAAGCCTTGCGTGGGGTACCTTATCAAATGCCTTGCTGAAATCCATATACACTACATCTACTGCTCTTCCTTCATCATTGTGTTTAGTCACATCCTCAAAAAATTAAATCAGGCTCGTAAGGCTTGACCTGCCCTTGACAAAGCCATACTGACTATTCCTAATCATGTTATACCTCTGCAAATGTTCATAAATCCTGCCTCTCAGGATCTTCTCCATCAACTTACTGAGGTAGGACTCACTGGTCTATAACTTCCAGGGCTATCTTTACTCCCTTTCTTGAATAAAGGAACAACATCGGCAACCCTCCAATCCTCTAGGACTTCTCCCGTCCCCGTTGATGATGCAAAGATCATCGCCAGAGGCTCAGCAATCTCCCTCGCCTCCCACGGTAGCCTGGGGTACATTTCATCCGGTCCTGGCGACTTATCCAACTTGATGCTTTCCCAAAGCTCCAGCACATCCTCTTTCTTAATATCTACATGTTCAAGCTTGTCAGTCTGCAGCAAGTCATCATGACAATCACTAAGATCCTTTTCCATAGTGAATACGGAAGTAAAATATTCATTTAGTACCTCTGCTATTTCCTCCGGTTCCATACATACTTTCCCACTGTCACACTTGATAGGTCCTGTTCTTTCACATCTTATCCTCTTGCTCTTCACATACTTGTAGAATGCCTTGGGGTTTTCCTTAACCCTGCCTGCCAAGGCCTTCTCATGGCCTCTTCTGGCACTCCTAATTTCCTTCTTAAGCTCCTTCCTATTAGCCTTATAACCTTCTCGATCTTTAACATTGCCTAGCTCTCTGAACCTTTTGTAAGGTTTTCTTTTCTTCTTGACTAGATTTATTACAGCCTTTGTACACCACGGTTCCTGTACCCTACCGTAACGTCCCTGTCTCATCGGAATGTACCCATGCAGAGCTCCACACAAACATCCCCTGAACATTTGCCACATTTCGTCCATACTATTCCCTAAGAGCATCTGTTTCCAGTTTCCTGCCTGATAGCCTCATATTTCCCCTTGCTCCAATTAAACGTTTCCCTAACTTGTCTGCTCCTATCCCTCTCCAATGCTATGGTAAAGGAGATAGAATTATGATCACTATCTCCAAAATGCTCTCCCACTGAGAGACCTGACACCTGACCAGGTTCATTTCCCAACACCAGATCAAGTACAGCCTCTTCTCTTGTAGGCTTATCTACATATTGTGTCAAGAAACCTTCCTGAACACACCTAACAAATTCCACCCCATCTTAAACCCCTTGCTCTTGGGATACGCCAATCGATATTTGGGAAATTAAAGCCTCCCATCATGACAACTCTGTTATTATTACACCTTTCCAGGATCTGTTTCCCTATCTGCTCCTCGCTATCCCTGTTACTATTGGGCGGCCTGTGAAAAACACCCAGTAAAGTAATTGACCCCTTTCTGTTCCTAACCTCCACCCAGAGAGACCCCGTAGACAATCCCTCCATGGCGTCCACCTTTCCTGCAGCTGTGACACTATCTCTGATCAACAGTGCCACGCCCCCAACTCTTTTGCCTCCCTCCCTGTCCTTTTTGAAACTTTTAAAACCCAGCAATTGAAGTAACCATTCCTGTCCCTGAGCCATCCAAGTCTCTAATGGCCACCACATCATATCTCCAAGTACTGATCCACGCTCTAAGCTCATCCGCTTTGTTCACAACACTCCTTGCGTTAAAATAGACGTATCTCAAACATTCGGTCTGGGAGCATCCTTTCTCTATCACCTGCCTATCCTCCCTCTCGCACTGTCTACAAGCTTTCTCTATTTGTGAGCCAACCCCCTCTTCCCTAGTCTCTTCAGTTCGGTTGCCACCCGCCAACCATTCTAGTTTAAACTCTCAGTAGCCTTAGCAAACCTCCTTGCCAGGATATTGGTCCCCCTCAGATTGAAGTGCAACCCGTCCTTTTCGTACAGGGCACACCTGGCCCAAGAGAGGTCCCAATGATCTAGAAATCTGAATCCCTGCCCCCTGCTCCAATCCCTCAGCCACGCATTTATCCTCCACCTCATTTACCACTGACATCTCCTCTGTACCCACTCCCAAGCACCTTAAAACTATGCCCTCTCGTTCTAGCCATTTCAGCCCTGGGAAAAAGCCTCTGACTATCCACACAATCAATGCCTCTCATTATCTTGTTCACCTCTATCAGGTCACCTCTCATCCTCCGTCGCTGCAAAGAGAAAAGGCCGAGTTCACTCAACATATTCTCATAAAGCATGCTCCCCAATCCAGGCAACATCCTTGTAAATCTCCTCTGCACCCTTTCTATGGCTTCCACGTCATTCCTGTAGTGAGGCAACTAGAATTGAGCACAGTACTCCAGGTGGGGTCTGACCAGGGTCCTATATAGCTGTAACATTACCTCTCGGCTCTTAAACTCAATCCCACGATTGATGAAGGCCAATGCACCGTATGCCTCCTTAACCGCAGAGTCAACCTGCGTAGCAGCTTTGAGTGTCCTATGGACTCAGACCCCAAGATTCCTCTGATCCTCCACAGTGCCAAGAGTCTGACCATTAATGCTATATTCTGCCATCATATTTGACTCGATAGCCGAATTCCGCTCTTGCGTCTTATAATCCTGGTTCCCTCTTGGCTCGGGTCACCTTGCCATGGAAGAGATCCCAGTGATGCTGTCTGCTCTGCACCCACACTTTGTACATTTCAGCCGTCCTGCCTTCCTGTTTCTAAACTCGCTCGTACATGGCAGAAGGGGTAGTCCAGCGATTACAATATACTAGCACTTCTTCTTTACAACTTATCTATTGATCTGTAAATCTCTGTTGCAGGACCTCATCTCTCTCCTTGCGGATGATCATTGGTGCCAGTGTGGACTATGCCTTTTTATCATGGGGCAAAATACATTCTGAGCGTCGCACAAATCAGATCGATGATCTTTTCTTCAGTCTTGCTTCGTGAAGTTCGGGGCTGTGAATGAACGTTTGCATTTTCTGCTGGTTTTTTTTAGGTGTTGTCTGAAGCCTGTGGCCAAGAAATCACAGCAAAGCACATGCTGCCGACGGTTCTCCAGATGGCAGGCGATCAGGTGGCAAACATTCGCTTCAACGTGGCTAAATCATTGCAGAAAATAGGACCGGTTTTAGATGCCAGGTAAGTATTTGAGTTGGGGCTTATAACCCGGCCTGTGGAGAATGTTTCACCTCCAGTTTGGAATGGAAATTGAGACGCCACTGTGGTGGCGTTTAGTGATGGAGTCGCACCGTCTTTTGTACCCACAGGTCCAATCCGGGCAAGACCACCGTCTCTGCCGGTCCCATCGTCCCAGGTTCTCAACCTGGGGTTCATGGACCCCTAGCGTAATGATCCATGGCACCAAAATAGTTGTGCACCCTTGCTCTAAACCTTTCCTGCCCGCGTACCTGTCCTTATTGAAGTTGTTAATGTGCCTGCCTCAACCAGTTCCTCTGGCAGCTCATTCCATGTACTGCGTGGGGGAGGGGCATAAACTTAACCCTCAGGCCTCCCCCTCCCCTGTGGTGTTTGCCTCACTTTCCTGCTTGACCTTGATCCTTTGGTACTCTTAAATGATCTTCTTCTCTATCCAGAGGTTAAGGCCATAAGACACAGGAGCAGAAACAGGCCCTTCGGCCCATCGATACTGCACGGCCATTCTATCATGGCTGATTTATTATTCCCCTCAATCCCACTCGCCTGCCTTCTCCCCATTTTTTTTAAAGAAAGGACATCCTCGCCAAGAACATTTAGTGGCCCGTTGCTACCCTCCAAATTACCTGTTTAAGGTCTCTCCACTGCCTTTGTATTCCAAGGACCTCATTTTACTACAGCTTTCCCAAGCAATGCGCAATATTCCTTTTTGTAAGGTTGTAAGACTGACCTTGCACACTTGGTCTCTCATCACCCACGCTACCTGAGGAACTCCAATCAACTGGCCTTTTAAAAGGGTCCCCCGTGTCGGAGGTGTTGTTTGCCCCTCGAGCAGCTGCTTCCCAGTTTACCTTCTCCTATTCCTGCCTAACACCGTTGCAATTAGCCCTTCTGCACCTCAGCACCTTCACCCAAGGATCAGTTTTAATCTGTAACCATCTTAAAACTGAGGGAATTACAATTATGGCTGAAAATTTGATCATCTGCCCGGCTCATTTCCTCGTAAGCTGTGTTACATCGCCATGCCAACTTGGAGTGTCTGCATACTGTCTGGTGTTACCCCACTAGACACAGTTATCAATTTTGACCCATTGAAGCCTCTGGCGCTCAGGAAGTTCCATTCAGTACAGGGGAAGTTGAAATCAGCCACTCAGTGACCCTATTTTTAAGTCTTTCCGTGACTGGGGTTGAGGGGGATAATGAATTGGCTGTGATGGAATAGCAGAGTAGACTCGATGGGCTGAATGGCCTGATTTTGCTCCTGTGTGGCATGGTCGTATCTGCCTGTATATCTGTTCCCCAGCTCCCAGTGGCCTTTTGGGAGCCGAACACAGTAATTAAACCATTTTGTTCGTGTGTCATGCAATATATGTCGTCTGCATGGACTTCTGTGAGACCTTTGACAGCATCCTGCACGGGAGGCTGGTCCTTATTGTTAAAACTTCTGGCAAGCTGGCAACGTGGGTTAAAAGTTGGCTGAGGATGGTGGAGGGTGTTTCAAGCAAAGCTTGGGTTCTGGATATAGTCAGTTGAACTGTATAGAAGCATGCCCTCTTGTCCATTACATCTATACTGACAATCACTCCTTGCTATAGTAAACCCACTCAGCCACACTAACTCCACATCCCTCTGTCTTGCTCACTGAACCTGTAGAACAGGTCCATTGGCCCACAATGTTGTGCCAAACTAATTCTTCCTTTTCAGTCCGGACGAAGGGTCTGGGCCCGAAACGTCACCTGTTTATTCATTTCCATAGGTGCTACCTGACCTGCTGAGGTCCTCCAGCATTTTGCGTGTGTTGCTCTGGGTTTCCAACACCTGCAGACTTTATAAATAAAGCAGCGCCTCATTGAACCGTGTCCTTTTGCCCGCACGTGGCCGATATCCTCCATTCTCCGCACGTTCATTTGCCTGTCTAACAGTGTCTTAGATACTTCAATGCTCACACAAAACGCTGGAGGAACTCAGCAGGTCAGGCAGCGTCCATGGAAATGAATAACCATCGACGTTTCAGACCGTGACCCTTCTGTGGATCATAAACACTTGTTTCATACCTGCATCCAGTTCCACCAGACCTGTCGGTGTGTTCCAGGTACTCAAATCCTCAGCACATCTTTGAGCTGTTCTCTTCTGGCTCTTACATCTCAACTGTGAGCCGTCTGTCTTTGCCTCAGAATTTTGTAAACTTCTATCAGCTCGTCCCTCCCTCAGACTCCATCACCCTGGAGAAAGCAACCTCTCCGGTAACATCTGCAGTACCAGCCAGCATGTCTTCTGTACCTTTTTCAGACCCTTTAAACGGGAGACCAGAGCTGAATTCAGTACTTCAAATGTGACTGAACCAGAGGTTTCTCACAGGCAACGTCCTGTAAACACCTTCTGCACCTTCTCTAAAATCTCCACCCTTCTAAAGGGGAGGCCAGAGCTGAATTCAGTACTCCAAATGTGACGTAAGCAGAGGTTTATCACAGGGAATGTGGTCGCACAACCAGGACTTGTGATCTGCACCGGCTGCACACATGACCGTCCACCATCTGCTCCCACGGCATCGCGTGACCCTGATCAGGTGGGGGGTCTTAAGCAGGTGTTGCACCTTGCCCAAGGGTGACCTGCAGGGCTGCGGAGGGAAGGAGCGCCCTACACCTCCTTTGGTAGCGACGTATCTCCACCCCGCCAACCCGTCCGGTGAACGATTTTTGTGAAATTGTGCATTTGTGATTTGATTGGAATTTGTGTGGAAAGCAATAACAGATGGATTGCATTAAAAGGAAGTTTATGCATTCAGTGCCCCCTGTCTTCAACGGCATAAAAATGCGGCATCCAAATTATTCTCCTTTTGCATCCACTAACCTAAATGAGCTCAGCTGCAGTTTGTGACCGTACTCTGCTAGTTGAGCTCTGACCCGTATCTGGCCAGTGAACGATCAGTTGTGGTAGTGGGAGCCTGCGTGAGAGGCAGAAAGAGGAGATTTTAATCTGGGTAGTATCCAGTACCACTTTGGATTTAAGTGAATGTGCTGCTGTCTTGTTTTGAAGGTCACAGGTACTAAAAATTGCTTTTAAATCACAGCACTTTACAGAACAAGTTCAAACCAATACTGGAGAAATTGGGTCAGGACCAAGATATGGACGTAAAGTACTTTGCGCAGGAAGCCATGACTGGTAAGTTGTGGCTTTGGACCCAGCTCGGTACGAGCATAAGCATTCTCCCTTCAAGCAGTTGTGGCCTGCATTGTCCTAGAGTCTGTCACTGGGACTCTGAAGATGAGCACAAGACAAGATGGGTGTCTGCTGGGTTCCTGCTGTGGGGGCACTGATGGTAGAAAAGGCTCTTTAAGCTAAAGATGTGTGCTTTGTAATCTGCACATGTAACGAGTGAGGGTCGGGGAAAAACATGCAGTCCTCAGCACGTTCATTAAAGGGGATAAAACACAAATTATGGATTCAAAACTCTGAACCAGCAAGAGGGTTATTCGAGGTGCTGGAACGATGCTGTGATATTTGGAACTGTTTCCAGTTAAAGGGATTTACTAATTGTTCAGAATTATAAACCTTGTTATAGAGCCAAGCATGAAGTTCTCAGTTCTGTCTCTTACTTGCCTCCCTGTTTCTGTAAGCTGAATATTTTAAGAACCAATCCAGAGTTTTGAGTACAATCCTCAGTAAAGAGTTCTGTGTTTATATTAGGTGATTCTTAGGGTTTAGGAACGGGTGTTAAAATCTAGTGCCAGACATCCCACCCTACAAAAACTCATTTCAGGGAGGTAGCAGTACGATATGGAGAGCAAGCTGTTGCCCCATGTAGCAAGCTCCCCGTCTGCACGCACCCAAAGGAATGGCAGATTGAGTTTGGTACCAGGAGCACCACAGGAGTTGTCAGTCAGCGTAGGACTGCCTTAGGGACTCCAGCTCCGGGTTTACTCCCGAAGCCTTCCCTGTGAGTGGGTACAGCCGCAAGGCAGCAGAGGTTTGAGATCAGAATTTTCCTTCTCCTCGATGAGCTGACGAGTCCCATCTGCCCGAATAGGTCTTGAAGCAACAGCAATTAAGAGTTGGCAATTGTATGAATTCACTTGCAATATTTTAGAAATGACATACTCCATCGCTGGAATTCCCACAAGTTATCGTCATAGCTTACAGATAGATGCGTGTTCTGATTATCTTCAGCAGCGTTCCCATTTTGTCTCCGTTTAATATCTAATCTGCACATTTTCCTTCTTATCTAGTGCTTGCCTTATCGTAGAAAGGAGTGAAGAAACGGCCCTCCAGACTTGCAACGAGATCTGCCACTGACATCTTTGAAAACCTTCTTCACTCTCTCTTTGTACCGTATAGGAAAAAGGCAAGTTATGTCACATCCGGAGTTTCTCCAGTTGGCGGACGATTTCCCTCCACGCCTCTCTGACGGAGTGGGGAACCGCGTACGAGGCAAGTTACAGCAGTGGTTTGCCATTGCCTTCTGCCGGGTGAGTTTCCAAAGAGATCACCAGCTCGTAACCCAGCATGGATGGAAAGCGTGCAGGGGAGCCGGCTGGATTCAAACTCGGGGTGACGCCACTACAGCATCAGCCGGGTCAGCCTACTGTATGATATGGGGACTACTTTATGTTGTAGTAACACATCGTTGCATGCGCTATTAGGCGCACATTGATACGTATGTGTGTGTTCTGCATCGTTTTCTACTGGTAAAGAACCATGAAACTTCGCTCCTGTCTCCAGCATTTTTATTAATAGCATTGTTGTGTAGCCAGGCCACATACACAACACTCTTTAAAGAATTACCCCTGGAAATGTAAACGTCTCGTACATAGTGTCACTGGATTTTAGCTGCCTTGTAGATTCTAGTTCTGCAGTCTTTCTGCTGTCTCAATTTAGCTTGAGATATCAAGCTGTCTACTCCCCCTAATTATTTTCATTGACTGTAGTGTACCCAGTGGCATTGTGTATCCGATGGGTTTAACTGTTAACAAGGATGTGAGGTTATTAGCTTTGCTGCTCTGTCGACAGTCACTTGTATCCAGTATGCCTCCTCCTCCTTTCCCAAAACACCCTCGCTTGTATTCCCAGCATCCAGTGGCAAATGCTCGAATTAAAACTGAAGATGTTGTCCAATCTGAAACTGTTCTCGGATGGGGTGGCAGAGGAGGGGCCCACGTTGGATGGGCCTTGGCTTGGGGAAGTGGTCCACATTAATGGGTCCTGACCCAGATGTAGGAGAGGATTTCGCATTTGATGGGGCCTGGTGAAGGGGTGGGTTCCACATTGATGGGTCCTAAGGTGGGGCCCACATTTAATGGGGCCTCATGTGTCTGCACTCATTGTCCCCACGTTGCTGAATGATGTGCTATAAGTTTTGACCTACCTCAATTTCCCTTTTAATCTTTTTTAACATTAAAAGAAAGAGTGCCCGTTAGACAGTTATTGAAATAACTTTCAATGCCGACCTCATTATTCCAGTGACTTGAACAGCAGTGCCAGTGGATGCTGTGATTACCTGATGGTTTGGTTAGGCAGCCATTGCTTCTGTACGTACTAGTTAAAGTAGATTTTTCAATAGCTAAGCTTCTCTTCCCGACCAGAATTACACAATATTGTATCATTCCAGTGGTCTAGTCACATTTGGGATGCCATTTCAATATTGCAAATCACGTAATTTAATCTCTGTTAGCTTTTTGAATGATTTTAGAGATTGTGTTAGGCACGTTTAACCTGTTACCAGTGGACGTCTTTCTCCTAATTTGTATATTACATCATTCTTTTGACTGCTTTAATTAATAAAGTGGATTAAGGTAAACGCTGCTTCGTGTTGCACACCAGAGAGGTGCAGGATTTACCGCCTTGCGACTTTTGCGTAGCAGAAACTCGTAAAAAGCATGTCATGTGTTTCGTTTCCTTTTAATTTTTTCCCTCTGTTACATTTCTTTTTGAGGTAGCTTTCTGTGCTGTTCACTGGGTTTAGACCAAAGTCTTGCACACAAATCAGAATTAGTCACTGAAGATTTAGTCAACGTGGAGAGACAAGTACAGCAGGGGAACAGGCCCTTCACCTCTTCTCTCTGGCGTCTTCTCTCTTCATCTCTTCCTAACAAAAGCCCCAAGCCCAACCTTAGTGTCCCTCACCAGAGAAACCTCCCCTTAATCATAAGACCATAAGATGGAGGAGTAGAAGTAGGCCCATCAGCCCATCGAGTCTGCTCTGCCATCCAATTCTTCCAGTCATCCCCATTCCCCTTTCCTCTTCATGATGCCCTGGCTAATCAAGAACCTATCTATCTCTGCCTTAAATACACCCAATGATTTGGCCTCCACAGCCACCTGTGGCAACAAATTCCACAAATTTACCACCATCTGACTAAAGAAATTTCTCCGCATCTCTCTTCTAAATGGATGTCCTTCAATCTTGAAGTCGTGCCCTCTTGTCCTAGACTCCCCGAACATGGGAAATAACTTTATCATATCTCATCTGTTCAGGCCTTTTAACATTTGGAATGTTTCTATGAGATCCCCCTCCCCTCATTCTCCTGAACTGCAGGGAATACAGCCCAAGAGCTGCCAGACGTTCCTCATACGGTAACCCTTTCATTCCTGGAATCATTCTCGTGACTCTTCGCTGAACCCTCTCCAATGTCAGTATATTCTTTCTAAAATAATGAGCCCAAAGCTGCACACAATACTCCAAGTGTGGTCACATGAATGCCTTATAGAGCCCCAACATCACATCCCTGCTCTTTTATTCTATACCTCCAGAAATGAATACCAACATTGCATTCGTCACGTTCACCACCAACTCAACCTGGAGGTTGACCTTTAGGCTATCCTGCACAAGGACCCCCAAGTTCCTTTGCATCTCTGCATTTTGAATTATCTCCCCATCTAAATAATAGTCTGCCTGTTTATTTCTTCCACCCAAGTGCATGGCCATACACTTTCCAACATTGTATTTCACTTGCCACTTCTTTGCCCATTCCCCTGAACTATCTAAGTCTCTCTGCAGGCTCTCTGTTTCCTTCACCTATCTTGGTATTATCGGCAAACTTAGCCACAAATCCATTAATCCCATAGTCCAAATTATTGACGTACATTGTAAAAAGCAGCAGTCCCAACACCGACCCATGGAACTCCACTGGTAAGCGGCAGCCAGAATAGGATCCCTTTATTCCCACTCTGTTTTATGCCGTTCAGCCAATGCTCCACCCATGCTAGTAACGTCCCTGTAATTCCATGGGTGCTTATTTTGCTAAGCAGCCGCTTGTGGGCACTTTGTCAAAGGCCTTTTGAAAATCCAAATACACCATGTCTACTGCATCTCCTTTGTCTACCCTGCTTGCAATCTCCTCAAAAATTTGCAGTAGATTTGTCAGGCAGGATTTTCCTTTCAGGAAGCCATGCTGGCTCTGGCCTATCTTGTCATGTGCCTCCAGGTGCTCTGTAATTTCATCCCTAACAACCGATTCCAACAATTTCCGAACCACTGATGTCAGGCTAGCAGGTCTGTAGCTTCCTTTCTGCTGCTCCGACCCTTCTTAAATAGCAGAGTAACATTTGCAACTTTCCAGTCATCCAGTACAATGCCGGAATCTATCGATTCTTGAAAGATCATTGCTAATACCTCCGCAATCTCTCCAGCTACTTCCTTCAGAACCCAAGGGTGCATTCCATCAGGTCCAGGAGATTTATCCACCCTCAGGCCATTAAGTTTCCTGAACACCTTCTCAGTCGTAATTTTCACTGCACATACTTCACTTCCCTGACACACTTGAGTGTCCGGTATACAGCAGATGTCTTCCACTGGATTCTAATTCTCTAGATGTTCCCACACTCTGAGACTTCCACCTTGCATTGTTATCTCTGCACCTCCTTCCAAAAAATGTCAAACCACCTGCCCAATGTCCTGTTTAGTGAGTAACAATTTTTAATCGCCCAAAACACTGCTGCCTTGTTCTAACATGCACCAAGACCTTTCATCCATCTCCTCTGTCCTCACCAAACAACCCAAACACCTGGTTAAACAACATTTCAATCTTGAGTCTCGTGCTTCCAATCCCGTCTCCTGTTTCTGCATCCTCTCCCACTCCTACAATTCACCCCAGCCCCAGTCTCTGCACCTCCAATTCCAGCATCTTGTTCAACCATGACTTTAAGCACTCTGCTATTGATGACTGTGCCTTTAGCTGTCTGTGTCTCAAGCTCTGGAATCCCTTCCCAAAACCTTTCTGCCTCTCTCCCCACCTCTGTGATACTCCTATGAAACTTCCCATCGACCAAACTCTGGTCACTTGTTCTAAAATCTCCTTTCATGGCCTGGTCTCAAATTGTATTTGATGCTGCTGCTACGAGAGTCTCAGGACCTTTTGCTGTGTAGCTGTCAGTTCCAGTTCCGTCATAATTCACCTTTAGGCTCATAGGCCACTACAGCACAGAATCAGGTCCTTTGTCCTGTCCAGTCCATCCCAAACTATTATTCCACTTAGTCCCAGCTGCCTGCACCTGAACCTTGCCCTCCGTACCCCTCCCATCCATGTACTTATCCAAATTTCTCTCAAACGTTGAAATCAAACCCTTATCCACCACTTCCTTTGGCAGCTGATTCCACATTTGCACCACCCTCTGATTTAAGGTTCACCCTTAAGTATTTCACCTTTAACCTATGACCTCTAGTTCTCGTCTCACCCTGCCAGCATAGGAAAAGCCTGCTTGCATTTATCCTATCTACATCCCTCATAATTTTAGATACCTCTATAAAATCTCCCCTCATTCCCCGACACACCAGGGAATAAAGTCCTAACCTATTCAACCTTTCCCTATAGCTCAGTTCCTCAAGTCCTGGCAACGTCCTTGTAAATTTTCTGTGCGCTCTTTCAATCTTACTGATATCCTTTCTTTCAGTAGGTAAACAGAACTGCACACAATACTCCAAATTTGACCTTACCTTTGTGAAAGATTGTTTCTTTACATTATAAACACCAATTGTGTTTTTATCAAACGTATCTGAAAATGACTTCAGGCATATTACTATCTTTACCTGCTTTTTATTAATTATTTTGGTCAGTTTCCTCTTTTGTGTTCCCAAGTCAGGTGGGTGTCACTTAAATGTTCCTTAGGCCAAATGAAAGGAGTTGAGGGCAATTTATACTTCTGCATTGAATTAATGGCACAGGTACGGCGTAGCCGCGTACCCTACGCTGTAGCCTGACGTACACCTCCCCAATAATGTAACCACGCGTTGCGGTCACGCAGACAGCAACAACTGATTGGTTGGCTTGATAGCATCGCATTTCCTCCTATGCATTTCTGGTTGCTTCTTGTCTCTCAGTGGCCGGACAAGCACAGAAAATTCACCCTCCTTCTGCCTCAATCCATTCAATGCTCGTACACACCATCTCCTCCCACGTCTTCCCTCCTTTCTACCTTGCAGTAACTTCAATAAAAGTAACTCTTGTTCAACATTTATTAGCTCCAACTGCAACATGATGCGCTCAGTTTCAGTCGCCACTGCTTGAAGTACACGAAGAAACTCAACACAGTGGCATAGAAACCCCATCGCCAACTAGCGTTTTGGCGGTGAATTGCAGAGCGACGCGGACACACCAGTGCAGAAGTATAAATGCTCACAAGGGCATAGACCACTTGCGTAGGCTACGGCATCAGCTACAGGTTAGAGCCGACGCAGAAGCATAAATCAGCCTTAACGGTGGGGCGGGTGGAGAAGGGACGAGGGGAGGCCAAGTCAGTCAGATGTGGCAACTATTCACCTGTCTCTCTGCTGAGTGCACAGATTGTTCTTATTAGCACTTGTTGATGTGGAAATGTCTTTGGTACCATAGTATTAAATGGGAGTTGAATTCCAAAACAGTCCAATTGGCTCAACTAATCTGTCTCAATGTTTTGCCCCCCACCCCATATAAGAAAATAGTACTGATCATATTTACCCAATCAGCTGCTATATGACTTTAGACTTGTTTCCATCATGCACCTGTCCAGTCTTTCAGCTGCAACTGTGAACTGTGAAAACAAATTCCATGGCTTCTCCAATATCTCCGGTCTTTTGTTTGAAGTTTCTTGCATTTACTGCTGTATCCATGGGCCTTTGCAGTGGATCTCATGACTACTACTGGTCCATCTTTGCAACATTTGAGAAAACACTGTCATTGCAGCACACTGGGTTCCCTTTGTCCTTACCTACCAGCCCACGAGCCTCTGTATCCAGCACATTACTCTCCAAAACTTCTGCCATCTACAGCAGGATCCTACCACTAAACACATCTTCTCCCTGCCCCCCCCACTCTCGCTTTCTGCTTGTCCACTCATCCCTCCCCACTGATCTCCCTCCTCCACTTATCCCTGTGAACTGCCCCTAGACCACCTCTCTCACCACAATTTAGACCCTTAAACAGTCCTTCCGTGTGAGGCGATAGTTCACCAGCAGGTCTGCCTGGGTCACCTGCTGTAACTTGGTGCAGCCTCCTCTACATTGGTGAGATTCGGCGTAGATTGGGGTATCAAATATTTGAGCACCTTCACTCTATCTGCCACAAAAGGCAGGGTCTCCCAATGGCTATCCATTTCAATTCAACTTCCTATTCCCATTTTGGCAGGTTGGTTGTCTCCTCTACTGCTCTAAGAGGCCACACTCAGATTGGTGGAGCAACATCTCATATTCGATCTGGGTAGCCTCCAGCCTAATGGCACAAACACCGAGTTCTCCAACTTCCAGTAATCTTTCCCCACTCCCTCCTTCTCTCTGTTTCCAGCCCTCATGCTGACTCCTCTCTTACCCTTCTCTTCACTTCCTCTGGTTCCCCCCTCCTCCTTCCCTTTCTTCCATGGTCTCTATCAGATACCCTGTTCTCCGGCCCTTTACTTCTTCCACCTATTACCTCCCAGCCTCTCACACCCCCTTCCCCCTTCCCCCTCACCTGGTCTCGCCTATCACCTTCCAGCTTGTACTCCTTCCTGTCCCCGCACCACTTTATTCCAGCTTCTGTCCCCTTCCTTTCCAGTCTGTCCTGATGAGGGGTCTGTTTATTCCTCTCCAGAGATGGTGCTTGACCTGCCGAGCTCCTGTGTTAGTGTGACCTGTGCTGTTCCAACAAGAAAGATTCCAGTTTCAAGGTCACTCAAGTTAAGAGCAGTGGGGTAATCAGGTTGTTCTCACTGAATCCTGGTCTTCATTGGTGTGTTTTCTTGCGGGGAGTGCTGTTGGAGAGAAGTGGAAACACACTAAATAAGGAGAAGTATGTGACCCAGCATGGAGCAGTGTGCAGGGGAGCCGGCTGGATTCGAACTGGGGACCTTTCGTCCCCAAGTCGGACTCTGATGCCACTACACCACCAGTCGGGTCACTGGACTATAGATGGGGAAATGCAAGCAGACTTTTTCCACTGAGGTTGGGTGGGACTGCAGCTCGAGGTCATGGGTTGAGGGTGAAAGGTGAAAAGCTTAAAGGGGAACATGAAGGGAAACTCAGAGGGTCATGAGAGTGTGGAATGAGCTGCAAATGCAAGTGGTGCACGCAGACATCCCACCCTGCAAAAACTCATTTCAGGGAGGTAGCACCATCAATTTGCGAGAGACTCCTGGAACTTCCGGGAGAGGTGGGATAGCTGCATAGAGTAGCTCCTTAGCAGCTAGCCGGCTAGTTTAAATAACGTTAGTTATGATAATGAATGAATGACACCTGTTAAACTCACCTCAACATGTCTTTTACAGTCTTAACCCACCATGGGCAATAGAAAGGTCACTGTTACAAGCAGTGCAGCGAGCAACACTGTCATTATTTTGACCCCTGTTAGGCAGGGGTACTCTTTAGTGTAGTCTGGGGTGAAGTACGTTTTATATTTTCTTTTTGCTTTTTGTGGAACACTCTGCCATCCATCTATGCTCTCTCCCTGCGCCCCCTCTCCCCTCCCACCTCCTCCCTCCACCCTCTCCCCTCCCCCTCTCTCCCCCCTCCCCCATCTGTGTGTGTGTCTCTCTCTGTGTGTGTCTCTGTGTGTGTGTGTGTGTGTGTGTGTGTGTGTGTGTGTGTGTGTGTGTGAAAAAAATCCATTTCCAGGATATTGTACATAATTTGCAGCCATCAGGGAGCCGCTGTCAATGTGCGGGTGACTCCTGGAACTTCCGGGAGAGGCGGGATGTCTGTGCATGTGAGCTCAATTTCAACATTTAAGAGTAGTTGGGATGGGTACCTGGATGGCAGTGCTGTGGAGGGCTATGAACCCAGTGCAGGTTGATGGGAGTAGGCAGCTTAAATGGCTTTCTATGAAGTAGATCAGCCTGGGGCCTGTTCCTGTGTTGTATGACCTATGGAAGGCTATCTTAAGTATGAAAAAACAGTTCCAAGGGAAGCCAGAGACAGAATCGGATGCACCTTAGCTTTGGCAGAGTTTGCATGCTATTACTTCCTACAAGGTGAAACCTAACATCATAAATGGCTGAATTAAGATGAATGCCTTTTATGTACACTTTGAAAGGCAGAATAAAATTATACATGTGTAATTCCGTGCAGCATCTTATATCTGTCTCAGAGGCCGACATCTGAACAGCTTTCCAGAGGGTGAACGCTGACAAAGCTTCAGGCCCAATGGTGCACCTGGCAAGGCACTGAAAACCTGTGCCACCCAACCAACCGGTTCTATAGGGAATGTATCTCATTGGCACTGAAAACCTGTGCCACCCAACCAACCGGTTCTATAGGGAATGAATCTCATTGGCACTGAAAACCTGTGCCACCCAACCAACCGGTTCTACAGGGAATGAATCTCATTGGCACTGAAAACCTGTGCCACCCAACCAACCGGTTCTACAGGGAATGAATCTCATTGGCACTGAAAACCTGTGCCACCCAACCAACCAGTTCTATAGGGAATGAATCTCATTGGCACAGAAAACCCGTGCCACCCAACCAACCAGTTCTATAGGGAATGAATCTCATTGGCACTGAAAACCTGTGCCACCCAACCAACCAGTTCTATAGGGAATGAATCTCATTGGCACTGAAAACCTGTGCCACCCAACCAACCAGTTCTACAGGGAATGTATCTCATTGGCACTGAAAACCTGTGCCACCCAACCAACCAGTTCTATAGGGAATGAATCTCATTGGCACTGAAAACCTGTGCCACCCAACCAACCAGTTCTACAGGGAATGTATCTCATTGGCACTGCACTCACCCTTGCACCAGCTGGTCAACAACAATGCCTACGTCAGCCTACTGTTTATTGATTATAACTCAGTGGTCAACACCATCATTCCTTCATTACTGATCAACAAGCTTCAAAACCTGAGCTCCTGTACCTCCCTCTGCAACTAGATCATCGACTTCCTGATCGGGAGATCAAAAATAACATCTCCTCCTCCAAGACAATCATCAAAGACTTATTGTAACTTATTTATTTTGTTTTCTGTATTGCAGCCACAAACAACAAATTTTACAACATGTGCCAGTGATAATAAACTTGATTCTGATTTTATAATGAAGGTCCACGAACAATGCATCATTATGCATTTTAAGTACTAGTTATTTTGAAATTTGTAGCAATTTACTGTCTTTGGGCTGTACTTTTTCAACTTTGCACTTTAAAATTGCTGCAAAGCAGCTAATTTCCTGTCATATGAGACAGCATTAATAGACCTGGTTATGGTGTCACTGGAGACTTTGCTCCAGGAGGTCATCATGCCCTTAACAATAAGTACTGTAGAACTGGTGAGTAAGGCGAACAGATTGAAATTACAAATGAAGCTAGTATGTGGATCCAGACAACACCAAGGAAACTCCAGTCCTTGTATCTATTCAAGAGACTGCAGAATGGATGAGCAAAATTACCACAGTACGATGGTAGAAAGAATACATTTTCCAAAATCCCACCTCTTTCTTCTTGAGGTTCCCCTCAACTGGAAGGAAGTAAACATAATCCCACTCTTTAACAAAGTTGGGAGAAGACAATTGCAGAGAAAATACTTAAAGCCTATCATTGAGTGAGTGGGAAGAGCACATTTAAAAAAGTAGGACTGATCAGAATTGGCGTGTAACTTGTTCAAGATTGCTGAGAATTGATGAGGAAGACAGCTATGCTGCTCATTAGACTTTCAGACCTTGAATAAGGTGCCACAGAAGAAATCATAAAGCACATGGGATTGAAGGAAATATTCTTGTGTGCGTTGAGGATCAGTTAATAAACAGAAAATAATGACTAGGAATAAATAGGTCACTTTGAGATTGGGAGGTTGTTGACTAGTGTTGCAGGAGTTGATGTTGAGCTCTAATATTCAGTCAATATCAATGATCTAGCTGAGAGGGTTTACAGTAATATACAGTATCCATGTTTGCTAATGATACCAAGTTGGGGTCTGATGATGCAGAGAAGTTTTAAAGGGATGTACACACAAAATGCTGAAGGGACTCAGCAGATCTATGGGAATAAATAAACAGCCGATGTTTTGGGCCAAGACCCTTTATCAGGGCTGGAGAGGAAGGGAAAGATGCCAGAATATGAAGGGAGGAGTAAGGGAAGGAAGACAAGTTTGAAGGTGATAGGTGTAGACAGGTGGGTGGAGGAGGGGTGAGGGAGAGAGGAAGTAACAAGCTTAGAGATGACAGGTGGAAAAGGTAAAGGACTGGAGAGTGGACCATGGGAGACAGGGAAGGAGGAAGGGCACCAGAGGGAGGTGATAAACAGGGAGGAGAGGTAGTAAGAGGCTAGAGTGGGGAATGGAAGGGGCAAAATTACCGGAAGTAATTCAAGTAAGAGAAATCAATGTTCATGCCATCAGCTTAAAGACTACTTAGTTGGAATACGAGGTGTTGCAGTGTGGGATAAGGGAACAATGAGGGTTGGTGGCAGTGGTTGGGAGATCTCCAGAGTCGGTGAGGTTGCTGGTGGTGTCAGAGACAATATCCTGATGGTCCCAAGTGAGGTCCTTTTCAAGGGGTCAGTAAGAGGAGGTGTCCAGAGAATTAACACTTGGTCCCAAGATTCACAAAGCTGAATGGTTGGGTAGGCCCATTGTTTCTGCCTGCTCTCGCATCCACATACCACAACTCCATTTTATCCCTCTTGTTTCAGTTGCGTCCCACCGACATCTGCAAGTCACCTTCCAGCTTCTCACATCATTCCCCCCTCCCCCATCCACTTGGTTTCACCTATCACCTTCAAGCTCGGTCTCCTTCTCCTCTCCCTACACTTTTATTCTGGCATCTTCCCCCTTCCTTACCAGTCCTGATGGAATGTCCCAGCCTGAAGCATCAACAGTTTATTCATTGTTGTAGCGTGGACGAAATCATCAGAGAGACAGAGTCACTGGTAAGTACAAAGCAGCCTCTTTATTCGACACAAGCTACAGCAGGCATCTTACGGACGGAGACACCTTCCGCAGAAAGGTCTGCTAGCCCAATGCGGGCTCAATATTTATATGCTAAACACAAAGGCAATCGCTACTTAAAAAGTTATAGACAATGCTATCTTTTGAGGCTACATACAAAATATCACACCATCCTTTCCTTCTGACGCCAACATGTCTGGGTTGGTATCGACAGCCTTTAGGAATGTAAATTAAGTCTACGATACATTTATTTGGCATTTCCCATGCTAACATAGAAGACAATTAATATTTATAATGCATGGATAATACTGTCTTCAAAACTACAGCATCAGGTCAAACTACGGCGCCAGAAGCATAGGAAGTGCATTGTCAAGTAGAAGTCTGGTGGCCAAAGTCACTTAAATGTAAACAAATCATTACCCCCAAAAAATTCACTCTAACATTCATTTCCATAGATGATGCCCGACCTGCTGAGTTCCTCCAGCGTTTTGTGTGTGTTGTCCTGGATTTCCAGCATCTGCAGTATCTTTTGGGTTTTAAATGGATTCATGCAGGTTATGTGAATCTGCAAGGTCACAGCTGATAGAGTGTAATGTGGAAAAGTGCAAGAGGAAATTTGGTAGGGAAAATAGAAAAGTAGAGTAGTTAAATGATGAGAGACTGTAAGGAGTTGGTGCTCAGAGTGACCTGGGTACCAGTGTACGTGAATCACTGATGCCAAAATACAGCAAACAATTAGAAAGACAAATGGTTTGCTCGTCTTTATTGAAAGAAGAAGGAGTACAAGAATAATAACATTCAAGTGCATTTATATAAATATCTGGTAAGATTGTGCCTGGAATATTGTAAAGAGATCTGGTCTCTTGAGCTAATAAAGGATATGAAAACAAACGAGACTGTAGATTCTGGGATCTGCCAGCAAAAACAAAACTCTGAAAGAACTTAGCTCATCAATTAGTATCTGCAGAGGAAGAATACAAGTTGATATTCCAGGCTGAGACCTTGCACCAGGAGTGGACTGGGTGTGAATAAATGATATACTGTACAGTGGATTCTGGTTAGTTATTCTATCGGTTAATCCAGACAGCCACTTATTTGGGACAACTCTAAATCAACATAAACTAATCAAAAAAATAGCCAGAATTTCCTCACTTATTTGGGACACTATGTTTCTTAACTGGGACGGGAGAGTATTGCCAAACAGTTTCTAACTAGCGTCAGTTGTGTGCACTTGTGTGCCATTAAATACTCCACCGTGCTTAGAGTGAACAGTTTTTAAATATCATCAGCTTGTGTTCAAAAAAGCAGTGGTTTATGCCAGGGATAGTTAGCGAGAAATAAGCAGTAAGACAATTCAGAACTGTTTTTCTCACTACAGTTTCAAGCAGTCAGGCTTGGAGATGCAAGAAATGGCTGGGAATGAAAATGAAACAATTTCACTGCTTCAACAAATTAGAAACCACGAAGAAAGTTAAGATATTGACAATCATCTCGAATGCTACAATGAAAATGAGGATTTGGAGAATGCAACAGTTTCTAACTAGCATCAGTTGTGTGCATGTGTCTGGCCATGAGACACTACAGCATGCTTAGAGCAAATAGTTTTTAAATAGCATCAATTGCGTATGCTTGTGCTATGGTATTCATTTGAGCCTACTGATGCCAAATGACAAAGCAACAATTTTTGACACTACTTCAACACTGATTTTGTTCATTTACAGTCAATCGAAAAGAACAGAGCAGCATACACTGTATGAACTCTGCTGTCGAGAACTATTAGGTGTTATCATAGTACTACAGTTATATTGGTAATATTCTAATTTGTTCTGTATTTATTTAAATACATAATTTGTTACTCAGTTGAACATAGTTAGCCTTTTTAAAACTATTTTCATGAAACTTTGGCGAATTGTGGCAGCCACTTCATTGGGCCAAAATGTACTGATCCTGATGTGTCCCCATTAACTGGAATCCACCATTCTGATAAATGGATGCAGGGTTAGTAAGGTAGAAGATCAGCCACGATTGCACTGATTGGTAGGACATACATGAATAGGCAAAGTGACCTACTTCTGCTTCGATTTTTTTAATGATCTCAAAAGAACGGTCAAGATCAATGAGCCTACCTTCAAAAGTCATATTCCATTAACTGCACCAACAGCCTAATTGACTATTAAATCACCAGTTTTGCATCAGACTATAAATCAGGCCTCATATGTAACATTAGAGTACATCACCTGTTCTATCCATGCACCAACAATTGACCCCCAAATCCAAATCTCACAGGTTACACAAACTGCTCGTTTCAACCAAGATAACCATGTCAACCAGGTGACACTTACCGACAAATTGTATTGCCCCTTGCAGAACAGGATGGTGCAGGGTCAGAAGCACTGGGTGCTTACTAAATGGGATAGGTGGACCACCACAGAATGAATGTATCATGACTGCATTTAGTATGCTGGGCACTGACCGACATGATTCACTGCCAATGGTCACGTCCACTGGATCTTGAGGAAATGCTATGACCTTCTAAAATATACCAGTGCTGCCTGCAAATTATGTGCATGCAGTAATTGTGCCCTGTACCCTAGTTAAGCTTGCAATTCCGGTGAAATTACTGCACATTCTCAGTAAATTTGAACAGTCTTAATATCTCTTACACAACAGAGGACAACTAACTGTGAGTTATTAAAAACAGCTCCAATCTGAGAGAAGCCAAATGCTAAAGATTTGTCACCACATTAAAAGGCAATGCTGTTCTTTCCCTGTTGTTGTAATTGTAGCTGGTGATTTATTTCAGTGAGGACTTTGTGTAAGGCAACCTGCACCTCAACTAGGTATCTTACTGAAGTTCAGAGAGGAGAATGTTCCATAAAGATTCTGGGCGTAAACAAACTTCTGCAATGAGCCTTTCTCCACTTCCCCTCATGTCAGGATGAGTGGCTGTCCCAGCTCTGCTTGGCCCCTGTTATTAGTCACAGAATTGTACAACATAGGGACCTTGTACATTTGACCCATTGTGTCCGTTCTATCAAAGAGCTCATTTACACTAATCTGATTTCCTGTTATAATAATCAATTAACCTAGTAACTTGCACATCTTTTGAGTGTGCCTCAGTAGCAGCACAGCAAGTTCCTAATGGGAATGGATGCATCTGGTGGGATCTCAGAACGAATGTGTAGACTCCACAGACAACACTAGAGATCAGGAAGGAAGCTAATGTTTGTACCAGACCTCCAAGGTAATCAGTTTCTCTCTCTTTGATCCAATACCATTCCCTACTACCATAACACACATCAAAGTTGCTGGTGAACGCAGCAGGCCAGGCAGCATCTCTAGGAAGAGGTACAGTCGATGTTTCGGGCCGAGACCCTTCGTCAGGGTGAACTGAAAGAAGAGCTAGTAAGAGATTTGAAAGTGGGGAGATCCAGAGTGATCGGAGAAGACAGGAGGGGGAGGGATAGAGCCAAGAGCTGGACAGGTGATTGGCAAAAGGGATATGAGAGGATCAACTGTCCAGCTCTTGGCTCCATCCCTCCCCCTCCTGCCTTCTCCTATCATTTTGGATCTCCCCCTCCCCCTCCCACTTACAAATCTCTTACTAGCTCTTCTATCAGTTCATCCTGACGAAGGGCCTCGGCCCGATATGTCGACTGTACCTTTTCCTAGAGATGCTGCCTAGCCTGCTGCGTTCACCAGCAACTTTGATGTGTGTTGCTTGAATTTCCAGCATCTGCAGAATTCCTCGTGTTTGCTCTACTACCATAATACCATTCTCCTCCCTTCCAACCCACCATTACAGCCTTCGCCACAACTTGTCTACTTTGACTCTCCTTCATTATCTTTAAAATTCTTTAAGACTTTTCTTATCCTTACTATGTAATATTATTGCTATTAAATTGATATATTCGACACGTCTCAATAGCATTTTCGAGATTAATCACGGAACATTAAAGCGTGGACACGAGCGGATTTCCAAATATATTACCAGTGTTTGAGGGTCTTGGATTCGGTTCCCGGCCAATGTAATGACGTCAGATCATCAGAACTCAGGCGTCAGCGCAGCGTTTGGGCGAGTCTGCGAGATGTTAATGTAGTGGACGCAATATGTTAGCGTAAAAATGGGATGCAATGGTGTGGGAAGCGGTGGAGTCCAATGACATAGTAGTGGTTACGAATAGGAAGGATGATAAATTGGGGTGCCGATGGTTAATGACCCTACCAAATTGGGCAGAAATACGAATGCGATGTGAAACAGGGTCAAAGACGCTCGGAGAGGGGAGGTGAGCAGGATGAAAGGATTCCCTTATATTTGCCACATTATCTTTCCTCTAGTTTGTCAGTGACCTCTCTCTGCATTATCTCGTACTGATCGGTAAGCTCTTGGTTCTTCTCCAGCAAGGCTTTGCCGAGCTTAGCCGCCAGGATGAGATCGTTATCCTTTTGCCGAAGCTGAGAGAGCAGGTCCTCGATACCGGGGCTACCGGCTGCAACTTCCTCGCTGTAACTCTCCTGGCGGCTGGGCGCCAGCACAGGGAAGCGTTCGTCGAACAGCAGGTTGGCACTGCCGTCGCCCTCAAGCCCTGGAGGTGTTGGCAGTGGAGAAATGGGCAGCAGTCTCGGCTGATTGCTGGCCTGATGGTGCTTGGCCTCCTCAACGCCAAACGAGTGGTGGGGCTCGTCACCCTGCAGCCATAAAGCCGCCATAGTTCCACCTGCGCTGGGCAGATTATAATGGGCTCCGATCCCGGCTCAGCTCACAGATTGCACCGAATCCCATGGACCTTTCTCCCGTGCCCTGGCCGGGGATCAGGATGGCGTGACCCAGTTCCCCTGCTCGCAGCACTCGGTGTCTCGTGTGGTGATATCACGTGTCAGAACGTGATTGAACAGTGTTCGGAGAAATCATCCAGAAACTTCTATGGCAAACGTGGTTGCAGTTGCTGCTGTAAATAAAAGTTCTAGTTCTATTACACTTAAATGAAAGGGTGGGCTGGGGAGTTGGCAGCTGATACCGGCGAGGAGACCAGGGCGTGGTGGCTGAGGCTGGAACAGGAGATGGCTGGACGGGAAGCTGGCTGTGTTTTGCTTGATGCGTGAATGTGGTTTGGAACCTGTTGAGGGAAAGAGAGTGGGGAAGGAACGGAAATTGTTGGGAGGAGGTCGTGTGGGTCCGGTAATGGCGGACAAGATAAGAGGTGGGGTTGAGGGAAAGAAAGTGGAGAAGGAGAGGGATAGAGACTTGGGATCAGAGGTAGGCAGCTGGGGAGAGGTGGATTATTGTGAAGGGAGAAATAAAGGGAATGAGGAGGTAGTGAGGGGTCGGATGAATAATAACCAAGACAAAGGGAATAGAAGAATAAGAAATGATAGTGGAGAAAGCTCTGAAAGTGAGGAAGATGAACAAGCTCAGAGAGGAGGTGTTGTCATAATTAGGTTTAATGAGAAGGCTCAGGGACATATGAAGAAAATTGACCCATTTGTGCTAACAACAACTTTGGCAAATAAGATAGGGGAAATAGTATTTGCAAAAGTTCTTAATGATGGCAACTTATTGGTAAGATGTGTGAATGAGGAACAACTTGAGAAAGCACTCAAGCTAAAAGAGATAGGAAAATGCAAGGTGGAATACACTGGGAGGGTGGGAGCACAAAATAGTGGTTGTAAAGGTGTGATCATGGAGGTACCAATGAGTATAAATATGGAGGAGATAAAGAGGAATATCAAAGGAGGGAAAGTAATGAATGTTCAAAGACTGAAAACAACAAAGGAGGGAGTGAAAAAGGAAAGTGAAACAGTATTGATTGAATTTGAAGAAGAAAGAGTGCCAAGGAAGGTGTTCCTGGGTTTCATGAGTTACCCAGTAAGGGTGTATGTGCCAAAGCCACTGAGGTGCTATAATTGTCAAAGGTTTGGACACATAGCTAAAAACTGTAAAAGGCAGAGGAGATGTGCTAGATGTGGGGGTGATCATGAATATGGAAAGTACAGAACAGGAGTGCAACCAAAATGCTGCAATTGTGGAGGAGCTCATAATGTTGCATATAGTGGGTGTGAGGTTGTCAGACGGGAGACTAAAATTCAAGAAATAAGAGTGAAAAGAAAGATCACTTATGCAGAAGCTGTAAGAATGTCAGGAGAATAGAATAATGCTCCTAATGAACAGGGAGCAATAGGGATACGAGAGATGCAACAAAGAACAAATGGCAGGATTTATGTAGACAAAAAGGCTCTAGTAACATTCATTGCAGGAGTAGTTAATAGTACGGCTGAGGTAAAGTCAAAAAGTGACAAAATTCAGCTGGTGGTAAAAGCAGCAGTAAACCATTTAGGGTTAGTAGGACTGGCATGGGAGGAAGTGAGGGAGAACCTCACTATTCAGTCAAGCCAGGAAGTGTCATGTGTTGGTTAATACTAATTATGGTGATTCTTTTACAATGGGATGCAAGGAGCTTACTGGCCAATAGCCAGGAATTCAAGCACTTTATTAAAGAAATGGTTGTAAAACCGGATGTAGTGTGTATTCAAGAAACTTGGTTGAAACCAACTTTAGACTTTGTGGTATATGGGTATACAATGATAAGGAAAGATAGAAATCTAGGGGGAGGAGGGGGCTGTGCTATGTTAATCAAGCAAAGTATACCATATAGGGTACTGGAAAAAGGAGATGATCAGGAATACATGGTGGTGGAAGTGTGGGAGAGAGGGGAGGGAGTGGTTATAATTAACTACTACAATCCATGTAAAAGGTTGGATTTGGACAGCCTATTAAAGATACAAGGACAAAACAGACATAAAGTAGTGTGGTGTGCAGATTTCAATGCTCAAAGCACAATATGGGGGGATCAGATTACAGATCCAAATGGAAAGGTAATTGAAGATTTGATGGAAGAAAGGGATTTGGTGTGTATGAATGATGGTAGAGGCACAAGGATAGATATAACAACAGGAACTGAGTCAGTGTTAGATATTACATTAGTGTCTAATACCTTGGCTGGCATTAGTAACTGGGGGGTTTGGACTGCTTCAACAGTAGGCAGTGATCACTACCCAGTTTTATGTTCAGTGGGTGAAAGAGTTGAAGTAAGACCAGGTGGCAGAACCCCAAAGTGGGTGTTTGGAAAAGCAGATTGGGGTAAGTTCCAGAAGTTGAGTGAAGAAGGGTTGACAAAGATTGATATTTCTGGAAATGTAGATGAATTAAACAGTCAGGTGACTTCAGCAATTATCATGGCAGCAGAAGGACCTATTCCCAGGAGTAAAAATAGGATGAATAGGAAACTGGTAGCATGGTGGACAGAGGAATGTTGTCAGGCTGTAAAAAACAGAAATAGAGCATTCAGGCTAGTTAAAAGAACCCATAATATGCAGCATTTGGTTCAATATAAGAAAGCACAGGCAGTGGTGAGAAGAACTATACGTCAAGCTAAAAGGGCAAGTTGGAGGAGTTTTTGCGACAAGGTAGGAAGAACAACACCTGTGGGAGAGATATGGGGGATGATTAAGAGGATGGGAGGAGATAGAAGGGAATGGGAATATCCAGTAATGATATCTGAGGAGGAAACTGCAGTCTCCAGTAGGGATCAGGCTGAGGTCATGGCCAAGTCATTTGTACTGATACACAGTTCAGAAAATTTGTCTTAAGAAGGGAGAAGGAGAAGGGAAAGTATAATGAGTTAACACCCAGGTGCGTTAAACAGGAGGGAAGGGACAGATGATATAATTGATGATCCATTTACATTAGCAGAAATAGTGAGAGCAATAAAGAGATCGGGACCAACCTCCCCAGGGAAAGATCTGATATGCTCTGTGATGCTAAAAAATCTAGGAGAAGGAGCGCTCTTGAAGTTGCTGCATTTTTATAACAGAGTGTGGGAGGAGGGAAGATTACCAAGTGCATGGAAAGAAGCAGTAGTAATTCCAGTAAGGAAGCCTGGCAAGGATCCGTCAAAACCCACAAGCTACAGACCAATTGCATTAACATCAAGTATATGTAAGATAATGGAAAGGATGATAACAGAAAGGTTATCATATGAGCTTGAGAAAAAGGGAATGCTGGCAAGTTATCAGAGTGGTTTTAGAAAGGGAAGGAATTCCATGGACTCAGTGATAATGTTAGAGACTGAAATAAGGAAGGCCCAGGCAAATAGAGAGTCAGTAGTGGCAGTGTTCTTTGACATTGAAAAAGCCTATGATATGATGTGGAAGGAAGGATTATTAATTAAACTGCACAAGATGGGGGTTGGTGGGAGAGTTTTTAATTGGATTAAAGATTTTTTGTTTGGTAGAAAAATTCAAGTTGGGATTGGATCAGAATTATCAAAACAGTACATAGTGGAAAATGGCACACCTCAAGGTAGTGTGATTAGCCCGTTATTTTTCATCATTATATGATCAATGATGTCTTTACAAAGGTACCAGTGGATATAGGTAGGTCACTGTTTGTGGATGATGGGGCCTTGTGGAAAAGAGGCAGGAACATGGACCATATAATCAGGAAACTACAAGAAGCAATTGATGAAGTGGTGGAGTGGGGTTATGATTGGGGATGTAGATTTTCAGTAGATAAAACTCAAACTGTATTTTTTACCAGGAAAAAGGTTGAGGTAGGGAAGAAGTTAAGGATGTATGGGGTTGAATTAGAAAGGGTTGTATCATTTAAATTTCTGGGAGTTATATTTGATTCACGATTAACATGGGCAGACCATATCAGGAAAGTTGAGGAGAAATGTAAAAAAGTAATAAATGTGATGAGATGTTTGACTGGTAGGGAATGGGGAGCAAGTTGTTCAGCGTTGAAGAGAATGTATGTGGTTTTAGTGAGATCTGTATTGGATTATGGAAATATAGTATATGGATCAGCAGCTAGGTCTCTTATAAGGAAACTGGATGTGATTCAGGCTCAGGCCCTGAGAGTGTGCAGTGGGGCTTTTAAAACGTCACCAGTGTCAGCCCTGCAGGTAGAAATGGGAATAATGCCTTTGGAGCTAAGAAGGATGCAACTGATGACAAACTACTGGGCTAACTTGCAGGGGCACACTGATTCTCACCCTGCTAAAGGAGTGCTGGGAAAATGGGAGGTTTCAGAGGGATACCCTTAGTCGGGTAGGGAATGATATCGCGAAAAAATGTGGTGTGTTTGATCTGAGGATAAGTCCTTCAGTAGTTTATCCGGTAGTAGCTCCATGGAAGCTTGTATGGCCTGACATAGACTGGCATTTGTTAGAGGTAAAAAGGAAAGAAAGATATAAAACAGATTTGGTAAATGCATTTAACTGTCATGTGATGGAAAAGTATAGTGATTATACTCACATTTATACGGATGGTGCGAAGGAACCTGAAACAGGAGTGACAGGGTTTGGGGTGGTAATACCAGCAAAAGAAACTGGAATCAGCAGAAGAACATCTAATAAGTTAGGGGTGTTTACAGTGGAGATGCTGGCAGTGTTGGTTGCGTTGCAATGGGTGCAGAAAGCCAGACAAGTCAAAGCATTGATATGTTCAGATTCATCCTCAGTTCTAGCAAGTTTAAGGTCTTTTCACACAAACAGTCGGCAAGATGTACTTTATGAAGTCCTTCAGTTAGTTACAAGAATTGCAAATCAAGGAGGTCAGGTAAAATTTCTATGGGTTCCAGCACATGTAGGGGTGAAGGAGAATGAGAGGGTGGATGAGTTGGCAAAGAGGGCGTTAAAGAAAGAAAATGTGGAAATGCGCATTAGTATCAGTAAAGCAGTGTGTAATCTGGGAAAAAGTCAACCGAATGTGGCAAGAAAGATGGGACAGGGAGGGGAAAGGGAGGCATTTATATCAAATACAAAAGAGTGTTGCAGGTACTAGGGTAGGTAATGGAAACAGAAGAGAGGAAATTGTGTGGACTAGGTTAAAGCTGGGGCATTGTGCATTAAACAAAACATTGAAAATGATAGGGAAACACCAGACAGGATTGTGTGAGGAATGTCAGGAAGAGGAGTCAGTAGAACATGTAGTTTTGTGTTGCAGGAAGTTTGGGAGACAGGGAGAGATGATGAGAATTAAATTAAGGGAGTTGGGGGTGCAGGAATTCACATTAAAAGGGTTGCTGGGCATGGGTGAGAGAGCACAAGTCTGGATATTATTAGCGTTTTTAAGGGGTACAGCGGTGTTTTATAGGGTATGACGGATAAACAGGAATAGGGTACTAGGAAGGTCAAAGATGGCAGGGTACAATGTAGGTTTGTGTGTGTGTGTGTGTCTGTGTGTGCGTTTAGGTGAAGGGATTTAGAATATAGGTCTAGTGCACATTCTGGAGCCGAGGGTGGCGGTAATGCACCATTAAGCTGGACGCCGACCATCCTAAAACAAGACACAGACAGACAGACACTTAAATAACTTTGGCCACCAGACTTCTACTTGACAATGCACTTCCTATGCTTCTGGCGCCGTAGTTTGACCTGATGCTGTAGTTTTGAAGACAGTATTATCTATACATTATAAATATTAATTATCTTCTATCTTAGCATGGGAAATGCCAAATAAATGTATCGTAGACTTAATTTACATTCCTAAAGGCTGTCGATACCAACCCAGACATGTTGGCGTCAGAAGGAAAGGATGGTGTGATATTTTCTATGTAGCCTCAAAAGGAAGCATTGTCTATAACTTTTAAGTAGCGATTACCTTTGTGTTTAGCATATAAATATTGAGCCCGCATTGGGCTAGCAGACCTTTCTGCGGAAGGTGTCTCCGTCCGTAAGATGCCTGCTGTAGCTTGTGTCGAATAAAGAGGCTGCTTTGTACCTACCAGTGACTCTGTCTCTCTGATGATTTCGTCCACGCTACAACAATGAATAAACTGTTGATGCTTCAGGCTGGGACATTCCATCAGGACTGGTAAGGAAGGGGGAAGATGCCAGAATAAAAGTGTAGGGAGAGGAGAAGGAGACCGAGCTTGAAGGTGATAGGTGAAGCCAAGTGGATGGGGGAGGGGGGAATGATGTAAGAAGCTGGAAGGTGACTTGCAGATGTAGGTGGGACGCAACTGAAACAAGAGGGATAAAATGGAGTTGTGGTATGTGGATGCGAGAGCAGGCAGAAACAATGGGCCTACCCAACCATTCAGCTTTGTGTATCTTGGGACCAGGTGTCAATTCTCTGGACACCTCCTCTTACCGACCCCTTGAAAAGGACCACACTTGGGACCATCAGGATATTGTTTCGAACACCACCAGCAACCTCATCGACTCTGGAGATCTCCCATCCACTGCCACCAACCTCATTGTTCCCGTATCCTACACTGCAACATCTCGTATTACAGCTAAGTAGTCTTTAAGCTGATGGCATGAACATTGATTTCTCTTACTTGAATTACTTCTGGTAATTTTGCCCCTTCCATTCCCCACTCTGGCCTCTTATTACCTCTCCTCCCTGTTTATCACCTCCCTCTGGTGCCCTTCCTCCTTCCCTGTCTCCCATGGTCCACTCTCCAGTCCTTTACCTTTTCCACCTGTCGTCTCTAAGCTTGTTACTTCCTCTCTCCCCCACCCACCTGTCTACGCCTATCACCTTCAAACTTGTCTTCCTTCCCTTACCCCTCCCTTCATGTTCTGGCATCTTTCCCTTCCTCTCCAGCTCTGATAAAGGGTCTTGGCCCAAAACATCAGCTGTTTATTTATTCCTATAAATCTGCTGAGTTCCTCCAGCATTTTGTGTGTACATCCCTTTAAAACTTCTCTGCACCATCATTACAAGCCATACAGACCCCAACTTGGTATCATTAGCAAACATGGGTACTGTATATTATTGTAAACCCTCTCAGCTAGATCATTGATATTGACTGAATATTAGAGCTCAACATCAACTCCTGCAACACTAGTCAACAACCTCCCAATCTCAAAGTGACCTATTTATTCCTAGTCATTATTTTCTGTTTATTAACTTATCCTCAACCCACACAAAAATATTTCCTTCAATCCCATGTGCTTTATGATTTCTTCTGTGGCACCTTATTCAAGGTCTGAAAGTCTAATGAGCAGCATATCTGTCTTCCTGATCAATTCTCAGCAAACTTGAACAAGTTACACGCCAATTCTGATCAGTCCTACTTTTTTAAATGTGCTCTTCCCACTCACTCAATGATAGACTTTAAGTATTTTCTCTGCAATTGTCTTCTCCCAACTTTGTTAAAGAGTGGGGTTACGTTTACTTCCTTCCAGTTGAGGGGAACCTCAAGGAGAAAGAGGTGGGATTTTGGAAAATGTATTCTTTATACCACAGTACTATGGTAATTTTGCTCATCCATTCTGCAGTCTCTTGAATAGATACAAGGACTGGAGTTTTCTTGGTGCTGTCTGGATCCACATACTAGCCTCATTTGTAATTTCAATCTGTTCGCCTTACTCACCAGTTCTACAGTACTTATTGTTAAGGGCATGATGACCTCCTGGAGCAAAGTCTCCAGTGACACCATAACCAGGTCAATTAATACTGTCTCATATGACAGGAAATTAGCTGCTTTGCAGCAATTGTAAAGTGCAAAGTTGCAAAAGTACAGCCCAAAGACAGTAAATTGCTACAAGTTTCAAAATAAATAGTATTTAAAATGCATAATGATGAGTTGTTCATGGACCTTCATTATAAAATCAGAATCAAGTTTATTATCACTGGCATATGTTGTGAAATTTGTTGTTTGTGGCTGCAATACAGAAAAGAAAATAACTAAGTTACAATAAGACTTTGATGATTGTCTTGGAGGAGGAGATGTTATTTTTGATCTCCCGATCAGGAAGTCGATGATCTAGTTGCAGAGGGAGGTACAGGAGCTCAGGTTTTGAAGCTTGTTGATCAGTAATGAAGGAATGATGGTGTTGAACACTGAGTTATAATCAATAAACAGTAGGCTGACGTAGGCATTGTTGTTGACCAGCTGGTGCAAGGGTGAGTGCAGTGCCAATGAGATACATTCCCTATAGAACTGGTTGGTTGGGTGGCACAGGTTTTCAGTGCCAATGAGATTCATTCCCTATAGAACTGGTTGGTTGTGTAGCACAGGTTTTCAGTGCCAATGAGATTCATTCCCTCTAGAACTGGTTGGGTGGGTGGCACAGGTTTTCAGTGCCAATGAGATTCATTCCCTGTAGAACTGGTTGGTTGGGTGGCACAGGTTTTCAGTGCCAATGAGATACATTCCCTGTAGAACTGGTTGGTTGGGTGGCACAGGTTTTCAGTGCCAATGAGATACATTCCCTATAGAACTGGTTGGTTGGGTGGCACAGGTTTTCAGTGCCTTGCCAGGTGCACCATTGGGCCTGAAGCTTTGTAAGGGTTCACCCTCTGGAAAGCTGTTCAGATGTCGGCCTCTGAGACAGATATAAGATGCTGCAGGGAATTACACATGTATAATTTTATTCTGCCTTTCAAAGTGTACATAAAAGGCATTCATCTTAATTCAGCCATTTATGATGTTAGGTTTCACCTTGTAAGAAGTAATAGCATGCAAACTCTGCCAAAGCTAAGGTGCATCCAATTCTGTCTCTAGCTTCCCTTGGAACTGTTTTTTTATACTTCAGATAGCCTTCCATAGGTCATACAACACAGGAACAGGCCCCAGGCTGATCTATTTCATAGAAAGCCATTTAAGCTGCCTACTCCCATCAACCTGCACTGGGTCCATAGCCCTCCACACCACTGCCATCCATGTACCCATCCCAACTTCTCTTAAATGTTGAAATTGAGCTCACACGCACAGACATCCCGCCTCTCCCGGAAGTTGCAGGAGTCACCCGCACATTGACAGCGGCTCCCTGATGGCTGCAAATTATGTACAATATCCTGGAAATGGATTTTTTTCACAGAGAGAGAGAGAGAGAGAGAGACAGAGACAGATGGGGGAGGGGGGAGGGGTAGGGAGGGAGGAAGAGAGGGGGAGGGGAGAGTGGGCGCAGGGAGAGAGGATGGATGGATGGCAGAGTGTTCCAAAAAAAGAAAAAAGAAAATATAAAACGTACTTCACCCCAGACTACACTGAAGTGTACCCCTGCCTAACAGGGGTCAAAAATAATGACAGTATTGCTCGCTGCACTGCTTGTAACAGTGACTTTTCGATTGCCCATGGTGGGTTAAGACTGTAAAAGACATTTTGAGGTGAGTTTAACAGGTGTCATTCATTCATTATCATAACTAACGTTATTTAAACTAGCCGGCTAGCTGCTAAGGAGCTACTCTTTTGCAGCTATCCCACCTCTCCGGAAAGTTCCAGGAGTCTCTCACAAATTGATGGTGCTACCTCCCTGAAATGAGTTTTTGCAGGGTGGGATGTCTGCATGCACCACTTGCATTTGCAGCTCATTCCACACACTCATGACCCTCTGAGTTTCCCCTCCTGTTCCCCTTTAAGCTTTTCACCTTTCACCCTTAACCCATAACCTCTAGTTGTAGTCCCACCCAACCTCAATGGAAAAAGCCTGCTTGCATTTCCCCATCTATACTCCTTCTGTGACCCGACTGGTGGTGTAGTGGCATCAGAGTCGGACTTGGGGACGAAAGGTCCCCAGTTCGAATCCAGCCAGCTCCCCTGCACACTGCTCCAGGCTGGGTCACATACTTCTCCTTATTCAGTGTGTTTCCACTTCTCTCCAACAGCACTCCCTGCAAGAAAACACACCAATGAAGACCAGGATTCAGTGAGAACAACCTGATTACCCCACTGCTCTTAGCTTGAGTGACCTTGAAACTGGAATCTTTCTTGTTGGAACAGCACAGGTCACACTAACACAGGAACTCGGCAGGTGAAGCACCATCTCTGGAGAGGAATAAACAGACCCCTCATCAGGACAGCCTGGAAAGGAAGGGGACAGAAGCTGGAATAAAGTGGTGCGGGGAGAGGAAGGAGTACAAGCTGGAAGGTGATAGGCGAGAACAGGTGAGGGGGAAGGGGGAGGGGGGGTGTGAGAGGCTGGGAGGTGATAGGTGGAAGAAGTAAAGGGCTGGAGAAGAGGGAATCTGATAGAGACCATGGAAGAAAGGGAAGGAGAGGGGGGAACCAGAGGAAGTGAAGAGAAGGGTAAGAGGGGAGCCCGCATGAGGGCTGGAAACAGATACAAGGAGGGAGTGGGGAAAGATTACTGGAAGTTGGAGAACTCGGTGTTTGTGCCATTAGGCTGGAGGCTACCCAGATCGAATATGAGATGTTGCTCCACCAATCTGAGTGTGGCCTCTTAGAGCAGTAGAGGAGACAACCAACACACCAAAATGGGAATAGGAAGTTGAATTGAAATGGATAGCCACTGGGAGACCCTGCCTTTTGTGGCGGATAGTGTGAAGGTGCTCAAATATTTGATACCCCAATCTACGCCGAATCTCACCAATGTAGAGGAGGCTGCACCAAGTTACAGCAGGTGACCCAGGCAGACCTGCTGGTGAACTATCGCCTCACACGGAAGGACTGTTTAAGTGTCTGAATAGTGGTGAGGGAGGTGGTCTAGGGGCAGTTCACAGGGATAAGTGGAGGAGGGAGATCAGTGGGGAGGGATGAGTCGACAAGCAGAAAGCGAGAGTGGGGGGGGGCAGGGAGAAGATGTGTTTAGTGGTAGGATCCCGTTGCAGATGGCAGAAGTTTTGGAGAGTGAAGTGCTGGATACAGAGGCTCGTGGGCTGGTAGGTAAGGAGAAAGGGAACACAGTGTGCTGCAATGACAGTGTTTTCTCAAATGTTGCAAAGATGGACCAGTAGTAGTCATGAGATCCACTGCAAAGGCCCATGGATACAGCAGTAAATGCAAGAAACTTCAAACAAAAGACCGGAGATATTGGAGAAGCCATGGAATTAATTTTCACAGTTCACAGTTGCAGCAGAAAGACTGGACAGGTGCATGATGGAAACAAGTCTGAAGACAGATAGGAGCTGATTGGGTAAATATGATCTTGTATGGGGTGGGGGGCAAAACACTGAGACAGATTAGTTGAGCCAATTGGACTGTTTTGGAATTCAACTCCCATATAATACTATGGTACCAAAGACATTTCCACATCAACAAGTGCTAATAAGAACAATCTGTGCACTCAGCAGAGAGACAGGTGAATAGTTGCCACAAAGAAACAGCCGATCGAAGCCAGATGCAAGATGTCATCTGACTGACTTGGCCTCCCCTCGTCCCTTCTCCATCCACCCCACCGTTAAGGCTGATTTATGCTTCTGCGTCGGCTCTAACCTGTAGCCGATGCCGTAGCCTACGCAAGTGGTCTATGCCCTTGTGAGCATTTATACTTCTGCACTGGTGTGTCCGTGTCGCTCTGCAATTCACCGCCAAAACGCTAGTTGGCGATGGGGTTTCTATGTCACTGTGTTGAGTTTCTTCGTGTACTTCAAGCAGTGGCGACTGAAACTGAGCGCATCATGTTGCAGTTGGAGCTAATAAATGTTGAACAAGAGTTACTTTTATTGAAGTTACTGCAACGTAGAAAGGAGGGAAGACGTGGGAGGAGATGGTGTGTACGAGCATTGAATGGATTGAGGCAGAAGGAGGGTGAATTTTCTGTGCTTGTCCGGCCACTGAGAGACAAGAAGCAACCAGAAATGCATAGGAGGAAATGCGATGCTATCAAGCCAACCAATCAGTTGTTGCTGTCTGCGTCACCGCAACGCGTGGTTACATTTTTGGGGAGGTGTACGTCAGGCTACAGCGTAGGGTACGCGGCTACGCCGTACCTATGGCATTAATTCAATGCAGAAGTATAAATTGCCCTTAACTCCTTTCCCATGGCCTAGGGAACATTTCAGTGACACCCACCTGACATGGGAACACAAAAGAAGAAACTGACCAAAATAATTAAGAACCAGCAGGTAAAGATAGTAATATGCCTGAAGTCATTTTCAGATACGTTTGATAAAAACAAAACTGGTGTTTATAATGTAAAGAAACAATCTTTCACAAAGGTAGGGTCGAATTTGGAGTATTGTGTGTGGTTCTGTTTACCTACTTAAAGAAAAGATATCAGTAAGATTGAAAGAGCACACAGAAAATTTACAAGGACGTTGCCAAGACTTGGGGAACTGAGCTATAGGGAAAGGTTGAATACGTTAGGACTTTATTCCCTGGTGTGTAGGGGAATGAGGGGAGATTTTATAGAGGTATCCAAGATTATGAGGGATGTAGATAGGATAAATGCAAGCAGGCTTTTCTCATGGTGGAAGGGTGAGACTAGAACTAGAGGTCATAGGTTAAAGGTGAAAGGTGAAATACTTAAGGGTGAACTTTCACTCAGAGGGTGGTGCAAATGTGGAATCAGCTGCCAGAGGAAGTGGTGGATAAGGGTTTGATTTCAACATTTGAGAGAAATTTGGATAAGTACATGGATAGGAGGGGTACGGAGGGCGAGGTTCGGGTGCAGGCAGCTGGGACTAAGTGGAATAATAGTTTGGTACGCACTGGACAGGACAAAGGACCTGATTCTGTGCTGTAGTGGCCGATGAGCCTAAAGGTGAATTATGACGGAACTGGAACTGACAGCTACACAGCAAAAGGTCCTGAGACACTCATAGCAGCAGCATCAAACACAATTTGACACCAGGCCGTGAAAGGAGATTTTCGAGCAGGTGACCAGAGTTTGGTCGATGGGAAGTTTCATAGGAGCATCACAGAGGTGGGGAGAGAGGCAGAAAGGTTTTGGGAAGGGATTCCAGAGCTTGAGACACAGACAGCTGAAGGCACAGTCATGGATAGCAGAGTGCTTAAAATCATGGTTGAACAAGATGCTGGAATTGGAGGTGCAGAGATTGGGGGTGGGGTGATTTGTAGGTGTGGGAGAGGTTGCAGAAACAGACGGGATTGAAAGCAAGAGTCTTAAGATTGAAATGTTGTTTAACCAGGAGTTTAGGTCGTTTGGTGAGGACAGAAGAGATGGATGAAAGGTCTTGGTGCATGTTAGAACAAGGCAGCAGTGTTTTGGACGATTAAAAATTGTTAGTTGTTAAACGGGAGATTGGACAGGTGGTTTGACATTTTTTGGAAGGAGGTGCAGAGATAACAATGCAAGGTGGGAGTCTCAGAGTGTGGGAACATCTCAAGAATTAGAATCCAGAGCTGGAACAGGGGAAGACAAGATTTGGGATACTTGGCCGGGAAAGGCTAAGTGGGCTAGGTGGGATGAAGCCATGGAAGGATTTGTAAATAAGTACATGAATTTTGATATCAATCCCCTGTATTGCCAAGTCAATGGAAGTCAATGGGAGTAACTAAGGAGTATGGCATAGAAGCATTTGCAGCTCCTCAGTATGGCCATTTGCAAGGGTGCTACCGGACCTCTTCCTTAAAGCTGTGGATCAAAGGGCTCCCCTCTACCTTTTGGAAGAGGTAATGTGAGTACATCTCATCCCACTTCATGGAATGGATTCTGAGTCGGAAGATGATCTTGGAGGGTTCTGAGACAAAGACTGAGGCCTGCTGGCTCTCCACTTCTCGGTGTTCCTCCCTAACATCCACACCCTTGACTGCAACAGGATAAGATTCTGCAAGCATGTCAGAAGTTGACGCAAGTCCTGCTGACCCTGTCTTGGTTTCTGAATACCTTTTCATATGAAGGATCTCTTGATGATTTCAATGGATTTGTTCTATTATTCATCCAAATCAAACTGGCTTTATGCCAGGTAGACATATGCAGTTTAATTTGCGACATCCTTTCAATACTTTATACACAAAACATGCAGAAGAGGCTGTAGTCATTTCATTAGATGCGCAACATGCGTTTGACCAAGTGGAATGGCCATATATGATGTTTGCACTTAAGAAATTTGGATTTGGACCATCTTTCATTAAATGGATTGAGATAATTTATTCACACCCATCTGCTATTATCACTAATCAGAATATTTCCTCCCCTTTTGCAATTCATCGTGGGACTCGTCAAGGCTGCCCCTTTCTCCATTTTTGTTTGCAGTTATCATTGAGCCACTGGCTGTTAGCATCCGACAGGACCCTTTGATAGCTCCTATTGATATGCATTGACATAAACATCACCTTTCGTTATACGCTGATGATGTCAAGCCAGCGAGCACTGTGAGGGTCATGGTTTTTGACTTCTCCAGTGCGTTCAACACCATCCGCCCTGCTCTGCTGGGGGAGAAGCTGACAGCGATGCAGGTGGATGTTTCCCTGGTGTCATGGATTCTTGATTACCTGACTGGCAGACCACAGTACGTGTGCTTGCAACACTGTGTGTCCGACAGAGTGATCAGCAGCACTGGGGCTCCACAGGGGACTGTCTTATCTCCCTTTCTCTTCACCATTTACACCTCGGACTTCAACTACTGCACAGAGTCTTGTCATCTTCTGAAGTTTTCTGATGACTCTGCCATAGTTGGATGCATCAGCAAGGGAGATGAGGCTGAGTACAGGGCTATGGTAGGAAACTTTGTCACATGGTGTGAGCAGAATTATCTGCAGCTTAATGTGAAAAGGACTAAGGAGCTGGTGGTAGACCTGAGGAGAGCTAAGGTACTGGTGACCCCTGGATCCATCCAGGGGGTCAATGTGGACATGGTGGAGGATTACAAATACCTGGGGATACGAACTGACAATAAACTGGACTGGTCAAAGAACACTGAAGCTGTCTACAAGAAGGGTCAGAGCCATCTCTATTTCCTGAGGAGACTGAGGTCCTTGAACATCTGCCGGATGATGCTGAGGATGTTCTACGAGTCTGTGGTGGCCAGTGCTATCATATTTGCTGTTGTGTGCTGAGGCAGCAGGCTGAGGGTAGCAGACACCAACAGAATCAACAAATTCATTCATAAGGCCAGTGATGTTGTGGGGACGGAACTGGACTCTCTCACAGTGGTGTCTGAAAGGAGGATGCTGTCTAAGTTGCATGCCATCTTGGACAATGTCTCCCATCCACTACATAATGTACTGGGTTTTCAGAGGAGTACATTCAGCCAGAGACTCATTCCACCGAGATGCAACACAGAGCGTCATAGGAAGTCATTCCTGATGTGGCCATCAAACTTCACAACTCCTCCCTTGGAGGGTCAGACACCCTGAGCCAAAAGGCTGGTCCTGGACTTATTTCATAATTTACTGGCATAATTTACATATTACTATTTAACTATTTATGGTTTTTTTTACTATTTATTATTTATGGTGCAACTGTAACGAAAACCAATTTCCCCCGGGATCAATAAAGTTCGACTATGACTATGACTATATCTCCAGCCCACAAACATCAATACCTGCCCTTCTGACTCTAATTAATAATTTTGGTAGTTTCTCAGGTTTCTCTATTAATTGGGATAAGCGTGAACTAATGCCAGTCACTGCAGTGGTTTAATACAGCATATTTACAGTCCACTCCCTTTAAAATAATTCATGATAATTTTTCCTATCTTGGTGTGACTAATACAAAAAACCCAGATGACCTTTTGCAAGTGAATTGGCGAAACAAAGGTGAGCAGGTTAAATGCAATATTGACTTTTGGAAAACCCTTCCCATTTCTTTGGTGGGGGGGGGTTAATGCAATCAAGGTAATTGTACTGCCACGATTTCTTCATCGTTTCCAGTCAATTCCATGTTTTATTCCTCTGTCATATTTTAAGCAATTGGATTCAATTATTATACCCTTCATTTGGAATTATAAAGCCATTAGAATTACTAAAAAGCACTTGTCAAAGCCTAGGGAAGCAGGTGGTTTTGCCCTACTGGACGTTAAAATGTATTACTGGGCTGCCCACCTATCCATGCTTGCATGGTGGAAAAAAGGCCCACCCTCTACCTCAGACTCGTGCCCAGCATGGTTACTCAGAGAGCGAGTGCTTTGTAAAAAGACTTCCTTACAAGCTCTCCTTATTTGCCCCACTGCTGTTAATAAGTCACATTTTAGTAACAGCTTCGTGGTTGGCAGCACTACAAGAATTTGGAAGCAGATTCAACTCCACGTTAAAGCCGCAAAAATTTATATTAACACTCCGATTTGTGACAATCATTCCTTTTTGCCTGGCCTGAATGATACTGTTTTTTACTACCTGGAAACAGAGAGGCATCTGTAGTGTAGGTGACCTATATAGTAATGGAAGCTTTGCCTCATTTGCACAGTTACAAGCAGTTTATAATATCCCTGCATCTAGTTTTTTTTAGATATTTACAAATTCAGATTATGTTAGGAAATATATACCTAACTTCGAAGTTTTAGACAAACATGAGTCCCTGGAGGCAATAAATAAATTTGATCCTGTTACTCGTAGTGCGGTATCCTATCTTTGTCAGATTCTACATAATGGAGCTCGGGTGAATACTGCAGGTCTTAAACAGGCATGGGTGGATGAACTGGGTATAGAACTGACAGAGGAGGTCTGGGATGAGTGTTTAAAGAGTATACATGATTGTTCGGTCAACGTCAGACACAGACTTATACAGTTTAAAACAATACATAAACTTCATTATTCCAAAGTAAAGTTGCACAGTTTCTACTCTGATGTTTCACCGGCTTGTAATAGATGTAAATCTGTGAGCAGTAACTTGTCACATTCATTCTGGTCATGTTGTAAGCTTTATGCATACTGGAAAAGTATTTTTCACTCTTTCTCTGCGGCTTATGGGAAGCAACGGGATCCAGACCTGCTTATAGCCATCTTTGGAGCAACAAGCTCCCTATCTTCAGCCAATAGGTATGAAAAAAAGGCTGTATTGTTTGACAGGGTGATTGCTAAGAAGTTAATCCTGCAAATGCCGAAAATGGACTCTGTGCCTACGTACGATCTGTGGCTGAGAGAACTGGCAAATACTGTACATTTGGAGAGACTGAGACTATGTAATGAGGACAGAGGGGACATCTTTGAAAGGATATGGGGCCCTGTATTGGACTTTCTCACGGGGTGAGGACTGAGGTTTTTTGGTGCGGTGCACCTCTGCTACGTATGTATACTTTAGCCTTCATATTTTTCTCCCTTTTGCTGCTCGATATTTAATTAGATTTTGTTGAGGTCGTGGTTTCTGTAGATGTGCTGTTTTGTTTTGTTTTTCTTGTTTGTAATAAAAAAATAAAAAGAATATGAAAATAAAAATAATTCAAGAAATATGTTTCAGAACTTAAGGAAAATACTCAGATTTTAGGGTTGAAGCCCAGGGTGCAGAACTGCAACAACAAATAGAAGTACCCGACAAGAACAACTGTGAATTGGAAAGGAGATTGGGAAATGGAGGAAATTATTACAGGGATACAAAAAGAAAAGGAATGTGTTGCAAAGCGAATTATCTACATTTGGATTATAAAATGAAAACATGGAAGCAAATGAAGAAGAACTCTGAGGTCTCAGTAAACAACTGCAGGCTACGATCCAAGAAAAGGAAAACCTGAAAAAGCAGCAGACTTGGAAAAACAGCAATTTTAAAAGTATAACGTGCAATAGTTACTATTCTTTAGCAAGACGATTTTAGTCTTACAAGTGATGCAGATGAAATCAATGTGATTGAGGTAATGCAACTACACGAAAACATCTGACAAAATTATGGAAGAATAGCAGTTTGTGGCATTATCTAATGAGCGCATTAAGCATTCACGAGGGATTGCAACTACAGAGTGATGCTAATGGAGAACTGCAGGCTGAACTAGATTGTCTAAAGTAGAGAACTCCAGCACATATTTGGTTGGAACACCACAAGTCTAGCAGGTGGCCGTAATGCACTGAAAAACTGGTTGCCAACCGCCATAAAACAAAAAAGCAGAAGAAGAAGTAGAGGTCCAACTGCTGGTGAGTCAGGATCCTGGCAAAAACTACACCACGAAGACAAAAGAACACTCCAAGCAACTCCGCGAAAAGGTTATTGAAAAGCACAGGTCAGCAGATGGATACAAGAATATTTCTCAGCAGCAGAATATCCCTTGGAGTACAGTTAAGTCAATCATCAAGAAATGGAAAGGATATGGCGCAGCTATAAATCTGAAGGGAGTAGGCCGTTCTCGAAAACTGAGTGACCGTGCAAGAAGGGGAGTACATGAAGAGACCTGTGACAACCCTGGAGAAGTTACAAGCTTCAGAGGCTGAGACGGGAAAGTCTGTGCGTACAACAACTGTTGCCTGGGTGCTTCAAAGTTGCAGTTTTATGGAAGAAGAAACGATGAATTATGAAAGGAATCTGGTGACTAACATCAAAGAAGACACTAAAAGCATTTTTAAGTATATAAAGGGCAAAAGAGAGTTGAGGGTAGCTATAGGACCAATAGAAAATGATGCTGGAGATATTGTAATGAGAGACGCAGAGATGGCAGAGTATTTTGCATCAAGTGGAGGACATCTGCGGTATACCGGACACTCAAGTGTGTCAGGGAAGTGAAGTATGTGCAGCGAAAATTATGACCGAGAAGGTGTTCAGGAAGCTTAATGGTCTGAGGGTGGATAAATCTTCTGGGCCTGATGGAATGCACCCTTGGGTTCTGAAGGAAGTAGCTGGAGAGATTGCGGAGGTATTAGCAATGATCTTTCAAGAATCGATAGATTCTGGCATTGTACTGGATGACTGGAAAATTGCAAATGTTACTCTGCTATCTAAGAAGGGTCGGAGCAGCAGAAAGGAAGCTACAGACCTGCTAGCCTGACATCAGTAGTTCGGAAGTTGTTGGAATTGATTGTTAGGGATGAAATTATGGAGCACCTGGAGGCACATGACAAGATAGGCCAGAGCAAGCATGGCTTCCTGAAATGATAATCCTGCCTGACAAATCTACTGCAAATTTTTGAGGAGATTGCAAGCAGGGTAGGCAAAGGAGATGCAGTAGACTTGGTGTATTTGGATTTTCAAAAGGCCTTTAACAAAGTGCCCACAAGAGGCTGCTTAGCAAAATAAGCACCCATGGAATTACAGGGACGTTACTAGCATGGGTGGAGCATTGGCTGAACGGCATAAAACAGAGTGGGAATAAAGGGATCCTATGTTGGCTGCCGCTTACCAGTGGAATTCCACGGGTCGGTGTTGGGACTGCTGCTTTTTACAATGTACGTCAATAATTTGGACTATGGGATTAATGGATTTGTGGTTAATTTTGCCGATGATACCAAGATAGGTGAAGGGAATAGAGAGCCTGCAGAGAGACTTGGATAGTTCAGGGGAATGGGCAAGGAAGTGGCAAGTGAAATACAATGTTGGAAAGTGTATGGCCATGCACTTGGGTGGAAGAAATAAACAGGTAGACTATTATTTAGATGGGGAGATAATTCAAAATGCAGAGATGCAAAGGGACTTGGGAGTCCTTGAGCAGGATACCCTAAAGGTTACCCCCCAGGTTGAGTTGGTGGTGAACGCGACGAATGCAATGTTGGTATTCATTTCTGGAGGTATAGAATAAAAGAGCAGGGATGTGATGTTGAGGATCTATAAGGCACTCGTGTGACCACACTTGGAGTATTGTGTGCAGCTTTGGGCTCCTTATTTTAGAAAGAATATACTGACATTGGAGAGGGTTCAGCGAAGATTCACGAGAATGAGTCCAGGAATGAAAGGGTTACCGTATGAGGAACGTCTGGCAGCTCTTGGGCTGTATTCCCTGCAGTTCAGGAGAATGAGGGGAGGAGGATCTCATAGAAACATTCCAAATGTTAAAAGGCCTGAACAGATTAGATATGATAAAGTTATTTCCCATGGTCGGGGAGTCTCGGACAAGAGGGCACGACTTCAAGATTGAAGGACATCCATTTAGAAGAGAGATGCAGAGAAATTTCTTTAGTCAGATGGTGGTAAATTTGTGGAATTTGTTGCCACAAGTGGCTGTGGAGGCCAAATCATTGGGTGTATTTAAGGCAGAGATAGATAGGTCCTTCATTAGCCAGGGCATCATGAGGAGGTAAGGGGAATGGGGATGACTGGAAGAATTGGATGGCAGAGCAGACTCGATGGGCTGATGGGCCTACTTCTGCTCCTCCATCTTCTGGTCTTATGATTAAGGGGAGGTTTCTCTGGTGAGGGACACTAAGGTTGGGCTTGGGGCTTTTGTCAGGAAGAGATGAAGAGAGAAGACGCCAGAGAGAAGAGGTGAAGGGCCTGTTCCCCTGCTGTACTTGTCTCTCCACGTTGACTAAATCGTCAGTGACTAACTCTGATTTGTGTGCAAGACTTTGGTCTAAAACCAGCTGAATAGCACAGAAAGCTACCTCAAAAAGAAATTTAACAGAAGGAAAAAATTACAAGGAAACGAAACACATGACATGCTTTTTACGTGTTTCTGCTCCGCAAAAGTCGCAAGGAGGTAAATCCTGCACCTCTCTGGTGTGCAACACGAAGCAGTGTTTACCTTAATCCACTTTATTAGGGAAAGCAGTCAAAACAACAAATTAGGAGAAAGATGTCCACCGGTAACAGGGTAAATGTGCCTAACACAATCTCTAAAATCATTCAAAAAGCTAACAGACATTAAATTACGTGATTTGCAATATTGAAATGGCATCCCAAATGTGACTAGACCACTGGAATGATACAATATTGTGTAATTCTGGTCGGGAAGAGAAGCTTAGCTATTGAAAAATCTACTTTAACTAATACGTACACAAGCAATGGCTGCCTAACCAAACCATCAGGTAATCACAGCATTCACTGGCACTGCTGTTCAAGTCACTGGAATAATGAGGTCGGCATTGAAAGTCATTTCAATAACTGTCTAACGGGCACTCGTTCTTTTAATGTTAAAAATGATTAAAAGGGAAATTAAGGTAGGTGAAAACTTATAGCATATCATTCAGCAACCTGGGGACAATGCAGTGCAGAAACATGAGGCCCCACCTTCGGACCCATCAATGTGGAACCCACCCCTTCACCAGGCCCCATCAAATGCGAAACCCTCTCCTACATCAGGGTCAGGACCCATTAATGTGGACCACTTCCCCAAGCCAAGGCCCATCCAACGTGGGCCCCTCACTGGGCCCCTCCTCTGCCACCCCATCCGACAACAGTTTCAGATTGGGCAACATCTTCAGTTTTAATTCGAGCATTTGCCACTGGATGCTGGGAATACAAGCGAAGGTGTTTTGGGAAAGGAGGAGGAGGCATGCTGGATACAAGTGACTGTCGACAGAGCAGCAAAGCTAATAACCTCACATCCTTGTTAACAGTTAAACCCATCGGATACACAATGCCACTGGGTACACTACAGTCAATGAAAATAAATAGGGGGAGTAGACAGCTTGATATCTCAAGCTAAATTGAGACAGCAGAAAGACTGCAGAACTAGAATCTACAAGGCAGCTAAAATCCGGTGACAATACGTATGAGACGTTTACATTTCCAGGGGTAATTCTTTAAAGAGTGTTGTGTGTGTGGCCTGGCTACACAACAATGCTATTAATAAAAATGCTGGAGACAGGAGTGAAGTTTCATGGTTCTTTACCAGTAGAAAACGATGCAGAACACACACATACGTATCAATGTGCGCCTAACAGCGCATGCAACGACGTGTTACTACAACATAAAGTAGTCCCCATATCATACAGTAGGCTGACCCGGCTGATGCTGTAGTGGCGTCACCCCGAGTTTGAATCCAGCCAGCTCCCCTGCACGCTTTCCATCCATGCTGGGTTACGAGCTGGTGATCTCTTTGGAAACTCACCCGGCAGAAGGCAATGGCAAACCACTGCTGTAACTTGCCTCGTACGCGGTTCCCCACTACGTCAGAGAGGCGTGGACGGAAATCGTCCGCCAACTGGAAAAACTCCGGATGTGACGTAACTTTCCTTTTTCCTATACGGTACAAAGAGAGAGTGAAGAAGGTTTTCAAAGATGTCAGCGGCAGATCTCGTTGCAAGTCTGGACAGCCGTTTCTTCACTCCTTTCTACGATAAGGCAAGCACTAGATAAGAAGGAAAACATACAGATTAGATATTAAAAGGAGACAAAATGGGAACGTTTCTGAAGATAATCAGAACACGCATCTATCTGTAAGCTATGACAACAACTTGTGGGAATTCTAGCGATGGAGTATGTCATTTCTAAAATATTGCAAGTGAATTCATACAATTGCCAACTCTTAATTCCTGTTGCTTCAAGACCTATTCGGGCAGATGGGACTCGTCAGCTCATCTAGGAGAAGGAAAATTCGGATCTCAAACCTCTGCTGCCTTGCGGCTGTACCCACTCACAGGGAATGCTTCGGGAGTAAACCCGGAGCTGGAGTCCCTAAGGCAGTCCTACGCTGACTGACAACTCCTGTGGTGCTCCTGGTACCAAACTCAATCTGCCACTCCTTTGGGTGCGTGCAGACGGGGAGCTTGCTACATGGGGCAACAGCTTGCTCTCCATATCGTACTGCCCAGTCTTGTGTATCTGGACAGCTAGGACACAACATCCATGGTCGACTCCGACCGACGGAGGCCTCAGTCACTATAAGACCTATTGAATGGTAGCACTACAGACATGCCACCTCTCCCGGAAGTTCCGGGAGGCTCCCGGATATGAATAGCGGCTCCCTGATGCCCGCAAATTATATACAATATCATGGAAATCAATTTTTTTGAGAGTGAGCGAGAGAAAGCAAGAGAGCGTGAGCGCAAGAGAGAGCAAGCGAGAGCACACGAGTGAGAGAGCGAGCGAGAAAGCAAGCGAGAGTGCTTGAGAGCGCGCGAGCGACCATGAGAGAGAGAGAGAGAGAGAGAGAGAGAGAGTGTGAGCGAGAGCCCGCCATGCAGAGTGTTCCAAAAAAAATAGAAAACATACATCACCCCAGACTACACTAAAGTGTACTCCTGCATAACAGGGGTCAAAATAATGACAGTGTTGCTCGCTGCACTGATTGCAACAATGACGTTTCTCTTGCCCATGGTGGGTTAAGACTGTAAAAGACGTGTTGAGGTGAGTTTAACAGGTGTCATTCATTCATTAACATAACTAACATTATTTAAACTAGCTGGCTAGCTGCTAATGGCTACTCTATTGCAGACATCCCACCTCTCCCGAAAGTCTCCTGCAAATTGATGGTGCTACCTCCCTGAAATGAGGTTTTGCAGGGTGGGATGTCTGGCACTAGATTTTAACACCCGTTCCTAAACCCTAAGAATCACCTAATATAAACACAGAACTCTTTACTGAGGATTGTACTCAAAACTCTGGATTGGTTCTTAAAATATTCAGCTTACAGAAACAGGGAGGCAAGTAAGAGACAGAACTGAGAACTTCATGCTTGGCTCTGTAACAAGGTTTATAATTCTGAACAATTAGTAAATCCCTTTAACTGGAAACAGTTCCAAATATCACGGCATTGTTCCAGCAGCTCGAATAACCCTCTTGCTGGTCCAGAGTTTTGAATCCATAATTTGTGTTTTATCCCCTTTAATGAACGTGCTGAGGACTGCATGTTTTTCCCCGACCCTCACTCGTTACACGTGCAGATTACAAAGCACACATCTTTAGCTTAAAGAGCCTTTTCTACCATCAGTGCCCCCACAGCAGGAACCCAGCAGACACCCATCTTGTCTTGTGCTCATCTTCAGAGTCCCAGTGACAGACTCTAGGACAATGCAGGCCACAACTGCTTGAAGGGAGAATGCTTGTGCTCGTACCGAGCTGGGTCCAAAGCCACAACTTACCAGTCATGGCTTCCTGCGCAAAGTACTTTACGTCCATATCTTGGTCCTGACCCAATTTCTCCAGTATTGGTTTGAACTTGTTCTGTAAAGTGCTGTGATTTAAAAGCAATTTTTAGTACCTGTGACCTTCAAAAGAAGACAGCAGCACATTCACTTAAATCTAAAGCGATACTGGATATTACCCAGATTAAAATCTCCTCTTTCTGCCTCTCACGCAGGCTCCCACTACCACAACTGATCGTTTACTGGCCAGATACGGGTCAGAGCTCAACTAGCAGACTACGGTCAGAAACTGCAGCTGAGCTCATTTGGGTTAGTGGATGCAAAAGGAGAATAATTTGGATGCCGCATTTTTATGCCGTTGAAGAGAGGGGGCACTGAATGCATATTCTTCCTTTTAATGCAATCCGTCTGTTATTGCTTTCCACACAAATTCCAATCAAATCACAAACGCACAATTTCACAAAAATCGTTCACCGGACGGGTTGGCGGGGTGGAGATACGTTGCTACCAAAGGAGGTGCAGGGTGCTCCTTCCCTCCGCAGACCTGCAGGTCACCCTTGGGCAAGGTGCAACACCTGCTTAAGACCCCCCACCTGATCAGGGTCACGCGATGCCGTGGGAGCAGATGGTGGACGGTCATGTGTGCAGCCGGTGCAGATCACAACTCCCGGTTGTGCGACCACTGATGCCGGGCAGACAATCTCTGAAGAGCACTGATAATGGCTGGGGGGTGGGGGGGGTCACCTCGTCTTGTAAAAACACACACGGCCCAGAAGGCGTCAATGGCACAAACCAGTTCTGCAGGATAATTTGCCAAGAACAACCGTGGCCATGGAGAGACCACGATCGCCCACGTCACATGCTGATGAAGATGGTGGTGGCGTTAACTGAAATCTCACTGTGCGGTTTTCACTTCTAACCAGGATTTATCCATCAGTGGTTGAAGGAGAGAGGGAAGATGTATTGAAGAAGATTGGAGGAGCAAACTTTTCACGCAGGAGTTGGTAGCTGAGCTGCCAAAGGAGGTGGTGGTGGTGCAGGCCGGAACAAAAACCTGGACAGTCACTTGATAAACCTCTGGTTAGGTCACATTTGGAGTACTGAATTCAGCTCTGGTCTCCCCTTTAAAGGGCGTGGAAACTTTGAAGAAGGTACAGAAGATGTTTGCAGGACGTTGCCTGTGACAAACCGCTGGTTAGGTCACATTTGGAGTACTGAATTCAGCTCTGGTCTCCCCTTTAAAGGGTGTGGAGACTTTGAAGAAGGCACAGAAGATGTTTACAGGACGTTGCCAGTGATAAACCTCTGGTTAGGTCACATTTGGAGTACTGAATTCAGCTCTGGCCAGCTCTTTAAAGGGTGTAGAGACTTTGGAGAAGGTATAGAAGATGTTTACAGGACGTTGCCTGTGATAAATCTCTGGTTAGGTCACATTTGGAGTACTGAATTCAGCTCTGGCCTCCCCTTTAAAGGATCTGAAAAAGGTACAGAAGACATGCTGGCTGGTACTGCAGATGTTACCGGAGAGGTTGCTTTCTCCAGGGTGATGGAGTCTGAGGGAGGGACGAGTTGACAGAAGTTTACAAAATTCTGAGGCAAAGGCAGACGGCTCACAGTTGAGATGTAAGAGCCAGAAGAGAACAGCTCAAAGATGTGCTGAGGATTTGAGTACCTGGAACACACCGACGGGTCTGGTGGAAGTGGATGCAGGTATGAAACAAGAACAAGTGTTTACGATCCAATGAAGGGTCACGGTCTGAAACGTCGATGGTTATTCATTTCCATGGACGCTGCCTGATCTGCTGAGTTCCTCCAGCGTTTTGTGTGAGCGTTGAAGTATTTAAGACACTGTTAGACAGGCAAATGAACGTGCGGAGAATGGAGGATATCGGCCACGTGCGGGCAAAAGGACACGGTTCAATTAGGCGCTGCTTTATTTATAAAGTCTGCAGGAGTTGGAAACCCAGAGCAACACACACAAAATGCTGGAGGACCTCAGCAGGTCAGGTAGCACCTATGGAAATGAATAAACAGGTGACGTTTCGGGCCCAGACCCTTCGTCCGGACTGAAAAGGAAGAATTAGTTTGGCACAACATTGTGGGCCAATGGGCCTGTTCTACAGGTTCAGTGAGCAAGACAGAGGGATGTGGAGTTAGTGTGGCTGAGTGGGTTTACTATAGCAAGGAGTGATTGTCAGTATGGATGTAATGGACAAGAGGGCATGCTTCTATACAGTACAACTGACTATATCCAGAACCCAAAGGAATATTGCGCATTGCTTGGGAAAGCTGTAGTAAAATGAGGCCCTTGGAATACAAAGGCAGTGGAGAGACCTTAAACAGGTAATTTGGAGGGTAGAAACGGGCTACTAAATGTTCTTGGCGAGGATGTCTTTTCTTTAAAACAAAGGGGAGAAGGCAGGCGAGTGGGGTTGAGGGGAATAATAAATCAGCCATGATAGAATGGCCGTGCAATATCGATGGGCCGAACGGCCTGGTTCTGCTCCTGTGTCTTATGGCTTTAACCTCTGGATAGAGAAGAAGATCGTTTAAGGGTACCAAAGGATCAAGGTCAAGCAGGAAAGTGAGGCAAACACCACAGGGGAGGGGGAGGCCTGAGGGTTAAGTTTATGCCCCTCCCCCACGCGGTACATGGAATGAGCTGCCAGAGGAACTGGTTGAGGCAGGCACATTAACAACTTCAATAAGGACAGGGACGCGGGCAGGAAAGGTTTAGAGCAAGGGTGCACAACTATTTTGGTGCCATGGATCATTACGCTAGGGGTCCATGAACCCCAGGTTGAGAACCTGGGACGATGGGACCGGCAGAGACGGTGGTCTTGGCCGGATTGGACCTGTGGGTACAAAAGACGGTGCGACTCCATCACTAAATGCCACCACAGTGGCGTCTCAATTTCCATTCCAAACTGGAGGTGAAACATTCTCCACAGGCCGGGTTATAAGCCCCAACTCAAATACTTACCCGGCATCTAAAACCGGTCCTATTTTCTGCAATGTTTTAGCCACGTTGAAGCGAATGTTTGCCACCTGATCGCCTGCCATCTGGAGAACCGTCGGCAGCATGTGCTTTGCTGTGATTTCTTGGCCACAGGCTTCAGACAACACCTAAAAAAAAACAGCAGAAAATGCAAACGTTCATTCACAGCCCCGACCTTCACGAAGCAAGACTGAAGAAAAGATCATCGATCTGATTTGTGCGACGCTCAGAATGTATTTTGCCCCATGATAAAAAGGCATAGTCCACACTGGCACCAATGATCATCCGCAAGGAGAGAGATGAGGTCCTGCAACAGAGATTTACAGATCAATAGATAAGTTGTAAAGAAGAAGTGCTGGTATATTGTAATCGCTGGACTACCCCTTCTGCCATGTACGAGCGAGTTTAGAAACAGGAAGGCAGGACGGCTGAAATGTACAAAGTGTGGGTGCAGAGCAGACAGCATCACTGGGATCTCTTCCATGGCAAGGTGACCCGAGCCAAGAGGGAACCAGGATTATAAGACGCAAGAGCGGAATTCGGCTATCAAGTCATATATGATGGCAGAATATAGCATTAGTGCTCAGACTCCTGGCACTGTGGAGGATCAGAGGAATCTTCTGGTCAGAGTCCGTAGGACACTCAAAGCTGCTATGCGGTTGACTCTGCGGTTAAGGAGGCATACGGTGCATTGACCTTCATCAATCGTGGGATTGAGTTTAAGAGCCGAGAGATAATGTTACAGCTATATAGGGCCCTGGTCAGACCCCACTTGGAGTACTGTTCTCAATTCTAGTTGCCTCACTACAGGAATGACTTGGAAGCCATAGAAAGGGTGCAGAGGAGATTTACAAGGATGTTGCCTGGATTGTGGAGCATGCTTTATGAGAATAGGTTGAGTGAACTCGGCCTTTTCTCTATGCAGCGAACGAGGATGAGAGGAGACCTGATAGAGGTGAACAAGATAATGAGAGGCATTGATTGTGTGGATAGTCAGAGGCTTTTTCCCAGGGCTGAAATGGCTAGAACGAGAGGGCATAGTTTTAAGGTGCTTGGGAGTGGGTACAGAGGAGATGTCAGGGGTAAATGAGGTGGAGGATAAATGCGTGGCTGAGGGATTGGAGCAGGAGGCAGGGATTCAGATTTCTGGATCATTGGGACCTCTCTTGGGGCAGCTGTGCCCTGTACAAAAAGGACAGGTTGCACTTCAATCTGAGGGGGACCAATATGCTGGCAGGGAGGTTTGCTAAGCCTGCTGGGGAGAGTTTAAACTAGAATGGTTGGCGGGTGGCAACCGAACTGAAGAGACTAGGGAAGAGGGGGTTGGCTCACAAACAGAGAAAGCTTGTAGACAGTGCGAGAGGGAGGATAGGCAGGTGATAGAGAAAGGATGCTCTCAGACCGAATGTTTGAGATACGTCTATTTTAACGCAAGGAGTGTTGTGAACAAAGCGGATGAGCTTTGAGCGTGGATCAGTACTTGGAGATATGATGTGGTGGCCATTAGAGACTAGGATGGCTCAGGGACAGGAATGGTTACTTCAACTGCTGGGTTTTAGATGTTTCAACAAGGACAGGGAGGGAGGCAAAAGAGGTGGGGGCGTGGCACTGTTGATCAGAGATAGTGTCACAGCTGCAGGAAAGGTGGACGCCATGGAGGGATTGTCTACGGGGTCTCTGTGGGTGGAGGTTAGGAACAGAAAGGGGTCAATAACTTTACTGGGTGTTTTTCATAGGCCACCCAATAGTAACAGGGATATCGAGGAGCAGATAGGGAAACAGATCCTGGAAAGGTGTAATAATAACAGAGTTGTCATGATGGGAGGCTTTAATTTCCCAAATATCGATTGGTGGATTCCAAGAGCAAGGGGTTTAAGATGGGGTGGAATTTGTTAGGTGTGTTCAGGAAGGTTTCTTGACACAATATGTAGATAAGCCTATAAGAGAAGACGCTGTACTTGATCTGGTATTCGGAAATGAACCTGGTCAGGTGTCAGGTCTCTCAGTGGGAGAGCATTTTGGAGATAGTGATCATAATTCTATCTCCTTTACCACAGCACAAGGCTAATAGGAAGGAGCTTAAGAAGGAAATTAGGAGAGCCAGAAGAGGCCATGAGAAGGCCTTGGCAGGCAGGGTTAAGGAAAACCCCAAGGCATTCTACAAGTATGTGAAGAGCAAGAGGATAAGACGTGAAAGAATAGGACCTATCAAGTGTGACAGTGGGAAAGTATGTATGAAACCAGAGGAAATAGCAGAGGTACTTAAAGAATACTTCCATATTCACTATAGAAAAGGATCTTAGTGATTGTTGTGATGACTTGCAGCAGATTGAAAAGCTTGTGCATGTAGATATTAAGAAAGAGGATGTGCTGGAGCTTTTGGAAAGCATCAAGTTGGATAAATCGCTAGTACTATATGAGATGTACCCCAGGCTACCGTGGGAGGCGAGGGAGGAGATTGTTGAGCCTCTGGTGATGATCTTTGAATCATCAATGGGGATGGGAGAGGTTCTAGAGGATTGGAGGGTTGCCGATATTGTTCCTTTATTCAAGAAAGGGAGTAGAGATAGCCCTGGAAGTTATAGACCAAAGAGTCCTACCTCAGTAAGTTGATGGAGAAGATCCTGAGAGGCAGGATTTATGAACATTTGGAGAGGTATAACATGATTAGGAATAGTCAGTATGGCTTTGTCAAGGGCAGGTCGTGCTTTACAAGCCTGATTTAATTTTTTGAGGATGTGACTAAACACAATGATGAAGGAAGAGCAGTAGACGTAGTGTATATGGATTTCAGCAAGGCATTTAATAAGGTACCCCATGCAAGGCTTATTCAGAAAGTAAGGAGGCATGGAATCCAAGAGGACATTGTTTTGTGGATCCAGAACTGGCTTGCCCACAGAAGGCAAAGAGTGGTTGTAGGCAGGTCATATTCTGCATGGAGGTCGGCCTCAGTTATCTGTTCTGGGACCCTTACTCTTCGTGATTTTTATAAATGACCTGGATGAGGAAGTGGAAGTGGAGGGATGGCTTAGTAAGTTTGCTGAGACACAAAGGTTGGAGGTGTTGTGGGTAGTGTAGAAGGCTGTCAGAGGTTAGAGCGGGACATTGATAGGATGCAAAACTGGGCTGAGAAGTGGCAGACGGAATTCAACCCAGATAAGTGTGAAGTGGTTCATTTTGGTAGGTCAAATATGATGGCAGAATATAGTATTAATGGTAAAACTCTTGGCAGTGTGGAGGATTAGAGTGATCTTGGGGTCCGAGTCCATAGGACGCTCAAAGCTGCTGCGCAGGTTGACTCTGTGGTTAAGAAGGCATACAGTGTATTGGCCTTCATCAATCATGGAACTGAATTTAGAAGCCGAGAGGTAATGTTGCAGCTATATAGGACCCTGGTCAGACCCCACTTGTAGTACTGTGGTCGCCTCACTACAAGAAGAATGTGGAAGCCATAGACAGGGTGCAGAGGAGATTTACAAGGATGTTGCCTGGATTGGGGAGCATGACTTATGAGAATGGGTTGAGTGAACTCGGCCTTTTCTCCTTGGAACGATGCAGGATGAGAGGTTACCTGATACAGGTGTGTAAGATGATGAGAGGCATTGATCATGTGGATAGTCAGAGCCTTTTTCCCAGGTTTGAAATGGTTGCCACAAGAGGACACAGGTTTAAGGTGCTGGGGAGTAGGTACAGAGGAAATGTCAGGGGTAAGTTTTTTACTCAGAGAGTGGTGAGTGTGTGGAATGGGCTACCGGCATCGGTGGTGGAGCCAGATACGATAGAGTCTTTTAAGAGACTTTTGGATAGGTACATGGAGCTTAGCAAAATAGGTGGCTACAGGTAAGCTGAGTAATTTCTAAGTTAGGGACATGTTTGGCACAACCTTGCGGGCTGAAGGGCCTGTATTGTGCTGTGGTTTTCTATGTTTCAATGCAAGTTTATTTTATGCAGAGAGTGGTGAGTGTACGGGATGGGCTGCCAGAGGCGGCGGTGGAGGCGGAAACGATCTGGTCTTTGAAGAGACACCTGAATGGATACATGGAGCTTAGAAAAATAGAGGGCTATAGGTAAGCGGAGTAATTTCTAAGGTAGGGACATGCTCGGCACAGCTTTGTGGGCCGAAGGGCCTGTATTGTGCTGTAGGTTTTCTTTGTTTCCATGAGTCTCCTCTGCCATTCCATCATGGCTGATTTATTTTTCCTCCCAACCCCATTCTTCTGCCTCCTCCCGTATCCTTTCACGCCCTTAACAAATCAAGAATCTATCAACCTCCACTTTAGATATACTCAATGACTTGGCCTCCAAAGCCGTCTGTGACAATGAATTCCACAGATTCAGTACCCTCTGGCTAAAGAAATTCCTCCTCACTTCTGCTGTAAAGGGATGTCCTTCTATTCTGAGGCTGTGCCCTCTGGCCCCAGACTCTTGCACTATTGGAAACCGCCTCTGTGCGTCCCTTTTATCCATACCTTTGCTCGAGCACTTTGGGAGGGTTTAAGCTGGTGAGGCAGCAGGGCTGGGACACAGGATACTAGTGTAGCAGGTGTTAACTCAGAATTCCATGTCAAACTAACTAAACAGGCAGGTCCGGTAAGCAGAGCAGGCAGAAATAAGTGGGAAAGCACGAGAGGGCTGGGAGGTTTAACCACATGTTTCCGAACACAGAAATTCACAGCACATTACAAGCCCTTCGGCCCACAATGTTGTGCCGACCAGGTAACCTACTCTAGAAACTGCTTAGAATTTCCCTAGCGCAGCAGTCCCCAACCACCGTGCTGCGGACCAGTACCAAGCCACAAAGCATGTGCTACCGGGCCACGAGGAAACGACATGATTCGGCGATAGGAGTCGCTGCACCTTTCCTCATTCCCTCTCACCCACTGTTCAGCTTGAACACACGCGAGGTCATTACTCGCACGTCATCCATGTCAGCACGGGAATAAGATCAGCTCCTCGAGCTTGCAAATGACGGCGGGCTGAACAGTATGTTTGACATAACATCTCTGCCGGCATTCTGGATCAAAGTCAAGGCTAAGTATCCTGAGATAGCCATGAAAGCACTGAAAACGGTGCTTCCATTTCCAACATATCTCTGCAATGAATGCAACGAAAACTAAATTGCGGAAAAGACTGGACATAAGGAACCCCCTTCGAGTATCGCTGACTCCCATCAGCCCGTGATAGGACCATCTTGTTGCAGGGAAACAAGCCCAGGGCTCCCACTGATTCAGCGATATTGGTGTGTTGCAATGATTTTATATGCTCATGCGGGGAAAATGCGTGCTGTGTGTTTAATATCCAAATGTTACTTAAAATGTTATGATGCTATTGATTTATAAGTGACTTGTAGAACCATACAACAATTACAGCACGGAAACAGGCCATCTCGGCCCTTCTAGTCCGTGCCGAACTCCACTCTCACCTAGTCCCACCGACCTGCACTCAGCCCATAACCCTCCATTCCTTTCCTGTCCATATACCTATCCAGTTTTTCTTTAAATTTTTTCTTTTTCTTCCTTCTTGTCATAGGAAGCATGGAGAAGATCCAGAGGGGACACAGGGGAGACTTGCCAGGAGGCTGCCTGCATTAGAGAGCGTGTCTTATGAGGAAAGGTTGAGTGAGTTGGGGCTTTTTCTGTTTGGAGTGCAGGAGGATGAGAGGTGTGGATAGAGTGGACAGCCAGAGACTTTTTCCCAAGGCAGAAATGGCCAATACCAGAGGCATAATTTTGAGATGATTGGAGGAAGGTACAGAGGTAAGATTTTTGTTTCACACACACAGAGTGGGTGGGTGTGTGGAATCCCCGCCAGGCGTGATGGTAGAGGCAGATGCATTGGGGCATTTGACAAATTCTTAGATAGGCACACAGATGACAGAAAAATGGAGGGCTATGTAGGAGGGAACGGTTAGATTGATCTCAGAGTAGGTTAAAAGATCAGCACAGCACTTTAACACAGTGCTTTAACGTTCTATGTTCTAGGTACAATTGCTCTGCCTAGTTTGCCAACTAACCAATTCACCATCATTAGCACTAACGCTGCAAGACAAAGCTCACATTTTTATGTCATCTTCTAAACTTCCAGCCACATCCAAATCATTTACAGGAGAGTTCCAGCACAGATTCCTGTGGTACGCCACGGGGTAATCACAAAAGCTGATCAGCAAATCAACCTTGAACCCAATTTGTGAAGTTACTTCGGATCCCTTGGTCTCTTGCTCATTTGGGGATTTTGTCAAAATATTTACCAAAGTCCCTGTAGACAACACCAACTGCATGAGTACACCCGTAACTCCAAGAAACTCAAACTGGCCGACAGAATCACCACTTGCACGCTGACCATTTCTGATGAAGCTCTGCCCAAGTGCAGCTGAATCCCGTCCCTCGAGACTTTTTACAACACCCTTTCTACCACTGATGTTAGATTCACAGCTCTGTAGTTACCAGTTGCTGCCTTCGTTGAAGAACGGCACCATACTGCTGGGATCCAGTTACCTGCCACCTGTTCTGTGACAATTTAGGATTTTAAACTACCAGGATCCTTGAACACACACAAAATGCTGGAGGAACTCTGCAGGCCAGGCAGCATCGGTGGAAAAGAGTACAGTCGACATTTCCAGCCGAGACCCTTCGGCAGGAGTGGAGAAAAAAGATGAGTAGATTTAAAAGTTGGGGGGGGCGTGGAAGGTGAGTGGAGAAAGAAATACAAGGTGCTGGGTGAAACCAGGAGGGGGGAGGGATGAAGTAAAGAGCTGAGCAGATATCACAGAGTGAGAGAAGGTTTCACTGACTCCCGTCGAAGGGAAGCAGAGATCACGGAGGGGGAGCAATGAGAGAGGGTTTCACTGAACTCTCAAAGAGACCTTGGGAGCTCAGCCCTTCCTTCCCATAACAGCCAAGGATACATTTCATCAGGCCTTGGAAACATATCCATATCCAACCCCACTGAAGACTCCTAATAACTCGGTTTCTTGCACTGCTCGAGTTTTCCAGCCACGTCCTTCTCTCACTCTGTTTCTCACGAAGTTTTCCTGGATCCCCCCTCCTTTGGGCCATTCCCTTTGAAATAGTTCGTGCTGATATCAGAGAAGTTGAGGTTCTGTACTGCTATAACCTGATAAATCGCACAACTGTGTTTTGCCTTTCTGCTTCATATCCAGGACATCTTTGAGGAGCGATGCCTCAAAAAGGCGGCATCCATGGTGAAGGACCCCCGCCACCCAGGACATGCCCTCTTCTCACTGCTACCCTCAGGAAGGAGGCACAGAAGCCTGAAAGCACACACTCAGCGATTCCAGAACAGTCTCTTCCCCTCTGCCATTTCTGAATGGACACTGAACCCATGCTCTACTTCACTACTTTTTATTTCTTTTTCCGCACTATTATTTTATATATTTACTGTAATTCACAGTTTTCTCTATTATTATGTGTTGCACTGTGCTGCTGCCACAAAGACAGCAAATTTCACAATATTATGCCGGTGACGTTAAACCTGATTCTGATATCCTTGCTTCTGTACCTCATGCTGAATACTGGGAGAGCTGTCGTATGTGACCACTCCTAGGGACTACCTGTACTCTGTTACTTGAAGCTCTTTTTGCATATTCCTCCAAGGAATGTGTGGGCATCACAGGTTGAAGTGGTATTTAATTCCTTTGTGGTGGGCTGCAGCCCTTGAGGTGTGGGTGCACCCACAATGCAGTTAGGGTGGGTGATCCAGGGTTCTGACCCAGTCAGAGTCAATGCCCTGGTTCAGATTTTTACTGCTATGCTGTAGGCATTTCATTTTAGCAGTTCTGTAAGAGCAATCTGTTCTGCTTTCAGCCTGTTTGGTTTTGAGCTCAGGAATGAGGTGTCATCCAATCAGGATGGTAGAATTGGGAGAAGGTGCTAGAGATTACTGGGCAGAGAGGTCTTTGTTTGGCCGGAGCTGGGAGAAGACAGGAGAAAAGATAGTGGACGATGAGGGTGCTTTCTGCAGATGAATGGCTTCAAGGAGGAAGGACCAATAATCCCGTGGGAAAGCCTCTTTGTTCAAGATGGATTTCCAGTGCTTTCACGCAGATGGAGGGAGGGTCCAGCACACCATTTACAGACAAGTTCAAGATTTGAGCTCCACTGTATACGTGACTTTTTAAGTAGAATGGGCCCTTTTTGCTTTTTTTCTCTTTCTTTCCTTTAATAACTGTTTGCTGAAGTTAACATTCTTAAATATACTCCTGAATAATTCTATGCAGTGTACAATCTGTTATTTTCTGCTGACAGGCGATTGCCAGGGGCAGTAAATCACACAGCATTCACACAAACCGGGGTTTGGGTAGGTGAGACATCCCAACCTCACGGATTTTGCGGGACCAAAGTCACATACACCTCAGATGTACGAAGCCTGAAGTTTCTCCCCGCGGAGTCCAGTGGCTGTTTGCGAGGGGCTAAAAGGCTGCATTTCCAGAGACGCCCAGTGAAAAGGGGGTTTCAGAAGTAATGGCAATATATTTCCAAGTCCGGTTGGTGTGCAGCTTGCAGGTAATATTCCAATGTTTTGCTGTTCTTGGCTGTTTACATCAAGTTCAAGTTTAATTGTCATTCACGAATACCCATGAATACACCCAAACAAAACAGTGTTCTTTCAGGGTCAAGGTACAAAACACAGTACCAACAGTCATACACAGCACGTGGCACATATAGCAGTAAAATATAGTCACACAACAAATATAGTCCAAGTCCCTGAGTCCATGAATGTTGCAGCAGTCTGTAGTCGAACACATACATCCTGCCTTCTGCCAAGCAAACACTTGGGGGGAGAGGGACAGCACCAACGTTAGCTTAAACGCTGCGCTACACCACCTCCAGTGCCAGCTCTTGATGCCTCTCTCCTGGGTGGCTGCAAACAGGCGGCCCCATGGCTTGAGGCCACATCCGCTCACCCTGCAGGGGTGTCAGTCACCCCTGCTGCCAGCCCCTGTAGTCCGCAATAAATCAGAAGACCAGACTTGCAGCATTACACATTAACAATGCTCAACAGGGTTTTGCAATCACAAGAAAAGAGACTAAGACAATTGCTCGCTGCCAGTCTGCACGCCAACCACATTGCTGACTCTCTGACGCAGGGAGCAGAACGATCTGCCCCAAGTCCAGCTTCTTCAGTTTCTACGCCGATGGGGTAGGTGGGCAGCACTCTTTAAGTGCTTAACTTCCAGCAGGGTCTTGAGATTGTAAAGAAATAAACAAAAGATAGTAACATGTTTGGCTGGCCCCGTAGAACCCGCCGCGCCCCAGCACACCGCCATCTTACTGGAAGTTCACCAGTAGAGGCTTGTGGATTAGTAAGGTGTGTCCCAGAATGTCCTCGTCCTCGATATTTCAGTAATAAATCAATATTATGGTGCCACGCCCACCACACCATTCACTGAGTGAATCGTTCAGCCATTCAACCCTCTCTATGACAGTAACAATATCACCCTCCTGTGAGCTCATTTGCTTAACTAGTAATGTTGCTTACACCAAAATAAATATAATCTTGCATTTCTTATCAGACTGAGGTTTGCTCTCCTTACTGGGCTTGCTTTGTTTCCCTTCGATATTTAACTCCACTGCCACCTCAACTGTAAATGTGGCCTGTGGCCCATCCCTATGAGTTTGAATCCCAGCGAGCACACCCGCAGGCTGTTAGCCCTGTTTTGGTCCAGCCCGTGCAGGCATATCTTTCTGAGGTGTTCCTGCTGATCCAGAGGTCTAAATTTCAAAGTACATTGCTACCAAAGTATGAACTCCATATACAAGCAGGAGATTCGTCTTCTTGCAGGCAGCCATAAAGCAAAGAAACACAAGAGAATCCATGGAAAAAGAAAGAATCCTAAACAGCAAAGACTGTCAGACACGCAATGTGCCCAAAGAGAACAAATCGGGCAAACAAGGATAAAAAAATAGTAAACCAGTAAGAAACAGAACATGAACCGCAGGGTCGCCGAAATTAGGCCCACAGGCAGGGAGCCAGTTCAGATCAGTAGATGGCTGCAGGCCACAGCAAGGGAATCAGTTCTGTGCTGAGAGAAGTGAAACCAGTCCAGGGGCCCAATGGTTGCACTCCACAGCCAAGGAGCCAGTTCAGCACTTTATCTGAGCCAGGGTCCCAATGGTCGCAGGGCACAGCCAGCAAGTCAATTCAGTACGGAGACAAGTGCTGACAGTAACAGTCGGTTCACTGCTGAGGTGTGTAAAGCCTCACAGAGAAGTTAGTCTTTCCCCCTGCGACTCTTTAAACTTTTTAACCTGGCTCGTTGTTGAAATCGACTGAACACCACTTCATTTTCCCCTCTCAGGCCACTCTCATCCAACCTGAAGTCCACTCCCAGCAATGGTCGCGGCCGCTGCACCTGCATTCTTGAGAGTCCAGATTGCCAAATCCTTGAGGATACCGCAAAAACGCCAGGTCGTGCAGACCTCTCGACACCCTCCAGAACCTATCAAGCTCCACTTTAAATACACCCAATTACTTGGCCTCCCATCACCGCCTGTGGCGATGAATTCTGTAGACTCACCACGCTTCGGCTAAAGAAATTCTTCATCTCCATTCTAAAGGGATATCCCTCTGTTCCAAAGGCTGTGCCCTCCAGTCCGAGACTCACCCACTTTTAGAAACATCCATTTTATCTAGGCATTTCAACTGAATCTCTCCTTCACCTTGTCCAAACTCCAGCAAAGCCCAGGCCCATCAAATAAATCCAGGGAAAGAAGTTAATTCCGCAACTGGAATGACTGTGGGGGCCTTTAAGTACACTTGTAAATTGAAACTAGTTGCGTCAAAAAACTTACAATTCCCTCAGCCAGATAATGTATAATGTCCATTTCAAGGTACTCAGATCTCTAAGCAAAAGACAGAGCCATAGTCCACTACAGCACGGAAACAGACCCTTGAGAAATAAAACTTGAAAGCTGTAAGCCATCTGGTGGGTCAACAGGTCATTAAATCAGTTGTCCTTCAGCTAACACCATCAGTCCATTTCCACAGGGACGGTTAGGAACTCTGCCACACGAAATCATAAAAAGTCTCGTCCTCAACTCAATTTTTACTCCAGACACCTTGCAGATTAAACACAAAACACCGCTACACCTCAGCAAATAACGAAAGCACAGAAGCTCGTATGAAGCAGATGTCAATATTGGAAGGAGCAGCTTTGGCAAAGTGTTAATTGATTTTTTGCAGAATCTAAACATTCACAAAGAATATATTAAAAGAACATTTTAAACAAATCCATAGTATTTTTGTTAAATTCTTTATTCTTTAGTGTGTGTTCTTACTGTACGTTTTATTCATGAAATATTTTAGCAGCTTGTGAAGTGTAATGGAAGTATTGTCAAAGTTATACTCACGTTATGCAGAACGGAGTGGTCATTCTGCAATGGTAGTCGGAGTCACTAGCCATGGGCAAGTACATTGTCAAAGCTATACTCACGTTAATGCAGAAGAGGGTGGTCATTCTGTGAAGGTAGTTGGGGTCACTGGCCATGGGCAAGTACATTGTCAAAGCTATACTCACGTTAATGCAGAACAGGGTGGTCATTCTGTGATGGTAGTTGGGGTCACTGGCCATGGGCAAGTACATTGTCAAAGCTATACTCACGTTAATGCAGAAGAGGGTGGTCATTCTGTGATGGTAGTTGGGGTCACTGGCCATGGCAAGTACTTTCGGCACAATGGTGGATTCTGCCCAGTCTTTGCCAAACTTCTCCACCAACTTGGTCAAGTTGTTGGTCGCGGCCTCGCGAATGGCGTACACTGCAAGACAGCGTTCACAGGTCAAGAAATGATCTGATCGCTGTTACTACTTGATTTTCAAATATGTACCTTGCTGATAAAATACAAAGTTCCGAAATGAAATGCTCGTACCACCTTCTTCAAAGTGTCAACCAGTTCCATACCAAGTTACACACAGTGGAGGAAATTATGCACTTGGAAAGTAGCATTTTAATATACTTATTTATTATTGATTATTTATTGAGATACAGCGTGGAACAGGGCCTTCTTGCCCTGCGAGCCACCCCCGATTAACCCTAGCCTAATTATAGGACAATTTACAATGTCCAGTTAACCTACCAACCAGTAGGTCTCTGGGAGGAAACAGGAGCACCCGGAGGAAACCCACGCAGTCAGGCTGAGAATGTATAAACTCCTCACAGGTGGCAGTGGGAATCGAACCCAATTGCAAAGTGTTGCGCTAACCAGACGCCACTGTGTCGCCCCAGTAGATACTTAAAAAATACTTCGAATAGATTACCATTATTTATTACTTAGTAGTCTGATTGGTCATTGTAAACTGTCCTGTGATGAGGCGAGGGTTAAATCGGCCGGTTGCTGGGCAGTGCGTCTCGTTGGGCCTGTTCCATGCTATTCTGGAATAATTAAATAAATAAACGTATTGGTCAAAGTCAAGTCTGTTTCTTGTTGCCATGTGTACAAGAGTACGACAAGATTGCTTGCAGCAGTAATAACTGGGGGGGAGGGGGGCGCCGGTGTTTGAACTATGATGGTATTAGACATTGGGCAGGAATCTGGGAGTACAAACTGGGATGAATGCACTCAGAAACACACAATTGAAATGTGGAAGTCGTGTTGGGCTTCACTTGGATGGAGCTCTGCAGAGTTTTGTCCCACTGAGACAGGGAAAGAACAGAAGGGTGAAGGAGCCATGCTTGACAAGAGATGCGCAACAGCTAGTCTAGAAGCATAGGATGCAAAGATCAGCCTGGGCTCCAGAGGGTTACAATGTGGCCAGTAAGGGAGTGAAGAATGGACTTCGGAGAACTAGGAGGGGCCACGAGAAGGACTTGGCGAGTTGGATTCAGAAGAAGAACAGGAGGATGGCCAGAGTGAGAGTCTGGGCCGGCCAGAGCTAAAAGAGGCAAAATGTTTGGAGTTGGTGGACTTTGGGGGAGATCCGCAATGAATACTTTTCTTTAGTAATCACCAGTGAGAGGGACCTTGATGCTTGCGAGGGCAGTGATATGCTGCAACATGTTGACATTGAGAAAGAGGATGTTCTGGAATTTTGAAAAGCCCTAGGATAGATAAGTCCCTGGGGCCAGATGTGATATACCCCAGGGTTACTACGGGAAGCAAGGGAAGAGATTGCTGCACCTTTAGTGACGATCTGGGCATCCTCACTGGCCAGTCCTCACCGGAGGAAGTACCAGATGATTGGAAGTTGGCAAATGTTATTTTCTTGTTCAGGAAAGAGAGTAGGGATGACCCTGGGAATTATAGACCAGTCAGTTTTACTTCACTGGTGGGCAAATTACAGGAGAAGATTCCTACAGACAGGATTTACAAGAAGCATAGTCTGATTCCGGAGAGTCAGCATGGCTTTGTGAGGGGCATGTCGTGTCTTGAGCCTGACCCAATCCTTTGAGGATGTGACAAAGCACGATGAAGGATTTTTGGTTAGGCACCTGGTAGGGTCACTCAGCATCATGGAAGCACCAGTAAGATGACATGGACAACTTTGAAGGACTTTCGTTCAACAAAAGTAACGATTCATCAAGGCGATACTCACCGCGATCCACCAGCCACGTCATGCACAAGGAGTTCAACTTCTCATCAAAAAACTCCACTCCCTAAACAGGTTTTGACAAAAGAAAGAATGTTGATAAAATAACCCCTCGAATTTCTAGTAGAACATGCCAACTTGCCACATTTGCATTGTAGCCGTCTTCACCTTTCGCTACTTACCAGTACAGTTTGCTAACTCCTTTGAGCCAATGGTGAAGGGGTCACACAAGAAAGACTGGCAACATGCTCTAATAAACTGCACAAAACTAGATTGTGCCGTGGCAGAAGGCTACACAGAAGATACCCTATCTAAGGGACTTGCATCTAGTATTTTGACTATCCTTAATTAATTTCTTTGTGTCAATACCAGGACTGTGATCCATGAAAAATAGGAAAAATCTTAAAAGTGTCCGATGGTTTAATGCAGACAGTAAGAACGTTACTAACCACTATCGGTGGCGTAGCAGTTGGCGTGACACTATTACAGCTTGGGAATTCTGATGTCACCTGTAAGGAGCCAGTACATTTTCCCTGCGGAAAGCGCGGGTTTCCTCTCACAATCCAAAGACGCACCTGTTGGTTTTTTTCTCCACTTGCCTCAGTGGAAAAAGCCTGCTTGCATTCACTCTATCTATACCCATCATAATTTTATATACCTCTATCAAATCTCCCCTCGTTCTTCTACGCTCCAGGGAATAGTCCTAACCTGTTCAACCTTTCTCTGTAACTGAGTTTCTCAAGTCCCAGCAACATCCTTGTAAACCTTCTCTGCACTCTTTCAACCTTATTTATATCCTTCCTGTAATTTGGTGACCAAAACTGAACACAATATTCCAGATTCGGCCTCACCAATGCCTTATACAACCTCATCATAACATTCCAGCTCTTATACTCAATACTTTGATTAATAAAGGCCAATATACCAAAAGCTCTCTTTACGACCCTATCTACCTGTGACACTACTTTTAGGGAATTTCTATCTGTATTCCCAGATCCCTCTGTTCCACTGCACTCCTCAGTGCCTTACCATTAACCCTGTATGTTCTACCTTGGTTTGTCCTTCCAACATGCAATACCTCACACTTGTCTGTATTAAACTCCATCTGCCATTTTTCAGCCCATTTTTCCAGCTGGTCCAAGTCTCTCTGCAGGCTCTGGAAACCTTCCTCACTGTCTACTACACCTCCAATCTTTGTGTCATCAGCAAATTTGCTGATCCAATTTACCACATTATCATCCAGATCATTGATATAGATGACAAATTACAATGGACCCAGCACTGATCCCTGTGGCACACCACTAGTCACAGGCCTCCACTCAGAGAAGCTATTCTCTGATACCACTCTTTGGCTTCTTCCATTGAGCCAATGTCTAATCCAATTTACCACCTCTCCATGTATACCTAGCGATTGAATTTTCCTAACTAACCTCCCATGCGGGACCTTGTCAAAGGCCTTATTGAAGAAAATCTACTTTGTGTTTGCACACCGAAACTGAGAGCGATTTGCTTCCTTAAAACCAAATACATACTAAATCCGGTATGATACAGGAGAGCTTAAGTAAGCTACAGAGAGTTATAAAATTAGTCAGCTCCATCGTGTGCTCCAGCCTCCATATTATCCAGGACATCTTCAAGGAGTGGTGCCTCAAAAAGACACTGTCCATCATTAAGGGCCCACCAGCCTCTTCTCATTGCTACTACCAGAAAGGAGGGACAATTTGTCTGAAGACACACACTCACTGATTCAGGAACAGCTTCCTCCCCTTTGCCATATGATTTTTGAGTGGACACCGTACCCATGAACACTACCTCACTACTCCTGCTAGTTACCGACACAGAGGAGGACTCTACAACAACCAGTTTACAACCAGCACGTCTTTGGGATGCAGGAGGAAATCAGAGTGCCTGGCAGAAACAGAGATGAGGAGCGACTCTTCAGCCAGAGGGTGGCGAATCTGTGGAATTCACTTCCATGGAGAACCGTGGAGGCCAAGATATTGGGTATAATTAAAATGGAGGCTGACAGGCTCTTCATTAATCAGGGCGTGAAAGGATACAGGGAGAAGACAGGAGAATAGGGTTCAGAGGGATCACAAATCAGCCATGGTGGAATGTTGGAGCAGACTCAATGGGCTGAATGGACTAATTCTGCTCTCAAGGTCATTTGCTTCCAAACAATTGGTTTATTGATCATTACAGAATATCTCTCTGGTGCTTCCCTCTCCCCTCCCCTTTTCCCAATCAAAGATTCAAAGGTTACTTATTTGTTTTCAAACAACTCTTTATTGCTTTTACAGAATGAAAAGTAAACACATTCGATCATCCATAGGTTTGAAAGTGCAACAAGGTTAAAGAAAAACGGAAAAATAAAATACATCAGAAATAAAAGGAAAAACAACGCACAAAAAAAGCAAACACCCGGCCATTAAAAACAACCTGTCAATTCAATTTGTTACTTTCATCATCCCAAATATTGTTCTCCAGAAACTTGTAGAAAATATCCCAAATTTCCCGACATTTGCCAAGTTTGTTTTTCTGTGATGTAGTTGATCTTTTCTAGAGCAAGATACGAAGTCACTCCTTTCAGCCATTGTGAAAGTCCACTGGTTGTGGGTTTCTTCCATGAATAGGCTATGCAACGTCTGGCTTCCAAAAAACAAATATTAAGCAGAGACCTTGCACTTTTGGAGGTTACAAAGTCCTTTGGATAAATGTTCAGAATACATAATTTAGGATCAAGGAGCACCTTTTTTCCAATAATCTGACTAATCAAATCCAGCACCTTCTTCCAGAAGCAGATTATCTGGGGGCACTCGCACATACAATGGAACAGAGACCCCTTTTAGTGATTACATTTAAAGCATGTGTCTGGAATGTTGGGGTTAAAGTGACGAAACCTGACTGGAGTAATGTACTGTCTGGTTATCCGTTTAGAAAGAGTGTTCACTGACTGGGTTTGAACGAAGGAACAAGCTTCTGACCACTCTTTTTCTGACAGATTCTCATGCAAATCAGTTCTCCATGCTTGTAGCATGTTGCTTGATGATTCTTTGCATTTACTTGCAAACAATTTGTATGTAGCCCCCCGGTAAGCCTCACACTCGCTCAGCTCGCTTTCGTCTAGGGGGAGCAGCCTTCAGCCCCGCCAAACGGGGAGATCAAGTTTGTGTGGATGCTGTGTGATGTACCCCACACCGCCAATTAACAGACAGTACGCCATATGCGATTAAATGATTACACTTTATAAGTATTTCTTGGTGATGGGTTAGTAGAAACAAATAGAATAAAGGTGCCAAGTCAGTAACTCTTTCAGTTCAGTGCACACTCGTTGGAGCTCTTACAGAACCGGGTCCCCCTTCCTCCAATCGATGTCCTCCGAACTCCACCGACCCACGAATGGGACCACCCTCGGTGATCCACCAAACACTCCACACGAGTCTGTCCTTGTCTCCTCTCCTCGCTGAAGACCCTGGGCCTCGGACTCCCGCTCGGGGTCCGTGCCGTCGCCCAGCTTACAGCATCTCTCTCCTCGCGTCTCCTCTCTCTGTCCCCATCACGCCTTCTGCCCAAAGCCCACGAAAAACAATAGCTTACAGACACACAAGAAAGAATACCATCTATCCCAATTGGTTAGCAAATGAATACAATTCCTGTATCAGTAATTATAACCCAAACAAGCTGCTCTAGAGAACCACTGTCTCAGCAGTTAACAGTACAGATAAGCCATTTTATTAGCCTTGGCAAGTAACATAAAAGAAGAAAGCCTTACATGTCTAATTCAGACACTTGTCCCCTAGCTTCAGATAATTTCAGAGTGATGTCTTCTAGGGTAAATAAAGGAGGGAGCTTCAAACTGTAACTTTGCCTGGACATAATAAAACTTTGCAACTAAAGGCATTTAAAAAAGTGTTTTGTTGGAATTCCATATGTGGCCTTGAGTTCTTCAAAAGACATAAATGAATTGCCATTATAAAGATCAGACACCTTAGCTATGCCTCGGGGCGGCCAAGTTTTAAAACTAGGATCCGCTCTGCCGGGCTGGAGCTATCATTACCAAAGATAGGAGTAAACTGGGATAACTGTGATGTCTCTCCTATTTACGCAAGAGCATCGTGCCAAATCATTGTTGTATTTTTTAAGAAAGGGATTTTAGATTGTGTGACCAGGTTTTTCTTATTTGCTGAATACATATATAGTTCTAGAGGGATATTGGTCAACTGGGATTCCATTGAGACCCAAGGAGGGGAGTGATCCTTAACAAAATAAAACATTCCTGCTCTAATTTGGGCCGCCCAGAAATACCATATAAGATGTGGTAGCTGTAAACCACCTCTATCATACGGCAGATATAACAGGGAAAGCCTGAGTCTTGGACATCTATTGTTCCAGATGAAATTAGAAAAAAATTTCTTTAATAAATAAAAGAAAGAGTAAATAAGTACATAGGGATTGGATAATTATGTCTGCGGGCAGGAGCAAGCATGAACAAATTAGGATATAAACACCTGCAATGGTTGATACTTAGGCTTATATACAACATTTTGGACCAGTGGAAATGGTCCAGAAGGGTTATATGGAAACTATTATTACCATTTTTCTTAACAACTAATTCCATTACTTAGCCTAATTGGTTAGATTTACCACAGTACATAATTATCTTTTTAAATGTTTATTTTCCTTTTATATCATCTCAATGTGTACTTAAGAATGTATAAATAATTGTAGTTTTATACATATAAAAAAATGGAAAAGGTTATATGTGTGAAAAAAGTACATGATATTTGTGAATTCCTTATCCAAATAAAAATAAAATTAAAAAAAAAATAAATAAAAGAAAGATGATGGAGGAGAAAGTGGGGTAGATTGGAAAGGGTACAGGAACTTCAGTAAAATTGACATTTTTAGAATGTTTATGCATCCAATCAAATTTATGAGCAATTTCGTCCATCTGTTTGTAAGTTGAATAACTGAGTCTGTGAGAGGTTTATAATTAGTTGGGATAATTTTATCAATAGTAGGAGTAATTTTAACACCCAAATAGGTAAACCCTGTTCTGACAAAATGACATCATCCATGTACAGGGCTGTGTGATGTTCTACATCTCCTGTAGTTATTCCTGTTATGTTAGCCTGTTTTCAAATTGGCATAGCAAGTGGCGCAATGGCCAGGATAAACAGGAGGGGAGATAGGGGACAGCGCTGTCTTGTTCCCCGTTGGAGTTTAAAAGATGCCGAAAAAAGCTCGTTAGTTGAAACTTCAGCCTGTGGGTTAGAATATAGAAGCTGTATCTTAGAAATTTTCCCCCTATTCCACTCCACTCTGTCGAAGGCTTTCTCGGCATCCAATGACAGAATAGCGCTATCAGAGCTTCCAGATTTTTCATGAAGTATATTAAGCACTCTTCGAATGTTGTGGAAGCCCTGCCTTCCCTTACAAATCCATTTTGGTCAGGGTGGACCATTTTTGGCAACAGTGGCTCCAGCCTCCAAACTAATACCTTACAGAGAATTTTGAGATCATTGTTCAGATGTGAGATTGACCTATAAGATCCACAAAGGGATGGTGGTTTTCCCGGTTTTAACAGTAGTGTGATTGCTGCCATATTAAGAGAGGAGGGAAGGGATCCAGTGTCAAATGACTCCTGATACATAGAGCTGGTATTAGCTTGGTCTTAAAGATTTTGTATATTTCAATTGGAATTTCCATTGGGCCCAGGAGTTTTCCCTCCCTTCATGTTAGTTATAGCTGCAGACAATTCCTTGGCCTCTAAGTTAAACTCCAGTGATGTCAAGGACGTTTCATCTCGGGGTATAAGTTGTAACAAGTCGAGAAATTCCTTTTGTATTTGTGGAGCTGAATCTGAATATTCTGAGCTGTACAGATCTTGGTAAAATCTCAAAAAAATATTGTTTATTTCCTCTGCGACAACAGTTGTCACCCCCTCATCTGATTGTATGGAGTTTATTGCCCTTTCTGTTTGGATCTGTTTGATGTGCAGGCCAAAGGCTCACTTATTATCATGTACAACTCTGAGATTTGTCTTCCCCAGATAGCCATGAAACAAAGAAAAAACATGAAAGTCATTGAATAGCATCATGATCATCAGCCCCCCCAAAACCACCACTCCCTCCACACAGGAAATGGAACAGCAACAACCCCAGCCCACCCCCCGCACAAAAACCAACAGAACATTTTACCCCCACCCTCCCCTCGCACAACAAAATGAAAAGAAACACACAATATAAAAACAGAATATAAAATCCCTAAGTCTGACAAAGTCCGCAGTCCTTAAACAGGGGCCTAAACCTGATGGTCTAAACCAGGGGTTTCCACCCCTGCTTGGTTAATGGTCAATTAAAAAAAAGGTTGGGAGTCCCGAGTCTAAAGTAAGACTACCCATGTCAGTGGGCTACAAGTATAATTGTTACTATCGCACATTTGCTTCTGGTGCAAAAGGAAAGAAGATGTTCAAAGTTATTTCCGTCTTTAAACTAAAGTATCAATTTGATATGGGCAATCATTTCCATTCTGCAAATCATCCATATGGAAGCATTGCTAATAGACTATAAAAACATTTTAGAATAAACCACCCACCAGCAGCCCTGCAAGCAGAGGCATGTACTCGATTATCGCAAGGCGCACTCTCCATTTGGCATCTTCTGCTAATTCTACAATGGCTGGCAGGAGAGACTGTGATAACTGGTGAATTCCAACAACTTCATTCACGCAGTCCAGATTGGAGATAATGTTCAAACGGACCTCAGGGCACTAGGAAGGAAAGGCAATTTTCTGAGTACAGCAAAGGTGAAAAACATTCATACTGCGAACGCTGTCTGACAAACACACTGGCGCTCCCCAGACTCTCTGCTTTCAAAGTATCATCTTGGACATTTATGAAACATTAATCCCACAAAAGAAATATGAATGCTACTTTCACACTTACAGTACTTAGGCACATGCACATCTAGCCAGGGTGCCAAAGACTTTTGCACAGAACTGTACTTGCCAACGTGCAGTGGAGAGCAAGTTTGTAAATCTGGCGGGAGCACAGGATGTTGGGAATGGTGAGAGTGGTGCACCCACGGGAGGGGTGTGGGACAGGTGGCTGAGGACTGCCAGGGGCAGGAGGGGGTGGCGCGAGTGCAGACACACTCAGCCCTGAGAACACTAGCAAGGGCATTTGATTCCAAACAATTGGTCTATTGGTCATTACAGAATGTCTCTCCGGTGCTTCCCGCTCCCTTCCCCCTTTTCCCAACCAAAGAGTCAAAGGTTTGTTTATGATCAAAGCACGTATCCAAATACAACCCTGAAATTTGTCTTCTCCAGATAGCCACGAAGCAAAGAAAGAAGATGAAAGTCATTCAGAGAGAAGCATGAAACCTACACCTCCCCAGCCCTGGTACAAAAAATAATGGCATCCTGATCATCTGATCCCCAAAACTACCCCTCCCTCCACACACAAAACGGAATAGCAACATCGACCCCCCCCAATCCATTCCCCGCACAAAAAACTAACAGAGCATTTTACCCCCAAACACCCTCCCCTCACACAACAAAACGAAAAGAATAAGGCGATGAAGAAAACAGAATATAAAAACCCTAAATCTGAAAAAGTCCACAGTCCATAAACACAAATGCAGAACCAGGATATCATCCTACGCTATCACCGACATTCACCAAAAGAGGGGGACAGGGACACAACTCCCCTCTCCCTGCCCCCTTCCCACTCTCAGTCCACATCAGAGACCCATATCAGACATCTGTGAGGTTTATCATCACTCACAGATGTCAAGAAATTTGATTGTTTTTTGCGGCAGCAGCAGCACAGTGCAGTATAAAAGAATTACTACCGGACCGTGCAAAACTCAGACACCCTAGCTATATACACCAGCCTAAGACTTCTGCACAGTACTATACATTATGGTCCAAGTTATGGTCACACGAGCAGCATGCCAGAAATTCGAGAGTCAGTTCGCAGAAGTGAGTGCAGTTGCTTTTATTAAGGAGAAGGTGCTTGGGAAGCTGAAAGTTTTGAAGGTAGTCAAGTCACCTGGACTAGATGGGCTACACCGCAGGGTTCTGAAAGTGGCAGCTGTAGAGATTGGGGAGGCATTAGTAATAACCTTTCAAGAGTCATTAGAATCTGGAATGGTTCCAGAGGACTGGAAATTTCCAAATGTCACTTCACTCTGAAGGGGGGGAGGCAAAAGACATGAAACTATAGGCCCTTCAACCTGACTTCAGTGGTTGGGAAAATGTTGGGAGTCCATTATTAAAGACAAGGCTTCCAGTACTTGGAGGTGCATGGTTTCCTTAAGGGGAAATTACAGGCAGGATAGACAAAGGAGGGTCAGTGGATGTTGTTTACTTGGAGCTTGACAAGATGCCTTAACAAGTTAAGAGCCCATGGTATTACAGAAGATATCCTAGTAAAGATAGAAGATTGCCTGACTGACGAGAAGCAAAGAGTTGCAAATGAAAGGGGCCTTTTCTGGTTGACTGCAGGTGACCATTAGTGTTCCACAGAGGTTGGTATTGTGACCGTTTCTTTTCAAGCAGATGTCAATGATCTGGACAACGGAATTGATGGCTTGGTGGTCACATTTGTGGATGATACCAAGATAGGTGGAGGGGCAGAGATTCTGTAGAAGGACTTGATAGATTGTGAGAATAGCAAGGCAGTGGCAGTTGGAATATACTGCACTGACCGAAAGTGTTTCTGGTAGGTAGGATTCCTCAGCCTTGGGCGGCAGCCCGCTTAGGAGAGGGAAAACCCTGATTTTAAACCTCCACTGCCTTGCAGTCATGCCCACCCATGGGAAAGGCTTTGGGGGTAAACCCCTAAGGCAGTTTGATGTTGTTTACAGCTTCACTCCGGCAACCCCTGCGATGACACTGGTGCCGAGCTGTATTGGCGCTTGCCCTTCCCTTCAACAACATGAGTGACGTGGAGAGGGGGAGCCTGCTGCAGGGGCAAGAGCCGGTCCTTCAAACCTTCCTGCCCAGGAGAGGACACAGTCCACCAGAGGCACAAACCCATCATCTCCGGGATCGAAGGGTGCCTACTACCAGAAACGTATGGCCATGCACTTTGGTAGAAGGAGTAAAGACGTGTACTATTTTCCAAATGGGCAGAAAATTCAGAAATCAGACATGCAAAGGCAATTGGGAGACCTCGTGCAGGGTTCCCTAAACGTTATCTTGCAGGCTGAGTTGGTGGTACGGAAAGAAAATGGAATGTTGGCATTCATTTTGAGAGGACTAGAAAAGATATAAGGGTAATGCTGAAGCTTTATAAGGCATTGGTCAGAACGCAGTTGTGGGTATAGTGAGCAGCTTTGGGCCCTTTATCTAAGATGTGCTGGTATTAGAGAGGGTTCACGATGATGATCCTGGGAATGAAACATACAAGAGGAGTGCTTGACGGCTCCGGCTCTGTCCTCGATGGAGTTCAGACGGGAAGGAAGAGGGGTGAATCTCATTGAACTTATGGAATATTAAGAGGGCTAGAACAGAGAGGATGTTTCCTGTGACCGGAGGGCACAGCCTCAGAATAGAGGGATGTCCATTTAGAACAGAGCTGAGAGGAAATTTCTTCAGTGAAAGGGCGGTGGATTTGTGGAATCCATCAACGCTGATGGCTGTGGAGGACGAGTCACTGGGTATATTTAACATGGAGGCTGACAGGTTCTTGATTAGTCAGGGTGTTAAAGGTTACGGGGGAGAAGGCAGGAGAATGGGGCCGAGAGGGTAATAAGCCAGCCATGAAGGAATGGCGAAGCAGACACGTTGGGCTGAGTGGCCTAATTCTGTTCCTGAGTCTTAATTGTCCTTTATTGTCCGTTCACTCTCCCGGAGTGCAGGCGAGCTCCTCGGGAGGGCCATGGGAGGAAACAACGGTCATTTTGTGAAAAGCTGCATTTCACAAAAGAAAAACACTTGAATTTCTGCGTTTGAGAAATCTTTCTGCACCTTTGGCATAAATAGATGCAAAATACTAATTACTATTAAATTATCCAACAGTTCAAATCATGATTCGGCAGGCTTTTTTCTTGATTTCATTTCAAACGAACAAATAATTCAAGGCTTGAATTAACAGCTGACAATTTGAAGATGTACACTTGGAATCTGTCAGCTGTGCCTGGAAAATCGAGGCATTTCCGACATTTGGGGAATCTTTTCGGGTGTAGCACATGAAGGGAATCAAGTCTGCAGACATTGGAAATCCAGAGCAATTCACCCAAAACGCTGGAGGAACTCAGCAGCTCAGGCAGCATCTATGGGAATGAGTAAACAGTCGGTGTTTCAGGCCGAGGCCTTTTATCGGGACTGTAAAGGGAGGCGGAAGATGCTAGGATATAAAGGTGAGGAGAGGGGAAGGAGGCCAGCTGGAAGGTGTTAGGTGAGACAGGTGGGTGGGAAAGGTCAATGGCTGGAGAAGAAAGAATCTGAGAGAGGAGAGGAGAAGAGAGTGGACCACAGGAGAGATGGAAGGAGGTGGGGACCCAGGGAGAAGTAATAGACAGGTGAGAAGTAAAAGCTCAGAGCGGGGAATTGAGGAAGGAGAGGAGAGGGGAGAGATTTTTTTTACATTTTTAAAAGTAATCTTAATTCTGTAAAAATAATGAAAGAATGCAAATTTCCATATTAATTTAAAAATCCAGAATTTGCACATGCAACAGTTTTGTTTAAGTTCACGCCAAAATAAACAAGGAACTTGATGGATGGAGAAATAACAGCTCCATCACACCATTAACCGATTCATCTTTAATCCAATATGCACTCAGATTACAAACCAGCTCACATCACTGCTTCTAAAGAACGCACTGCACATTTGCTCTTATCTGAAGCTCTCAAACTAAAAGAACAGTTCGAGAGACTCCGGTGGAAGAAACAGATGTTATTCCATTCATGATTCAGAAAAACATAAGAAATCGGAGCAGGAGTAGGCCATCCGGCCCATCAAGCCTGCCCCGCCATTCAGTAAGATCATGGCTGACCTGTCCATAAACTCAGCTTCATCTACCTGCCTTTTCCCCATAACCCTTAATTCCCCTACTATCTATCCTCTCCAGCCCTTCACCTTTCCCACCCATCACCTGCCTTCAACTCCCCTCCCCTACACACCAACCTTTCCCATCACCTGGTCTACCTATCACCTACCAGCTTGTACACCCCCCATCCTCCCAACCTTCTTATTCTGGCGCCTTCCCCCTTCCTTTCCAGTCCTGACGAAGGGTGTCAGCCCAAGGGTTCATTCCCCTCCATAGATGCTGCCTGACCTGCTGAGTTCCTCCAGCATTGTGTGTGTGTGTGTGTGTATGTGTGTGTGCACGCGTGTGGCTGTGGATTGCCAGCATCTGCAGAATCTGTGATTATCCACTTTAGAATGCTGGACATCACCGCACAGCTTCAAGCAAACGGCAGTTACAATGTTTGTCAACAGGAAAGAAAGCAGATGAACATGGGCCAACTGCTGTCCCCTTCCAGGAATCGATATCAGTGAGAGTAAAAGCCTAGACACATCAGTCTGTGTTGCAACACGTCCCGTTCTGGCACACTTATCCAGATACCTGTATCTCGTGGTGGAGCATGGACTGCTCGTCACCTTCAGCAGATGTACAAGTTCCAGAGACGACAACCAGCTTTTTGATCGCCTAATGAACAATAAGCGACCTTTCCTCAGCACTCTGGACTTGACAACAGCTTCCAAACAGCACACAGAAGAAAGCTCTCCATTGGTGTTTGCCTGATTTCGGTAGGCTAATCAAATATTATCCACGATGGCCACCAGTCACGCAAGGGGTATGTTAAAGTTCGTACTTCATGATAAAATTACCTTATCTTTGAGCTGAGCCAAGACCAGGGGAAGCAGGTGCTCAACAGTGCTGTCCTTGCCCAGGATGGTGGACAAGCCCATAATAACAGAGGCCAGAGCTGACTTCACGTGTTGATTGGTGTCAGACACAAGTTCCTGGAAAAGAAACACAAAAAATGATTAAATGAAAACCTAGACAGATATTTCAGTCAACACGCACAAAATGCTGGAGGAACTCAGCAGGCCAGGCAGCACCTACAGAAACGTCGACTGTACTGTTCCCCATAGAAGCTGCCTGGCCTGCTGAGTCCCTTCAGCATTTTGTGTGTGTTGCTCGGATTTCCAGCATCTGCAGATTTTCTCTTGTTTGTCGTTAGATATCTCAGTCATGATGCCATCCTGCTCTATGTTCTTATGATCCACCTGGTCAGTCATGGATCATTCTTAAATAATTTCTTTTACAGTTTGATATTCTAGTTCATATAAATCATGGAACAGAACCGGCCCTATAACCCACAATGTTATACTTAAATTCCTAATCAAGTGGGCAATCTAATCTACACGATGTCCATATTCTTCCGTTTTCCTCACATTTGTGTGCTTATCTCAACGTCATTAAAAGTCCCCGATATATCTGCCTCCACCATCACTCCAGGCAGCCAACACCATGTTAAAAAACCAGCAACACACACAAGATGCTGGAGGAACTCAGCAGGCCAGGCAGCACCTATGGAGAAAAGGACAGTCGACATTTCTGTCCAAAACCCTTCGGCAGGACTCAGCCCTTTGGGAGAGGGGGAGGGAGCAGGAGAGGGGGATGGGGAGGGAGTGGGAGAGGGGAATGGGACAGGAGAGGGGGATGGGACGGGAGAGGGGGATGGGACGGGAGAGGGGGATGGGACGGGACAGGGGGCAAGATGTGACTTGTGCTTGGACATTGAGCTTTTCCAGTTACAAGCAGTTCAGAGTGATAAAACTTGAATTAAAAGGTGCCCGAGTCCTCGTTTCAGACCCACCCAAAATACTGAGGGACTTTTTCCTGAAGTGAATGAGATGGGTTGCTACATTAATTTTAGATAGACTGTATAACCAGCCAAAAATTTGAGAAGGCATATTACCTTAACATACGGCAAGATGTGACATATTATGACAGTCTCCCTGCAATCTACTGGCAAGTTTTCACAGAAATCTGCAAGATAGAGTACTGCATGTTAGAGAGTTATTCTCAAACAAATCAATGGAGTCAGAGAAAAGTACAGCACAGAAATAGGCCCTTCAGCCCATCTATTCTGTGCCGATCCATTTAAATTGCCTACTCCTATCAACCTGCATCTGGACCATAGCCCTCAATACCACTACCATCTGCGTACCCATCCAAACTTCTCTTAAATTTTGAAATCGAGCTTGCACGCACCACTTGCGCTGGCAACTCGTTCCACACTCTCACCACAATGATAAATCAATAAAGTTTCACAGATTAAGCAATTGCTGAAAAGCATCTGCCTTAATATTTGTATCTTCTCAGAAGATTGTGGCAAGAGAAAACATACATTCTGAAGCACAATTTAAGTCGCACAAGGAAAAGCAAGGCCAGCACCTACAGTGTAAACATCAAGAGTCAGACAGCACAGGTTCAATTCTGGCACATCTGTACGTTCTCCCTGGAGTAAACCCAGAGAGAAAAATCCGGAGCCGGATTCTCCGAGGCAGTCCGACGTTGAGTTCAACGCTGACTGGCAACTCCTGCGAGGCCACTGGTACCAAACTGTATCGGTCTCTGCCGATCCTTTGGATTCATCAGATGCCTGGAGAGGGGGAGCCTGCTACATGGGCAACAGCTTACTCTCCATATCACACTGCCCTGGCTTACGTATCACGTAGACAGCTGCACGTAACATCCATGGTGGACCCTGACCAACGGAGGGCCTCGGGTTAGGCAGTCAGTGGTACAAACGTAAAGAACACCACTCACTCTTTTTCACAATCTCACAACCTTTCAAGGCTCTGCACAAGCAATGAAGTGCACTTTGTAAGGAGCAGCCACCATCGGAACATGAAGTCAAGTGGCACACAATTCCTTTCCATTTGCTGTCATCCAGTTCTGGGATCAGATCAGGATGCCAAAGGGGAGGCATGCTGGCATGCTGTTCTCACTTGGAGAAGTGTCACCTGGATATGTGGTACCACATTAAATAGAGTCATAGCAAAGCACAGCGCAGAAAAGGCCCTTTGGCCCCTCTCGTCCATTCTGAACAATTCAAACTGTCTACTCCCATCTGCCTGCACCAGGACCATAACATCCCCCCCGCCCCATATCCGTACTATCCATGTACCTATTCAAACTTCTCTTAAATATTGAAATCAAAACTGCATGGACCACTTGTGCTGGCAGCTCGTTCCACTCTCATGACCCTCTGTGTGAAGAAGTTTCCCCTCATGTTCCCATTGAACTTGTCACCTTTCACTCTCAACCCATGACCTCTGGTTGTCGTCCAACCCAACCTCAGTGGAAAAAACTTGCTTGCATTTATCCCATCCATACCCCCCCCATAATATTGTACCTCCATCAAATCTCCTCTCAATCTTCTGCATTCTGAAGGATACAGTCCTAACCTATTCAATCTTTCCTTCTAAGTCAGGTCCTCCAGACCAGGAAACATCCTTGTAAATTTTCTCTGCATTCTTTCAACCTTGTTTACATCTTTCACAGGAGTTCAAAGTTCAGGGGTGTCCAGGGAAGGGGTCGCACCTCTGGTGAAGGGGCTTGTCGTGTCCATTCCGGGGCAGCTCACTCACTTTTGCTCCCCACCGGACACTCATCTCTCCCCTGTGGCTGCAAGCAGCCATTTGCACGTGACAGCAGTCTCATACTCCGCTGAGATTCGGACAAGCCAGTCCTAGCACGCAAAGTCAGCCTCAGCGGACTGGGTGGGTGCGATCTATAGTAAAGCCCAACAGCCATGAAGGTGGCTCTGCATCGCGCTGTGGAGAACGAGGGGCATGAAAAGGCACAGAAAGCGTCCTGGTCATCCACTGCAAACAAGAAGACCCCAGTTTCTTCTGGCGCTTGTTCATACCACTGGACCCGGACTTCTGAGGCCAAGAGAGTGGAACTGCCACAGTACAAAGGCTTTTCCATTTTGAAAACTCTCCCGCACAGGTTTCCTGTCATCGTCGGACAAAATGTGCAACCACCATGCGTACTATACACAACCTTGACATTTGTCTCCTTACAGGCAGCCACAAAGCAAAGGAACCCAACAGAACCTATTAAAAACAGAAAACCATCAATCACACAATGCGCAGGAAAAAAAGACAAATTGTGCAGACAAGAAACAGAAGTAAATAATGTTCAGGACTGCACTGCAAAATGCCAGGTTGTACAGCTGGATCAAAGGCCTCGTCTCCACTAGGAAAGTTACAGGCACAGATTGCAGTGTCATTGCCCAGAACGAGAGTCTATTACTAAAGTAATTGATAGTTGTTTCTGCTGCCAGAAAGTTGTCACTGTGCTTCAGCAACAACATCTTAACCGGATGGAAAAGACAAGAATGAGAATTCCCAACCAACCTTTAACATTGTTGGCCCCAGCTGCTCGCACTTCAGCCTCACAATCTTTCAACAGGTTTTGGAAAGCAGGAACCAGATCATTTTCCGCAACTTCAGGACCCACGGTTTTCTGAAGCTTTAAAGGCAAGAGAAACTGAATGAGTAACAAAGATAGAGCGGGTTTCAATAGCAGCAATCTCTGCATTAACACGTGAACAGAGGAATCACAAAGACAACACCATCTTTCTTTTCCACGCTCGTCTCGCTGCTGCCATCAGGTAGAAGGTGCAGGAGCCTCAGGACCCACACCACCAGGTTCAAGAACAGTTACTACCCCTCAACCATCAGGTAGAAGGTACAGAAGCCTCAGGACCCACACCACCAGGTTCAAGAACAGTTATTACCCCTCAACCATCAGGATCTTGAACTACAGGGGATAAGTACACTTAATCGATTGAGATGTTCCCACAAGCAATGAACTTACTTTAATTACTCTTTATCTTGTTATTTCATACTCTTGTTATTTATTGCTATTTATTTATATTTGCATTTGTACTTTATCTTTTATTGATCCTGTTTACAGTTACTATTCTATAGAAATTGCTGAGTATGCCCACAGGAAAATGAATCTCAGGGTTGTATGTGGTGACATGTATGTACTCTGAAAATATGAACTTCAAAATTAAAAATCTGAACTATACTTTAGCTACAGACTTCATTGCAAGATTAGTTTATACGTGATCTTGAGCATAGAAAGTGCCTTTTGTGATGGTCTGTCATTAGCAATGATAGCAGAACTTTATAAATACAATAAACTCCGTACCGTTCTAATGCAATTGTTTTCCAATAATGGGTTGGTGCCAATTTCACAAGTGCTCCGGCAACCTTTATCTTGTTCTGGCATATTTCCCCTTCCTTTCCAGTCCTGATGAAAGGTCTTGGCCCAAAACATCGACTGTTTATTCACTTCCACAGATGCAGCCTGACCTGCTGAGTTCTTCCAGCAATTTTGTGTGTGTTACCTTATATGGAGCTTATTTTTCAACATGGGTTAGTTATCTAATAAAGACAGACAATATAACGTCTTTGCCTGTTCCAGGGGTAATAATCCTAAACTGATCAAATGGCTGTGTTTTCTGTGTGCTTTTGAACACTGGTCCATCTGTAATTTGCTTTAATTTTCGATCAGGTTTACAGTTTTGAATTATGTAATTTTATCATGGGTGGCGGGGTGGAAATACATCTCTACCAAGAGAGGTGTAAGGCATTCCTTCCCTCCGCTAGCCTGCAGGTCACCCTTGGGCAAGGTGTAGCACCTGCTTAGCCAACCCACCCCCCAATCAGGGTCACGTGAAGCTATGGGGTAAGAGGAAAGAAACCCAGAGAAATGTTGCCATTGTGTTCAGATGTTTATCAATGAGTGGATACCTCATGCTCTGGTAAAGAAATAAATGAGTGGGGAGAAAAAGGGAATGGTCAGATAAATGGTGTCCATTTAGAAGCAGCATTCTTTAGTGTTACCCAGGTAAAACAGCTGTAATGATCTATCCTTGATAGTATATCCACAGATAAACCAGCTGCTTCAGTACAGATTTTACACTCGTACAGAACAGAAAGATTTAATCTCAATGCTTTGGGTGGGACCGGATTTTCCTGGCCTAAAGAGACGGAATTTTAAATTTTTAAAGAAAGGCAAAGTTGAGAAAATATTGTCGTTGATGGCTCTGAATCCGAAAGTATGGTACACAGACAATAACGTGAGCAATTGTAATCAGCTAATTTCTCAGGTCAAAAAACACAACTAAATAATGTTATTTAATGATTAAATAATGTTTCTTAGTTGTTAAATAATGTTAAACTGATCGTTAATGTTTGCAATTAACCTGTGTAGGCAATGTGCCTTTATTTTGAGGATTTGGATTACATTGTGGTGAGAAAAGCACAGAGATTTCAGTTGATCCGAGTGTTTTCCCAGACTGGGAAAGCCTAAGACTAAAGGGCATAGATTTAATTGGAGACACAGAACACAACAAGCTGTTCCGGCCCTTCAAACTGCACCGCCAGTAAGCCACCAACTTGTGCAACAATCTACAATGACCCTTTAACCTACTAACCGGAATGCTTTTGGACTGTGCGAGGAAACTGGAGCACCAGGAGGAAGCCTGAGGCAACAAGTTTTGTACTGAGAACAAAGACCATCTGGTTCAAAAACTATAAACACACAGGAGATTCTGCAGATGCTGGAAACCCAGCACAAAATACTGGAGGAACTCAGCAGGCCAGGCAGCATCTATGGAAATGAAATAAACAGTCGCTCTTTCAGGCTGAGACTGCTCTTCAGGGCTATAAATCTGCCGATGACACAACTATTGTTGGCAGAATTTCAGATGGTGACAAGGAGCCGAAGAGGAGTGAGATAGATCAGCTGGTTGAGTGGTGTGGCAACAATCTGGCACTTGTCAGTCAGACCAAGGAACTGATTGTGGACCACAGGAAGGTGAAGTTGAATCACCACCTCCCTACACCATACCCGGTCTGTGTGAAGTCAGCAGTGGGAAGGAACCAGCAAAGTCCAGTCCATCAAAATTTTAATTAAATTAATTAATTCATGCACTACATCACAAAATTTACCACAATGACAGTAAGACCAAGGAACTGATTGTGGACGTCAGGAAGGGGAAGTCAAGGGAACACACATCAGTCCTAATCAAGGGGACTGTGGAAAGGGTGAGTAGTTTCAAGTTCCTGAGTGTCAAAGTCTCTGAGGATCGTCCTGGCTTTTCAACCTTTCGGCTCATTTTTAAACAGAACTGAAGTTCCCCTTAACTTCCTCCAGTCAAAAGTGAAAAATATCAGTGTCATCAACCTGTGCACGTGCTGAATCCCCAGATCCCTGGCACTATGCCAACAAGTTTGTTCTAAACCCCCGTCACAGGATTATCCTTCAGATACACTGAAAAAGATCTGAGCTCAATTCAGACCAACTTTGTTCTATTTCAGATCCATGTTTAAAAACAGGCTAATTAAATGAATCTGGAAAGAAATCTCAGCACCTTTTGGCATGTCAGTCAATTATATTAAAAATACGCAGGTGCTTGATTTAATGATTTTTTAAAACTATATTAGACGAACTGATCGTGTTTTCATGACTTTTGACAGAATCAGAAGGGATTCCAGCTGGAACAGAAAACTTAAGGACTAGTTTTAAAACATAAATGCACCATATCATCATACCAAAGAGATGCATTTTGTGCTTTAGCAATAACACGTACCTCAGAAAATTTGTCTGCCACCACATAGCGAACTCGCCAGGATTCATCGTCCATTGCCTGCCGGAGGGTTGGCATCACCAACGTTTCCAGGTCTTCCTGGGGCAGCAGCTGGGCTATGCTCACACAAGCCTCAACTGCCAACAGCCTCACCGAATCCTGTGAAAAAGATGTTCAAACCGGGTTTGAGCTGGTTCTTCATTAAAAAACAAAATTAATTTACTGAAGTTTACATTAGGAAGAACTAATCTCATCAAAAAAATCATAAAAATAAATACTGACAATTTTACAATTGTTTCCCAGATGCTATCCGTTCAGATCACCTAGAAAGTAGCAACAGGTTTCATTACTTTGCAATGTGTGCTGGAATCTTCCCAGGATACAAGTACTGGAGTGTATCAACATGCAACCTTTGATGGAAGCATTCCTTGGATTAGTATATTAGCAAATGTCATGACAGTGCAAAAATTTATTGATAAATCAATTTTCTTTCTCCTGCTCTTGAAGCACCATTCTCTGCTGAGTGAATCTTCAAGCTAATCACCCAAGTGGTCACTTTTCACCGTAGGATGTAGGAGCTGAATTAGGCCATTTGGCCCATCGAGTCTGCCCTGCCATTTCATCATGGTTGATCCATTTCACCTTTAGCCCAATCTCCTGCCTTCTCCCCATATCCCTTCATCGAAACACGGAAATCTACAGCACTTTACAGGCCATCCGGCCCCAAAGTTGTGCAGACCAGGTAACCTACTCGAGAAACTGCCTAGAATTTCCCTACCGCATAGCCCTCTATTTTTCTAAGCTCCATGTACCTATCTAAGAGTCTCTTAAAAAACCCTACTCTATCCATCTCTACCACCTTTGTTGTCAGTGCATTCCACACACCCACCACTCTCTAGGTGAGAAACTTACCTCTGATGTCTCCCTTATACCTACTTTCAAGCACCTTAAAACTATGCCCCATCATGTTAGCCATTTCAGCCCTGGGAAAAAGCCTCCGGCTATCCACACGATTAATACCTCTCATCATCTTATATGCTTCAACCAGGTCACTTCTCATGCCCTGACTAATCAAGAATCTATCAACCTCTCTGCCCTGAATATACCCAATGACTTTGCCTCTGTGACAATGAATTCCACAGATTCTCTGGATAAGGAAATCCTTCCTCATCTCCATTCTAATTGGATAAACCTCTGCTCTGAGATTGCTTCCTCTGGTCTTAGGCTGTCCCACCATGGAAAACATCCTCCCCATATCCACTCTGCAGGCCTTTCAGTATTTGACAGGTTACAATGAGATCCCTCCCCCTCATTCTTCTGAATTCAAATGAGTACAGGCACAGAGCCATCGAATGCTCCTCGTACGACAAGCCTTTCAATCCTGGACCTTTCAATCACTTTCGTGACCCTCCGTTGAACCCACTCCTGTCTTGGCAAACCCTCTGTTAGATAAGGGGCCCAAAACTACCTTCAATATTCCAAGTGAAGCCTTATAAAATGTGAACATTACATCCTTGTTTTGATACGCTAGCCATCATTGGTGGGGTCTGAACCTGGAGCAAGTGTGAACATCTCCTTGGCTACAGATGTGAAGGTTTATTTCCAGGAGTCACTGGACAGTAACCAGAAGAGAAGCTTACTCAACACCAAGGAGCACACGTCCAACCGTTAACCAGAAGCTAGGTGAGGGTCAAAGTGTCCATCCCAGCTCCCCTTCAGCGTACCATTTCTGTACGACTCTGGCTCCTTAGTACAGGAGAATACTGCGGACTGCGTCAAGCCTTATGCCCGGGATACTTTAGGTTGGAGGAATATGAAAGGACACACACTGATTAAACAGTTCACTCTTCAGGCAAAAGCCTCAAGATAACCACCTTCTTGGAGGAGCATCTCCAGCTGGAGTACTGGAATGGTGTAATCATGCCGATAGATTGACAGGCACCGCTTCCATCTACTGTGGACAAAGGAAGTTTATAAAGCAGGGGCTCCCAACCTGGGGCCCCTCGGTTGATGGTAGGGGGTCGATGGCGTAAAAGAGGGTTGTGAACCCCAGTTACAAAGGTGAACAGATGGTGCAGACTACGACAACAGAAACTTTGCAAGCAGGAACTGGCATTAACAAGGCGTAGCATACTGAGTACATAGCCGTATTAACCGGATGCAACTCAGTTCTTTGCCACGGACACACCATCCATACTAATCTTTCCCACCTCCAGCTCACCCATACAGTAAAATGCAAGTGGTAATGTGGGGTGGGGGGGAATTCCTCCAGTGAGCGGAATGACAGACAGCCTGTTACCGGAATGAGCCAAGTGCTCTCTGTTATTTCACACACTGCCATGACGTGTGGGATACAGAGGCTCCTCAGTACAAGCAATTGATACACATGTGAGTTAAAGCCAAGGTGACAGCAGCAGCTTCAGCAAGATAAATCATGACAAGCCATGGGGAATAAGATCACCTTTCTTCACTATAATCCACGCTTCCCTCATCCACGTCACCTGCATTCCCACCCCACAAGCCTTTCCAGCGCATCAGTGTCTGTAGCCCCCACCACCCACAATAGACTCCTAGACTAATCTCAATCCTCCGCTATCTGCAAGGGGCCTCTGCCACTAATCACACCCCCCTTCCCCCACCCCACCCTTCAGGGTTCCACGCCACTCATTCATCCTCGCCGCTCTCCCCGAAAGCAAGACAAGGTCTACACTCGCCCATTTGCCTCCGTTCAGGGCTGCAAACAGTTCTTGCAGGCGAAGCGGTGCTTTCCTCTCGGGGCTATTCGCTGTATCTGGAGCTCCTGCCGTGGCCTCCTCGACATCGGAGGACCAACACAGATGGGGTTGGGGGCGGTTCTTCATCGAGCACCTTCTCTGGGTCCGCTGCGACAGCCGGGGTATCCCAATGGCCACCCACTTCAATTTGACTTCCCGCTGCCACTCCAGTGTCTGCTCTACAACTACATACCTGCTCATCAGAAGCCAGGGAAGTGAAGAGGGGTATAATGTCACTTTTCAAAAACTCCAGCTCCACAACCTTTGCAAATTCACCTAACTTTGATGCTGCTGCCTGGCGGACCACTGGTGTGTCATCTGAGCACAAGCTGTGAAAAAGTCTGCAGAAAAAATAAAATTAAAGGTGACATAGGAGTAGTCGCCCATTGATGCAGAACTTAACAATTCGCAAGCAGAAATACAAGCATTAAAAATTGACATTTTTGCAATTAATGTTTCTAAATCAGAAGCTAGTAAAATATTTTGCTAAACCCATCATCATTATGTGCTGTGTCATATGCTATGGGTGGTCACGGTCTTTCCATGACCCTGATTGTTCTCTGTAAAGTTTTCTACAGAAGTGGTTTGACATTTCCACCTTCTGGGCAGTGTGTGTCTTTTGAAGGTGGGTGACCCCCAGCCCATTATCAATACACTTCAGAAACTGTCTACCTGGCGTCAGGGGTCGCATAACCAGGACTTGTGATCTGCACCGGCTGCTCATCCACCACCTGATCCCATGGCTTCACCTGACCCTGATCGGGTGGGGGCGGGGGGGGAGGGGTCGGTGGTATCGAAGCAGGAGCTACACCTTGCCCAAGGGTGGCCTGCAGACCAGCAGGAGGAAGCCTTTCACCTCCTTTGGTAGAGACGCATCTCCACCACACCATCCAAAAATCCAATATTTGTGGTATTCAGATTTTATCCTGAGAAATACTTCAAGATCGCAACAGAATATAGAAATTTACAGCACATTACAGGCCCTTCAGCCCACAATGTTGTGCTGACCACGTAACCTACTCTAGAAGCTGCCTAGAATTTCCCCACCATACAGTCCTGTCTTTTTCTGAAACAACTGACTGTGTCTGAAAGTTTACACAAATGACACCACAAAAAATTTTAATTCAGGGAGTAAAGCGGCTGGAAGTGAACCCCAGATCTGGGACTCCTGCACTTGGAGCAGAACAGAGCCATTGGTTGTGGACTGCAGGGGCACACAGTTACCAAAGCAACCTTCTCGTCCGACAAAACTCAAACACCTCCGAACAGGTGAAATCCTCTGCGCGCCAGATTAATCAAAATGGCCCTGAAGCAGAGCAACAGGCTTGACAAGACACGGCTCTCAAAAAGAGCACGCCTTTGTAAATGACAAGGCCACTTCAACCCCACAGCCGAGAGTAAGCGATGAGCACCACTCCACTATGATGCACCTCGGCTTTTGCTCCTTCCTCACTAAAAACACACAAAAAACCTTCAGTTTATGTCATTAAAAACAAAAATGCCACACTTTCTGTGCTATTTTGGGGCTGATTATTCTCTAAACTAGAAACTTCTACCCACTCAGTTAAAACAAGGTCCTGTCCACCATGGTGGTAGCATCTTATCGCCAATAAAACCAAATTATACCGAAATTGGGTGGCAGGAAGGAAATACGTCCCTGCCAAAGGAGGTGTAAGGCACTCCTTCCCTCCACTAGCCTGCAGGTCACCCTAGGGCAAGGTGCAGCACCCGCTTAGCCTCCCCGATCGGGACTACGTGAAGCCGTGGGAGCAGGTGGTGGACGGTTGTATGAGCAGCAGGTGCAGATCTCAACTCCTGACACTGACACCAGGCAGACAGTCTCGGAAGCGTATTGATAATGGGCTGGGGGTCACCCGTCTTGTAAAGACACACGCTGCCCAGAAAGAAGGAGATGGCAAACCACTTCTGCAGAAAACTTCGCCAAGAACAATCGTGTCCACGGAAAGACCCACGATCGTCCACACCATACGACACGGTACATAATGAGCGATACTACAGGATGTAGATTTTCTACAATAATACTGTAATATTCCTAGCTAACTTCTATCATGTTCATCTGCAGCATTCTAAAGGAGGAAAGTACTTACTGACGCAGCTCGGTCTTTACAGAGCTGGATACCCGAGGGTAGCAGACACTGAAAAGGCTGCATGCCGAGGTCCTGGACGTGAACCAGTCACCACAAGTCAGGCGCTTGACCAGTGGCACAAAGTGGACTTCTAGGTCTGCAGGAGAGTGCTCGTGGGAGATGGCTCACAGTGAATCGATGGCTTTATCTCGTACTACCGATTTTTCCACCGTTGCCAGGTTCTCCAAGGGAGGCTGATTAGTGGGAAAGAATTAAACTGAAACACATCTTCTTTTTACTCTACTTCTAAGAAACACAATATTTAGAAACAATCTTTAAGATAAATTCTTAAATTGCTGAGAATTAGGAATTCTCATAAAGAACATGAGACAGAGAAACATTTAAAGGTAGAACAATATAGAGCCGTGCTGGAGGACAAAACACAAACTACCAAAAACTGTATAAATCAAAGGACATATTTTCTCAATCACAGAAATTCCCAAGGTTCCTAACCAGAAAACACTGTACTAATATTAAATGGAAATTACACTGTCATGTTCCTAATTATCAGTAATTACTATTTCATCTTCAAATTAAGTACCAATAATTGCTCATCCTATGAGGTTTTAATATGCAAATAAACATGAAGCTGCCTGTCATAATAATTTTGCCAAAGTTTGAGGGAAGTCCATGGTCATCCACTTTGTTAGAAGAAATAAAAGTGTAAACTACATTCTAAATTGGGAGAAAATTCAAGAATCCGAGGTGCAAAGGGACTTGGGAGTCCTCGTGCAGCATTCACTAAAGGTTAACTTGCAGGCTGAGGAAGGCAAATGCAATGTTAGCAGTCATTTCGAGAGGACTAGAATATAAAAGCAGGGATGTAATGTTAAGGTTTTATAATGTATTGGTGAGTCATCATTTAGAGTATTATGAGGAGATTTGGGCCCCTCATCTAAGAAAGGAGGTGCTGACATTGTGTGGAGTTTCAAGGAGATTCACAAAAATAATACTGGGAATGGAAGGCTTGTCACGTGAGGAATGTTTGATGGCTCTGGGCCTGTACTCGCTGGAGTTCAGAAGAATGAGAAGAGACCTCATTGAAACCTATCAAATGTTGGAAGGTCTGAACAGAGTGGATGTGGACAGGATGTTTCCTATGGCAGGGGAGTCTAAGGCTAGAGGACGCAGCCCCAGAATAGAGGGATATCCTTTTAGAATGAAAATGATGAGGAATTTCTTTAGCCAGAGGGTGGTGAATATGTGGAATTCTGTGCCACAGGTGGCTGTGGAGGACAAGTCATTGGGTATATTTAAGGCAGAGATTGATAGGTTCTTGATAGGTTCATGGCATCAAAGGTTACTGGGAGAAGACTGGGCAGTGGGGCAGAGGAGGGGAAAAAAGGATCAGCCATGATTGAAAGACAAATTGATAAGACTCTTGATTAATCGCAGCATGGAAGGATACAGGGAGAAGGCAGGAGATTGGGGCTGAGAGGGGAAAATGGATCGATGGGCCAAATAGCCTAACTCTGCATCTATATCTTATGGAACTATTCAAACAACTGTGCCCACGTCTCAGTTTAGAATTGCAGGCATCACAGGGGCTCCGAGAAAACGCTTCTGAATTGCTATTTTCTGTAATACAAAGTCACGCCATCTCAGCGTTCTTCACGAAACACTGCTAAAAGTTTGTGATATTTTATATACAGCCCCCACCCACACATGTGCAAATTGGATTCCTTACGTAAATGCTTTAAGAATTCTCTGCCTGTACTCGCAGGTAATTTTACACAAAAAGAAAACATTTTTGAAAGGAGTATCAATACAAAAAGAACGTACACACTCTATACGCAACATACTGACGCTGGAATGTCTAATTTGGAACCACTGCAAACAATAAAGTAAAACATGGAACAGTACAGTACAGAAACAGGCCATTCAGCCCACAATGTTGTGCTGAACCAGCTAAAAAGAAAATCAAAAACCACCAAGAACTAATCCCTCCTACCTGCACAATGTCCATCTCCCTCCATCTTTCTCATACCCATGTCCCCATCCAAAAATCTCTGAAAAGCCTCTACCATCATATCAGTCAATGTATTCCAGGCATCCACCACTCTGATGGTAAAAAAACTTACCCCTCACATCCCCCTTGAACCTACCTACCCACTCTCACCTTCAATGCATACCTCTGGTATTAGACATTTAAATCCTGGGAAACAGATACTCCTCTCTACTTTATCTATGCACATACTCCTCATAATCTTACAAACCTCTAGCAGATCTCCCCTCGGCCTCCAGCGCTTCAGAGAAAACAACATAAGTTTATCCAGCTCTCATGATCGCATGTCCTCTAAACCAGGCAACATTCTAGCGAACCTCTTCCGCATCGACTCCAAAGCCCCAACATCTTTCCTATCGTGGGACAATCAGAACTGCATGCAGTACTCCAGACGTGGCCCACCCAGAGTCTGATAAAGTTGCAGCACTTCCTCTAAAGCAGGCAGCATCCTGGTTAAACCTCATTGATCGAGCTACTTTGGTGGTTTCATAAATTGATTTCATTATTTTAATTCCGAATTGTCCTATGATGAACTGATCACTGAAAATCATTTTAATTTGATCTATGCCCTGTAGTAGACTGAGGCCCTCGTTATTTAATTTCAGAATCTTGTTCCCCATTATGGGTATTTAAAAACAATACAAGTATGTTATTTTAAATAAATATTTAATGCATAGGATCATTGCATCTGGGCATTAAAATCTGTGTTTTGTTTCCCCCGGTTGGGCTCATGTTGAACGGATATTTGGTCAATACAGAGCAGAGGTTTCAGTGTTTGGGGGACGGTATCAGTCCGTGTAGGTTTTCCAACAGGCTGCGCAGGTGAACCTGGATCAGGGGTAGAGTAACTACACTTCACTGTAGCAATTCTCAATGATACACCCCTCCAATATTTCAACCAGGTCCTGAAGAAGGGTCTCGGCCAGAAACATCGACCGCTTACTCTTTTCCACAGGCGCTGCCTGAGCTGCTGAGTTCCTCCAGCATTTTGTGAGAGTTGCTTTGGATTTCCAGCATCTGCAGACTTTCTCGTGCCTACAAATATGTTGGGGTGGCACAAAGCCTCATCTGCCTCAAAGATTTTATTGCAAACAATAAAAGCAGAGAGGGTTCTGTATGTGTCCGTTTTCCCCCTCATACATGCAACCCATCATAACAAAGAAAGATTACAGGGACATTGCCGGGTGTGGAGGACCTGAGTTATATGGAAAGATTGAATATGTCAGGACTTGTTTTTAACTTGGAACATAGAAGATTGCTAAGAGATATGACAGGAGGAGACAAGATTATGAGGGGTTTAGATAGGGTAAATGCAAGCAGTCATTGTCCACTGAGGTTGGATGAGACTGCAGCTAGAGGTCATGGGTTAAGGGTGAAAGGTGAAATGTTTAAGGGGAACATGTGCTGAACTTTTCTATGACTCACTATTAAGTCATTTACTTTATCATTGCCTGTGGAACCCTGCTGCTTTGAGAATCATCTTCTGGAAATTAACCTTTATTAAGACAGTAATACCACTTCAATGGCATTAACCGCGTGACCGTCCTGTGCAGTGCTTTGTAAATGTACGTCCGCTCTTACCAGCAAACAGTGAACATACTCCGGTCCGCCAACGAGCACCGTGAAGCTCCCTAGTTGCTCCGCTAATGCCAGCAGTGCCTCGTCTTCATCGAAAATGGTGTCTGCATCGAGACGAGAAATCAGTGGCAAGGCGACTCTGAGAGGCAGCCCAACCACACGCAGCTTTGTACCTACCAGTCAGAAGTGGGAGCAGCTCATTCCCGGTACGCTCTACCCCCAAGGCCAAGGCAGTTGTGGACAGTTGCTTTATGTTGTTCAACCGTGACTGGGGAAAGGAAAGAAATGAAATTGATCAATGCCATCCAACCCTGAACAGAATTCTGGAAAAAAAAAGATATTTTGCTTAAACTCTGCTACAATCAAAAATACACCACTAAGTGCCCCTTGTAACAATTAAATGCAGGTAATGGCGAACAGAACAGAAACCCATAGCAGAAAGCATTATTTCCAGAGCAGAGTGAGGTTATTGTTGTGACAGAAAGATTGGATCTCATGATTTAGCGATTCAATCCATTTCTTGCTTGGGCATTGTTGTGTATGTGGCCGGGTTACACAATAAAACTATAAATAAAAATGCTAGAGACTGGAGCCAAGTTAACAGGGTTTTTCTCACTGACGGAACCCGAACTGAACACAGATATACAGATCAATACGCGCCTAATAGCGCATGCTCAATAACGCGTTACTACGACATAAAATAGTCCCATGTTATACAGTAGGCTATACGGTACAGGCATAATTCATTAGTACAGTTGATGAGGTTCAGTAATAACACTGGCCACTCCACTGGGCAGCGCACAACATTATTCTCGTCAGCACAAGTCCCGAGCCCAGTCATTAAATGGTTTCTCTTTCTACAGATGCCGAGCCTCTGCTTTGGTCATCCATTTCCATGAATACAGGACCATAATTCACTGAAAGTGGTACCATGGGTAGATATGGTCATGAAGAAAGCTTCTGGCACCTTGGCCTTCATAAATCAAGGTAAGTTTGGATGTTATGTTGAAATTCTATAAGACAGCAGTAAGACCTAATTTGGAGTGTCGTGTGCACTTTCAGCTGCCTACCCACAGGAAAGATGTCAGTAAAGTTGAAAGAGTACAGAGAAGGTTTATAAGGATGGTGCCAGGACTGGAGGACCTGAGTTATGAGGGAAGATTGAATAGGTTAGGCCGTTATTGCTTGGAACATAGAAGATTGAGAGGAGATTTGACAGAGGTATGAGGGATCTAGGGTAAATGCAAGCAGAGTTTTGCCACTTAGGTTGGGTGGGACTACAAGAGTGAAAGGTGAGAGGTTTAAGGGGAACATGAGGGGGAAATTTATTCACTCAGAAGGTGGTGAGAGTGTGGAATGAGCCACATACTTTTCAAAAACTTGTGAACGTCAGAAGCGATATAGCAATGCAAAGGGCCTTAAGCATAAGTTGAGGGTGATATGAAGGATCTTCCAGCAATGGAACAGAAACAAAAAGAATAAAGCTAGATCAAGCCCTTTGAATAACCATATACTTAATTTCCTCAACAATTTTCCAAATTAAACAATGAATATTGTGGATAGCAAATTGATCTTGGAGTAGTATATACATACAACTTTCTTATTGCTCTAATCAAAGACTGGCAGGACAGTCAAGGTAAGAAGGTATAACAATAATCTTACCTCTAGTTTTTTACTGCTCATCCATACATTGATTGAAGCATAGTTTAAGCAAAATATCTTTTCTTTTCCAGAATTCTTGTTCTGACAAACAAGATAGAATAATGTGTCTCTCATTTGGTTAGTTCCCTGTTAAAACCCAAGTATCGCAGCTACAGAGAAACTATTACATCAGCAGTTAGCATTACAGAGACGCCATTTCATTAGCCTTAGCAGTTAACATTACCAAGAACCCTACATGTGTTAGTCGGTATGTGTTCTAAGACTGGGGCTCTCAGTAGATGTGTGATAAACAAAACAAAATGGTATGTGAGAGTTTCCATTTAATTCTGGCAGCTATTACTGCGTTGAATCAGATAGATTTTAATTGGAAACTTAAGCTTCAGGTAGCGATAAATGAATAGAAACTAAGTAAAATTGTTAGTTGATTTCTCCCTGCTGAGGTGTATATTTTGAATGATAAATAATTGGTTGAATTGGAAGCTACAACCTATTATAACTTTGATTTGATTGCATCCCTAACAGGGACAGCATCTGACAAGAGATCTATTGTAGACAAATTGAAGGAAGTGCATGAAAAGT